>NC_136433.1:105363278-106563278 GCF_052849685.1 Lactuca virosa | reverse complement strand
GTCACATTCTTTTATTCGAAATGCAAACAACTTTCGATATTCAAATTATATATTCTGAAGCTACTTGTCACTTTGCGTTTGTCATCACCTTTGTCAGCTCACGATGCAGTAGACGAATACCTTTTTTGCTTTATATTTACCGATTGGACAGACTATCTCTTCGAGATCAAGATTGTCATCTTGGTTCAAATCAAACTCAAACACAAGCACCCGCTGAACTTGTGCAAGTCTTTTCAGAATTTTTGGTTCTTTTTGTAAGGGTAGTGATCCGTACACAACAATTTTTGGTCATACACAACAAATTGTGCTTTATAAAGTTGTACAGTATAAACATATAAAACACAAATTGTTGTGTATGGATAAAAATGTTGTGTACGGATCAACACCCATTTTTGTAACATCCCAATGTTCACAATAAAATTTTCACTTTTAATTTAAAATAAATACCCATTTTCATAAAGTTATAACCAAGATAAAACATTTGTTCATAATCCATAATCTAAATTAGAGTTATAAAGAGAACATCGCAGAATCTTAAATCATAAAATTGGTGATGTGTGTACAGTCAGACCTTCACATTCCCACAATCTAAAAAAGTACCTGAAAACATATAATCCACAATTGTAAGCATAAAACTTAGTTAATTCCCTAAAATATCACACACACCACATAATAACTATAAATAATAATAACGTGTCCGTTTCAACCCAACGAAGCATGTAATCATATAAGCAACAAACAAAATTCTAATAGTATAGCTAAGTATACAATCATGACATAGCAACTATGTCATAAGTAATACAATCAGAAAAATCACCTCCTTAAACCCGAAAATCACAACTACACAAGAATAAATGCAAGGTCGGCCACAAATCGCCTAAACATTAATTAAAATTCAAACCTTAGTCTATGAGCCAAAACCCTACAGTTTGACCCAAAGTCAAACTTAGTCAAAAAGTCAAAAAAAATCAAACTTTTGGACAGAAGGCGCCTCGCGCCCAACACTCACTACAGGACAAAATATTTTGGACTTGGAATAAAAACAAACGCACCTTAGAACAACCAAAAGCACCTCGATGCCTTTAGGAGCCCCCCCACGTTTTTACTGATCTAGTACTTATTTTTCAACTTAATTTCTTATGTCCAGGCTTCCAACTCTCAGATTTGGATTTAAGTGACGTCTTAATGGATCATTTTTTCAACTTTATCAATTAATACACCCAAAACCAACTAGATCTAAAACCCTAGTTTCCAAAAATCTGAGAACCTATTTTTCTTCATGCATAGAGCAAAGAGAGCTCTTCTAAGCACTCTGGTAACACTCAGAATCAGGTATGATTTAATAAGTATGCATGTTATAATTTAATTTGAAAATTTTGATATTCGTGTACCCGCGATGTGGTGGTTGGGTAACCGCGACGTGGTGAGGCCACACTGTCATGACACGATAGTCATTTAACTACTGGGGCGTGACGCCACTTTGGGCTCAAAACACTAAGTCTCGGATCATGAACCCTTTTTAAGGAATGAGAGGGCTAGGGTTTCCCCAACCCTCAGACTCCACCTTATCCAAAGATTACTCAAACCCTAACTTCATACTTGGCCTCTTGTGTTCATTTGGTGGTTTTTGCACTTATAAGGAAGAAGGAGTGCACTATTGAAGCAAGAGAACACAAGGCAAGCATCTCTCAACTCCTAGAGCACCTTAAAAAGTTATGTAGAAAGGAAGCTGCCAGATAAACCACGATACAATTAGGGGTTGACCACGATGCGGTGGTCATGGGGGTCAAGTTTGTTTTGTCTAGGCTTCACCACAACATGGTTCAGTTTCACAACAACGCGGTTGACCATTCATCATTGACCGTTGAATTTTTGAACATTGGTGTAACATCCGGTTTTTGAGGTGTATTTTATTTTATTTAAAATTTTATTTTGGGAATCGCAACGACTTGGGAAGGACCGCCACGATGTGGTGAGGCATTTTTGGTCGTTGGTCTCTTTTGAATCGCAACGATGTGGCAAGTAAAGGCCACGACATGGCTGCTGTCGACTTGTTAAAACCTAATTTTTTGGGTATTTAAAGGAAAGTGGGAGGCTAGGGTTGTTCATTCTCAGCCTCAATCACTCTCAAACCCCAGAAAACCTAACCCTAATCCTCCTTGGTGCTCTTGTGCTAATTTTAGTAAACCTGTGGTGATTTTGAAGGAATAAGAAGAAGAGTTAGTGCCTTAGTTCAGCAAGTGATCATTTCATTCATTTGTGTGCATCTTCTGGACTCCTTGTAAGTCCTGAAGCTTCAACCTTTTGTGTTCTTCTTCATAGATTTTGGTTTTGGAGCATGTTTTGGTCCTTTTAGAGTTGTTTGAGTGGTTATAAGAGAAAGTTTGCAACTTTATGGTTTCTCTATGTCCCTTGAATACTATATCTTATAGATCTGGCATTTTGTGGTAAGATGTGAACCATGCATGGATTTTGGGTCATTTTGTTCCCTTTTTGACATAGTTTGAAGAAGGACATGCATCGGTCATGCATGTCCATAAAGTTTGGATTTTTATAGACCATTATGGGTCCTAGAAGCACTTTGTAGAAGTTAGACTAAGGACCTTCGAGATTAAGTTCTTAATGGTCGAGTCTTTGATAATTTTTAGCCTCGCAGAATATAGGGTTAGAGATTTTGTCCTTTTGGGTGGACTTAATGGATAAAGTTGGAAACATTATCCTTCTACACCATATTTCAGATTAGATATGAGCTTTAGAGCTCTTGGGACTAAAGGAAGCAACTTAATCCATTGATCTGTTTTGGATCCAATGCCCACAACTTGGCGACTGGGGTTGCATCGATTGTTTTGTCCTGATTTGGTGCCACGACATGGCGAGTCGTTGAAGCTAAATGTTTGGTTTTAGACTTGACTTTGAGGTTTGACTTTTTGACTTGCGTTGACTTTTGGTCAAACCCCTAGTTTTGGAAGGAAAGCTAAGGGTGTACCTTGTATGGTTGTATAGGTGGTTTATAGCATCTGTTTTTGTGGCAATAGGAGTGGTAGCAGTTGATCATCGTTTGACCGGCGAGTCTCTTCTCTGTACTCATGGGTCGAAGGCACTAATGCCGACCTACTGAATAATGTTTGTAGAATGATAGTTTTCTATGTGACACTTGTTGATATGCCTGTATGTGCTTGTTGTCTCTATGACTCTTGCTGATGTTATTTCATGCTTACCTGTAGGGGTGAAATAGACCTAATACCGGTTAAAAGATACCGAAGGAGTTGAAATAGACTCAAGGGGTGAAATAGACCCAATAGTGGTTGAAAGATACTGAAGGAGTTGAAATAGACCCAATACCGGTTGAAAGATACCGAAGGAGTTGAAAAAGACTTAGGGGTCAAATAGACCCATCTAAGTTTCTGACTGTTATGTATGTTTTTGTATGGGGTATTTTGGAGAAAATTACTAAGCTTTGTTCTTACAATTTTATGTTTATAATTTCAGGTACTATCGGTTCGAAAGGCAAGGGCCCGACATGATTGCATCGCATCCATAAAATTCTGCATTTTATGACATGATTCTTACTCTGATGACTATTTTTACATTATTACATCTTGAAGGATTTTGGAATGAATAAATGATGGTTTTTGATAGTTTTGAAAACAAAATGTTTACATAGTAATTTTTGGGTTGTTACTAGTTGGTATCAGAGCTTTGGTTTGAGGGATTCGGGCACACTCTCGGGTGTGTCTGAAATGAAACTAAGGAATTGATAATATTTTCTAAATAAATGAGGTTTCCAAAATAGGTTTTTATAAAGAAAATGGGTGCGATGCATGCAATCAGCCGAGCTCAAGTAAGTATTTTCCAAAATACCCATACATGTTACTGTTTCAATATATGTATATGTGTATAGCATGTTATATTAAGGCTAAGGATCTACTTAGAATCGCATGGTAGGATGTTAAGAGAGATGCCTTTGTATATCGGTTGTATGAGCTTTTAGAGCTGCATACTAGTATAGAATTCAGATGGGTAAATAGAGTGGTCTGATTATTTAGTGCACTGGTTTAGAACTCAATGCTCAAATGTTGTTTCCTTTGTTCTTATAGGTACTCCAATAGTGTCAGCTAATTACTAAGAGAATACGTTAAAATTACATGTTGTGGGGAGTAGATAATTTTTGAAGGCTAGGTGCAAGCCTATTGTGCAGCTCTTGTTTGAGTCCAACTGTTGTAGGGTGGGACCTAACAGTCAAAAGTTATCTGGTTCCGGTAACATGTAATTGTATTCGTGAGGTGGTTAGAAGGTATTGTAGGGAGTCTCTTCTACAACTGATGGTAGAGAGTGGTGGGAAATGCACCCTAGGAAAACCTAGGAAATGTTTTAATGCGTAGGGCGCTCTATATTGCGAGTGAAGTAGTTGATAGTAAGGAAGTGACTTGGAGGATTTGAGACTGTTCTTGAGGAAGGTATAGATAGGTGTGGAAGGTTGTATTGGGCCCGTACTACTGAAAGCACATGATCTATACCCGAGACAAGGAAAGCCTTGATGATTTCATGAAATTTCAGGAGTGTGAACCTCTTTGTGCGCGTATTGATTTTTTATGTATTATGTTTCAGCATGGAGATGACACGTAGTGGAGCAGGAAGTTCAGGATCTGGATCTGGTTCAGGTACGAGCACTGAACCAATTGACGAGGGACTAAGCGATTTCACTGCGTTTGAGATTACACGAGGTACCCTTGATGTGACCTCAGTGATGTTCGGGACGATTAAGGAAGGTATCATCGAGTTAATGGAGGAGTGTTTCCGGGCCTTTAGATTCGAGTTAGCTACTGGTCAATACAACTTCCCGCACTCTCTCCTTCAAGGTTTTCAGTGGATGTGGCGCACAAGAGTTCTTTGGGGTGAATGACCCCATTACCTCTAGGCGATAGATAACAGACATGGAGTGTGCCCAGATGACTAGCTTCTGCCCCGAGGGTGTAACGCCCAGATAGCAGGTAATTTCCATTTTTGACCTAATGTGTAATACTGTTACAAGTTTGGTCCATACGCTATGTGTACTTAGGGCGTACGGATGGTGTAACTCGTTAAAAAAGATCATGTGTCCATGTGCATACGTTAGACGTATATAGAAGGTGAGAAAACCATAAATTTTAGGGTTTGCCCACTATTTAAGCATCCTTATCCCCTCAAAACTCTTTCCTTCATTAGCCTCCATATCCCAAATTGTCCCTTGCAAACCTAAATCCTTTGTGTGAGCCTTTTTGAGCTTGAGAGTCTGTTTTTGTGCTCTTGAAGGACGAATAAGGTAGTGGAATCATCTTGGAAGCTTCAAGAAATTGTGGATCTGTAACTCCCACCTTGAAAGAAACCTCCATAAGGTATAAAGCTCTAGACTTGATGCATGTTTCTTTAGATTATGTTATTTAGTAAAGGTTGTTCATTTTAGTCCCATAGTCTTGGATCTTGGGAGTTGGAGCAACTCCATACCTAACGAGGGGTGTTTCTCCTCAGTTCAGAGACATGTGATTCATAAAAATGGGATATTGGTCTTTCCCATTCATGCATTCTATATCTACTGAGCTTTTGGGTCATGAATAAGACTTAGGGTTGTGTTTTGGATCCCATATACCCATGCAAAGGCATAAATGTTGCAACTTTATGATTTTAGATGTTCATTAGGGTTAAATATGAAGTTTGAATGTTAAGTATTTAAGAATTGAGACCTTTAGTTAAGATTTTGGACTTCAAGTGGTTACGTTGGGCGTAACCCCTGACTAAGCTGAGTGTAGTAGGCAGCTGCCCCGTAACCCTTCCAAGATCAAGCAGTACGTTGGGCGTAATGGGGAGTACGCATGTCGTACTCCCAGAAAACCCATTTGGGCCATTTTTGGGTTTTGGGTATTTAGGGTTTTAGGCCTTGTATAGTTGGGTTATGTATGGGAAGGGAAAAATGGTCTTTTGACCTTAATAAGATAAAAGATGATTTGGACCATTGAGTGAGGTGCCCACTATTCTGGATTTTCCCAATGTGCTTCCTGAGGATTTGCCAAGAGTGCCTCCCGAGAGGTAGGTTGAGTTCCAGATTGATTTATTTCCTAGTGCAGCCCCGATAGCCAAGACATCATATCGTTTGGCACCATCGAAGATGCAAGAGTTGTCTACGCAGCTTCAGAAGCTGCTAGAGTAGGGGTTTATTAGACCGAGTAGTTCAACATGAGGAGCACCAATCCTGTTCATGAAAAAGAATGAAGGCTCACATAGGATGTGCATTGACTATTGGGAGTTGAATAAGATAACGGTAAAGAACCGTTACCCGCTTCAAAGGACCAACAACTTATTTGACCAACTTCTTGGTGCATCTTGGTTTTCCAAGATTTATTTGCGATCGGGTTACCATTAGATGAGAGTTAGGGACGAGGATGTGCAAAAGACGGCCTTCAAGACTCGTTATGGTGATTATGAGTTAGTGGTGATGCCATTCGGACTAACCAACGCACCAACAACGTTCATCGATCTCATGAATCGGGTATGCAGATCGATGCTGGATCGGTTGGTGATCGTGTTTATTGATGATATTCTGGTCTACTCCAAGACCAAGGAGCAAAACGATGATCATTTATGGGAGGTATTGGAGACCCTGAGGAGAGAGTGGTTGTATGCCAAATTCTCCAAATACAAGTTTTGGTTGCGCGAGGTGCATTTCATACGACACATCATCAATCAGAGGGGGTATATTGGTCGATCCAACCAAAATCGAGGTTGTCATACGGTGGGAGGTTCCGAGAACCCCATCATACATTAGAAGATTTCTAGGTCTCACATTATATTATCGGATGTTTATCCAGGATTTCTCCAAGATTGATGTGTCATTAACCCGCTTGATGAGGAAGAATGTTGCTTTTCGATGGGGGCCCGATCAGCAGTCGGCTTTTGAGACACCGAGATAGAAATTATGTAAGGCTCCGATTCTCATGCTTCCCGAGGGCATGTATGATTTTTTGGTTTATTGTGATGCGTCTATCTCGAGTTTGGGAGCTATTGTTGATACATAAAAGCGAACCTCTAACAATCCGAAGCTAAACCAAAAACGAAGTCAAAGTGCATTGCGAGGTGTGAATAATTCTGAAGTCAAGCTTCTTCCGAGATGAAGACTTATCCGAGACATTCCTAGTTCTTTATGTTATAGAGTCCGTACAAGCATTTAATGCTCCTTGTCGTTTTTATTGATTGTACAGTTCATGGGACAAAATAGAGTAAATCGTGTGTGTCAGCTTTTCTGACATATCAGATTTACATTCTCCATGCAAATCTTGTATTTTGTCTTATTGTCTCTCATTTCCTATTTAAGGAGATGATTTATCCATGCATTGTAACCTTTAAGAAGCAATATTCTCTTTACATCAAATACTCAATATCTTGCAAGTCAAATCTCTTTCTCTATCATTCTCTTTGTTCTTAAGTTATCTTTACTTTTTTCATACTCACTTTATTTTACTTAAAACTTTTGTTGAATACTTTGTTGATCTTCATACTTCAAGACAAGACTGGTTTACCGGACTTGACTTGACCAAAATATTAGCAGCACACATTGATCTTAAGTTAATTCAAGGTTTGAGTTTTCAAACCTTGTCCGCACACTAAGTATTTCACTTTCAATTGGTATCAAAGCTTGAGTGGTTGTCCTTTGAATCCGTAAGAACATATTATAGTTGATCTGAGATTACCCTGGTATTTAAATAATTTCTGTGTTTAGGATAAAAGTTCTTCTATATACCGCTTCTACTCCAATACTTTAACTTCAATGGATGCTCCTAATCAAACTCAACAAATGTATTCAATGCAAATAGGAAATAACGTGGGTTTCCTATGTTGTTCCCCATTGCTAGTTGTTGAAGAGTATGATCACTGTAAAGTTAGAATGGAAAGAATTTTACTTGGTAAGGAAAAAGGTGAAGAAATGTGGAGATTTGTGAAAGAAGGTCCTCATGTTCCAGTAAGACAAATGGTCAGAGATGCTGCTGCTACTCTCATGGGCCAAGAAGAAGAACATCCATCACCTCTTACATCATAAGACATCGAAAAGCTTCATGCAAACCATATTGCATTTTCAGAGATGGTGTTTGGTGTTCCTCCGTCTCTTTTTTAGCACATTAAGTTGTGCAAATCTTCTAAAGAAATTTGGGACACTCTTCAAGACTTGTTCGAAGGGTCCGAGAACATGACGGATAAGCGTCTGACTTCTGTTGTCAATGATTTTGATACCTTCACCTCCAATCCCGGTGAATCCGTAGCCTCTGCTTCGAATAGGTACAAAATTGTTGTGAACAATATGATTGCACATGATATAGTCAGAACTCCTCTCGAGTATAATCTAAAGTTCATCAACATCCTCGGAAAAGGATGGGGGAACATCGAGTCATGCCTTCAGAGTAACAAATCTCTAAAGAAACTGAAGCTTTATCAACTATTTGACTAACTACAAGGCCATGAATCTAATGTTGCTCAAACGTTTAGAGAACTGTCAGGAGGTCCTATTTCCTTAGTTAGTTGTGCTAGCCCACTAATTCTAAGCCCATCCGCGTCATATCCTTTTGGAACTATCCCACCTATTTCTCCTGTTCAACCAAAAATTCCTACCCCACATATTCCACCTATTCTGAAACATTCTTTTGAAAAAAATATTGATATCGATCCATCTGAGTCAGAACTTCGTTTCCAACAAGAATCTACACTATTGTCCATGAAGTACAAACGTCACTGGAATCCCAGTCATAAACCTTAATAAAACCGATTTCAAACACCTCATCAGAGTAATCCTCAAACATTTCCTAAACCTTCATAAAACCCACCTGGATACTGCCCCAACATCCCAAATCACTCCTCAGAATCCCAATAAATTCTGAAATTAGTCAAACCCAAGATAGTTTGTCATAAATGTGGTCTCAGTAACCACTTTTCAAATGACTGTGTGGTTGAAACCTCTCAAAAACCGAAGGTAAAAGATTTTGCATACTATGCTCGCAAAGCCCAAGAGCTAGCAGAAAGTGAGAAAGCTTTTGTTACCACAATGTCAAGAAATGGTGATGTGTACTGGTCTTCTGGAGATGAGGATGAAGTGAGCTCTGGAAGGAACATGTGTCTTATGGCAAGAAAATGGATCGTGTGTGGTGAAGGCTACTGGTCTTCAGGTTCAGAAGAAGACAATGAAGATGCTGAGCCAAACTTTTGCTACATGGCAACAAACGTTCCACCCGACAGGAGCATCATCCATCACGTAAAATCTATGATCACTGACAATAATTTTGATTTATCTGTTTGTGAACCCTATTTAACTTTGATCCAATTAGATATGAAAATTATTGATTGATCTTATAAGTTAGCCATAGAAGTTAGTAAGAAGCTGGATAGTGAACCGAATCGTCTTAGATTACGCTTTGAAGATCGCAAACTTAAGATAGAATCACTAGAGAGAGAGAGAGAGAGCTTGTAATGTCTAATGATGAATGTATCATTTTAAAAGGCAAATTTGAAATCACTTTTTGTGAAAGGAATATCTTAGTTTCTGATAACAAACGTCTTAATGCCAAAATTGATGCCTTGCATAACTCTATTGATATTCTTAAAGCAAACGAACGGATGACACATAATTTTCGTCACCCATGGTCCAAAGCACCAGGTCTCGGAAGCGAGTTTCCCAAAACATGTTGCTCGTCCCTTGAAGGAACTTAAAAATCTAACGTTTATGGGAAACGTTACAAACCATACTCATTCGGATACCCCTGTCTCATCATTGTTGCCCCTTCCTGAGATTTCGGACCAGTTCCAATCTCTGATTCCTGAGTTCTAACATATCATTATTAATGTCCTGATTCCATGCCTCTTCCACCTATGATATCCCTGGACCTGAATCAGTCTTCAGATTCATTCCTTGACACCAACTGTACTGGAGTTCAGATTCCGAACTCTGACCCTCCAAATAATTGTGTTGTTGAGGAAATAATTCCCTAAAAAACTCGACATGACTCTGACAAATCCAACTTCGTTTGGGCGTCATTTGATAGTGATGTAGATGAATAAATTATATAAGACGATTCATCTGACTCTTGTATCTCAAACTCTGATGTGATTTCGAAATCAACTCTAGTGGCAATTAAGCCTAGGTTCAACAATGCATCGTATGGACAAACTTCCAAGTCATCATCTGACTCTCGGAAGAAACCTTGGCTGAATAAGAAAGATATTGTTCACCCAATGACCGAAGATAAGAATTCCCTTAAGAAAGAAAGTAGGTCTAGGAAAGATTACATATTCATTGAGAAGTCCACAAATAAAGTGTCTCGAATAGTTAGTCCAGCCACGAGGAACCACAATACCTTTATGCCTATTAAGATTCTTAAGAGACCATCTAATCCTGCTAGTTCGGTTGTTCAACAAAAAATATGTTAGTAATAATCCGAAAAAGGTCACTGTTGAGACTCCTTTTGTGAAAACTGACTCTCCTCGGACAGTTGCTTCTGTGTTTATTGCTAAACCGATGGCACGATTTTCAAACTAAAACCATTTCTGAAACGAAATGTGCCTTCGAAATCAGCAAGCAAAGAACAGGTTGCTAATAACACTGTTGTTAAAAAAACCACAAAAGATTCAAAACAAAAGTTTGAGTGAAATGTTAAAAAGGCTGAAAACACATTTGACAACACAATGATTCCTACAACATCTCAAATAATTGTTGGTCCGAGAAAAGCAGTCTCTAAATAACCTTTGGTTGAATACGATTTTTGGAAAAATGAAAAGACCCTGGCATTCTACTTCTTTCCAAAAGAATCTCAGAACAATCCCTCCGAGATGTCATTTGCTCAAAAGTCACAATCCAAGTCCAAAGCTAATTCCAAAGTCCCTAAGTCTAACTCAGAGCCTAAATACTCCAAAACTCACTGATTTTGCAGGCACTATGTGCTTCAGAACAAGATACAATATGGTATATTGATAATTCTTGTTCCATGCACATGACTAGGAAGAAAGACTTTTTGCATGATCTAAAGATCGCTCCTAATGCTGGTTACGTGACACATGCCAACAATTCAAATTCACAAATTTGAGGTTATGGCGTCTTGACCAATGGCAATTTCTCTATCTCCAATGTGGCTTATGTGGCTGATCTCAAGCATAACCTAATTAGTGTATCTCAACTCACTGATGAAAACCGGTGATTTGAATTCTGCAAAAACCATAGCTACATTGTGACAGAAGACTGGAAAGAATGTCTAACTAAATCAGATCACATCAACATGATCATCAGAAAGCATCAACTTTGTCTTCTTTCAAATTCCATTCGTGATGTTAGTTGGCTATGGCATCGGAGGCTCACTCATCTCAACTTCTAATACATGAATGATCTTGTTTCTGGTGAAATGGTCCTAGGTCTGCCACTCCTCAAATTCGAAAATGATAATCTCTGTGTTGCGTGTGAATGTGCGAAGAAATCCAAGAAAGGTCATCCTGTAATTATTGAAATGTCAATTTTGAAACCATTAGAACTTCTTCATATTAATCTTTGTGGACCATCCACCGTAGAAAGTCTGCATCACAAAAAGTAAATTCTTGTGATTGTTGATGACTACACAAGGTTCACCTGGGTCTTCTTCCTTAGTCTAAAATTAAAAACAGCCTCTGAACTTATTAACTTAAATTAAAGGATTTGAAGTTCTTGTCAAACTCCCTGTTAGAAGAATCCAAAATGACAATGGGTCTTAATTCACCTCTCCGAAAAAGGTATTGACTACAATTTCTCTGCTCCCTACACTCCTCAACAAAATGGTGTGGTTGAAAGAGGTAAATGCATTCTTGTTCAAACCGATCGATCGATGCTTAACTTTGCAAACCTTCCTCTCTATCTTTAGGCTGAAGCTGTGTCCACTGTTTGCTTCACTCAAAAATGAAGCATCATTAATTGCCGTCTCAACATGACACAGTATGAAGCCATGAATGGTCGCAAGCTGAGTATCTCATCCTTACACGTTTTCGGCTATAGATGCTTTATCAAAAACAACCGTGGTCAACTCACCAAGTTTCAAATCATAGCCGATGAAGCAATCTTTCTGGGATACTCAGCCAAATCCAAAGCCTATAGAGTTCTGAATCGTCGAACTCATGTACTTGAGGAAAGCTTTGATGTCACTTTTGATGATAATTTTATTCAGAACTCTGGTCCAACTCATGTCATAAGTCACATCATGGAGTCCGATGCTCCACCTCCTGGATCTCCGAACTCCCAAATCATCCATGAAGTCGACTTCAAAAGCCTGTTCAGACCATTAGAAACTACTCTTGACTCAGAATCTCGATCAGGACTTTCCTCGTCAGCTGAAGCTCAAATTTCTCAAAATGTCTCTGGTCCAACCACCACTTTTCCTCCATTTGATTCCGATCCATTTCAGCCTTCTCAGGTTGAGGAGGAGAATAGTCATCCAACCCCCAAATCAAATGTTGATGGATTTCAAGATACAACAGATCAATTCACCGAATTTGATCCCATTCCGAACAACAATGAAGATGATGCTAACTTCTTTGACTTTTCGAATGATGATGACGTCGAAATATCTGGTTCAGAATTTCAGGGGGAGAATCATACTCAAATTCAAACTGTTTAGGGGGAGCAACAGAACCCCACTGTTGATATCGGACCATCCGCTGCACAAGAACTTCTGAGATTACACATCTGGATAAAGGATCATCCTCCAAATAAAGTCATTGGAATTATCAACGCTGGTTTTCAAACTCGTTCTGCTACCAATATCCAAAATGAGTGTCACTTCTCGGCATTCATATCAATGGTTGAACCAAAATCCATCAACGAAGCTCTAGAAAATGTTGATTAGATTACAGCCATGCAAGAAGAGTTAGACAAATTTGACAGAAATCAAGTGTGGACTCTTGTCCCTCCTCCTCAGGATCACCCTATTGTTGGAACAAGACGGATCTTCCAAAACAAGCTCGACAACGCCAAAGTTATAATCAGAAACAAAGCAAGATTGGTGGCCAAAGGATTTACTCAGATCGCAGGACCCAATTCCGACGAGACTTTTACTCCTGTTGCTCATCTTGAAGCCATCCGAATCTTTCTCGCTTATGCAGCTAACAAAGGCTTTAAAGTTTTCCAAATGGACGTTAAAAGTGTCTTTCTCAATGGTGAACTGGATACCGAAGTGTATCTTTAACAACCCCTGGTTTTGTAAATCTTTCTTATTCAAACTATTGTTACAAACTTCAAAAGGTTGTTTATGGTCTCAAGCACGCTCCATGCGCCTGGTACGAGAATCTCACTGATTTTCTGAAGCTTTTCGATTTTCAAAGAGGAATTCTTGATCCTATCCTATTCCGAAGATCGAATGGAAACCATCTCATGTTAGTCCAAATATATGTTGTTGATATCATCTTTGGATCCACAGAATCAATGATGGTTGCTGATTTCTCAAAGTTAATGGTTAGTCGATTGCAAATGAGCATGAATTGTGAATTAAGTTTTTTCATCGGACTCCAAGTCACGCAAACCAACAGAGGAATTTTTATTCATCAAGAGAAATAGATTTCCGAACTTCTGAAAAAGTATTCAATGGACACATGTGCCTCTACAAAGGTTCCAATGGGTTTCGGACACAAGATCTTCTCGGACCCATCAGGTGTTGTTGTTGATCAGAAGAAGTATAAGGGAATGATTGGATCGCTACTCTACCTTATTGCAAGTCGTCCGAACATCATGTTCTCTACATGCCTGTGTGCTAGATTTCAGGATACTCCAAAGATATCTCATCTTCTGGCTATCAAGCAAATATTCTGATATCTCAAAGGAACAAAGAACCTCGTAATTTGGTATCCAGCAAATGAAAGTTTCCTTCTTCTGGCATATTGCGACTCAAACTATGGAGGTCTTCAACTGGATAGAAAAAGAACTTCTGGAGGTAGTCAATTTTTGGGTGGAAGATTGGTTAGCTAGTCATCCAAGAAACAGAACTGTATTGCTCTCTGAACAGCCTGCAAGCTGCACTTCACAAGTTCTTTGGATGAAATCGCAGCTTCTAGACTATGGTTATCGATTTCAACAAATTCCAATCTATTCTTACTCTTAAAGTGCAATTGTGATCTCTCACAATCCAGTTCAACACTCCATGACCAAGCACATTGATATTCGGTACCATTTCATTAACAATCATGTTTTAAAAGGAAACATCAAACTCATTTTTGTTCCATCTGATGATGAAATTGCTGATGTCTTTAGTAACACATTAGAGGAAACCAAATTTAATGGGTTTCTGAACAAAATGGGAATGATGATGCATGATCCACAATTCTTCCAAGAGGCTTGTACTCTCTGATGGAAACACTAGAAAGTAAAATAATTCTGAAGTCAAATTAATTTCTCCTCGGAATCGTTTCCTCTCGGAAAATATAGGATCATCATATGTGTGTTTTTGTCTAACCTCTTCTTCTAGTTTTTAAGTTGTTCAACTTTCCTCATCTTGTGAAGCTTCTGACCGATATAGTTACATCAGAGTACTTGAAATCATCTCATCTCAGAGAGTATGTCAACATCAAGTGTGTTTTGAAGTTCATCTCAGAATTTAAATCCGAAACGGTAATATGAGTTCATATCTTGTCTTCTTCCGAGCTCTGTTCCTTCAATTCTCAGAATCTCAGTCTTTTGAAATTGGTCCTCTAAGTTCTTCATGCATTTTTACCTCTGATATTCAGTTTGAGACTGCCATCTTGAACTCTATACTATATACTAATGACATATTTATATTCTTTCCGAAGTATCCTATGACATCTCATCTCGGAAACCAAATGTTCCGAGATCCTCAACTGTAAAAGAACTTTAAGGTTTTCATTAAAGTTTTTAATCCGAAACGTTTTCTCATTTATATATTAACGATAATTTTTCTCGATGATTATCCTATAATTCACAATATATGTGCTTTGGCACACGTTCCAATAAAGCGTATTACAAATCAGAACTGAAACGACGGTTTTCACTTTTGGAACAAACGTTCATCCCATCTTTAGTGTGCTATAGCTGTTTAGGATTCCGTTTTCAACAATGCATTAAATGCAACCCGTTACGTGTTCGGGTGTCATCATTACTCTCTTCGACCCAAACCGGAATATCCAACCTATAAAAGGATTTTGAATCCTAACTGTTCCCACTTTTCACTTTTGTTATCGTCTTCCTAGAGCTTTTCTCTTTGTACTCTATTCTTAAAGCTCTCAAACATTTGTCAATGGCGTCTTCCCAAACTATTCCTCAAGTTTCCAAACCTTCATCAAAGATGAAATCTTCAAAGGGTTCTGCCTCATTTCATCCACGGAGTTTATCCTCAGGGAAACCACTAAACTGTTCTCACTAGATCCCATGGATTATGATGAATCCATATGCATCAAGATCGAGTTCATCTCCCATCATCCCATAGCCGTTCCTCTCACCAAAATCCCCAACCCTAAACTTCCTTTTCCCATTCTTTACAAAGCCTTTAAACGGATCAAGATCGAAAAAGACGTACTGGAAGTGAAAATCGCCGATGACAAAATTGTTCCTCTCCACAAGAACACCTTCCTCAAGGCAATTGGAATTCTAGAAAACCCCAAGCGTTATCGTGTTCAAGAACCCACGACTGAAGAGTTTCAGACATTTTTCAATCAAATCGGGTATAATGTGGAATTCAAGGAAAAAGGAGTTCAAGAAGTCAGATGTTCCTAGCCCTTGGACCGTTCTAATAAATCTAATCCTTCGAGGATTGTCCGGTAAGCATGGTGGTACTGGCACCATGAGCAAGGACTGGTTGTACGTTGTGTACAATATCTATTCCAAAAGAAACAACACTATTGATCTGACCGAGGTGCTCTGGCAGGACGTTCAGAAGTTTTCCATCAAAAGGAAGCCTAACGAGATCTCAAGTCCGAGATTCTAGGCTCTGACGCTTCAACAACTGTATGATGAAAGAATATAAGCCATTCCTCTCAATTCGGATCTCAAAGAGGTATACTGTTCCGTTAAGGCTAAAAAAACTTATAGGTTACCGAACCAATCTGTTTTCGAACCTATTCGTTGTTTTCCTGAACATATGTTGGATGTAGTTCCATTTGATTCACTATATCTTAAACACCATCTTGAGACTTCGGTTGTGTATGGCCCTACACAATCTACCCCAGTCTCGGATGATCAGCCTTCGGATGTGAACAAACTAGATTCTACTGGTGGTCGTAAGAAGAAAATGGCTAAACGAAAGGCCTCTCCCTTAAAAGTTAGAGCCAAAAAGTGAACCAAATTTAGTGGATCCTCTCAACAGGATTCACAGATTGGCATTCGATCTGAATCTGTATCACTGCGTACCCCTCCCATCCACTCTTCCGAAGTACCCTTTGGAGTTTCAATATCACATGCACACACTAACGGGGAGTCAACACATAATCTACCCGCATCTTCCCAAAAAGATGGTGATGGTATTGAAAATAGTCCATTGAACCCCTCTGGGACACACCTATGAGTCTTTTCGGAAATCACATTCAATTCTACACATTCACAATCAGGGGCCCCTACCTCTGATTCTAAGCTTCCGAAGCTAGAGTAGTCCCTCCTACTTCGAAAGCCCCAACTGGTCTGATACCTGATTCAGGTAAAGGACGATCGGGTATTTTTGATAAAGACTGGTCTGTTTCTGTTGACAGGGCTCACTCTCATCATTCGGAGCTGAAAAGAGCACACGTGGAGTATACACTAATTTCAATGCGTCAAAGAGCTCTTCAAAGTCGTCTTCTTTTCACTTTTCCATCCGATGAACAGACTGATCAAGTGTTCCATCCTTCCGAAGAAGCTCAACAAACCACTACAGGAGATGTTCCAGATCCTACAATTGTTTCGGATGATACTCCTCCGACGTTCACAAGGGATGAAACTCCCAAGCCTCCTCCGACGAAGATCATTCAGATGACATAATGTTTGACAATGACATCACGTCTGTTGCTTCCATTCTTATCGTCACATCTTTCAAAACATTACAAAGCCTTCCTCCTCCAAACCATTGTATGATTTTGTTCTTTTCTCCTCCTCGGAGGAATCCAAAGATCAAGAAGAAGTAGATGTTGATGCCAACACTCAAGGTAATCAAGGCAATGAAGATCAAGCCAATCTGGCTAATAATCCCAACCCTTCCGAAACTCAAGATGATGCTAATAATGATGACGGTGATAAGAAGTCTGAGAGTTATACCTAGGACACATGATCTCCGGATGAAAACATTGCAGATCCTTTTGCCTTGTTAGAACTTTGAGACAATGTTGTATTTGTTGTTTCCAAAGTTGACTATCTCAACAAGACCGTTACACAACTTGATTCCAAGATTAATCAGAAGGTTACAAGTCTCAACTCCAGGCTTGAACTCATTCTTAAATATCTCTCCGAGATCAAAGATGTTGCCCCCTCCGAACTCGATCTAGCAAATCAACCCGAATAACTCATTTCCCTCCAATTCAAGCACACTCTTGAAGATGTCGAACAGAAATATAATGACAGCCTTGATTATCACATCTCCACCACCACCATTATGTTCAAGATTCATGAAGACATGAGTAGTGCTACCAACGAACTCATCAAGCAGACTGATGTTCGTCATGCGAAACAAATCTAAAGGCCGGAAAAGGAGATTCAGAAATAGAAGGAAATGAATATGATTGATCCGAGCGACCTAGAATATTGTTGATGTTCAGAATTATAAATTCGATGAGATGCTCGTCATTATTGATGAAAAATTTGCCTATCATAAAGTTCAAGCTCCCACAGCCAAACCCTACGATGCTCTCTCCGAACAGATCAATATGAGATTTCAGAGAGTGTTCGAACACTTGAGTGAACTTCAACGTCAAAATAGACTTGCGTTGGATTCCAGGCCTTCCAATGCAGTAGGGGGAGAAGGAGCTAGTGAAAGGGAAAAACAGATTCAATGGAAACCTGTATCGAAATATGTTCTCCGAGATGATTCGTCCGATGAAGAAGTACTCGAGGTTGAAACTCTTGAACTTCTTAAGTCTGGTGATGAAGAAGATGTAGACCTGGTTGAAAATGTGATTTTAGGACTTCAAACTATCAAGGAACAACCCGTGAAGGTCCTTTCGGATGTAGACAAGCTGAAATGGTCCTCAGTTACGTGGCCATCGTCGTTAGCAGAAACGTTTAGACGAAGCCAAGATATGCCAAAAATCAAGATAAAGCAAACCATCGACGCATTCTGAGCTACTCATTCTATGCTTCCACTAATCCCGGCTCCAAGGATCGTTCAAATCAATGAAGGTTCTCCAATGCGGAAAACTGATGAGCCTCTGTTTCCTCCTCCACTAGAATTCATCATCACTAAATTTAGTCAACAAATCATCTCTGACTTGAATGTACCTCCACAAGACAAAGGAAAACAGATTGCTACTGAATCGGACAACCAAGTGAAGACGTCGAAAAAGTCTGAGGGATGGTCTAAAAAATAAATTGATCAAGCTTTGGAAGAAAGCATCAGGATTCAAGCGCTAAAAGACAATTCGAATCCGATGCTGGGCATATCTCCTCTTTTATGAAAAGGAGTTATTCATAATATAGAATTTGTGCCCTTCTTGTATTATGATCTTCCAACACAGGATGCTAATCAACTTGATCTGCCAATCTCTCCTCACGGTCACTTCTACATCAAGTACGCTCCTCTTCATCTGAATGATGATCCTCAAATAGTCATTAGGACAAAGCGTGAGAGATTGAGAACCTTCTACTTCGTCAACGCACAACCCCAAAAGGAAGTGTGGTCTTGGAAGAGAATTACAAAGGTCATTGGATATGGTAACAAGGTTCAAAGCATGTTCGATCTTAATTTTATGATGTACCGATGTTCTGTCTCTTGAAACAAAGAATCAACCATCACCATCACGGATGCCGACTTTCCTTCAATCAATCCAAATGACATTCTCACCATTGCTGCTCACTTCCGAGATCGCCAATCAAATCACTTGAGCATCGGAGCTTACAGTGCCGCAACCAATCTCTTGAAGGATTATGTTGCAGAATTCTGCAGGTCCGACATTGAATTTGCTCACCTGCTCAGAACCGAAAACATTTTGGCAAAAATCACTTTCAAACTACGTGAAGCACATATCTTGGATGAAGGCCCTATTGAAGAACTGGAACTCAGCCATGTCTATCTCAAAAAGAACACTAACCAAAAATAATTCTTTAGAGTTCTTGACAAACATCTTGTTTTGATAAAGATCCTTCAGAAGTTCATTTCCAATGCTGCAAAAAGTGATTCTCCTAATCATGTCAAGAATAAGTTCATCGAACATCTCAAATGGTATTTGGAACTTCGAAGCTGGCTACACAGTGCCTATCTCTTTGTGTTTGATGAAGCCAACTGAGGAGTTGATTGCTTGCAAAGTTCGCTTAGGGGGAGATTGTTGATACATAAAAGTGAACCTATTGCAATCCGAAGCCAAACCAAAACCAAAGTCAAAGTGCATTCTGAGATGTGAATAGTTTCGAAGTCAAGCTTCTTCCGAGATGAAGACTTATCTGAGACATTCCCAGTTTTTGATGTTATAGAGTCCGTACAAGAATTTAATGCTCCTTGTCGTTTTTATTGATTGTACAGTTCATATGACAAAATCGAGTAAATCGTGTGTGTTAGCTTTCCTGACTTGTCAGAATTACATTCTCCATGCAAGTCTTGTATTTTGTCTTACTATCTCTCCTTTCCTATTTAAGGAGATGATTTATCCATGCATTTTAACCTTTAAGAAGCAATATTCTCTTCACATCAAATACTTATTATCTTGCAAGTCAAATCTCTTTCTCCATCATTCTCTTTGTTCTTAAGTTATCTTTACTTTGTTCATACTCACTTTATTTTACTTTAACGCTTTGTTGAATACTTTGTTGATCTTCATACTTCAAGACCAGACTGGTTTACCAGACTTGACTGGACCAAAATATTAGCAGCATACATTGATCTTAAGTTAATTCAAGATTTGAGTTTTCAAACCTTGTCTGCGCACTAAGTATTTCACTTTCAGTTGTCCCCATACAGAGAGGACATATGATTGCTTACGCTTCGAGGCAGTTGAAGCCTCATGTGGTGAATTACCCCACACATGATTTAGAGTTAGGTGCTGTGTTCTTTGCCCTCGAGATTTGGAGACACCATCTGTACGGGACTATGTGTACTATCTGCACTGACCACAAGAGTTTGAGCTATGTGATGGATCAGCCGAATTTGAATATTTGGCAGCGGAGATGGTTGGATGTGGTAAAGGATTATGATTGTGAGATCCTGTACCACCCTTGGAAGGCCACTATTGTGGCTGATGCTCTGAGCCGTATGACAGTGAGTGCACCTATTGGGGATTTATATATGAATATGGTTATTATTTCTACTCTTTTGGATATGATCAAGAAGGCTCAGGTGGAAGGATTGAAAAAGGAAAATTGGAGGGTAGCGAGGATCATGGGGGCATATTCCTTTATTTGTTAGAGATGGTCGGGGCCTATTGACTAAGTATGGTAGAGTTTGGGTTTCGACTACTGGTGGGGTAAGGCAGAGAGTGTTAGAAGAGGCTCATAAGTCAAAGTATTCGATCCATCCTGGGGCCATGAGGATGTATAGGGATATGAAGTTGAGGTATTGGTGGCCCTGTATGAAAAGGGAGATAGCATGGTTTGTAGAGCGATGCCTGACTTTCCGGAAAGTCAACGCCGAACATCAGAGACCACACGACAAGAAGCAGCCGTTACCCATTCCCATGTGGAAATAGGAAGACATCACCATGAATTTTTTCATAAAGTTGCCAAGGACGGCGCGTGGAGTTGATTCTATATGGGACATCGTTAACAGATGAACCAAGAGTTCTCACTTCATACCGATTTCTGAGAGTATATATACTAAGAAACTAGCTGACATTTATATCTGAGAGGCGGTGGTTCAAGATGGGGTGCCAGTTTTGGTGGTTTCGGACCGGGATGTTCGTTTCACCTCTAGGTTTTGGAGGAGGTTTCATGAGGATTTGGGTACTCAGCTGCAATTCAGTACATCATACCACCCTTGGTCCGAAGGACAAAGTGAGCGGGCGATTTAGATGCTTGAAGATATGCTATGGGCATGTGTGTTAGATTTTGGCGGGAGTTGGGATACTTACCTTCCACTGGCCGAGTTCTCCTACAATAATAGTTATCATGTTAGTATTGATCGCCCACCTTTTGAGATGTTGTATACAAGGAGGTGTAAGACCCCGGTTTATTGGGGAAAGGTCGGGCATTGGGTCACGGGGAGTACTTAAGTAGTGCTCAAGACCATTGACTTGATACAGCAGGTGTCTGATAGGCTGCAAGTCGCGTAAAGTGGGCAGAAGAGTTATGCACACCGTCGTCGCTCGGACCTCAAGTTTCAGGTGGGGGACTTTGTGCTTTTGAAGGTGTCACCTTCGAAAGGTGTCATCCGGTTTCGAAAGTGGGGTAAGCTGGGCCCCCGGTTTATTGGTCCCTTTAGGATTACCGCCCGGGTGGGAAAGGTTACATACCAAATGGATTTGTCTGATGAGCTCACCCCAATCCACAACACTTCCCATGTATCTCAGTTGCTGAAGTGTTTATCACATGATTCTGCGGTGATTCTTTTGGATGAAATTCAGGTCGATGAGTTCATGAACTATGTGGAGAGACTGATTTCGATTCTCAATAGAACACCAAGTATCTGCGCAATAAAGTGGTGAACCTAGTGAAGGTGCAATGGCAACGCCGGAAAGGCTCTGAGTGGACGTGGGAGCCTGAGGATGAGATGAGGGTGGACAACCCATACTTGTTTGCAGTGGAGGATTTCAAGGAAGAAGTCTGATCCAAGTAGTAGAGAGTTGTAACACCCAGATAGCAGGTTATTTTTATTTATGACCAATTTTTTAATATTGTTGCAAGTTTGGTCCTTACGCCATGCGTACTTGGGGCGTACGCATGGCATAGCTCATTTAAAAGGATCGTGTGTCCATGTGTGTATGCTGGGCGTACGTGGCAGGTGAGGAAACCCTAAATTTTACGGTTTGAACACTATTTAAGCATCCTTATCCCCTCAAAACCCTTTCCTTCATCAGCCTCCATCTCCCAAATCATCCCTTCCAAACCCTAATCCTTTGTGTGAGCCTTTTTGAGCTTGAGAGTGTGTTTTTGTTTTCCTGAAGGAAGAAGAAGGTAGTGGAATCATCTTGGAAGCCTCAAGAAATTGTAGATCTAGAACTTCCACCTTACAAGCAACCTCCGGAAGGTATAAAGCTCTGGACTTGATGCATGTTTCCTTAGATCTTGCCATTTAGTAAAGTTCGTTCTTTTTGGTCTCATAGTCTTGGATTTTAGGAGTTTGAGCAAATCCATACAGAGCTTTGTGATTCATAAAAATGGGATCTTGGTCTTTCCCATTCATGCATTCTAAATCTATTGAGCTTTTGGGTCATGAATAAGACTTAAGGTTGGGTTTTGCACTCCTTATAGCTATGCAAAGGAATAAAGGTTGAAACTTTATGATTTTAGATGTTCATTAGGGTTAGATCTGAAGGTTGTAAGTTAAGTCTTTAAGCATTAAGACCTTTAGTTAAGAGTTTGGACTTCAGGTGGTTACGATGGGTGTAACCCCTTGTTAAGAGAAAAACTTTGAGACACACTTGAACAAACGTTAGAACAAGTATATTGCGGAATAGTTAATCTCGAAGGATCTAAAAGCTCAACAATAATATTAATAAGTTAGAGTTAGATAGTTAGAGAGTTAGTTGCGGAAAAGTAAAGAAATGGAAATGACAACAATTATTATATCAAGTATACACATAAGTTGATTCATAACGAGGAATGCTTTCAAGCCAAGTTAATAAGTGAGATCAAACTTAGTGATTAAGTCACAAGAGACTTGCTCCGAAGAGAGATTGTAATTAGTTATATTCTAGTAAAGTTTGAGAGTAAGGAGAGATGCGTAATCAGATAGAGAGATAGAAAAGATAGCTTCAGAGTTGTATTGAATAAGTGAGAATAAGCTCTATTTATAGTGACTCAAAGAATTACATTTGATTCACTCTCCAAGAGTAGCCATGCAAGGCATACTGGACAATAGAGAGTATTACAGAAAGATAGATAAACTAAGTAAAGTAAGAAGACTGCGGTTGGCTAGATGACTTCGGATGAGGCTGCTGATGGGAGCTTGAATGCGGATGCTTGTGGGCTACGGTAGCTGAAGTTCAAGAGGGTCACTTTTCATGATTCAATAATTTCCCCCTAAGTGACCTTTTTAACTTTTCTTCAGCTATCAAGTCTAAGAAACTTGATCAGAATCCACCAAAACTTCCTGATATTTTCCAACCAAGTGATCCTCCTTAAAATCTCGAACTTGACTTCGGCAGTTGTATGTTTCGATTTTTCTACTGCGGTTCGACAGATTTCAAGTTGCTTCTTTGTAAGGCGGTTCATGGAGGTCATGGAAATGAAGTACTTGACTTGATCGATTTTCCTTTTGAAGATGACTCCAAGTTCAAGGAAGTTAGTTGCACCTAGGGATCTTTCTTGATAACCTTCGGTAGGCATCGGTGCAGGATCAAGTGGTGGTAGATCGAACTTTTTGGCAATTGTGGGATAGAGGTCTGCGTCGATTTTAGCAAAGTCACAGACAGTTTCCCTCAGAAACGTGCTTGCCCTTTCAAGTGCTATCTTCATCTTCGGATGCTTTTAACACTTGTTTTGGAACACATTTGTTATAAGAAAAACTTCTTCTGGGTTCATACAGGGGAAGTCAGCTTGGGTGCGGACATAGTCCTGATACCTTCTTGTGAGTGTGTATTGAATGAAGTCAGCTTTCATGAATTTCCGGGGCTTAAAGTTCTTGACTGCTGATGGTCTATCGTTAGACCAGATCTTCTCAATGGGAGAGGCATGCTTTGCATAAAATCGGTTAAGTCTCTCGAATTCCATTGGCAGTCTTTTGTGGTCTGGAAGGCTACGGTCAAACTGCTCAAATACTGTGAAGTATTTAGCATTTGGGGAGATTGGAACATCCCAGTAGCCATCAGAAGGGGGTTCAGTATAGGTGAGATATGGTTTGTAGTCGTCATCCAGCAGTCTGCGGTGGGGATTGATCCAAGAGTTTATCAAGGATTCATCCAGAATAGTGTCGAAACCGCATTCTCTCCATATGAGCTCAACAAGTTTAGCTGCTTTCCAGTCAGCTTTCTTCTGTTTGGTGACAGGGGAGTCATTTGAGCTTGGAGAAGACATGTGATCCACCAGATTCTTAAAGTGAGGGGGAGTCTCTGGTCGCTCAGGAGTGATCTCCTTTTGCGGTGGAGTCTGATGAGATGGTTGCGGTGAAGGTTTCGGTAAAGGTTGCGGTGAAGGTTGCGATGAAGGTTGCGGTGAAGGAACTCTTTCAGTAATGATGGGGGGACATTGATGGTGTGAGATGCTGTTGGAATGATTGGAGTGATGGTCTTCTTCACTTCCACCTCTTGAGGAGTTCAGACCCGGAGCCTCCTCAAGCCATTGTTTGAGACCATCGACCTTGGCACACACCTCCTGGAAATGGGATTTTAGAGCATCAGCCAGTTGCTGATTGTCAGGAATGGTGGTGTTAAAGAGTAGCCGATGAATCTCCTTTGATAGTTGGAGAATTTCAGGACCATGGAAGTTTGATGATAAAGATCATTGCAGTCTGTTGATTGTAGCTTGAAGGACTGAGATAGTGGACTCATATGCAGTGTGAGTCTCAGCGATCAGCTTTTGAGATTGATTAGACTGGTCCGCAATGGCTGCTTGCAAGTCTTTCTTGATTGCGGTCACCTCAGAGATGAGGCGCTCCGCAGCAGCCATGAATTCCTTGTGATCTGCTTGACGATTGTTATCAAGGGACCGAATTCCCATTTCTACCTTGAGAGAAATTCTTTCAGCAGGCAGACGTTCCCTGGTTTACAAACGCTCAATCCTTTCGATCAAGGACTGCGGTACCGGATGATCTTCTGATTGCGGTTGAGTTGATTTGACTGCGGCAAGTATTTGATCTACTTTGGATTGTAGACTTAGGAATTCTTTTCTTGAGACGACCATTTTCTTCTTTTTCTTTTTCTCCTTAGGCTTAGAGGTTGAGTGTTGAGAACCACTCGATTCCTCTTCATCAAACATCATGAGGTCATCATTCGAAGGACTGGGCTGATTCACCTCCTGAAGATCAACATCATCAAAACCGAAGGTGGGAGCAGAGCTGACTTCGATTTCGGTGCCTGCATCTTGAGAGGCTTTGGCAGTTGGAGATGGAGGGGGCTTTGAAGGAGTTTGATCAGCAGTTGCTTCTTGAGCCTTGCGGATAATATCAGCCATGTTGTCCATCAGAGCTTGAACCTTGCAGAAAGTAGCTACGGTATTGGCATTGTTGATTGCATCTGCCCAATACTTCGCTACAGACTGAATTTCTTGTTGTTTCTGCTGAAGCTGTTTTGTCTGTCGTGCCTTTCTTGCTTGGAATGCCCTACAGAAAGCGACATATTTCTTGGCTTCGACTTCATTGGAAGGTTGATACTTGCTCCATGAATCATTTATGTCTATGTCACTAATTCCTTGGTATCGCACCGAAGTGTCCTTCGGGGTTCACGGATCCTTGCACATTAGTGCTCACCGTGCCTAAACCACCTGTTACAGATGTAAGCAGAGTAGGATTTCCTGAGCTTCCTCGGTCTCCTTGACCTGGGGTCAAGTCTGGCCTCGGCTCAGTTCTGGCAAAGGCTGAAGAGTCGCCTTGCGGTTGGGATGGTGTTTGTAGTGTTTGGGTAACAGACAAAAGTATGGAGCGCAACTCCTCTGGGGAAAAGAAATGAAGACGAGAAGCCCTAGAGACCTTAGGGCGAGAACCAGTGTCATCTTCTTGGGAGTGAACTGGGGGTGAGTCTCCACGATGCGGTGAAACAGACTCACTTTCTGAGTCTGAGTGGTATTCGATTGTGGTGTTGAATGGGTCTGCGGCCACCCCAAGGACTACCAGAGCCTTTTGAGAGGCTGAGGTATCAGTCCGGTCACGCATTTGGCCAGTGGGATTGGTTTTCTTCTTCTTGAGAATAGCTATAGGTTGTGCATCCTCATCAGAATCACTATCATTTGAGGGTGCGGTTTGGGTGATTTTGCATTTCTTTGAGGGTTCAGTTGGTTTGGGAGCATCTTTCTTTGGGGTTCTTTGTTTCTTGGAGACGTTGCGGGGGCCTTGATGGACTGAGACTAATTTCTTTCTTCTTTGAGAGAGATTGGAGAGAGTAATGGAAGAAGGGACTGTAGTACTTCCAGGGGTAATGATTGCGGATGGGGTTTGAAGAGGTGGGGTAGGAAGGTATGGGGCAATACCTTCCGTAGCCTCAATATGATCTTGACATCAGCAGTCTCAAGACCAAGAGTGGAGAGAATGTGGGTTGGTAGTCTTCTAATATGTCCAAAAACAGACTGATCAGATGAGGGATTGTACCTTTTGAGATCCTTGGTGACAAAGAGGTTGATGTCGTTGCCCATGCTAATTCCTGCATCCGCATGGAGGTCTGAGATGCATAGAGACCAGAACCTTGCAAATGTGAATTCAGTAGGGTTCTCTCTTGGGCTTTCCTTTGGAATGTATTGCAAGAAATCGTCCCATAGTATCTGACCGTAGTTGACATCATGGCCAGTGAAGATACTCCGTACTAACTCTAGGAGTTTGAGTCCCATGTTATCCGTGCCTCCAGTTCTGCCGGATAGACTGCGGATTACAAAATGGCAAACGAATTGCCAAACCGCAGGCAGCTGGTTTTTCTTGAATTCCCAAATGCCTTTGATTTTCTTTTGATATCCCATCTGGTAAAGCGCAGAAGTGATGTCCGCCATGGACGGAGTAAAAATCTTGATTGAGGCATGTGTTGGGGTGCAAAGTTCTTCATGTATGAATTTGTAATGGTTTGACTCATGTAGACCCACTTGCATGTGGTGCATTAGCCTTTAGATACATGTGTTAGTGAGAGTGAGAGAGAGACATGTAAACACCTATATAAATAGTGGGTTCATACCACTTGTAGAGGTGTGCTTGAGAGATGTAAAAGTGAGTGTGTGAGTGTGTGTTATTTATGTAGATGTAGATCTATGTCCCTTTTTGTAACACAATACATATTCAATACATCTCTTGAACACCCAAATCATCATGTTCATTGTGCAAACTTTAATTCCGCATGCCAAACCATGTTCTTTGTCACTACAATTGGTATCAGAGCGGGTCTTCAAGATCAATGTGATATTTGAAGAACGATTCTCGGTTTGGCAAAATCTGTCACAATTGGAGCATTTATGGTGAGTCTCTCTCTATGATCTTTCGTAATCATTAAATCGTGCTTTGCATTTTTGAATTTTGATCGATTTGAATCATTGGATCAAATTCTTTTTGAAAAACCCCATTGTTGATCCAATTATTTTTTTAATGATCAATCATATTTGTTTCGTGCCTAATTGTTGTTGATCAAACTCATATTTTCTTTGATTCAGCCCAATTTGAATTACATTTGCCCAAATCAATTTAAATTCAAGAATTACTGTTCATGAAACCCAAACAAAAGATCGATACTGTTCATATCGTATCATTGAGCCCAAAAACCCGAAATTACTATTCAGTGTTGTTTTAAGCCCAACAAGTGAGATATAATTGATCTTAATTCATTTGTGAGCCCAAAAATCATTTACATCGTTTCAGATCTTGTTTCACGCATCAATTATTTGTACCATTGAATCGTCGGATATCTTAATCTTCTTCTGTTCTTGGTGATTTTGATCTGAGTTTGTCTCCAGTGAATGTGTATATCGATTAAAAATTAAATCACATGTTTCTTTGTTAATCAACTGAAGCATCGATTCAAAGTCAATTAGATTGAATCGGATATCTTAATTCGCATATTTCGTATCCAGTGAATGTGTATATCGATTTCAATGGTCGCATGAAAGTCGAAATTGAGTTTTGATGTTGAAATCGACGTGTGTGATCTTGCAAGAAGCTTTTCATCGATTTTTCAAAAGTTTGAAGATTTGATTTTGTTTTGATTTTACTTCTTGAAAATTGATATACGACGAACGAACCGAGATTCACGAACTCAGTTGTTCGTTATTTGGAAGATGGAACATTGGGATACGAATCATGGTTTGTATGTCGATTTCTGTGTTTCAAAGGCTATGAAATCGAAGGTTTGAACGATTGAAGATTAATTTTGGGAGTCGATGGTTGAAGCTTTGGTTTACAGTCGAATGTTTGTTGATGTGTAAAGACGATTGTCGATTTTGGGTTAGAACAAATGATCGATTGGGTTGGAATTCGAATGGTTGGACTGGTAATTTGGATAATTTGGTGTTGGTTATTGAAATCGGTGTAATTCCTTGGGTTTCATATGCGAAGAATTGAAATGGGTGATGTTGATTAACGAAGACTGTATTTTGGGTTTGATATTCGAATGATCAAAGGGTGATCGGGATTTGAAAGAAGGTGTATTTGGGTCGATTAAAGAAACTGGATTTGTTTTGGGGATGAACGAACCTTGAGCTGTGAATGAATGATCGAAGAAATCTGGATTTCGCATGATTGGAGTCGATGATCTGTAAAAGCAAATTGTTAATTTTGGATTTAAGGGGTTGATTTAGTGCCTGTATGTGTGCTCATTCGTGTCTAAAGGAAATCGATTTTGGGGTCCCTGTAATGAAAAGAACGAAGAACTGGAGTCGACGATAGATTGACGAACAGTTGGTGTTTGAGAAAGAATGAAGAACTGTATGAACTGGGTTGAAAGAACGAACTGGAAAAGTCGATTCAGAGGGACGATTAAGAGGTTACTGTACATTCAGAGTCTTCGTATGCTTCGCATTCGTGTGTTTAGAAAAAATTTTGGGAGGATGATTTTCATACGAAGAGGAGAGAGAAGGAAAATCTTCGTATGTTTGGGTGAAAAATTTTCGTGTGTTTGGTTCGTGAGATTTTCGTACGAAGCGTTCATAAGAAACGTACGAAGCGATCATGTGAATTGATGAAAAAGAAAGACAAATTTTCGAAAATGGTCCTTGAAAATTCGCATGTTTGTCACCTGAAAATTTCGTATGTTGGGTTGCAAAAGTTCGTATGTTGGGAAGCAAAACCAAAAGTTTCGCATGTAGTCCCTCAAGATTTGACTGTTTAACAAAGGGAAAAAGCAAGGCTTCGAATGTTTGTTCAAGTCTTCGAATATTTTGATAAAAAAGTAAAATTTTCGAATTCAGCCCTTAAACTTTCAAACATTTGGCAATCTCCACAAATAATTGAAGTTTCGAATGTTTGACACTTTTCACCCAAATTCAAAAATTTTTGAAGTTTCGAATGTTTGACACTTTTCACCCAAATTCGAAAATTTTGAAGTTTCGAATGTTTGACACTTTTCACCCAAATTTGAAATTTTTTTGGAGCTTCGAATATTTTGGGGATTCTTCGTATGTTTGGTGCATAATGGCAGAATTTTCGAAAATAGTCCCTGAGGCTTCGAATGTTTGGGAGTTCATACCCAAATTCGAAAAAGGATTATTTTTTGCTGAAAATTGAAGAAAGTGCATTTCAGACCCCTGCAGTTTGTGCAAATTGACGCTTTCTACCCAGCTTTGAAAAAGGGGGAGAGTTTTGCATATTTTGCTGTTTTGGGCGCACCGGGTCACTGCAGAATTTTGAAATTGACAATTTCTACCTATTTTTGAGAAATTTTGTCAAAGGCGATCCGTGAACGAAGCTAAAAATTGAATATTTTTTCGATTTTCCCGATTAAAGCACAATGTTTATGCCACATGTTAAGGGGGAGTTTTGACACGAAAAATTCCGAATAGAGCACGTTCTCTTTCCTTGAAGGTTTTATAATCAATTTTCGATTATAAAAAGGGGGAGAAGTTTTATATGGAAATTCGAACTTGAATTTTTCGTATTACGCGGATTTGAAGACCGAAGTGATCTTGATTTTTGAAGCTTACGAGATGTTGCAATTGGAAGTTCGAAATGATTTATTTTTGAAATGGGTTTGGTATTATTGAAGATTTTTGGGATGTGTTTTTAGCGCAACTTTTGGGTGATTATTTGGAGTTAATCATTCGTTGCTGCTCAGTTTGTATGGTTTCACATCCTAGAGCCCAAATTGAAGAATCATGGAAGAATTGAAGATTGAAGTTCGTTTTGACATGTGTCACGCTTGAGACTCGAACCGCGTAGTTGCTCGACTTTGGAAGATTTGAAGTGGGTCATCCATTCCTAACTTTGAGGGGGAGAATGTTGGGGTGCAAAGTTCTTCATGTATGAATTTGTAATGGTTTGACTCATGTAGACCCACTTGCATGTGGTGCATTAGCCTTTAGATACATGTGTTAGTGAGAGTGAGAGAGAGACATGTAAACACCTCTATAAATAGTGGGTTCATACCACTTGTAGAGGTGTGCTTGAGAGATGTAAAAGTGAGTGTGTGAGTGTGTGTTATTTATGTAGATGTAGATCTATGTCCCTTTTTGTAACACAATACATATTCAATACATCTCTTGAACACCCAAATCACAAACTTTAATTCCGCATGCCAAACCATGTTCTTTGTCACTACAGGATGAACAAGAAGGTTAATGGCAGTGAGAAACTTTTCTTTAGACAAAATGACCAAAGAGTCGTTAACAAGGTTAAGATGCACTTCTTGTGGATTCTCAAGTGGTCAATACGCTGAGAAGGCATACTTGAATAGGGTTGAAAGAGGAACAATGTCTGTGAACGAATCGAAGGGGCCAAACAGAGGGTGATTGGTCAAGAACTTGTTCGGAGCATTGTAGGATGAATGTTCTTCGAACACAGCTCTGAAATTACTTGAGGCAATCGTAGGCGTAGGATGTCTTGAGGCAGAGTCTGAACCAGTAGGGTTCACTGATCCAGATGCTTTGGAGTGTTTCTTGGATACACCTGCTTTCACCATTGTAGGGATTTGACGAAGCTTTGTAAGAGAAGGAAAAACAGAATGCAAGATGAAGGTTGAAGTTCAGAGAGCGTAAACTTTTCTTTGGGAAGAAGAAAAGGGGTTTTATAGTGGCTTATGGGAGCGGGAAACGATTTTACCCTTAGTAAATTTGGGAAAACGTTTGGGTTTTTATTTCGAATTAAGAAAGTTAATCTCAGCCACAAATTAAGAAAAAGGATTAAATCTGTACTTTGAGATTTACCAAAAAGAGGTTTGCATTTATTGAAATGTCAGATTTAAGACCCACGTCTGGAGAACGTGTGGTGAGGGTGAGATTAATCCGTTGGGTAAAGGGAAGTTGTAGCGGATTATATGTTTTAGGGTAATAGGAAGAGACAGATTAAGATGATTTATTTATGGATAAGCATTCTTTTTGTCATCATTCCTAAAATAGGTCTGACACAAGGTTTATTCAAAAGGAGATGGGACAATTTCTCAAAGAATGTTTTTTATTTAATGTTTTTCTTATTTAATGAAGGATCATTAAATAGCACACCATGTTTTTTTTTTATTTTTCAAAAGAATGTCACAGTTTGAAAATCAATTAAAGTGACTGCGAATTGAAACTTCATTGCGGATGGATCATATGCCGTCGGATGAATGACTGCAGTAGAAGAACTGAGAAGAACACTTGAACAAAAATTAGTAATAACAAACAATAAGGACCATTGAGAGATAAATATGATATATGGTTGCGGTACATAGACTGCGGTACACAGGATATACCAAAACCATCTATCATTAGTAACTTCAGTTAGGACCGCAACAGAGACCAAGGATGGTCTGCGGTACCTATTAATTCAAAAAGAATTGTGGGTCCGGATTCATCATTCCTAACATTTGTAAGAAACTGTTGAGCTTTGTAGAGTCAAGAGCCTTTGTGAACACATCATCAATCTCTTCATGAGTATGGACAAAGATGAGTTCAATGTTACCTTTCAGGATGTGGTCTTTGATGAAGTGATATCGTAGTTCAATATGCTTGGTCTTGGAGTGCTGAATAGGATTGTGAGAAATCGCTATAGCACTTTCAGAGTCACAGTAAATTGGTATCCGCAGCATTCTGTATCCATAGTCCATAAGTTGTGTCTTCATCCATAGTACTTGTGAACAACATCTGGCTGCAACCACATATTCAGCTTCTGCGGTAGATAGAGATACACAACTTTGTTTCCTTGATGACCAGCTGACGAGTCTTCCACCCAGAAATTGACATCCACCTGAGGTGCTTTTTCGATCTAGTCTGCATCCGGCATGATCTGCGTCTGTGAATGCTTGAAGGCTGAAGTCATTGCCTGCGGGGTACCATAATCCAAGAGACTTGCTTCCTTTTAGGTATCATAGTATTTGTTTGGGTGCGGTCATGTGTGACACTTTTGGGTCAGCCTGATACCTTGCGCATACACCTGTTGCAAAGGCAATGTCTGGTCGGCTTGCGGTGAGGTACATTAATGAACCAATGATACCACTATAAGTCTTGTGATCCACTGATTCGCTAGAGGGATCAACATATATCTTATATACGAAGGCCATGGGGACGTTAGCCGAAGAGCAGTTGTCCATAGAATATTTCTTTAACAGTTCAGTGGTGTATTTCTCCTGATGAATGAATATCCCTTTCGGAACTTGTTTCACTTGAAGTCCTAGAAAGAAGTTGATCTCTCTATTCATGCTCATTTGGAACTTGTTGGTCATGAGCTTAGCGAATTCATTCACCATCTTTACATCAGTTGATCCGAAAATGATATCATCCACATATATTTGTACAAGCATAAGGTGATTACCATTTGATTTTCTAAATAAAGTGGGATCAATCACTCCTCTTTTGTATCCGGACGAGACAAGAACTTCAGAGAGAGTCTCGTACCACGCTCTTGGGGCTTGCTTCAGACCATAGACTGCTTTTCAAGTTTGTAGCAGTGGTCTGGGAATTCAATACTTTCAAAGCCTGGAGGTTGCTGAAGATAAACCTCTTCTTTTAATTCCCCATTGAGAAAGGCACTCTTTACGTCCATTTGGTGTACCTTGATGTTTTTGTGGGCTGCATATGCTAAGAAGATTCGGATGGCTTCTATTCGTGCCACCGGAGCATACGTTTCATCATAGTCAATACCTTCAAGTTGACTATAGCCCTTTGCAACTAGCCTTGCCTTGTTTTTGACAACCGCACCAGATTCATCCAGTTTGTTTTTGAATACCCATCTAGTACCAACAATTGTATGACCTTACGGCTTCAGGATGAGCTGCCATACTTTGTTTCTTTTGAATTCTTCTAGCTCTTCTTGCATTGCGGATATCCAGTCAGGTTCTAGTAATGCTTCTTTGATCGTTCGGGGCTCGACCGAGGACATAAATGATGTGTTGTGACAGTGATCAGATAAGTCCTTGGAAGATCGAGTCTGGATATCTGCGGATGGGTTGCCAATGATTTGTTCTGGTGGGTGGTCCTTCGTCCATACGTGTAGACGGGGTTATAGATGATCAGCAACTGTGGTAGAGGGAATGTCTTCGATATCAGAAGACTCTGCGGATGGAGATGGCAGTTCCCCCTGGACTTGAGAACATCCTGCTGAGTCATCTTGGATTGTTGGAGCGAGAATGGAATTTTCTTGAGCAGTTGGAAGAGGTTCCCCCTGGATTGCTGATGGGAGTTCCCCTTGAACCTCAGAAGGTTCCCCCTGGATTGCGGATGGGAGTGTAACACCGGGTTCATGGTATGATTTTATTTCAGTTTTTATCTTATTTTTGCCACGAACTCGGCGAGTCTGCGTCCCGACTCGCCGAGTAGCAGCAGGGTGGACACGGGATTTGAGCGGTGAACTCGGCGAGTCGATGCATGGACTCGGCGAGTCCACCTGTCTGGATGAAACTCTATTTTCAGACATTTCACCCTATTTTACCCATTCTAAAACACCCATTTCGTCCCATTCTATTCCAACAGAACTGTAGAGCGAAACCCTAGCCCATTTTGATCCTTGTGAGTGATTTTGGCTTGGTGAAGGAAGTTTGAAGCTTAAGAGAAGAAGGAGGAAGTTGGAGGGTGCAAGGAAGTATGGTAGATCCGAAATCTACCTTGGGAGAAGCTCCTAACCAGGTAAGAAAGCTCCCCTTTGATCTTTAGTATAATAGATTCCCTTTTTGTCCCTTATATGTGGATTGCAAGACCTTAAACCTCCCAAACTCCGTGTGTTTATGCCCTAGGAGCTTAGATTTATGGTTTGGAACCATTGCATGTCTCAGAATTGGCCAGAATGGGTGAAGAGTCGAAGGGTACTCGGCGAGTGCCAAAGTGCACTCGGCGAGTTCCGTGAAGATGGCCTTAGACTCGGCGAGTTGGATAAACAACTCGACGAGTCCTATGAAGATTGCCTGGTACTCGGCGAGTCGTTCTTCAAACTCAGCGAGTCCCTTGAATATAGCCTTGAACTCGACGAGTTGTTCTTCCAACTCGGCGAGTCATATGATCAGTCACTAGGATAGGAAGGGTTTAAGTGTAGGAGGTCCAACCCTCCGTCGTCGCACGTGCAATTAGCAATTTAACGTGTAACTATAGTCCCAAAATCTCCAAATCTCCAAGGTTGATGTTCTGATGGAAGATTGGAGCGATTTGTGAGATCTGTTCGTCGGACTCGGCGAGTCACCCCCTTGGACTCGGCGAGTCCAGTCGCGGGTTTGTTAGTTGTCCCCGTCTAGCGAGTCAGGCTGACTCAGTGAGTGGGAACAGGGACCCGATGAGTCAGAGTCGGGCTAGACATAGAAGGACTCGGCGAGTCGCCATATGGACTCGGCGAGTCCAGTCAATCAGAAGGTTGACTTTGACCAAGGAGTTGACTTTGACCAGTCATTTGACCTTAGGGGTATTTATGAGTACCTAATCCATGTTTACGGATTTATAGCCGGAGGGATTACCGGTGCGGCAGCCAGGCGTAGTCTGAGCAGGTTTTCGGCAGCTACTCTCGAGGTGAGTTTCCTTCCAGTAGGGACGGGTCTAAGGCACCAAGGCCGGCCCGTATAGACGATATGTTAGTATCAGAGTGTGGGCAGAGCCCGTATCTCATAGCCGAGTTTGATTGTGTTATCTGCCAGTATGATAGAATTGCTTATACTTGTTGTCTGTGTGATACTTGTATGTCATGGTTAGTAGCGGAGTGTGGGCGAGGCCCGTATCTCCATGGATAGTAGAGTGTGGGCGAGGCCCGTATCTCTATGGGTGTGGGCGAGACCCGTATCCCTCAGTTACTCATTATATGATTGCATTATATGTGGCACTATGGGGGAACTCACTAAGCTTCGTGCTTATGTTTTATAGTTTTGTTTTCAGGTATCTCTTCAGCTAGGGAAAAGGAGCTGGCGCGGTAGCGGCATATCACACACACTCTTGTTTCCGCACTATGGATTTTCTGGGATGTACTCTGAATATTCTACTATGATGTTACCGGTTTTCAGACATAAATTAATATTATGAATGTTTTGTAACGATGTTTTTATGTATTAACCTAATTTAAAAATGAAATTTTTAGTTGATATCTTTCGGATGTTACAAGTTGGTATCAGAGCCCTGGTTTGAGGGATTCGGACACACCTTCGGGGGTGTCTGGACTCAAATCGAGGGATTAAAAGATTTTTATAAAGAAATGATTTTCTAAAGACTAAGAAAAAGGGGTTTCTAAAAAGAAAAAGGTGTGTGATGTGCGCGACCGGCAGAGCTCAAGTATGTTTTCCCCAAAGTACCCATACAAGTTTACGTTATGATTATCAATTTCAGTTTCAGTAGAACAGCATGCTAGAATAGGACTAAGGATCTAGGAATGATGCCTTATGTGCCTGCTTTATGTGTTTCGGCTTTTTGAAAATTGCATGCTAGTACAGATCAGTCAGTATGATAGCCAGAGTAGTATATACTTGATTATGTGTACTCAATGCCCGAATGCTTCTTGCTTTGTGCTATTAGGAGTTCTAGTCGTCTTTCACTAACTAGTGAACGAATATCCTAAGTTACATATTGCAAGGATTAAATAATTTCAGAAGGTTGGGTCTAGCCCTATTTCGCAGCTCTTGTTTGAGTCCAACCCTTGTAGGGTAGGACCTCTCATTCGAAGAATTATCTAGTCTGAGTAATATGTAATAGTATTCGCGAGCTAGTTAGGGAAAGAAAGCAGGGACTTCTTGTGCAGCTGATGGCAGAGAGTGGGATGGCGATTACTTAGGGCAAGCCTAGGGCGAGAGTAGCACGAGAACCGCATTATTAGTAGAAAGGACTTGGTTGAGTTGAGGCAATTCTTGAGGAAAGTACGGATAGACATGGAAGGTAGTATGGGCCCGTACTACTGAAAGCGGAGGATCCGTACTCGATTCAAAAGAGGCCGAGACGAGACCGGGAACTTGTGATATGAATGTGAGCCTCGTTAGTGGAATATAGTATGATGGTGGTTATGCTGTGTTTTGCAGTATGGTGACCACACGATAGGGAGCGGGAGGCTCAGGATCAGGATCGGGTTCGGGTTCGGGTTCAGGGTCCGAACCAGTTGATGAGGGTCTACGCGAGTTCATTGCGTCAGAGATTACCAAGGGCATCCTTGAGTCGACTCCCATCATCTTCGGGTCGATCAAGGAGGGTATTGTAGAGTTGATGGAGGATCGTCTCAGGGCGTTCAGGAGTGATATGGCGGCTAGCCAGTCAGGACCACGCACACCGTCCTTTAAGGACTTCAGGGGCAGTGGTGCATCACATTTCCATGGGGCGAAGGACCCCATTGCTGCCAGACGATGGATTACAGACCTTGAGTCTACACAGCTGATCAGCTTCTGCCCCGAGGGGTCGAAGGTACGATTTGCAGCAGGGTGTCTACGTGACAGAGCTAGAGATTGGTGGGAGTCGGTTTGTGACTCTTTGGGAACCGCGGCCATTGAGGCTATGACATGGCCGGACTTTGTGACACGATTCAGGGCGGAGTTCGCACCTGCGGTGGAGCTCCAGCAGTTGGCACGGGAGTTCTTGGATATGAGGTAGACGACAGAGACAGTGGCGGAGATCACTGCCAAGTTCCGGGAGAGGGCGTTACTGGTGCCCCAGTATGCAGGTGATGAGGATATGAGGAGGACCCGCTACCATGACATGCTGCAAGCCGACATTCGGGAGCATGTCAGTTTTTCAGCTTGCCCTACCCTGGATTCTATGATTGCTAGGGCGAGGGAGAGGGAGATAGATCTGGAGCACATCCGAAAGAAGAAGGCTGAAGAGGGACAGACGATAGGGGCTTCGGGAAAGAAGCCCAAGGGATCAGATGGTAGGCCGAAAGGCCATTCAGGACCGGGCCGCTGCAGGAAGTGCGGCAGGTCGCACGAGAGAGCGTGTAGATTAGGATCGACAGGCTGCTACAGGTGCGGCAAGACGGGACACTTCAGCAGGGATTGTACTGCCCCTGCTCCGGTTATTCAGACATTTGAGTTGCTGTGTTTCCACTGCAACCAGAGGGGCCACAAGAGGGCCAACTGCCCCCAGTTGACAGCAGCAGCGCCAGTACAGGCGCCAGCTCCAGCGACCCTGCAGATTACAGATGGCCGGCAGGGCAAGGCAGAGGCTCCGGTGGTGAGGAGCCGGGCATTTCAGCTGACAGCCGAGGAGGCACGCGCTGCACCCGATGTGGTGACGGGTATGATTCTTTCCCTCTGACCTATTTATATGAGATTTATGATATTGATACGTGCTCTGTGTATATACGTTTAGGATCGTTCCATGTGAACGATATTCCAGTCCAGGTGTTGTTTGATTCGGGGGCTACCCGATCCTTTGTTTCTCTTGCACTTAGGAAGAAGTTTCCTGAGTCCTCGGGCATGTTGGATTGCCCTTTAGAGGTCGAGATTGCGGACGACCGGTCGGTGCGAGCATCAGAGGTCTTCCGAGATTGTGTATTGAGGTTGTTCGAAGAGGGGTATTTGGTTGACCTAGTTCCCATTCCATTACGGGGAAACAAGGTCATTATTGGTATGGATTGGCTGAGTTCCAATGGGGCAGTGATAGATTGCGCGCAACAGTTAGTACGAGTCAGAGCCCCAAGTGGGGGAGAGTTAGTAATTCAGGGTGAGAGATCACAGCGAGGGCCAGCCTTCTGTTCGACAGCGAGGGCAAGGCGTTACCTTCAGCGGGGTTGCGCAGGATATGTCGCATATGTCATGGACACCCGGGAGGCGGGTAAGGCGACGGTGGGCAATGTGCCCGTAGTACGAGAGTTCGCGGATGTATTCCCCGAGGAGCTGCCTGGGATACCTCCAGAGCGACAGGTGGAGTTCAGGATCGACCTAGTCCCTGGTGCGGCTCCGATAGCCAAGGCACCGTATCGGATGGCTCCTCCTGAGATGCAGGAGTTGTCTACACAGCTTCAGGAGCTGTTAGACAAGGGTTTCATTAGACCGAGCAGTTCACCCTGGGGAGCCCCGATTCTGTTTGTGAAGAAGAAGGACGGGTTGCATCGGATGTGTATCGATTATAGGGAGCTGAATAAGGTAACGGTGAAGAACCGCTACCCACTCCCGAGGATTGACGATCTCTTTGACCAGCTTCAGGGAGCATCTTGGTTCTCCAAGATAGATTTGCGTTCAGGGTATCACCAGGTGAGGGTCAGAGAGGAGGATGTGCAGAAGACGGCATTTCATACACGTTATGGCCACTATGAGTTCGTGGTGATGCCTTTCGGGCTCACCAATGCTCCTGCCGCGTTCATGGACCTCATGAACCGCGTGTGTAGACCGATGTTAGACCGGTCGGTGATAGTATTTATTGATGATATCTTGGTTTACTCCAAGACGCGAGAGCAGCATGAGGAGCATTTGCGGGAGGTTTTGGAGACCTTGAGAAGGGAGAACTTGTATGCTAAGTTCTCCAAGTGTGAGTTCTGGTTACGCGAGGTGCAGTTTCTTGGGCACCTTGTCAACCAGAACGGGATTTCGGTGGATCCGGCCAAGGTGGAGGCCGTGATGAGATGGGAGGTTCCGAAATCTCCATCTGAGATTCGGAGTTTCCTGGGATTAGCTGGCTACTATCGGAGATTTATCCAGGATTTCTCCAAGATAGCATTACCCCTGACCAGGTTAACGAGGAAGGCTGTGGTCTTTCGTTGGGGGCCTGAGCAGCAGGCAGCATTCGAGACACTGAGACAGAGATTGTGCGAGGCGCCAATCTTAGCCTTGCCAGAGGGCATGGAGGATTTTGTAGTATACTGCGACGCGTCCATCTCAGGTTTGGGCGCGGTATTGATGCAGAGAGGGCATGTCATCGCCTACGCGTCGAGGCAGCTGAAGCCTCACGAGGCGAACTACCCGACGCATGATTTGGAGTTGGGGGCTGTTGTGTTCGCCCTCAAGATTTGGCGTCATTACCTCTATGGGGTTCGCTGTACGATTTACACGGACCACAAGAGTTTGAGGTACCTCATGGACCAGCCAAATCTGAATATGAGGCAGCGTCGGTGGCTTGATGTGGTAAAGGATTATGATTGTGACATCCTTTATCACCCGGGGAAGGCCAACGTGGTGGCCGATGCGCTTAGCCGCAAGGCGGCGCCAATCAGGGATATTTGCATGCGGATGACAGTGGTGACTCCGCTTTTGGAGCGAATCCGGGAGGCTCAGCAGGAGGCTATGAAGGAGGAACATCGGAAGAGTGAGCGGATTGTGGGACAGGTTTCCTCCTTCGACTATGACAACAGAGGATTATTGACATTACACCGCAGGGTGTGGGTTCCATATCTCGGAGGCGTGCGCCAGGTTCTGATGGAGGAGGCGCACAAATCCCGATTCTCCATTCATCCAGGGGCATCGAAGATGTATAGGGATCTTCGTCTGGACTATTGGTGGCCCTGCATGAAGCGGGATGTAGCATTGTACGTTGAGCGGTGTCTGACCTACAGGAAGGTCAAGGCCGAACACCAGAGACCGCACGGCAAGATGCAGCCGTTGGATATCCCGCTGTGGAAATGGGAGGATATCGCGATGGATTTCATCACCAAGCTTCCCAGGACCGCGCGGGGAGTGGATTCGATATGGGTCATCGTCGATCGATTGACCAAGAGCGCCCACTTTATCCCGATTCAGGAGAACATCTCGGCCGATAAATTGGCCGATATCTACGTCAGAGAGGTGGTGGCACGGCACGGGGTGCCAGTTTCAGTGATTTCGGATAGGGATGTACGGTTCACTTCCAGGTTCTGGAAGAAGTTTCATGATGAGCTGGGTACTCGTCTGCATTTTAGTACAGCCTTTCACCCGCAGACGGATGGCCAGAGTGAGCGGACCATCCAGACTCTGGAGGATATGCTGCGGGCATGTGTTTTAGACTTCGGTGGTAGCTGGGATACCTATCTTCCTTTAGCCGAGTTTTCATATAACAACAACTATCACACGAGTATTGACTGCTCTCCCTTCGAGATGTTGTACGGGAGGAAGTGCAGGACCCCGATATGTTGGGGCGAGGTTGGACAGAGAGTCATGGGGAGCACCGAAGTAGTGCTCAAGACGACAGAGAAGATTCAGCAGGTCCGGAGCAGGCTTCAGACTGCTCAGAGTCGGCAGAAGAGTTATGCCGATAAGCGCCGATCAGACCTGGAGTTCCAGGTCGGGGATATGGTTCTCCTGAAAGTGTTGCCATGGAAGGGCGTCATCCGATTCAGGAAATGGGGCAAGTTGGGTCCCAGGTATATTGGACCGTTTAGGGTTGCAGCCCGAGTGGGCAAGGTGGCATATCGGCTGGACCTGCCAGCCGAACTCAGTCAGATCCACAACACTTTCCACGTCTCCCAGCTGCGGAAGTGCCTGGTGGACGATTCAGCAGTGGTACCTTTGGAGGACATCCAGATTGATGACAGCCTGAATTATATCGAGCGGCCTGTGGCTATCCTAGACCGGAAGTCGAAGGAACTGAGGAACAAAAGAGTGGAGCTGGTGAAGGTGCAATGGCAGCATCGGAAGGGCTCGGAATGGACTTGGGAGCCCGCGGATGAGATGATGGAGCATTATCCGGAGCTGTTCTGAAAGGGAACGGCAGACTTCGAGGGCGAAGTCTAAAATAAGTGGGGGAGATTTGTAACACCGGGTTCATGGTATTATTTTATTTAAGTTTTTATCTTATTTTTGCCACGAACTCGGCGAGTCTGCGTCCCGACTCGCCGAGTAGCAGCAGGGTGGACACGGAATTTGAGCGGTGAACTCGGCGAGTCGATGCATGGACTCGGCGAGTCGATGCATGGACTCGGCGAGTCCACCTGTCTGGATGAAACTCTATTTTCAGACATTTCACCCTATTTTACCCATTCTAAAACACCCATTTCGTCCCATTTTCTTCCAACAGAACTGTAGAGCGAAACCCTAGCCCATTTTGATCCTTGTGAGTGATTTTGGCTTGGTGAAGGAAGTTTGAAGCTTAAGAGAAGAAGGAGGAAGTTGGAGGGTGCAAGGAAGTGTGGTAGATTCGAAATCTACTTTGGGAGAAGCTCCTAACCAGGTAAGAAAGCTCCCCCTTGATCTTTAGTATAATAGATTCCCTTTTTGTCCCTTATATGTGGATTTCAAGACCTTAAACCTCCCAAAATCCGTGTGTTTATGCCCTAGGAGCTTAGATTTATGGTTTGGAACCATTGCATGTCTCAGAATTGGCCAGAATGGGTGAAGAGTCGAAGGGTACTCGGCGAGTGCCAAAGTGCACTCGGCGAGTTCCGTGAAGATGGCCTTAGACTCGGCGAGTTGGATAAACAACTCGGCGAGTCCTATGAAGATTGCCTGGTACTCGGCGAGTCGTTCTTCAAACTCGGCGAGTCCCTTGAATATAGCCTTGACCTCGACGAGTTGTTCTTCCAACTCAGCGAGTCATATGATCAGTCACTAGGATAGGAAGGGTTTAAGTGTAGGAGGTCCAACCCTCCGTAGTCGCACGTGGAATTAGCAATTTAACGTGTAACTATAGTCCCAGAATCTCCAAATCTCCAAGGTTGATGTTCTGATGGAAGATTGGAGCGATTTGTGGGATCTGTTCGTCGGACTCGGCGAGTCACCCCCTTGGACTCGGTGAGTCCAGTCGCGGGTTTGTTAGTTGTCCCCGTCTAGCGAGTCAGGCTGACTCAGTGAGTGGGAACAGGGACCCGATGAGTCAGAGTCGGGCTAGACATAGAAGGACTCGGCGAGTCGCCATATGGACTCGGCGAGTCCAGTCAATCAGAAGGTTGACTTTGACCAAGGAGTTGACTTTGACCAGTCATTTGACCTTAGGGGTATTTATGAGTACCTAATCCATGTTTACGGATTTATAGCCGGAGGGATTACCGGTGCGGCAGCCAGGCGTAGTCTGAGCAGGTTTTCGGCAGCTACTCTCGAGGTGAGTTTCCTTCCAGTAGGGACGGGTCTAAGGCACCAAGGCCGGCCCGTATAGACGACATGTTAGTATCAGAGTGTGGGCGGAGCCCGTATCTCATAGCCGAGTTTGATTGTGTTATCTGCCAGTATGATAGAATTGCGTATACTTGTTGTCTGTGTGATACTTGTATGTCATGGTTAGTAGCGGAGTGTGGGCGAGGCCCGTATCTCCATGGATAGCAGAGTGTGGGCGAGGCCCGTATCTCTATGGGTGTGGGCGAGGCCCGTATCCCTCAGTTACTCATTATATGATTGCATTATATGTGGCACTATGGGGGAACTCACTAAGCTTCGTGCTTACGTTTTATAGTTTTGTTTTCAGGTATCTCTTCAGCTAGGGAAAAGGAGCTGGCGCGGTAGCGGCATATCACACACACTCTTGTTTCCGCACTATGGATTTTCTGGCTACTATGATGTTACCGGTTTTCAGACATAAATTAATATTATGAATGTTTTGTAACGATGTTCTTATGTATTAACCTAATTTAAAAATGAAATTTTTAGTTGATATCTTTCGGATGTTACAGGGAGAGTGTTAATCCTTGAGTCTGTTCTTGTGTCAATGTTCTCTATGTTTTCATCATCTGATTCGGAAGAAACGTTGGATGGTAATGATTCTTTGCGGATAGGAACTTGAGCTACATCAAGTACTGGAACCTCGATGGTTGTTGCTTGATCCGGAGTAGAGCTTTCCCCCTCAACCGGCGAGGTGAAAGTATTGAGAGATGCTACTTTGGATAGTGATGGACCAGATACATCAGCATGCTGTTGTTGAGCTTCCTGAGACCCAAGAACTTCAGATAATTTGGCTGTTTCTACAGGGTCGAAGAGATCATCATAGTTGACTTCAACTAGGCTTAATGGACCCGAAGAGGCAGGAATATCACTTTCCAGGATTGCTGTGGTTTCAGTCGATGGAGCGGTGTCGCGGATGTGATAGTCATCAAATTTCACATCGAAGCTTTCAATTATCAACCTTGTGCGTCTAATGAGAACTCGATAAGCAACCTTGTTAGTGGAGTAGCCAAGGAAGATACCTTCATCAGACATTGGTGCAAACTTGTTAAGATGACCTCTGCTATTGATCACAAAACATCTACACCCAAAGATATGAAAGAAGCGGACATTTGGCTTGCGGTTGTTAAGGCCCTCATACGGTGTTTTGCTGAGTCGCTTACATACAATACTTCGATTCTGTACAAAGCATGCGGTGGCCACTGCTTCAACCCAGAAGTAGAGAGGAAGATGTGCGAAGTTGAGCATGGATCTGGCTGCTTCTACTAGAGTGTCGTTCCTTCTCTCTACTACCCCATTTTGTTACGGTGTGTAGGGAGCGGAGAAGTTGAGAGAGATACCCTTGGAAACCAAGAAACCATTTAGGAGATGATTAGTAAACTCGGTTCCATTATCACTTCGGATGTGTCGAACGGGCAGCTTGATCTGGAGTTCTATCTCTTTGATGAAATTGATGAGAATCTGCGGTGTTTCTGATTTGAGTCGAAGATAGAAGACCCATGTGAAGTGTGTGTAATCATCTACTATAACCAGTATGTATTTCTTGTGATGGAGTCTGGCTACGGTAGATGGACCGCAGAGATCAATGTGAAGGAGCTCTAGTGGTTCAGAGATTGACGAGTCAATCACCATGGGCTGACTTGCTTTGGATTGCTTTCCACATTCACATGCAGGACAGAGAGTGTCATTGCTGAACTTGAGAATAGGGAGTCCTCTAACTAGTTCTCCAGTGACCAAATTGTTGATGTATCTGAAGTTGAGATGAGCTAGCTTGTGGTGCCATAGCCAGCTGACTTCGGATACTGCTTTGGATAGGAAGCATAATTGCGGTTTGCCTATGATCAGAGAGACATCCAGAGGATACATAGTACCTTCAGATTGAGACTTGATCAAACATGTGTTCCTATCACTTGTCATTACATAGCAAAATTGATCATCAAATTCAACTCGATGGCCCGCCTTACATAGTTGGCCAACACTGATGAGATTGTGTTTAAGGCTTTCTACATAAGCAACCTTTTGAATAGAGAAGTTGCCCATAGTAAGAACACCATAACCTCAGATTATCCCATTCGCATTGTTGTCGAATGTAACATTTCCACCGTTGCAAATTGGCCTGAAATCCCGAAGGTATTCTAACCTTCCGGTCATGTGCAAGGAGCAGGCACTATCGATTAACCATTCTTCTTCTTGTTCCTCCTTGCACAAAGCGTGAGAATTACACGGTTAGTTTAGGCATCCAAACTAGTTTGGAGCCTGGAGCAATAGGTGAATTTCTGAATGATGCATGGACCGAGGTTGCAGGGACGGGTATCATGTCAATGTTTAATCCTAGTCCTGGGTGTTTGTGAGATTTTGGAGTGTTGTGTGTTTTTGAAAAATTACGAGGTTTCTGAATCCAACTAGATTTGACATAGGATTAATCTTTTTGACACCTACACTAGCATTGACAGGTTGAGATTTTGTCTTTTGTTCTGACACCTGGTTTGGTCAGCGGTCTAAAGGATGAGTTGGGCTTGTGACTGGTCCGAGGTTGGTAATATCTAACATTGGTGCTGTTGGACTTCTGAAAAGTTTGTTTTTGAAAAGGTTTAGCACATGTAGATCTTTGGGACCTTTTTATTGGTTTTGGTAAAATACCCTTCCACTTGTTAAAGTTCTGATGTGATTTTAAAAGTGTTGGAGTGGGTAAAATACCCTTCCATTTTGGATCATCTGAGGAATAGATTTGAAAGCCATTGCTTCGAAAAGACCTTTCTTTCATTTGGATTGTGTCAGAAGAGTTTGGAATGACTGATGAAACTGTCCATTCTTTTTTGCATGTTTTCTTGATGGGAGAGTTTTTTGAAAAGTAATGAGAGAAAACAAATTTTTTTGGACTCTTAGATTTTGGAAATCTGATATGCCTTTTGTTTTTCGAAAAGTTTTGTCTGTTTGTACCTCGGGATCGAATTTCCTCTTTGAAAGCCTTTTTTGCTAAAGTTTTTGGAGAACCGCAGTCATTTGTGTTCAGATGCGGTTCCCTGGAATTCTTAGAAAATTTTTGAGGACGAGCGCTTGACTCATCCGAACTTGAAGATTCAGGGTTTTGAGAGCATTGACCTACTTCAAACTTCTCTATGGGTAATTCATGATGAATTGGTTGGAGAGTCGCAAAGCTTTTTATTGAGGACTGCGGTAAAGATGATTTGACTACCGCAGAGTAAGTCTGAGTTGGGACTTTAGTGGGACTTTTGTGAGACTTTTGACTACAGACACTACGGTCTGAGGGCAGAGATGGGAAGTCTTTCGAGACTTCGGGGCCCTCAATGACAATTTCTTCATCAACTACGGATGAGGTCTGAGAATTTGAATGGATTGTGCCACAGATAGGAGTCACATCACTTGTGTGATCCGAAACCTCAGGCACATTTCCTCAACGACACAATTATTACTTAGATCATGAAGTCTACCGAAGTATGTTATAATATCTTCGGGAAAAGTCTTGTCATTGACTGGGAAATGAAATTCTCGGTCAGGAGGGACATACAGTCGATATTTGTTAAACCGGGGTGAGGAATCCGTTGCGGTAGGATATCCATTTGACTAACCCCAATTGTATGTATTGTCCACGGTTCCATTATTTACCAAATTTTCAATAGCTTCACTTTCATTGAACAATTTTTCTATTAAAAGATTTAAACGTACAATTTCACTCTGAGCTAAATCTCTCTGGTTCAAAGCTATCTCTAATTGTGTTTCACTCAACATTCTTGCATCTTTTTCTAACTCTAAGTCCTTTTCTAACATAGCCATTTTGAGTCTTTTGTTATCCAGTCGTCCTCTCACATGGAACATTTCTTGGGATGCAATGTTCTTCTCATCTAAGGCTTTGTTATAGTCTGTAAGGACGACAACACACGTGTCATTAAGATCATCTATGAAGGGTTGACAGTCATGCATGCTATAGTTTAGAGTTTGGATCATGAGTTTTACCTGTTCGACGATGCTTAGAGTTCCATCCTTAGCCATGTAGCAGTAATTCTTTTCCAGCTTTGAAGAGCCATCGTCTTCCGCAGTTGCCAGCATGCAAATTTTGCCCTTTCCTTTGATACTGCTGATGGTTTCTTCTTCATCTCTCGATGACCAAACTTGGTGGTCTCTTTTGACATGAGCAACGTACGCCCTTGCCTTTTCCTTATCTTCCAATTCTTAAGCCATTCTAAGGTAGAATGCTCTGTCTTTTACTACATTGGCCTTACAATCTCTTGCAAAATGATTCTCTTTGTTGCATTTGTGACAAATCACAACATCAGTTTTGTATTCTGAGGGAGTACCGGAGTCAGTGGTTTGAGTAGACTGCGGTGCCTCCTTTGGTTGAGTATTTTGAGATTGCGGTGGTGGATGAGAACTTTTGGGGTAACGAGAATGGTTATTCTGTGGATTGAAGTTACGGTTGAATGGAGGTTTGTTGAACTGCTGATTCTTGCGAAAGGAAGGAGGTGGTAGTCGATTGAATTGTTGGCTAACCAGAGCAATAGCCTTCTGAAATTCTTCTTCATCATCATACTCTGAGTCAGCTTCATATGACTGCGGAGGACTGTCATACGAGCGAGATTAGGATTGATTATGTGGAGCTTGTGCTATGAGAGCAAGTGGTCCTCCGAACTCAACACAGTCTTTGAGTACGGTGGATTCTTGTGCTTGCAGTTCTCCGTAGAGCTTGTAGAGAGACAAAGAATGAATTTTTCTATCGCCTTGAGCTATCATTTTAGCCGTAGTCCAATGTATTCCCAAACCATTAAGAAACTGAATATTTGTTTCATGGTTACTGCGGATGGTGCCCGCATTGGATAACTTGGTGACTATTAGCTTGAACCTTTTGAAGGAGTCTTCCAAACTTTCGCCAGTATGAGCTTTGAAGTTGTTGAACTCATTGAGTGCGGTTGTAAGCTTCTTATCTTGTGCTTGTTCTGAGCCTTCGTACAAATTCTTGAGAACTTCCCAGATCTCTTTTGCTGATTTGCAATTTATGATAATATGGAAGTTGTCAGGAGCAACTCCACAAGAGATTTCATAAAAAGCAACAGCATCATTTTCCATTTTATCTATATCATCCTTGGTGGGACGGTTCATGACTGGTTGACCTCCTCCTAGTCTGGCAGTAGCGCCGTCAGTTTGGACTGGTGTAAGAACTGGAACATGTGGTCCTTCTTCTACGGATTGCCATACATCTCTACCAAGTCTCCTTAAGTATCTTTCCATTCTCTGAGACCAATGATGATATTCATTTGCCACCAATATTGGGGCTCGATTAGAACCACCAACACTGTTGGAGACATTCAGAGATAACGATTGTGCCATTCTTCCTTGTTTTTTTTTGTTTTAAAAAATGAGCTTCAGTGCTATAGAAGGCCCTTTGAAAATCAGAGTTCCGTTTTTCAAAAAGCAACCACTATGGCTCTGATACCAATTGTTGAGAGAAAAACTTTGAGACACACTTGAACAAACGTTAGAACAAGTATATTGTGGAATAGTTATTCTCGAAGGATCTAAAAGCTCAACAATAATATTAATAAGTTAGAGTTAGATAGTTAGAGAGTTAGTTGTGGAAAAGTAAAGAAATGGAAATGACAACAATTGTTGTATCAAGTATACACATAAGTTGAATCATAACGAGGAATGCATTCAAGCCAAGTTAATAAGTGAGATCAAACTTAGTGATTAAGTCACAAGAGACTTGCTCCGAAGAGATATTGTAATCAGTTATATTCTAGTAAAGTTTGAGAGTAAGGAGAGATGCGTAACCAGATAGAGAGATAGAAAAGATAGCTTCAGAGTTGTATTGAATAAGTGAGAATGAGCTCTATTTATAGAGACTCAAAGAATTACATTTGATTCACTCTCTAAGAGTAGCCATGCAAGGCATACTGGACAATAGAGAGTATTACAGAAAGATAGATAAACTAAGTAAAGTAAGAAGACTGCGGTTGGCTAGATGACTTCGGATGAGGCTGCTGATGGGAGATTGACTGCGGATGCTTGTGGGCTGCGGTAGCTGAAGTTCAAGAGGGTCACTTTTCATGATTCAACACCCCTGAGTAAGCTGAGTGTAGTAGGCAACTGCCTTGTAACCCTTCCAAGATCAAGCAGTGCGATGGGCATAATGGGTAGTACGTATGTCGTACTCCCAGAAAACCCATTTGGGCTATTTTTGGGCTTTGGGTCTTTAGGGTTTTGGGCCTTATATAGTTGAGTCATGTATAGGAAGGGAAAAATGGTCTTTTGCCCTTAATAAGATAAAAGATGATTTTGACCATTGATTATGGGTTAAAACCTCGATTATTAATTAGGTTGACCTTGGGTTATGATTTGTGTGAGGAGCCGTGGTAGTAGTAGCTCGAGTATGTGATTCGGTTATCTTTAGTTAGAGGTGAGTCTTCTCACTATACTTGTAGGTCGATGACACCAATGCCGACCCACTGAATTGTGTATGTGGGATGCTAAATATCTTTATGATCTTGCATGTTTTTATGTTGGGTTAAAAGAAACCTAGGGCTGGGCCCATTATTGTATGTTGGGTGGAAAGAAACCTCGGGGCTAGGCCCTTGGGCTAGGCCAAGTATTGTATGTTGGTTTGAAAAAAACCCTAGGATTGGGACCATTATTATACGTTTAGGTTGAAATAAACCCCAGGGCTAGGACTATGCTTGTATGTTGGATTGAAACTTACTCAAGGGCTAGGCCCACTGATTAGTATGGTATGTGGTACTTTAGGGAACTAAGCTTTGTGCTTATAGTTTATGTTTATTGTTTCAGGTACTTCCGGTATGAAAGGGAAGAGCCCGACGTGATGGCACAACATCCCCATCATGATTCCACAGCTTTGGCTATTTGTACTATGATGTTTTGACATTGTGTATTGTGATTGATTTTGAGACAGATGATGATTCAACCTTATGGTTTTTAAACAAAATTTATTTATCACCGATTTTTGGTTGTTACATAGGGGTCGAAGGTGAGGTTCACTACAGCCTGTCTGAGGGAGCGAGCCCGAGATTGGTGGGAGGAGGTTGGATATGCTTTGGGACCACTGGCTATTGAGGCCATGACTTGGATAGACTTTGTGACCCTGTTTCGAGCAGACTTTGCATCAACGGTCGAGGTGCAAAAAATGGCAAGGGGGTTCCAGGATATGTGCCAGACGACTGAGACTTTGGCGGAGATCACCGCCAAGTTCTGGGAGAGAGATTTATTGGTACCTCAGTATGCTGCAGATGAGGAGATGAAGAAGATTCGATACCACGAAAAGCTGAGATCAGATATCAGGGAATTTGTTATTTATTCAGCCTGTCTGACATTGGAGGACATGATATCCAGGGCCCGAGAATGGGAAATCGATTTGGAGCACATCGGAAAGAGGAAGGAAGAGCAGGTGCAGATGAATGGGGGTTCAGTGAAGAAACCCAATGGTTTTGATTATAAATCGAGGGGACAACATGGTTGGGGCCGTTGTGGTAGGTACAGCATGATGCATGACAGGTTTTGCTGGGCGGGTGGTTCAGGCTGCTATAAGTGCGGAAAGACACGACACTTCGGCATGGATTGCAGTGCCACCACCACTACCCATGCTTCAGTTATGATTTGCTTTCACTTCAATCAGAGGGGCCACAAGAAGGCCGATTGCCCGAGTTTAACGGTAAGAGTGGTTGCAACACCCGCTCCAGCGACATTGAGGATCACAGATGGCTAGGAGGGCAATCCGGCGGCCCCTGTAATGAGGAGCAGGGCTTTTCATCTCACATTTGAGGAGGCGCGTGCAACTCCTAACATGGTTACGGGTATGTTTTCCATTTATTTATGCACTTTCATTATTATTTATGATTATGTTTCATGTTGTAATGTTTAGGACGTTCTTAGTGATTGAATTGCATGCTCTGGTTCTTTTTTATTCGGGCACTACCCGATCGTTCGTGTCCCTTGCGCTCAACAAGATATTTAGTGACACTCCAAGGGAGCTTGATTATCCATTAGAGGTAGAGATCGTCGACAATTGTCCAGTACGGGTGTCGAGGGTTTACCGGGGTTGTATTTTGGAGTTATTTAGCGAGCGGTATCTGATTGATTTTGTTCCTATTCCTTTGCGCGAGAGGAAGGTGATCGTCGGGATGGATTGATTGAGCGCTAATAGGGGGGATGATTGATTATGGGCACCAATTAGTTCGGGTTCTAACCCAAAGTAGAGGATAACTAGTTAGTCACGGTGAGGGTGCTCAGTATGGACCGACTCTCTATTCAGTTGCAAGAGCTAGGAGATATCTTTAGCAGGGTTGTTCGGGTTTTGTGGCTTTTGTGTAGGACACCAGGAAGGAGAGAAAGAGGATGTACCAGTCGTTTGAGATTATTCAGATGTGATTCCACAGGACTTTGCTGGAGTGCCTCTGGAGAGGCAGGTAGAGTTCCGTATTGATATGGTTCCAGGTCAGCTCTGATAGCCAAGGCACCTTATTGGTTAGCACCGCCGGAGATGCAAGAGTTGTCTACACAATTGCAAGAACTGTTAGCCAATGGGTTTATCAGACTGAGTAGTTCACCCTCGGGAGCACCGATTTTGTTTATAAAGAAGAAGGATGGATCCCACATGATGTGCATCGATTATAGAGAGCTGAACAAGTTAACGGTAAAGAGCCATTATCCGCTTCCGAGGACTGATGATTTGTTCGACCATTTTTATGATGCGTCTTTGTTTTACAAGATCGATCTACGTTAGGCTATAATGATATGAGAGTAAGGGATGAGGATGTTAAGAAAATGGCTTCAAGACTCTTTATGGTCATTACGAGTTCGTGGTGATGCCTTTTGGGCTCCCCAATGCACCAGAGACGTTCATGGATCTCATGAACAAGGTTTGCAGACCGATGCTAGATCGGTCACTCATTGTGTTTAATGAAGATATCTTGGTCTATTCTAAGACCAAGGAGCAGCATGAGAATCATCTACAAGAGGTTCTAGAGACTTTGAAGAGGGAGATGCTATATGCCAAATTCTCCAAATGTGAATTTCTGGTTGCGTGAGGTGCGGTTTATGGGGAACCTTGTCAATCAGAAGGGTATATTGGTTGATCCGGCTAAAATCAAGGTCGTGATGAAGTGGGAGGTTCTGATGTCTCCATATAAGATTTAGAGTTTCCTTGGTCTAGCTGGGTATTATCGGAGATTTATTGAGAATTTCTACAGGATCGTAGTTCCGTTCACCAGGTTGATGAAGAAATCTGTTACTTTCCATTGGGATCTGAGCAGTAAGCAGCGCTTGAGACTTTGAGACAAAAGTTGTATGAGTCTCCAATTTTGACCATACCGTAGGTTATATTGTGATGCATCGATCACTTATCTGGGTGTGGTCCTGATGTAGAAGGGTCATGTGACTGCTTAGGCTTCGGTGCAGCTGAAGCCTCATGAGACGAATTATCCCACTCATGATTTGGAGATGGGGGCGATGGTTTTTTCCCTCAGTATTTGGTGTCATTTTTTGTATGGGGTTTGTTGTATCGTCTACACAGCCCACAAGATTTTGAGGTATTTGATGGATCAACCAAATCTGAACATGAGGCAACACAGGTGGCTCTGTGTGGTGAAGGATTATGATTGTGCAATTCTTTATCACCATGAGAAGGCAAACGTGGTGGTCGATGCTCATAATCGCAAAGCAGCTGGTACTACGTAAATGGATGTATTTTTGAGGATGACGATGATTAACCTACTATTAGGGCAGATGCGTGAGGCTCAGGTTGACGCTATGAAAGAGTAGCACCGGAAGAGTGAGCGTAGAGTGGGTCAAGTGTTCTCTTTTGATTATGATAACCGGGGATTATTGACCCTTCATCAGAGAGTTAGGTTCCATATTTTGGAGATGCGCGACAGATTTTGATGGAAGAGGCACATAAGTCGAAGTTTTTGTATTCACCCGGGCACACAAATATGTATAGAGACCTCCGACTTGATTATTGGTGGCCTTGCATGAAGCGAGATGTGGCCTGGTATGTGGAGAGGTGCTTGACTTAAAGGAAAGTCAAGGTCGATCATCAGCGACCTCACGGAAAGATGAAGGTGTTGGGTGTTCCCGTTTGGAAATGAGAAGAGATTACGATGAATTTTATCACGAAGCTACATCAGACTACGCGAGGGGTAGATTTTATTTGGGTCACCGTGGATCGATTGACCAAGAGTGCGCATTTTGTTCTGAGCCAGAAGAGCATATCTGCAGAGAAATTAGCAGATGTATATATCTGTGAGGTGGTGGCACGACATGGGGTCCTAGTCTTTGTAGCCTCTGATCGGGATGTTCGGTTCACTTCTAGATTCTAGAAGAGATTTCATGAGGAGTTGGGTACACAACTACACTTCAGCACAACCTTTCATCCACAGACTAATGGGTAGAGTGAGTGGACTATTCAGACGTTGGAGGATATGCTGAGGGCATGTGTACTAGAGTTTGGCGGTAGTTGGGATACATATCTCCCACTAGCCGAGTTTTCTTACAACAAAAGCTATCACGACAGTATTGATCGACCACCTTTTGAGATGCTCTACGAGAGGAAGTGTCAGACCCTGATTTGTTGGGGCGAGGTAGCGAGTCATGGTTAGCACGGAGGTGGTGCTCCGGACTACCGAGTTGATCAAGCAGGTGCGTGATAGGTTTCAGACCGCACAGAGCCGCCAAAAGAGTTATGACGATAGGCGCCGATCGGATTTGGAGTTTCAGGCTGGAGACATGGTACTCCTAAAGGTGTCGCCTTGGAAAGGTGTCATCCGGTTAAGGAAGCGGGGCAAGATGGGTCCCAAATATATTGGTCGTTTCAGGGTTATCACCTGGATGGGCAGGGTAGCATATAGTTTGGAGGTACCCGAGGATCTCAGTCAGATTCACAACACTTTTCACGTCTCTCAAATGCGCAAGTGTTTGGTCGATGATTCCACAATGGTGCCATTGGAGGATATTCAGGTGGACGATCGCCTGAATTACATAGAGTGACCAGCTGCGATCCTCGACAAGAAGACCAAGTCCGTAAGAAACAAGGTGGTGAACCTGGTGAAGGTGCAATGTTAGCATCGGAAAGGCTCATAGTCGACTTTGGAACCTGAGGAGGGGATGAAGAAGCACTACCCGAAGCTATTTCCAGCAGCATACTTCGAGGACGAAGTCTGATTCAAGTGGGGGAGAGTTGTAACATCAGGTTTTTGAGGTATATTCTATTTTATTTAAAATTTGATTTTGGGAGTCACCACGACGTGAGGAAGGACCACCACGGCATGGTGAGGCATTTTTGGTTGTGGGTCTCTTTTGACTCGCCACGACGTGGTCGACGCTAACATCTTAAACCCTAACTTTCTGGGTATGTGAAGGAAAGCGGGAGGCTAGGGCTGTTCATTCTTAGCCGCAATCACTATCAAACCCCATGAACCCTAACCCTAATCCTCATTGGTGCTCTTGTGCTCATTTTAGTAAACTTGTGTGTGATTTAGAAGGAAGAAGAAGAAGAGTTAGTTCCTTGGTTCAGAAAGTGATCATTTCCTCCATTTGTGTGCATCTTCTGTACTCATTGTCAGTCTTCAAGCTTTAAACTTTTTGTGTTATTCATATATTTACGTTTTGGATCACGTTTTGGTCCTTTTGGAGTGGTTTGAGTGGTTATAAGAGAATGTTTGCAACTTTATGGTTTCTCTATATCCCTTGAATACTATATCTTATAGATATGGAATTTTGTAGTAAGATGTGAACCTGTAACATCTAATTTTTCCAGGTATTTACTTTTACCCTTGAGTTTTGAATTATTTACAAGTTGGGTCCCTAACAGAAATTTTGTGATTTTTGTGTGTGGCTCGAGTACGCGGGGCGTACGCATTAGTAAACTGGGGTCTGGGCGTACTGTTACTTGCGCCGGTACGTTGCTCGTAGCTCGGTACCCTGGGTGTACGTGGTTCAGACGAAAACCATAAAATTTAAGGTTTGTGCACTATCTAAGCACCATTATAGCTCCCAAGAACTTTTCCTTATCAACCTCCATCCCAAGATCGACCCTCCTTGCAAACCTTTGTCCATTTTGAGCATTTTGAGATTTTGGAGTAAGTTGTGTGCTTCCTAGTTTGTGAAGAAGGCCCTTCAAGGAGTAGGCTTTGCTCTTAAGACTCTGGATCCATCAAGTTTTGTTCATTGTGCACCATTTGGGGGTATAAAGCCCCAAACGTGGCTTATGTTTCTTTAGATCTTAGTTAGGCCATGATTTTCATCATTTTTGTCCCAACACCAGGAGCTTGGTGAGTAGGAGGTACTCCAAAGCCTTTAAGTTGTACTATACTACCTAATTCAGCACACTCTAATCTCTAATGCATCAATTCAACATTACCACTAGTTAGGGTTTCAAACCCTAACTTATCATTTATAGATTTCACCTTGGAAATCACATATAGAGATTGTTTAAGGCTTCCAAACACTTGATTACACATTACTAACAAGCCATTTTAAAACAAACTTACATAACTAAATCAAATCATCAAAAACACATTAAGCCCTAATTTTCTTGAAAATGGAGAAGATGATCACCTCTGAGTTCTTGACGTTCTATCCAAGACATAAAAACCCTTGATCGCCTCTTGATCGAATTCCATTATCAAAATCTTTTGAGCTTAACTCCAAAGGGTTTGGGGGTGTTTTTGGCGAGAATGAAAGCTTAACAGCCTTTAATCTATCTTGACACCGTGCCACAGTAGGTTTCTTAATGCGCCGTGATGTGTTAAATGATCCCGCGGTCAGCCTCTAAGCGAGTCGTGACGACATTTCACAACAAGAGTCTACCTTTGCCATCGTGTCGAGGTTGCCCATTCACCACAATTTTGTAACGTCCCAAAATTTCAAGGTAAAAATTTTGTTTTTAATTCAACCATAAAACACCATTTAGTAATACAAATCGTTCAAAAATATATTGATGTTAAAAAAGAGTTATCATAGTACAAACCCAAAATCATCACATTGCGGAAACTTGGGTGGATGTAGTACAGTCACGCCGGGCCCTTCCCTTTCGAACTGGAAGTACCTGGAACATAAACTGAAAACCGTAAGCACAAAGCTTAGTGAGTTCCCCAAAATACCACATACCTAAAGCATACAAGTGTCATGGGCTACCCCCATGGTCTTTCCTTGCAATGCCGAGGGAAAAATCCCGGTCTTACATACGAGTTCCAGGGGCCAAATCCTGGTCTTTCATACAATCGGAAGGGGCCAGATCCTTGTCTTTCATGCGATTGGCAGGGGCCAGATCCTGGTCTTTCATACAATTGCCATGAGCCATATCCAGGTCTTTCATGGAAGTATCACAGAGACAACTAGCATTCCATGTAACAAATAACGGTCCGACATTGTTGCCTTCGAGCCATGGATATAGTGAGAAGACTCACCTCTACTGATGATAACTGAAACAACACTCGATCCACGGTGAACACTGCTCCTCACACTAAACCAAAGCTAGAAAAACCCCAATCAATATTTAGGGTTTAACCCAAACCCATGGTCTAGTCCATTTATCATCATGATGAGGGAAAAAGACAATTTTTCCCTTTATATACAAGCCCAACTAAACTAAGCCCAAAACCCTTAATGGCCCAAGGCCCAAAATCGATCCATTGGGCTTCAGCTAAGAATGCCTAGCGTCCCACCCTATCACGCCTGGCGTCCAAACGTGGAGCGTTCTCATGCAAACGCCTGACATTTTCTCGCTGATTACCAAATTCCAAACCAATGTATTAATGGCTTAAGATCTCATGTCCAAACTTCAGATCCAATTATAATGGAACGTATAAAGCCATAAAGTTGCAAACTTTATGGCCATACATGGCTACAGTGATCCCAACACCAAGATCCTAACTTAAAATCAACTATAAGGCTCCAAAACTCTTGCATGAATATTATGAAGACTCACGTTTGCATTTTTATGATTCTAGACTCACTTTTATGCTTGAAAGGACAGTCCAAACCTCTGGAGCATTCCAAACTCACAAAGATCAAGTCTTTTGGACCAAAAAGAACATAAACTAGATCTAATTCAATATCTAACAAATGAGACATCAAGATCTGAACTTTATACCTCAAAATGATACTCCAAGATGTCAAGAGTCCAGATCCACAAGCTAGAGAGAAACCACAATACCCCAAGGATCTTCCTTCTCTTATCAATAACACTAAATGATACAAAAAAGATAAACCAAGGCTTCAAACTCTCATACACACTTAGGGTTTTTCGAAATGAGGATGGAGGATGGAGTGGTGAAGGGTTTTGATGCCATAATGTTCTTTAAATAGGATGCAAACCCTAAAATTTGGGTTTTGGTTTCTGCATGCAAACGCTTGGTGTCCATCATAGAACGCCTAGCGTCCTATGCCAAATGACTGGCGTTTGGACCAAAGTGCTAAAAATTAACACAACAAGGTTAAAAGTGCAAATACCTGGAAACCATGGTGTCACAAATCTCCCCCGGTTTATTGGTCCCTTAGGATTATCACCTACTTTCTTTCAAAAAATCCAACCTTTTGACTCTATGAAATCCCAATTCGATTCGACAAAGAAAACGGGTGTTACAACTCTCCCCCACTTAAATTAGATTTCATCCTCGAAATCACTCCTTACTACTTCCCAGCCACAGCGGACAACTAGGACACTCCTTCCACTACCCCTGAAGAACAACCATTACTACTCTGCCCGATATCCGAAATTCTAAACCCTTTTTGACTCCCTGACAGACAACCCATGCTGAAACACTGATATTAGAATTCCAACTGATCATAACACTTCCATTCCTTGATTATCTTGTTGTTACCACTAAAAACAGAATCACGGACCGATTCTTGTTGCCGAAACTTTTCACTTGATATAAGGCTTAGATAATCCTTCGAGTAATGGACTCATCCCTACAACGATTAGACTTAGACGAGAGCTGTGCAGTAGAGTCAAATCAATTAGTTTGAGATTATTTAACCCATGCATCAAGTAACTTAACATTTTCACTTAACACCAAGCGACTCCTAACATGAGTCCCGATCACTAGAACCACCTCAGGCGCACCTGGCTGCCCCATTGCTACACTTCTGATGCAACCGAAGCCTCCCTGGTCTCATACTCACCTACTAATTTTCCAATATACTGGATTTCCAATAAGTTACTGAGATTAAAAGCCTCACACAGTCGCACCACACGACTTCTGAATGAGGATCATATCGGGCATGAACTACCCTAGCTTGCATGCCATAATGGCTCCAACAACCCTCCTGGTCCACCCAACATAACCAACCATGAAACCTCATGCAACCAAATTCACTTTGCTAAATGTGAATGCTACATGCCGAGCTGTAGACTTATATCACAACTGGCCTCATACGGCCCACAACCTTCCTTAATTCCATGAATGTTGTGGCTTTCCCACAATCTCACGACCTGTCCTGCCATGTTTTAATCCCACCTAGAGAAGCTATAGGCCATTCATAAGTTTACCATGCTCTCACAGCTGCTCCAAAACCAGGTGAATGATACGAGCCACCCTGCAGTCTTATAACACTAGCACATTACCTGCCAACCTAGTGAATGCTACAACCACCCCGTGGTCTTAACACACTACCTGCCAACCTAGTGAATTCTACGGCCACCCTGCAGTCTTGCAAGACTTCCACACTACCTGCCAACCTAGTGAATGCTACGGCCATCCCGCAGTCTTACAACACTTCCATACTACCTGCCATCCTAGTGAATGTCGTGGCCACTCCGCAGTCTTACAACACTCCTAAACAATCTGCAATAGCTCTACCGCTCATCGACCATTCTAATCAAAATCATCATGAGTCAAAACATCACCCGACTATACCCCAAAGCCTTCCTCAGACAAGAACAGGCAAAGATGCTTTAACACAATCCCTCCACCTGAAGCTAATCACATACCCTCCATGAGTAACCACAAATGCGCAAGGTAACCTGAAATCTCACTCCTTGTGCAATCACTTTGTACAAGTGGTTCTCCCCCATTTGAATTCAACTGTGCTCTTCCAAACACAACATTGATAGACTTCCAATCTATCTCGCATTCTGACTACTCGAAGCTGGCGACAACCTGAGCCCACAAGTACTAGCATTTTGTTACTATCCAATCCTAGCGAACACACACCTGCCAAAATTGAATGAATACTCTTTGAAATCTCAACGAACTTAATATTCTCGAACACTTCCCAGTGATTTCACTATAAGTCCCTGGTGACTTTATCGGATGACGAAGATCATAATCTCCATTATCATGATGGATATTCAACCAATTCGATGACCTACTGGTACAAGAGAGATTCCCATGCGATCCTGCAACTAACCACACTTCGAAGGTATGAACTTGACAATTACCAATATTATACCCATGAACAAACCAAGATGAACGCTTTGCTACCCAAAGCACTTCTCGTGATACAGTTCCAAATCCTTGAGCCACTTCAACTGGTAACCAAGATCAATAACCCTCGGCTGAAACAAATGAATCACCAATCCAACTACCCACTTGGCGAAAGAAAACGACGCACTCATAACATCTCTAACCAAGCCCACGTAAATCCTATTCTCAATCCCAGCCTCTGAACATACCCATGTGGTCCATTCATCATTCGCACTCTAGAGTGCTGGTTTACTACTGCTCTTGCCCTACTAGCAGTAGTAATCGGTTCTAACCATGTCAACAGTCAGCTGACATCCATCCAAAGTGACCCAGTTGTTCCCGAATTCTGACTTCGTTGTCCCAGAAGGGGACATCCAGGTTCCATATTGACTTTTCTTAAAAGTTCCTGAGGCAAAGACCCCACTCACAACTCCTGAAGACATGAACCTGGAAAACGGCTTCTTTGCACCCACGTTCTGACCAGTCCTTTACACTCCACAACTAACTTGAATTCCAATGACCAAATGAACTTGCATGACAACCCCTCTGACCCATTGTTCTAATTCTACATTCCGATCCGACCGCTGATCTCCCAAGTGGAATCCTCAATCTTCCTCTAAGCATGGCTCTCGGTATCCAAAATGGCATATGAAGATTTTCAAGATAAAACATCTAAACCATCATGAAGAAACTATAAACCTACGCGGAGACTTAGATACACTACTCATAACATCTCATACACAAACATAAAATCATGAATATAAATAATAAGAGCATGAAGGAAGTGAATACAACACATACCTGCGATGTCAACTGATGGAAATCGGAACCCCTCGGCATGGGGTTGCAATGCTCGGCTTCTCACCATAGGAACCTCCACCCTGTCCTTGCGACCATCAATAATCCTCATAGTGGCTGGAGTAGGTGTCCTGACTGTTCCTCTCACCAACTCCAGACAATTGGCCTTCTTGTGGCCCACTTAGTTGCAATGAAAACATATCGAGACCAATTCTTGAGGGTAATCCCTACTGAAACATCCTCAACCTGTCTCCCAACATCCTCCCTCATGGGTCCTCCCACACTTCATATAATGGGCCCGACCCTGATGGCCTCCCAAAAGTAACTCCTGAGTATTGGGCCTCTTCGCCTGACCCACTGCTACAAGAACCTCTCTGCCTTCTTCTTCCCGAGGTGCTCCAGATCAATTTCTCATTCATGGGCCCCAACAATCACCTCATTTAGGGTCTTGCACCCTGACATGTCCACAAACTCCCTCGCCAACGGCTACATCACGATAGCTGGCGCAACCTCTGTCCTAAACCGGGTCACGAACTCCTGCCACAAAATAGTCTCAAACTCGGTAAGTGTAATAGATTGCATAAGCACTTCCCAACAACTCTTTGCTGCATGATGCAAGATATCTAACGCAACCCGAACCTTGGCTCCTATGGGATAGGGACTAGTATGGAAGACACCTTCCATCTCCTCAATCCAACACGAACTTAGAACCTTGGCAGGCTTTCCACCAATTGGCTCATCACCTGAGCCTGAACCTTCTCCATGCATGCTCATCACCATTCTGAAAACAATCATACAAATGATAATAACATACCCAAGAATCCTCATCCAACAGGCTTCCTGGACTCTCCATGATTCACCTCGATTCGAGTATGAATCCTGTGCTTTCAGTAGTACGGGCCCAATACTATCTTCCACACCCATCCATACTTTCCCTCAAGAATCATCCCAAATCCTCTAAGTCACCTTTTCAAACGGGTACACCAGGTACTCGCTACACATCGCAACCAACCCTCTACAAACACTTACTAGGCTCTCCTAAGTTCTCGATCTCACCCTGCCATCAGCTGCTGAAAAACTCCCACTAATGTTAGCTAACTACCTCATGAATACAGTCACATGCGACAAAGCTCAGATAATCCTTCGAGTAAAAGACTCAACCCTAGAACGGTTGGACTCAGACTACAGCTGCGTAACAGTTTCAAATCCATTACTTTGAGTTTATTTAACCTTTGCAACATGCAACTTAACATATTCACTTAATAGTTAACTTCCATCACTAAGGAGTCCCACAAAGCACAAAGCAAGCAACATTCGTGCAATAACACTCCAAACCACAAAACAACAAAGGTCATCCCACACTCACTTGCTACTACCATGCTAGGAGCTTCTACTCTCATTTCTAGCTTCCTTATGAATGGAAATTATACACAATATAGGAAATATGAACCTAATCGTATACATCTTTTAAAGCATACAGTTAGCAATCACTTTTACCCCAATGTAGTCCTAATCTAGCATATCATCCAATTTTCCTAGGCTACAACGCATCACATATCAGGCTAATCTATCATGCAATCCATGAAAGTATCCCCAGCCTCATCCTAGCATGCAAACATTCAGATCATATATCATATCAACAGGTATGGGTATTATGGGAGTCACTTACTTGAGCTCGGTTGATTGCACGCATCACACCCCTCTTTCTTTATAAAAATCTTTTCATAAACTTATTATCTTTAGACAAATCTTTTTAGAAACTTATTCTCATTGAAAAGAATACCAATTCCACAGTTTGAGTTCATACGTACCCGAGAGTGTGCCCGAATCCCTCAAACCAAGGCTCGGATACCAACTTGTAATGTCCTAAAATTTCAAGGTATTTTTTTTTAATTCAACCATAAAACACCATTTAGTAATACCAATCATTCAAAAGTATATTAATGTAAATAAATAGTTATCAAAGTATAATCCCAAAATCATCACATTGGGTGGATGGAGTGCAGTCACGCCGGACCCTTCCTTTTCGAACTGGAAGTACCTGAAACATGAACTGAAAACCGTAAGCACAAAGCTTAGTGAGTTCCCTAAAATACTATATATCTAAAACATACAAGTGTCATGGGCTACCCCCATGGTCTTTCCTTGAAATGCCGAGGGCCAAATCCCGGTCTTACATACGAGTGCCATGGGCCAGATCCTGGTCTTTCATACAAACGCCAGGGGCCAAATCCTAGTCTTTCATACGATTTCTAGGGGCTAGATCCTAGTCATTCATACAATTTCCAGGGGCCAGATCCTACTCTTTCATGAAAGTATCACAGAGACAACTATCATTCCACATAACTAGTAATGGGTCGGCATTGGTGCATTCGACCCATGGATATAATGAGAAGACTCATCTCTACTGATGATAACTGAAACAACACTCGATCTGCAACGAACAGTGCTCCTCATGCTAAACCAAAGCCAGAAACAAACCAAATCAATATTTAGGGTTTAACCCTAACCCATGGTCTAGTCCATTCCTCATCATGATGAGGGCAAACGACCATTTTTCCCTTTATATACAAGCCCAACTAAACTAAGCCCAAAACCCCTAATGGCCTAAGTTCCAAAATCGATCCATTGGGCTTCTGCTGAGAACGCCTGGCGTTCCACCCTATGACGCCTGGCGTCCGAACAATGGGCGTTCCCATGCAAATACCTTGCATTTGCTCGCTGATTACCAACTTCCAAACCAATGTCTTAATGGCTTAAGATCCCATGTCCAAACTTCAGATCCAATCATAATGGAACGTCTAAAGCCATAAAGTTGCAAACTTTATGGCCATGCATGGCTACAATGAGCCCAACACCAAGACCCTAACTTAAAATCAACTATAAGTCTTCAAAACTCTCATGTGGAAGATTATGAAGACCCTAGATTGCATTTTTATGATTCTAGACTCACTATTTTGCTTGAAAGGACAGTCCAAACCTCTAGAGCATTCCAAACTCACAAAGATCAAGTCTTTGGGACCAAAAAGAACATAAACTAGCCCTAATTCAATATGTAACAAATGAGACATCAAAATCTGAACTTTATACTTGGAAATGATGCTCTAAGATGTCAAGAGTCTAGATCCACAAGCTAGAGAGCAACAACAATTCTCCAAAGATATTCCTTCTCTTATCAAGAACACTAAATGATACCAAAAAGATGAACCAAGGCTTCAAACTCTCATACACATTTAGGGTTTTTCAAAATGAGGATGGAGACTGGAGTGGTGAAGGGTTTTGATGCCATAATGTTCTTTAAATAGGATGCAAACTCTAAAAATTAAGGTTTGGTCTCTGCATGCAAATGCCTCGCGTCCATCATAGAATGCCTGGCATTTGAACGCATAGCGTGCTATGCCAAACGCCTGGCGTTTGGACCAAAGTGCAAAAAATTAACACAAAAAGGTTAAAATTGCATATACCTGGAAACCATGGTGTTACAAATTGCCCCTGGTTTCTTGATCCCTCAGGATTATCGCCCACTTTATTTCCAAAATCGATCCTTTTGACTCTCTGAAATCCCAATTCGATTCAACCAAGAAAACGGATGTTACAGGTGTGGTGCAAGAAGAACTTCGTATTAATCACTATGTTCCCTCACCTTTCCGTGGCGAAGTCATCACCATGCAGTGGTGGCTGTATGAGAGCAACCTTCAAGGTTGATTCCATTCTAACCTTGGGTCATTTTTTTCAATCTTCAAATCTTCAAATCTTCTTCATATTAAGCCCGTTTTCTATGATCCTTATATCCATGCGAAGGTGGGAACATACTGTACAACTTTATTAAGTCATTTATCACTAACTTAATATGATTCTTAATCTATTAAGTCACAAAGTTGGTGTAAAAAGTATAAAATTTCCCATTTTACCCTTTTGACCAAAATACATTTTCTCATGCATTTCTTCTGTTGGATTTACTTATCTAAGCTCATCTAGGCGACTTAAACTCATCTTGTCCATTTTAATAAAGTCACAACTTCATAAAATTACTAAACTCTCATTAATGACCATTTCTCCCTTTTTGGTCAATATTTGACTAAAAGTCAAATCTTTCTAAATTTCAGTTTCTTAAAATCTAGCCTCCTTACAATGATTTTGTCCTCGAAATCATTTTGTTAATCTCTTGGTCATTTTTTCACTTAATGAATCATTTATAAGGTTATTTTCTTCTTTAACCTCATAACCTAAAATAGTAATCCACTTTCCATTTCTTTACATTTTCAATGCAATGGCAAACTTTTTTCATCTATCTACTCCGAGTGGTTGTTAAGGGATGTCTATTACCCTCTTTACTCTTATGCAAGCACCTTGAATAATTAACAAAATTTCTTATCTTTTGTCCCACTTTTCATAACCATGTGAATAAACATACCTTTCTTAGTCTTTTTCTCACAAGTAAGGTTTCAAATCAACACATTTTTTAAGCATCTACTCTTAGGTAAGTTACTTGTAGTGGTTTTGATTATGATGGAATGTGCGGAATTAGAAAGATCTAGTGAATCATCATGTAAAAATCAAGAACACAAGGAGTAAATAAATCTGTGTAAGCTCATATTAGATCTAGAAAGAATATACAAATGGGTTTGTACAAAGTTTCTCTCTCTAGTCTAACACTCCAAATGGTTCCTTACATAATGGGAGTCACTCACTTCCTATTTATAGGGAAGACTCAACCCATTTACACATAGAAGAGGGTAAGCCTAAAACACTAACATTTAGGGTGCAAAGTCACTCTTGGATGTAGTGTTTTAGGCTTACCCTCTTGTACGTGTAAATGGGTTGAGTCTTTCCTATAAATAGGAAGTGAGTGACTCCCATTATGTAAGGAACCATTTAGAGTGTTAGACTAGAGAGAGAAACTTTGTACAAACCCATTTGTATATTCTTTCTAGATCTAATATGAGCTTCCACAGATTTATTTACTCCTTGTGTTCTTGATTTTTACATGATGATTCACTAGATCTTTCTAATTCCGCACATACCATCATACTTAAAACCACTACAATTGGTATCAGAGCGGGTGTTCTTGATTTCATCAAGAATTGATCCATGGTGGCAATCTTGATTTGGTGATTCATTTTTTGATCTTGGATCTTCGTGATTTGGAGAGTTTTTGGATTCTAGAAATCGAATTCATCATTGTTTTTACTCATAATTCGATTTTCTTCACTAGAATTCAAGTGATTTTTACTTTCTCTCTCTAGAAAACCCATTCAAAATCACTTTCTCTCTATAGAAATCTTCAAGTTTTTGTGATCATGGTGAATTTGCCATACAATTCTTGGATTGTGATCGTTGAAGGTATCAAATACAAAGTCAATAAAGATCAATATTATGGGTTAGTGTTAAGCAGTTTGATTTTTTGGGAAACTATGGTTTCTTATGGAGGATTGAAGGATGATCATGGAAGCTTGATATTTCAACCACTTTGTGAGATCAAATGGTTGGCTGATATTACATGGTCCATATCATCACGTAGTAGTGATAAGATTGGAGAAGAAAAATATTTGTTCAAAAAGAAATATGTTTCTCTTATTGAAGACCCAAATGATCTTCGTGCTCTTAAGGTTGTTGAAGTTGTTAACAATGGAGTTCAATCTGATGTTCTTGATGTTCTTGAAGTTCATGATAAGAAGATTCAAGTTGATTTTCAAGATGAAAAAGTTTTTTGCTCGATTGGAGTTCAAACCGATGATATTTTGTGTTCTTGTGATTCGTTTGAAGGAATGATTCCTTATCGGAAGCCGGTGATCCAAGAAATTCACAAGTATCAAACTCCAAAAGATTTGATTCAAACTCATAAAGTTGAAGTTGTGGAAAGTGGGTTTGTTCATGAAATCAAGTCTTCAAGATGCAAAAAGATGAGAAACAAAAAGAAGCGGGTTTACTCACAAAAATCGTCAAATGTTGTGAAGCCGAAATCCGTGAAGCAAATTTGGGTTCCAAAGCAACAATCTCCAAATGTTGCATTAATTTGAAATTAAAACCCAAAAGTGTTGATGGTTCTTTTGAAGATGTTCTTGGTTTGATGAAGAACACGAAGAACACGAAGAACGAGTTGTACATCACGCAAAGTGGGTAGTACAATGTTCAAATTGGAGATTTTCTCATTCCAACAAAAGAACCAAGATCTTCTAAATTTGATTCGTACGTTGAAAATGGATCTCGATTCGTCAAAAAGGCATCTCAAATTCTCAAATGGATTCCAAAACGTCCATGATTTTGATTCGTGCGTTGCGTTTTTCATTTTTGATCGTCTTGATTCATTGGATCTATTTCGTTTCAAACCCTATTGTTGGTCCAATTATTTTTTTTTTTGATCAAACATCAAAATTAAAATCATTTTCACAAATTCAAATCCATTAATCTGATCAATTAGTTCAAGCCCATTCTAAATTTGTGGGTACCGTTCATCTTACTCATTTGAGCCCATAATTCAAGGGATCTGATTTCGTATAAACGTGAGGCCAATCATTCTTTTTCTAATTCGATATAATAGTTTTTAAATCCAAATCTTATTAAATCGAAATCAAAAGTGTATATGAAGAATTTCATTCATTCATTTTCATATGCTTCACCTACTTGTACATTCTGGTGTTCTGGAGTCGGTTGATCTATGTAGGATGATGGTCGATTTCGTCTTTTGATTCCACTTGTTCTCCTCTGATTTGGAAGTCAACACATAAGAAATGAAAGTCAAAATTGGAACGAATGTGATAATTTTGTTTCGATTTTAATTGTTGGAAGTCGACTGTTCAATGGAAGATGGCATTTGATTTTTGGTGATAACAAATGGCTAGATTGAAGAACCGATTGCGAAATCGATGTTTGGAGTTTTGATTTTGTTGTTAATCAGTCAAGTGGTCAAACTCGATTTACAGATTGTCACTGTTTGCAAGTCGATCGAGTATTGCGTTGTGTTTGAAGTCGATGTATCAAAAATCGACTGATGTTGGCTATTGATTCGCTTTTGATTAATTGATTTTGGACATCTTGATTTTGAAGGTATTTGATTTTGAAAGTTCAAGATTTTGGTAAATCGATTGATTTGGAGTCGATTTTGGGGATTAAATCAGTAACCGATCACGAAGGAGTTGTAATAACGAAATGGGTTTTGAGGCTTGTTCACGAGGTATCGATGGAAGAACAAGAACGAAGCCAAGGATTTTATAGTTAAAAATTTGAGGTCGATGGACTGGAAAACGAATTGATTATGTTTGAGGAAGATTTCGAATGGATGATTGAACGAACGAAAGTTTTTGTTGATTTTGGAAGAACTGTAAAAACGAATATTTGGGTTCGTGTTTGAAAAGCGAAGTGACTGGAATCGATTATTTTGATTTCGTTGATTGATGATTTGGGAACGAATCAAATGGTCAAAAGCTTTGATTTTAACGAAGACTTGAAATCTGGATTTTGCATTATTGGAGTCGATGATCTGTAAAAGCAAATTGTTAATTTTGGATTTAAGGGGTTGATTCGAATCTGTGTGTAAACTATGAGTTGGAGTCGATTCCGTGTCTGTATGTTGTATATGTGTTCGTTCGCGTCTACAGGGAAGAATGATTTTGATGGAAATTTGCTTTTGTGATCGATTGTCAAGGAACGAAAAAACGATGAACTGTAAGAACGAAAAATTGATTTTGGGTTGAATGTACGAAGTGAGTAAATTCGATTCAGAGGTTGGATGATTAAGATGTTACTGTTCATTAAGAGGCTTCGAATGCCTTCGAATTCGAGTGTTTGGGAAAATTTTCGTATGAAGAGGAGATGCTTTCGTACGAAACGTTGCAAAATTTCGTAATTATGGAATGGAAAAGCAAAATTTTCGATTGTAGTCCCTCAAGTTTCGAATGGTTGACAAATGGAAAAAGGCTTCGTATGAATGATCCAAATTTCGTTTGTTTTGATGAAAAAGCAGAATTTTCGAATTCAGCCCCTGAACTTTCGAATATTTGGCAACCTCATCAATTAATTGAAGTTTCGAATGTTTGACACTTTTCACCCAAATTCGAAAATTTTCTAAAAATTCGAATGTTTGGGACAACTCTTCGTATGTTTGGAACACAAATGGCAGAATTTTCGAAAATAGTCCCTGAGGCTTCGAATGTTTGGCGGTTCATACCTAAATTCGAAAACGGACTGTTTTTGCTGAAAATTGAAGAAAATGAATTTCAAGCCCCTGCAGTTTGTGCAAATTGACGCTTTCTACCCAGCTTTGGAAAAGGGGGAGAGTTTTGCATATTTGGCTGTTTTGGGCGCAACGGGTCCCTGTAGAATTCAGAAAGTGACGATTTTTACCCGATTTTTGAAAAATCTTGCAACTTTCACCCAAAAAGTCAAAAATTTTCATAAATTGGAAATTTTTTTTGTGGCTTTTTCGTGATTGTTTTTCCGTGATTGTTTTCCGTGCAAGATTTTTGGTGATTCATTTTTGGTACACATCAAGGGGGAGTATCGTGAAGACTATTCCTCGGGCGCTTCTCACCCTTAGTGGGTTTTATAATCATTTTTTGATTATAAAAGGGGGAGAATGATGGGTATTCGAAGCTTCTCGGGTTTGTCGAATATTCATTTGCGGATTTGAAGACCGGTGTTACTTCCTATTTATAGGGTAAGAACTCACTCCACTTCCATTGTGCCATTCTAATCCCATTAGTGGTTACACTACCACTTTTCTAACTCCTTTCTAACTCTTAGTGAAGTATTAGACATAATCACTTCACTTTCATTCTAAAGTGTTGTATCTAACTACAACTCCTATACTCACTAATATCTTAATGTTCATACAGTTAGGGAATTGTCATGGTACTCAGAATGAATTAAGCTACCTGAGGATCGTGTGGTGGGATAATCTCTTAATCACTTCACTTTCCTTAGCTCTTAACACAACCATAATGGAACATTTTTAATATCTTTCTATAACATGTCAATCATCAATCTTTTCGCCCCTCTTTCTCTCTATCTACTCAGCTATCTCACTTTTCTTCTAATATTTCATTGGTCAATGTTGTCAACATAGCATCTAACAACATGGTACAAGCTCTACTCTTCATATCTCATACACCTTCCATTCATTAATAGACTTTCTATTATTTATGTCTACTTGCTCTCAAGCATTGCAAAATATACTCTTGTACCATTGAACACACTTCTTTAACCCTTTGACTCTTTGACCCAGGGGTCTTTTTAAGATAGACTCTCTCTATATTTCTTTTCTTTCTCTAGGTATACCAACCCTCTTTACTGTTTCTGTCCCATTTCTTGCCACTCTTTCTTCATACTTCTATCTTTATCTCTTTTTGTCCATATTTCTGTCCCCATTCTCTCTAAGTCTCTCTTAGAACTTTTTCTTTGGGACACATACTCTATCTATTTTCCACTCACTCGGACACTTCATTTGTAATACACTTTTTTTCATGATATCACAATATCATTCATTCTACTTACACTTGGCATCTCTTTAACTAGAGAGCCCATTCTATTGTCATTTCAGAAAATGACCATTATTTCTTTCTTCTCTACATGCTAGACCCAAACCCTCTTGGTTGGTCAATCTACTAAACTCATACTCTTAAATTCTTTATCTACAAATATCTACAGTCGTGTACCTAAATCTTATAACATGGTTTATCACAAAACCAACTCATACGCTTTGGTTCTTCTTCATCTCCCACATTTTAAGTCTAGGTATGGAAATACCAAACCTAATTCACTTAAACTATAACTTTGATACCAGTTGTAACAACCTGAATTTTCTCAACAAGTATCTAAGGGAATTGTCAAAGTATTCTACTAAAATGTAGAATTCTAAAAAAATTAAAACACTTTAAATCTGAGGGTTAATCATAGGTTTACAATAAAAACATAAACATAATTTAAATCAACAAGGAAATAGAATCTATTCTACGTCCTTGTGCTCTTATCTACAATCACGTATACCGACTGCTACCTTAATCTACAAAACATGAAACCCATATACTACATCATACTACATGTATGGTGAGTTATATTCTAATATGTTTTCATGTTAGTCTACTCTTCTTCTAATAGCATACACTACTATTCTTCTCATTCATCTATTTCTTTTATCTTTTTTCTCATTTTACATACTCTACCTTTTGTCCTCTTTTCTCATACCCTACTCTATTCTCTATCTTTCTTATCTTATTTTATGTGGCTCTTTTCGTACTCTACTCTTTTTCTCTACCCTTTTCTTCTTATCTCATACTCTTTTATAGCCACTTATCAGGCTTATCTCATACTCTATGCATACTATTTCTTATCCTCTTCTCATACTCTATACATAGTCTACTTTCTCTTTCTTTATCTCTCTCATACACTTCTTTATACTAGTCTTTTATTGTCCCTTACTCTTATCTTATCTTATACTTTATCTATTCTTATCATACTCTACACATGCTTTTCTTATATTATTACTCTACTCTTGGCACACCTCTTACTCTTAGCATGCTTGTCTCATACTCTTCTCGGTCTTCATCTCTCTATGCTCAACTTTAATACCTCAACATTCTATTGAAATCTAGACTTAATGGTCCCATCTCATACTATACTATCATTTGTTTTCTAAGGGAAATTACCTCCCACTAACATTATCGGGTACACTCTTCAGACATACTCCTCTCTTTTATGATCCTTTGTGGATCGTTAATCATACTTCTTCTCTTTAATCCCCTTATGGATTTCTTATGCTTAATCCTCCATGGATAAAATGTAAGTTCTTAAAATAACTCTCTATCCTTTTTCCACTCATGGAACCTTTCATATATCTCTTCTAACCATACACAACCTTTGTTCTTGTGAGAATCATCTATGTACATCCCCAAGGGGATCATTATCTCTTTCCCTGTGGGGACATAATCACATTGTTGAAGGAATCATACTCTTATTCCCATAGGAATAATATTTTTATTCGAACTCTTTTGTGTGACTCATCACATAGTCTTATCCTATGGACATTCCATATCGTTATCTTATCAAGAGATATTTTTTCTACTCATCTAGTACTTAACTCATTGAGTACTTGACTAATTCTTCTTTTCGTAACACTTAGTTATTATACACAATACCAATTTCATCTACACATTCTTACATACTCTTTTATATGATTAAAATGTATATAATGATATTCTATCTTATCTTAGGTATTTAACAAATACCCTTCTCTTTTAGCCATACCTTCTGTAGGTATTCTTACATGCTCTGATACATGTTTCTACACATATACCCCATACATAATCTTAATATACACACATCCTCTATTACAAGATTTAGAATGTATTTTCATAATCTATCTTCATCTAGAAACTTGAGGTCATTCACTTAGTGCCTCAAGATTCTCATACATACACACATACATACAAATATATAAACATAATCTAGAGATATATATATATATATAGAGAGGGAGAAAGAGAGAGAGGGAGTGATAAAACTCACCTAGTTAGTTAGTAAGGATAACTAGCATGTGGCTCTAAATTTTCAATTGATGCATCTTAGCTCATCCTCTTGCTCAAGGCCTATTCATATAAATTTTCAAGTTTCTCAAAACTTCTGTTAGCCTATTAAGAGTTTATATAATCCCTAATGACAAAATGATCACTTAATTGATCATAATTCTAACATTTCATTTTCTACTTCTAAATTAAATCCAAATAATGAACTAGGAATCCCATACTACCTAATTCATTACACTCTAATCTCTAATGCATCAATTCAACATTACCACTAGTTATGGTTTCAAACCATAACTTTGCATTTATAGATTTCACCTTGGAAATCACATATAGATCTTGTTCAAGGATTCTAAACACTTGATTACACATTATTAACAAGCCTTTTTAGAAGAAAATAACAAAAATAATTAAAATCGTTAAAAAGACTATTAATTCCTAATGTAACGCCTATATTTTTAACACAAATTAGACCCAAAATTTTCATTTATAAAACATGAATCAATCCAAATTTGGTGTGCATTCGTTTTCACAAATCAGTACAAATAGTTATCAAGAGGATCTTACAAGAATCTAGTGTAAGAATCCAAGTCGGGCGATACTAACTATAATTCTTTATACACATCTTCTTGAACCTAAAAGACACACAAACAACAAACAGATTAACTATAAAGAGCTTAATGAGTAACCTTCATAACATAATATAAATTAGTTATATATCGTCACATTATCAATCATACATTCTTAAGTGTGTTTCACTTATTCAATACTCAGTACGGAGTTACTCATTTATCATTCATATTGGACTTATAGTCAAGCAAGGCACCATTAATTACACTCATCCTCTCCTCAGTAGTAATCAATAATATATATATTACAACTCCTCCAACCAATATTTCTCTTCCTAGCATTGAAGCCATATAAACTTTCATAAAAACATATTATTTCGCAAGTATAATATTTCAACCACCAGGTTTACTATTAAGTTACAATTCTCCAAATGATAATATTACAACCACCAAAGCTATTATCATTATATAATATTATCACCAATATCACTACTAATAATTATTACCAATACATGGTGTTACTATCACCAAAATCATTACAATTAACCGATCCCAATACCATGGTGTTACAATCACAAAGACCACCACTAATGACTATTCTCAATACCATGGTTTTATAGTCAAAAAGACAACCACTAATATTAGTCTATCATATTACAATCAGTAAGACTATCATGATTAACATTATTCCATCACAATGATATTTTCATAACTAATCATATCATAATAACCATTATTTGCATCAGAGATAAGTAGTGGTAATTACAACACTAGCCATATCACTAACAATTAATTCCCTTACAATTGTAATTACATCACTATGCATACCACTAATTCTTTCTAAATAATCTACAAGTATAGTGTTACCGATACTAAATCCACAATTGACTTTCATTCCTCTAATAATAAGATTACAGTTACCCTGAATACCATCAATTCCAATCCTATAAATTTATAATACATTATCGTTTTTTCTATAATTCCTTCAATGATATATATAACCTTATCACATTACTTTACGGCCAATAAAACTACTTTAGTCTAGCACATATATGTACACTAACGCTACCCAACATCATGCTACCAAATAGATAAATAATGTTACTAACCATGCTATAAAACATTCCATCTACTCAGAAGACATAGTAGACAAATTAATCTCTATTGATATTAATTAATATTATACAAATTAATAATCCATCCAGTAATGGTATTACACTCACCAAGACTACCATCACTCTTCTGAAATAGTCCTTCAAATATAGCACTACAAACACTGAGTCCATTAAAAAGTTGCATTTCTTTACTGATGATATTACAAATGGCCAAGGCTACCATCATAATCTAATAATTATACTCATTTCCATAATTATATTGCTCTAAAACTTCTAAATACCCATTACAAGTTAAAATTTCTTAACAATATACAAGTATGGCGTTCAGACACTAAGTCCGCTATTGACTTACATTAACCAATATCAGTCTATAGGTATACCGTTCAGACACTATGTCCACCATCGACCTCGAATTCTCCAATACAAAAGTATAAGTATAACAATATGGGTTTTAATCCTAAACATAACAATGCACAATAAGCATGCTATTGTATTTGACATGTAATCAACGCAATGTAATAATAACATACGTCTAGACAATATATATTTAGAAAAAAGTAAGGTTACTCACTCGGTTAGTTAGTGAAGACTAACTATGATTCTGACCTCAAGACCTTTACTAATTCCCAATCCATCACTTGTTCATACCTATTTGGACAATATATCAAGTTCATTAGAACTTGTCGCAACTCACCACTATATCAACTATAACATCCCCAAAATCACGATCAAAATTTTCATTTTTAAATTAAGAGAAACCATTATTTTAAAATAAAAAACCCATGTCAAAATTCAAGTATCAAATACAAACATTCCCAAGATCAGTGTATCAAAAAATCTCCAAAAACATATCATCAAAGGATGTGTACGATCAAGCGCCTTGCCATGATCATCTGAAGTACCTAAAACAATAACCTGAAAGTGTAAGCTAAAGCTTAGTGACTTCCCCTAAAGTACCACCACACAAACATATAACATCATGCATAAGGGGTCCACAACTAACAGACTGGATTACCCCTAGGTCCACAATTTGAGTCTGGCTTGCCTTCCAGCCCACAACTCAAGTCTGGCTAACTCCCGAGCCCACAACATAAGTTTGGCTTACCTTTCAGGCCCACAACTTATGTATGGCTTGCTCCTCGAGCCCACAACATAAGTTTGGCTTACATTTTCGGCCCACATCTTATGTCTGGTTTGCTCTGGGGTTTGTTGGCTTCCGCACAAAGCAGCATTGCCTCAGCCCAACCGTACTATATCGACATATACATAACAAATAACATATATCTAGCAAACAAATAATCATATAACCAGTAAACAAACAAACAGGCCGATCTACAAATCACTACCGCATAGCAACATCCTATATACCATGACATAAATTTAACAGATCACTACAACATAGCAACATCCTCTCTACCAGGATACATAACCTAGCGGGCAGGCATTGGTGCCTTCGACCCACAAGTACAGTGGGGAAAACTCACCTCTCAGTCTGAAAAGATAGTTGAACACAACACAACTCCGAATCAACTCTACAGGTCTACTATACATCAAAAAATGACCTTGTCTCAAACTATTGTCCAAAATACCCAGAATACCCTTTGGTCAACCTTGGTCAAAGGTCAAAGTCAACAAGGTCAACGGTCAGCTTAGACAAAGTCAACGTCATGTCGTAGCCATTCCTTGGTCACGTCGTGAGATTGCAACGACAAACAATCACGATTTTGGACACCGTCACATCGTGACACATCCTATGTCATGTCGTGACTTCTGTTCTTAATGCCAAAATCTTCATTAAGTGCATAATCTCTTCAGACTAATGTCCTTAACCTTAGATCTAGTTCCTAAATAGCTTCGTAATGGATAAAGTTTCTAACTTTATACATTAGGGTGGTCCAAACAATAAGATCTAGTCTTTAAGTCACAAAAGGACCTAGAATGCATCTTTCTCAGCTAAATCCATTAAGTCCAAGTCTCTAACCTTCAAATTCGAATTAACATAATGTTTAGACAGATAAAGTTTCCAACTTTATCCATAATAATGTCTCAAGATTTCAAGATCTAAACTTTAATACATCATAATGGACTAAATGACCAAAATAACTTGCATGGCTGAAAATAAAGGCAAAAGATCAAAACTTTGCTAGTCCATGAGGTCCAAGAAAACATTCTAAATGAGATCAAAAGGTGTTGGAGTCTAGATCTGAAACATACAATGCTCTTGGGACCTTGGAGAGTAATAAATTGCAAACTTTATTCCCAAGTCTCACTCAAAACTCATTAAAATGGACCAAAACACCAGATACACTTAGATCCAAAGATGAAATGCAATAAAGCTTGGAATATTCTATCTTACAAAGGTCTAGAAGGTAGATGAAAGTTTGGATATTCAATTGCCAAGCTTCAAGGATAAATCTTACATGAATCCTAAACCATGAATCCTTACCTTAAATACCTTGAAAAGCGTAAAAATTTCGTGGGCATTGGAGTGCACCGTTCTAATGTTGTAAGAATATATTCTCACCTCATGAGCACTTCTCACATCGTGAGAACTACTTCTCACCTCGTGAGAACTGGTTTTCACTCAATATCACTCTAACTTCAAACAACCATAACTTCTTGATTTCAACTCCGTTTTTAGCGATCATTATATCCACAAAAAGGTATTGACGAGCCTCATACTTCTTTCTAGTTAATTTTGGCTTAACAAATGTTGAACTAAAAACTATAAGTCATGAAAGAAGTCTAAAACATCACTTTTTCCATTTTACCCTTTAACCCCAACACACAAACCAAGGCTTTAATCACTTATCCAACATTGTCATCATCCAATAAGGTCTAAGCCCCATTCCCTTGAAGCCCAAGACCTTTACTTAATCCATTCATTTTCCACAATCCCGAAAATAAGAAACTTCTCGAAACTGGATGTTACAACTCTCCCCCACTTAAACTGGATTTCGTCCTCGAAATCTGTATTGGTTAGTATGTCTGAAGGTAATGTCAACATATTACACAAGATCCCTTTAACCCCTTCGAAATCAAGGTACTTATAAGAGAAGTCGAGAGATCACTTGGAAACCTATAGCTTCCAACAAACAACCCATTAACTTGAAAATACTCAACTGCAACTAAAAGTGTAAGACCCAACTTACAGAGAGAACCACTCAAACCATGAACTCTCAAAACTACAACCACAATCCAACTCCATCAATATACTCCCCGCAAACGGAACCCATCTGTGAAAACTTCAGAAACCATACCCTAAGACTAAGGATCATCCATATGTCGTACCTACCCCTAGTCCATGACTAGGAACACCACCAAATCATGTAGAAAGAATACTTAAAACATACCAATCATCAAATAAGCCCAACCCCAATCCGGAAATTGCGCCCAAAAACTTAAATACACACTTGACTTCCTTACAAGTCATCACCAACCCACTACTGCCACGAGCATAATGATGGTACATCCAAAAATTTCACGTTGCGTCCAAATCCCTTATCAGCTCAGGTGTACCTCCAAATGACAGATCACTCGAGTCATCTACAACGAACTTCGTGACTCGAGATTTCAGAACCAATACCTAACACTAGTAAAAAAACTCCTAATAAACAACCTACAAGGAAACGGGTCCACAATTGAAAACATTCATCAAGAGACTTCGGATGCACAACCAATAAATCAACCAAAACAATTTTTTTCAGACCACATGATCTAAACCAGTTGGTCCCTGAGTCTCCCGAGTCCCAACAATGCACTAACATCCAAAGTACCACACGTGGAAATAAAAAAAACATGATCATTGGGCCCACAACCTATGTCTGGAATACCCCTACAAGGTCCTCAACATATGTTCGGATTGTCTTCGAGCCCTCAACATGAGTCTGGAATGCCCTTCCTGACTCTCAGCCCATGTCTGGAAGGTTCTCGGTATCTTGGCCTTCCAATGACTACCGGTCCCAAAAATGCCAATAAGACCAACGATCTTGAGACCTAAGAGTCTCAACCAACTGACAACCAGGTCCCACCCATATGAAATATACAACCACTGGTTCACGATACATTGTGACCCCTTGTAACCACTAAAACGATAAGCTCATGATACCACACTGATCTTGCCGTCATTCCAGCACTCGCCTGAAAATGTCACGACCAGCACTACAGGGATAAAGATACTCAACCTAAATCCACCGTCTTGCAGGAACCCAATCATCATCCCTCTCAACGCTAACCGAACACAACACTTCCATAGTCTTTTACCTCGCACAATTCCTTTTACAGTACAGTCTGCTACCAATGCAAAATCCGATGAAAACATGGTCCCACATGACCCGAGAATGGGATAGACGGTTACACTTTTGTTCCAATTCAAAGGCTATAACCCAAATAAGAAACATGCATATAAATCGAACCAAGTGCTCCATTGCTATCTTGTCCATCCCACATACACCCCTCATGATAATATCTAATGAACTTACTACAATACACACCCTTAAGGGAACCCACAATGTAACATCCGATTTACCAGTTATATTGTTTTGAGTATTTAATTCAAGGATTTTGGAGGGACTCGACGAGTTGGCGCCTCAACTCGTCAAGTAGGGTCGCGACTTGATGACGTGGTTAATGAATGGACTCGACGAGTCGGAGAGATGACTCGCCGAGTCAGTGCTGTGGGCAGAAAACCCTAATTCTCTCGAGCCTGGGCCTATTTAAAGGCACTTTATAGCCTCCTTGACACCCCCCATCAGTGTCATTCGTCACATGAGAGAAACCCTAGAGTCATTGGTGAGCAAGAGAGGGAAAGGGACTCATTGGAGGTCATTCCTTGGGGAGAAGATCAAGGTTGTTGCAAGGATCAAGAAGAGAGCTTGTGGATCTATTTCATCCCCATCTTCAGCTTCAGATCAAGGTACGAAGCCCTTACCTTTCCTGTTTTATTGAATAGATCCTTTGACTAGGAGAAATTAGGGCTCATATCACTTTTGGTGGGGTTTTGGGTGCATCAAACCCCCCTCTTCTGAGTATGCCATAGATCTGGATCTTGTATGATCCAAAGAGTCAGAAAGTAGGAATCCATTGTTGTGCAAACATGAGGTTTTGAAGTTAGGAAGCTTTAATGGAGTCTAAATGGCATATAGAGCAATATATGCTATGCATGGATATCAAGATCGGACCTTTATGTGACTTTTGGGTATTAGGAGGTCAGATCTATGAGTTAGAGTTACAGATCTGACCTCAGGTGGTTGAATGAGAAATCCGATGGAGCCAACTCGCCGAGTCCAGGGGATGACTCGACGAGTCATAGCGGGTGTGACCTAGTAGCCTGGACCCAGTGTTAACTCATCGAGTTGGGAGTCAACTCAATGAGCTGAGTGAACCCTAGGATGAACGTGGAGAATACGAGTGGACTCGGTGAGTCACAGGTGTGCACTCGGCGAGTCAGGTCAACCTTGACTGTTAACTCAGTCTGGTTTTCTGTTGACTTCCTGGGTGGGTCAATAAGAGGCAGGAAGGGCCAAGGAGGGGTAAAATAGACTTTTACCCATCCCGAGGGTAAGAAAGGGGAAAAGAGGACTTAAGGAGTAAATGAGTAATAAACGGATAATGATTGAAATGCTTGTCTTATGTGTTAGGCGGAGGCTAGTCCAATATTTCCGAGTGCTTGTCGGTTACCTTCTAGTCGAGGTGAGTCTTCTCACTATACTTTACCTAGAGTGGTAATTATGTGTGACCAGAGGGTCTTATGTTCTTGCTTGAGTGATGCATGATTGTGTGATATGTATTGTATGCTATATTATTTGTTGCTTAGACCGGACCGGAGGGTCCAACGAACTATGAGGCCAGAGGGTTCTCAATCAGACCGGACCAGAGGGTCCAACAAGCTAGACCGGACCAGACGGTCCAACGAGCTACGGGACTGGAGGGTACCACTGAGACACATAGACCAGAGGGTCTTACAGAGTATAGCCTCGAGTGGTGAATTGTTGTATGTGGTATTTTGGGGAACTCACTAAGCTTCATGCTTACCGTGTTATGTGTTATGTGTCTTAGGTTTCTTAGGATCGCGGGACGGCACCGACTTGATTGTACACCAGAGGAAGAGTTATGTTTTGAGGATCCTGGATTTTAACCGAGCAATTATGAAGTTTTGAGTTGTAAACTTAATAAAAGATATTTTTGTGAAATACATTATGAGAATTATGTGATTTAAAATGATAAATTTGTTTTGAAAATTTACGTCGTTACACACAACCTTACCCAAAGGGTGAAGTACCAGAAGATCTAACGAGATGACGAACCTCAATCATTAACCGAAAACATTCTCATTAACGATCAGAACAAAGTCACATACCTTGATTGATACTGAACAGACCCCATCATTACGTAACTATCTCGATAAAACTTTTAAAGTTATCCAGAAATGCTACTAAAACTCTGGTCAGATCCATCCAAATACCAATCCTGGCAGTATGACATTCCAAAAAAAATAGATTCTACGTAGATTTAATGTCATTTCTGGTAAAACTGAACAACGGTGGCCCAACTTCTAAACTTCCAATAACCAAGGATATCTTCCAAACTCAAGCCAAACTTGACGTTAGGATAATGCCTCCATTGAACTTCAACTGATACAACCTGAAACTTCCAAATAATTTCTGCTATTGACGATGAACGAAATGACCAATGATCGAGGATGCATTGGAAAATAATCCCATAATCTGTTACACTACTGAACCAAAACCCATGTGGAGCTAAACATACCAAATTCTAAAACTGATTGGTTGATCAGCAACTGCCCACTCTAGACTATAGATATCAATTTATACAACAAGCTGACATATCCTTCAACAATCAACACTCAACCTGGGTGACCCAACCGCCTCTTGACCTATTCCATTGAAACCATCACTCGAACAGATCACTGATCCTCTAAGCATAATATCCAACTCTCCCCCACTTAGAGTTCGAACCACCACCAACTAATATTGCAAATGGACCAAAACTTAAACCGGCTCATCCAGATGCATAACATCCCTAACCCTTGGGATATATATATATATATATATATATATATATATATATATATATATATATATAACACAATGCAATATGATCATCTATATAAAGACCAAGCAAACTCCAAGAGATTTTGAATCTCAGATAGAGACCTTGGGAACTCCCCAGTCATGACTGCCTCTAAGATCAAAAATTCCATGCAAATACACAAGCAAAACACCAACTCCACATCTAGAAACATACGCTCCTCGACTGCAAATCCCAACAGCCAATTTATCGCAATAAACGTTCATAAATAAAAAATCAATCACTCTCATAGTCGGAATACATCAAAGACAACAAGGTTGTCGCTCCCGATTGACTTCCCTAATCACCTGCAAGCATCAGCTAGCACCTGCCTTGCCTATACCCCAGGAAAGCAGACCCTTGATCTCATCTTAAGGCAACCATACCACAAAATCCTCTTGTGTATTCCCATACTGTCGTTCTGCCGCCAAAGACCGCATCCATCTAGCCCTATGTTGGGTTTACATCACAACTCCGAAAATTACATTTCTGTCCTCTCTCTCTTCTCAACATGGAAATCTTGAAGAACATAGCCTCTGCCGAAGATAGTGATATTCCAATCCATCTGCCAGTCACTCAGCCTCCGGCTGTAATCCTCGAGCCGATCATAAGAATCAATTCTTTTCTAAGTCCCACTAATGAATTGGCACTGCCATCGAGCAAGGCCCTCAAGACCTCAAATCGACTAACTGACATAGGTCTGCACCATTCAATCCAAAACTGACATAGACACTAAATCCCAACAATCACCAGACACATCCTCAGCTTGAACAACCATAACCAAAAGATCGATAGATACAGAAACACTGTCACAAATCATTGTATCAAAGCATGCTATCTACCCTCAACCAGTTCCTTAGAATCCTCGTGACTTCCCTCGATTCGAGAAATGGAATATGTGCTTCTAGTAGTACGACCCCAATACTACCTTCCACACATATCCATACTTTCCTCAAGAATCATCTTGAGTCCTCTAAGTCACCTAATCATAATAATACTCCCAATAACCGCTAAACAGCGTAGAAACCGCACTAAAGAACTTCCTAGGCTCTATTAGAATCTTCACCTCACCCTGCCATCAGCTGCTGAAAAACCCCTATTAATGTCAGCTAACCACTTCATAAATACAATCACATGCAGCAAAACTTAAATAATCTTTCGACTAAAAGACCCAACCCTACAACGGTTAGAGTCAAACGAGAGTTGTACAATAGGGCCGAATCTATCATTCCAAAACTATTTAACCTTTGCATCATGTAACTTAGCATAATCATTTAATAGTTAACTCACATCAATATGAGTCCCACAGAGCACAAGGCAAGAAACATTCAAGGAGTGGAACCGAATGACTATAAGATATCATAAAAATTAGGCAGAACTTCGTATATAATTCCTGACAACAAGGCCCAAACATCTAGGATACGCATACATCCAATACTCACTCTCTTAATATCGTCTAATCATTCCTAACGCTGGCAAGCTATAACCACACTCAATCATGAAAGTTCCACCAACCCTGCAGCCACTCATGCATGCTAATCATACATACCGCTGGATCCTATAGACAGTCGAATACTTGATTCTACCCTAACCCATTCATCAGAAAAGAACACAAAATTAGTCTAAATCAAACATTCTCAGGCTATGAAATCTTAGTTATGCACAACTATGATGCACACACTAAGAAACTATAGTAATGATATTAATTCCATCCAACATACAAGAAGTCATCCTAGGCTACCAGGCATCATACATCAGGCAATCCTATCATGCAATTCCTAAAGATCTCTAGCCTACCACTAGCATGCAATTCTATCATAACCATCATAACAGATGACAGTGTGGGTACCTTGGGGGTAAAATTTCTTGCTCCGGCTAATCATACACATCTCATCCTTCCTTTATTACTTATGAAAACAATTTTAAAAAATCAATTTGAAAACTTTTACATATCCTTATTTTGAGTCTGGATTCGTACGAACACTCATCTAATTCTCTCAAACCAAGGCTCTGATACCAATTTGTAACATCCCCAAAATCACGATAAAATATTGCATTTTTAAATTAAGAGCAACCATTATTTCCAAACAAAACCCATATTAAAATTCAAGTATCAAATACAAACATCCCCAAGATCAGTGTATCATAAAATCTCTAAAAACATATCATCGAAGGATGTGTACGATCACGCTTTTGCCTTGCCACAATCATCTGAAGTACCTGAAACAATAAACTGAAAGTGTAAGCCAAAGATTAGTAAGTTCCCCCAAAGTACCACCACACATACATATAACAACATGCATATCGGGTCCACAACTAACAGACTAGATTACCCCTGAGTCCACAACATGAGTCTAGCTTGCCTTCCGTCCCACAGCTCATGTCTGGCTTACTCTCGAGCCTACAACATAAGTCTGGCTTGCCTTTCAGGCCCACAACTTATGTTTGGCTTGCTCCCCAAGCCTATAACATGAGTATGGCTTGCTTTTCTATCCCACAGCTTATGCCTGGCTTGCTACTGGGTTTGTTGGCATCTGCACAAAGCAACATTGCCTCAACCCAACAATACTATGTCGATATATACATAACAGATAAAATATATCTAGCAAATAGATAACATATATATCTAGGAAAAAGATAATCATATAACAAGTCAATAGACAAACAAGAAGATCTACATATCACTACCTTATAGCAACATCCTATATACCAAGACACAAATCTAACAAATCACTACAACATAACAACATCCTTTCTACCAGGATACATAACCTAGCGGGCCGACATTGGTGCCTTCGACCCACAAGTACAGTGATGGAAACTCACATCTCAGTCTGAAAGGATAGTTGAAGACAACACAGCTCCGTATACCAACTCTATAGGTCACCTATACAGCAAACAGGGACCTTGTCTCAAACTATTGTCCAAAATACCCCTTGGTCAAACTTGGTCAAAACCCTGGTCAAAGGTTAAAGTCAACGAGGTCAACGGTTAGCTTAGACAAAGCCAACGTCACGTCGTGACCATTCCGTGGTCACGTCATGAGAATTCAAAGACAAACAATCGCGATTTTGGATACCGTCACATCGTGACACATCCTATTTCACGTTGTGACTTCTGGTCAGAAGGCTAAAATATTATTTATGTGCTTAATCTCTTCAGACCAAGGCCCATAACCTCAGATCTAGTTCCTAAATAGCTTCATAATGGATGAAATTTCAAACTTTATTCATTAGGATGGTCCAAATAACCAAGATCTAGTCTTTAAGTCTCAAAAGGACAAAGAATACATCTTTCTTAGCTAAATCCATTAAGTCCAAGTCTCCAACCTTCAGATCCGAATTAACATAATGTTTAGATGGATAAAGTTTCCAACTTTATCCATAATAATGTATCAAGCTTTCAAGATCTAAACTTTAATACACCAAAATGGCCTAAATGACCAAAATAACTTGCACGGCTGAAATGGATGGCAAAAGATAAAAAATTTCCTAGTCCATGAGCTCCAATAAAACATTATAAACGTGATCAAAAGGTGTTGGAGTCCAGATTTGAAACATATAATGCTCTTGGGACCTTGGAGGGTAATAAATTTGCAAACTTTATTCCCAACTCTCACTCAAAACTCATTAAAATGGACTAAAACACCAAATACACTTAGATCCAAGGATGAAATTCAATAAAGCTTGGAACTTTATAACATACAAAGGTCTAGAAGGTAGATGAAAGTTTGGATTTTCAATTGCCAATTTCAAGGATCACTCTTGCATAAAAACATTTCTCCAAAACCATTAAAAGCTCCATAAATTATATAAAAGAGGAGTGGCGAGGCTCAAATCTTGAAAATGGAGACTAGGGTTTCTCCCAATAAGTTCTAGATATGATGGAGGCTAAGAAAACACCCTAAAACATGAATACTTACCTTTAAATACCTTTAAAACCCTAAAAATTTTGTGGGCTTTGGGTTGCATAGTTCTGATGCCGTGAGAATATATTCTCACCTTGTGAGCACTTCTCACGTCGTGAGAATTACTTCTCACCTCGCGAGAACGGGTTTTCACCCAATTTCACTCTACTTCAAACAGTCATAACTTCTTCGGTTCAACTCTGTTTTTGGTGATCTTTATATCCACTGAAAGGTATTGACGAGCCCCATACTTATATCTAGTTAATTTTGTCTTAACACATATTAAACTAAAAACCATAATTCATGAAATAAGTCTAAAACATCATTTTTCCCATTTTACCCTTGGACTCCAAGACACAAACGAAGGCTTTAATCACTTATCCAACATTATCATCATCCAATAAGGTCTGAACCCCATTCCGTTGAAGCCCATGACCTTTGCTTAATCCATTCATTGTCCACAATCCCAAAATTAAGAAACTTCTCGAAACAGGATGTTACATCAACCATAATGATCAATTATCTGTTCACCAACTAAACCTGGTAACCATTAGTTATCAAAATAATAAAGTTTCCAATTATAATCACTTAACAACTTAGCCCTGTAATTCATTATCCCATTCAACAATTCTCAGTAAACTAGGGTATATAACCCTTAGGTCTAAATTAAATACTCAACTGCTCACTAGGTTCGTAATAGCACTATATCATGAAATCTCGTACACATACTCGGGTATTAGAACCCTCTACAAAACATTACATCAAGGTATTTATGTAAAACAAGATAAAATATAGTTTGGTTGATCCTATAAATCGACTCACGTACCCCCGTATACTAGTATGATATAGCGGTAACGATTCACCGGAAACACCTCCTGAGCCGCTGCCCCGATCGAATGCGCAAAAAACCTCAAAACGACACAAATGAAATCTATTTATACCTACACATTACCATGCCATGGTGATTTATTGACCACATCGTGGTGTTCAGGTGGTTACCAACATGCCACATATTTCGTCCTCCTGCCATGTGACCATCAATGCTTGACATATGTCTTAGTGACTCACCCACTACCAAGCTATGGTGAGCATACCACCACACCGTGGTAACCCAAGAGCTGACCGTTTAACTTTGTATTTTGTTTACTTTCTCGAAATAGCAACATACTTTCACCTTGACTTCAAACGGTCATAACTTCCTCATACGAACTCCATTTTTGACTGTCTTTATATCCATAGAATCGTCTCGGTGTAATCTATCACCTTCTTCCACTAACTCCTTTCCATTGTTAAACAATAATACATGTTATGGAAAATGATTATTACACCTAATACTCTTGAAAATGGAGAAGATGATTTCCTCATGTGTTCTCGATATTTAGTCCCATCCATAAACGCCCTTGATCTCCTATTGATCGACTTCCAATCTCAAAATCAACAGAGCTTAGCTCCGAAGCGTTTGGGGCTGTTTTGGATAAGAATGAAGGTGTAAAAACGTTTAATATATCTCTACGCCATGCCGAAATAGATCTCTCACCAAGCACTGGTGTGTTTAATAATCTCGCGATACGCCTCTAACTGAGTCGTTATAACTTTTCATAACAACAATCTACTTTTTCCACCGTGCTGTGGTGCCCATTCACCGCACCATGGTGAAAAGAAGGTTTCATTTCTCTTATGAATAAGAACTTCATCTGAATCACTATCTTCACTCACCACGCCGTGGTGACTGTATGACAACAACCTTCAAGGTTGTTTCTTCAATCTTAAACCTTCATATCTTTTTCGTCTTAAACAAGTTTTCTATAATCTTTTTATCCACACAAATGTGACAACATACTATATAACTAGTTAAGTCATTTTCACTAACTTAATATGAGTCTTAATCTATTAAGTTAAAAACTTGTCCTAATAAGTATAAAATTTTCAATTTTACACTTTTGACCAAAATACATCTTCACATGCATTTCTTCTGTTGAACTTACTTATTTAACCTCATCTAAGTGTCTTAAACTAATTTTGACTATTTTCATGAAGTCACAAATGCATAAACATACTAAACACTCATTAATAACCTTTTTTCCTTTTTGGTCAATATTTGACTAAAAGTAAAATATTTCAAATATTTAGGTTCTTACAGAGATTGCTAGCAGGGTTAGGGGGTAGTCCAAAAACTGCTCCCTGAATAGTTCGCCTAGATCAAGACTAAGTTGTTAGATACTGTGACGTAGAGGGTTGTTGCAGCTACTAAGGGACTCGGTGCAGGCCGAGGAGCAAGCTCTCATGACTTCTTTTGTTGCCATCCACCATAATTCCATGGGAAGAATGATTTGTTGCTAGCATGAGGTGGATTACAGACATCGATGATTATTTTCATACTAATTATTTCCTTGAGGAGCCCAAGGTTCGTTATGCTACTAGCCTATTGAGAGATGTGTCCAAGTATTGGTGGAAACTTGTCGGTAACACCCATATGTCTGTCGAGGTTTTAACTATGATCTGACTTGTGTTATCGGAACTGTTCAAGGAGGAGTTTGTTCCAGCTATGCAGGTCTAATAACTTACTGAGGATTTCATTGCTTTTAGACAGACTACGGAGTCTGTGAATAAGATTAATGCACTGTTCTACGCAGCTCCAAATGTCGTGACATGTATTTTTCTTATCTTACTCCTCAGTATTTATGGTTGTTAACTATAGCTATACTTATGTGTGAAATTAGGTACTTCTTATAATAATTCTGTACCCAGACTTGTTCTTTTCGACTCGGGAGCGAGCCGATCTTTTGTGTCCTTTTGCTTTTAGCAAGCGTTATAACATAACTATTGGGATGCTTGACTCGTTGGTGTTAGTTTAGATTAAATACATTAGGTGGGTTAGTGCATTCGAGGTTTTAACGGGTTGCACTTTTGATATTTACGATGACGGATTTCTGATTGACCTCATCCAAATTCATATGGGTGATATCAATGTCATCGTAGGTATGGATTGGTTAGACCAAAATCACGCATTCATTGATTGCAGATAGAAGGCAGTTCGAGTTCAAACCCTAAGTGGGGGAGAACAAGTTATCCACGACGAGAAGAGGAAGTGAAAATTAGTTATATGTTCCACAGCTAAGGCTCAGAAGTATGCTCAACAAGGATGCACTAGGTATTTGGCGTATGTGGTGGATTGTGGGTTTGGTCTACAATAGTTATATATAGATGAGGTTCCCGTAGTGAGAGAGTTTTCAAATGTGTTCCTCCCGGACTGTAAGTTGAGTTCCGGATTGATATTATTCTAGGCACATCCCCAGTCGCCAGGGAAACTTATAGATTGCATCTCCTAAGATGTAGGATACTCATTGTCCGGAAAAAGGACGTGTCCCTTTATATGTGCATAAATTATCGAGAGTTGAACAAAGTCACCATCAAGAACAAGTACCGTCTACCCAGAATCGATGACTTATTTGATTAGTTACAGGGAGCATCTTGGTTTTCGAAGATCGATCTACGCTCCACGTATCACCAGATGCAAGTCAAATAAGAGCATATACCTAAGTTTGCATTTTACACTCGATATGAGCATTATGAGATTATAGTATTGCCTCTGGGCCTAGCTAACACCCCTGCAAAATTTATGGTTTTGATGAATAGAGTATGCATGCCCATGCTGGATAGATTGGTGATTGTGTTTTTTAGATGATATTATGGTGTATTCAAAGACCCACGAGGAGCATGAGGGGTATTTCAGGAAATTATTGGAGATTTTGAGATGTGAAAAGTTATCTGTGAAGTTCAAGAAGTGTGATTTTTGGTTGTGAGAGGTTCAGTTCCTTGGTCATCTTACCAATCATCGATGGATTTTAGCTAACCCAACCAAAGTAGAGGTTGTTATGAGTTGGGAGGTTCCAAAGACTCCGACCGAGATTAGGAATTTTCTCGGATTAGCTATTATTATTGACCTGCTTAAAGGGGATTCCTTAGCACTATATTTCAATAAGGCAACCATGGGGGGATGTAGTACATCTCGTGAAGACTTAGTTCAAAAACACCTATAGGTTGTGAGCCTGCTAGTGTTTTACTGGACAGTCTAGAATACTCTGTGGTCGTCATCTATACTCCGCTAGACGACTGGATCATCTTTAAATTCAAGGCCTCTCATCATCTATATCATCTTTCATTTCTTGACATCTATGTCATTTTCGCCTCTCATCATCTATATCATCTTACATCAACCCATCTTCACCCTCTATATTTATAAGGAATGAAATACATATATAACTTAAAATCAAATAAAACACATATATATTGTACATCTAACATAGATATCAGGAACACATATAATAGGCACATATAGCATGTAATTATCTTAAGTACTTTATATCTATGTGTAAGATGAAAGTAACTATGCACTCACTTGCTAAAGTGACGACTCAAAACTCAGACAAAGCTTCACTTTAGCACTTGGCTTCGCCTTTGATGTGACCTAGGTTCAGTTAACACTAAGTCTTAGGCTAATATTCCTTATGAATAAAGATAGCCTAGATTCACCATTAATTCCAAAGTGTACTGATCAATAGCCGATAAGGGACAACCAGGTAGGATCATATCAGAGGTAGGGTCCGTTTTGTATACAAAGTATACTGTTTGGAAATTCCACTTTAAAGACCTCACTAACCGAGCCTAGATATCATTGTCGTAAGTAGATCAATCAGTAATATCACTATTGGGATGCTTGACTCGTCGATGTTAGTTTAGATTAACTACGTTAGGCGGGTTAGTGCATTAGAGGTTTTAACGGGTTCCACTTTTCATATTTTGTGACAACCCAAAATTTCTATTACGTACAACTATTCACTTCAATAGGAGTCAAAACTGTTTCTGCTATCTGTTAAGCATTTTGGAGTCAGTTTGAGTGTTTTAAAGTTAGTACTTCAAGAGATAACAAGAGAGAGGATGCCCTAGGGTTTATTGTGCAACAATAAAGTCCCAAAACTCCAAGAGTTTGGAGTTTACGGCCTAAACAAGGTGTTTACGGCCGTAAACCCCAAGGGTATAAATATGGCGCTTAGCCATTTTAATCACTTTTTCACATTTTCAAGAACTAGAACTCATTTCTCTCTCAAGTAGCATCCGACTTTTCTTCAAGATCTTCAAGAAAGTAAGTGTTTCTTGCCTTGTTTAGTCGATATCTTACTTAATCTAGTGATCTTACGTGATTCCATCCGTGAAATCATTCCATTTGTGTAGATCTTCAAGTGTTCTTAGTTTCACCAAGAACACAGACTAGTGTTCTTGGACTTTTAACACCTTTTCAAGCTTCTACATAGTAAGTACTCTTACCCTAGTATGTTATAAGACTTGTTACACTTCCAAATCATCTAGAAAACATAAGGAAATACAAGATCAAAGGTGTTTACGGTCCAAGATGTTCTTGGACCGTAAACCCTAATGAAGGGGCCAAAGTATGCCCTAGTCCCTTACCAAGCCTTGGATACTAGTCTAGATACCATCCTTGATGTGCTTAGGATTTAAAACATCAAAAAGACCATAAACCATTTGGGTTTACGGCCGTAAACCCAAGGAGAAATGGTCCAAGGACCGTAAACTCCACAAAGGGGTGAAATGGTGCCCTAATCACTTCCTAAGGCTTAAACATGAAGTAGGAATGCTTCTTATCACCTTTAAAGCTTCAAAACACAAAATGGTAAAAGTACCATGAGTTTAAGGCCGTAAACTCATGGGTTTACAACCGTAAACTCAATGAGAGTTGGTCCCAAAACCGTAAACTCCAAAAGAGTTTACCCTTGGACCCCAAACTTAATAGCCAAGTCCTACAACCCTTAGATGCAATCCTTAGCACTTATAAGCACTTAAATCAAGTGTTTTACATGTCTTAGGATGTCTTAACTTGGTTAATTAGTTGTTTAATGACTAATTGGATACATATATGTGTGATTATATGGTAACTAGGATCCTTGTGTGTGTTCAAGTCTTCACTTGACACTTAGCATCCTATACTATCCGTTCATCCAAACCACTCACTACATGTGAGTTCATACCCCTTAATCAATCTTTTAAATGTTTTTAAATGCTTTTATGGGGGGGATACAAGTTGATCTTTTATAGTTATTATATCAATCACATGTGATTAATAGCTACCAAACAAGTGGATTTCTTACTTTCAAACTGTGTTATCAAACAAACTACTTTTCAAACTGTTTTACAAACTCTTTTACATACCAAATTCTTTTACTTAAACTCTTTTACACTTATATTATGTTAAATATATATCTTTATAGATATAGTAATATAAGTAGGATTGAAAGGACTTAGGACTGATAACTCACCTTACCTCTTGTTCCTCGTTTGGTTGTGGACTTAGGGTATCGGTTATTTGTCTGAAGGTCGTTTGAATCCTAGTTATATATCATGTATATGTATATAGATATAAAAGTTCCTTCTTGCTATTCAATACCCTTGAGTAGCAAGGTTATACAGTCATGTTCATTCATACAAATCATATTACTAGTAAGCTACAATAGGCGTAGTTTAGGAAGTTACTAATACTACTACTAGAACAATGGAACATACAATGAGTCAGTTCATACATGAGTCAATACAGTTAGTACATACTATACATTACAATACAGCTAGTACATACTATACATTTTACAAGAAAACATACATGCTAGACAGAGAGAGAACATACAATACCATACAGAGAGAACATACATACAGGCTAGACAGAGAGAGAACACACAATACAGCTAGCACATACATATACTAGGACATTACTACAGTTATGTGAGCCACGTAACGGGGCATGGCACTACCTGTCATGACCGTTTTTGTATCCAAAATCTCCTTAAGTGGGGAGCGTATGAGTTTGCGTATAGATCTATACTGGATTGACTATCCTACACCTTGCTGCTCGCTACAGTGGGACTTGCAAGTCTACGGGTGCCAAACGTCATTTCTTCCGACATCTTACAATGTCGCGTACTATAGTCGGTAGCAGGGTACAGGCCGATCACATGGTACTTTAAATTACAATTGGTTTAAGGTAGTTAGTACAGCAGTAGTTACTTAATACAACACTACAGTACTATTTCATTTCCCCATTGCATTCACTTTGTGATTTTCACACAATGTACAGTAATGTAAAAACTATATTTTTGGATAATGATAGTCATATTTGGGAAAATACATACTCTTACAAGAGACACACACACGACCACTAGATGCCTTGGTAGAAGGCTACTTTTAGTAGGAAACATAGGGTTTTCTAGGAGAGTTCAAAACATCTTACAAAACATCTTACAAACACTTTCATACAAATACAGACACTAATATACTTATGATCTCACCAGCTTTAAAGCTGATACTCTCTTTCAAAATAACTTGTATCCTCAGGTCGCCAGTAGACAGGTACCGATGCCAGGTTTTGAGAAGATGGAGCTCGTTCAAGACTCATCTTTTATTTTGATTCATATTTTGGTGTCTATTTAACTTGACAGAACACACTTGTATTAAAATTATATTATTAATGCAATGGATGATGTTGTTGCTTGTTTACTACTTTGCATTGTTGTGATACTGTACATGACGTCCTCCACCCCCGAACGATTCCGCCGTTCCGGTTTTGGGATGTGACAGATTGGTATCAGAGCATTGTTTATAGTGAATTGAGTATATCAACCCATAAAAGATATACAGACTATAAATACAATGGGATTAAAATACTCTGACCAAGAGTTTATACTTTTAAATAATAAAATATTTAACTAAGTATACATGCCTGCATTCATACTAAAATCAGTGTCACTAGGACAGAACAAAAGTATTACGATTGTTGGGCAGGACAAGTAGACTTCGAGACATATAGTCATATCTGGGAAGATATAGCCTGATCAACTATATTATCCGAGGAGTGACTAGCATGTGCCTAAGTGTGGTTGTGAGGTTGCAACAAGTCTAAAAACTTACCAACAATACCACAATGAAAACAATAGAATAGAAAATAAACTTAAAATACTATAGGGGTATTTTGTGTTACTATAAACTACTTATGTGCTAGATTCTTATATCCCTTTTCTCGCGTAGATATCATGGCTGGATTCCATCTTCCCGGAGACCCGTACTACCTCAACAACGGCAATGTTGGATGGCTTAGAGAAGAGCCAGAAGATGATCACCCAATCCCTTTGGATGATCACAAAGCTAAAGGCTTTTCTGATGGTTCTGACTCAGAGCCAGAAGTCAACAACCTACCCCCAGCTGCTCAAGGCCCAAACCCAAACCCTCGTCCAGCATTTCAAGGAACCACACCTCTATGGGCCACAAACTTGAATAGATGGAGTCAGGAACAGGGTCAACCCATTCCCTACAATGGAGACAGAAGCTTCTACAACCTCACCGAGGGAGGTTCAGCTGACAAGGTCCTACCCATCATGGTTCGTAGGATTTCTCGAAACACCGTACAAGGTCGAGCAACTATCGACCGAGTCGTGGAGATTGACGCCCACTCTGGCGTTAACACAGTTCGCATCCACCAGCTAGAGTCTGCTAATGAAAGGACTCAGGTCCGCAATGCAGTTCTGCAGAGGGAACTTGCTGAAACCCAAGCTGAAGTCAGGGAACTTCGAGCTCAGCAAGCAAGATCTGTTAGGCGTATGAGGGACATAGAACGACTCCTGTCGGATTCAAGAACTCACTCTAGTAGTTCTCGTCGCCGTTAGAGTCTCATCGACTTCTCTTTTGGATATAACCTAGTTTGTGTAAAAACTCTAGTCTAATTTCCTATCTTTGTAAATCTTAGACCTGTTAGGTCTTGATTAGGTCGTAGTTCTGTCAAAATTTTCCCATCTTGGTTGATGTAAGACCTACTTCTAGGTCATTTTTCCCGAAATTGTTACATCTGTAATACCAGTATTATTGACAGATACCTAATCTTATGGAAATCAATATCCAATTGCTATCATCTGCTAGCACTAGATCATCCTTCAATCGTGCTATTCAGTTGTGTTGTTGGGCTATGGAGAGTTAGTCCATGAGTCATTCTCATCAATTTTCCTATTAAATTATTATCAATGTCTTCATCTTTCTAAACTTATAGTTAAAAGATGCCTCCACGTCGATCAACAAGACGCGATCCTCCGATAAATGCAACACCACCTGCTCCTCAAATCGATACGGCAGCTCTAAATGTTGTTGTAGCTGCGGCTGTGGCTACAGCCATGGCTCAATATCATTCATCTGGTTCCACTGGAGGAGGAACCCCTGTTCAATCTACTCTTGGTGAAGCCCCTGTGCGCTTGAGAGAGTGCTCCTACAAGGACTTCACCAGTTGCAAGCCATTGTCCTTTAAAGGGACTGGCAGAGTCATTGCCCTCTCGCAATGGTTCTAGAAGACCGAATCGGTTTTCGAAATCTGCTCCTGTCCAGAAGGGAGCAAGGTGAAGTTCGCCGCTTGCACCTTTGAAGACAAAGCCCTGACATGGTGGAATAGCCATGTCAAGTCACTATCTCTTGTGGTGGCTAATGCTATGGTTTGGGAAACTTTGAAATACCTCATGATTGAGGAGTACTGCCCGAGGGGTGAAATCCAAAAACTGGAGGAAGAACTATGGAGCCTGACCATGAAGGGCTCCGACATAGTCTCCTACACCTCCAGGTTCTGTGAACTGGTGGCCCTCTGTCCCAACATGGTTCATACAGAGGGGAAGAAGATAGAGAGATTCATATGGGGGCTGGTGCCTCCATTCCAGGGAAATGTTTTGGCTTCAAACCCCACTACATTCGATAGTGCCAAGCGATTGGCACAACGGCTTATAGACCATGGGGTTCGTACCCTGGCCGGAACAACGACCCTGGCCATCTTAGTTCCCGCCAAAACCGTTGATTCCAAGCGGAAGCTCTGGGATGACAAGAAGAAGAAGAAGGCTGCCAAAAAGCAGCGGGTCGTGGCAGTTCATGCTGCGATAGCACCTGCCATTGCTGCTGCTCCGGTAAAGTAGTATGCTGGAAGTTTGCCTAAGTGCAACCAGTGCAACTTCCACCACATTGGAGCCTGTCGTGAAATGCAGTGCTCTAACTGCAACAGGAAGGGGCACACTGCCCGCTTCTGCAAGGCTCCAGCAAAACCAATCACCCAAGTCCCCGGCGCTGGTGTGGGCCAAGCTTGCTACGGTTGTGGCAAGGTGGGCCACTACAAGAGGAACTGGCCGAAGGCAGGGAATGCCGGTGGAGTGGGAAGGGTTCTGGCCATAGGCCACGAGGAAGCGGTTGTCGACCCCACAATGGTCACTGGTATGTTTCTCCTCGATAACTCTTATGCATGCATACTGTTTGATAGTGGAGCGGAGAGGAGCTTCGTGAACCAAAAATTTGCTCATTTACTTAAGAAAAAATCACGAGCACTTAAAGAACCGTTCACTGTAGAAATGGCTAATGGAAGACAGAAAGAACTAGCAGTATATTCATAGGGTGTACCCTAACACTAGATAGCCATTCATTTTCGATCGACCTCATGCCGGTCTCAATTAAAAGTTTTGATGTCATTATCGGCATGGACTGGTTGAGTCTACATCGTACCGACATCATGTGTTATGAAAAGGCTGTTCGCCTTAATCTACCATTTGGCGAAACTCTAGTCATTTATGGCGATAAACCCGACACGAACCTTCGTATCATCTCGAGCATTCAAGCTCAGAAATTCTTGCGAAAGGAATGTCGCGCATTCCTTGCTCACGTGGTCGATGTGAGCCAAGAAACGAAAGACACTCATAACATTCCAGTAGTACGCGACTTTCCCGACATCTTTCCAGAAGAACTCCTAGGATTACCTCCGCAACGTCAAGTCGAGTTCAGAATCGACTTAGTTCCAGGGGCTACCCCCGTAGCCAAATCGCCCTATCGTCTAGCACCTTCAGAGATGCAAGAACTATCTTGTCAACTTAACGAACTGCTCAGCAAGGGCTTTATAAGACCAAGCTTCTCACCCTAGGGAGCTCCAGTCTTGTTCGTCAAGAAGAAAGACGGATCGTTTCGTATGTGCATCGACTACAGGGAGCTCAACAAGCTGACCGTCAAAAATCGTTACCCTTTGCCTCGTATTGACGATTTATTTGACCAACTTCAAGGGGCGAACTTCTTTTCAAAAATCGACTTAAGATCCGGATATCACCAACTACGAGTGCTAGGGGAGGATGTTCCGAAGACAGCCTTCCGAACTCGTTATGGGCACTACAAATTCTTAGTGATGCCGTTCGGATTAACAAACGCACCTGCAGTATTCATGGATTTAATGAATAGGGTGTGTCGTCCTTACTTGGATCAGTTCGTCATCGTCTTCATCGATGACATACTTATCTACTCTCGTAGTAAGGAAGAGCATAGTCAACATCTACAACATGTCTTGGAAACACTGCGTTCGGAGAAGCTCTATGCAAAGTTCTCGAAATGTGAATTTTGGATCCGAAGAGTCGAATTCTTAGGGCACGTGGTTAGCAAAGAGGGAATACATGTGGACCCTTCCAAAATCAAAGCCATTGAGAGCTGGTCAGCACCGAAGACGCCTACAGAAATTCGTCAATTTCTAGGCCTCGCTGGCTACTATCGCAGGTTCATTCAGAACTTCTCCCGAATTGCGAAACCTCTTACAACAATGACCCAGAAAGGCGTGGCCTTTGACTGGGAAGAGAAGCAGGAGAGAGCATTCCAAACACTCAAGCGAGCCTTGTGCACCGCGCCAATACTATCCCTCCCCGAAGGGATAGAAGACTTCGTTGTCTATTGCGATGCGTCAAATCAAGGGCTCGGCTGTGTTCTGATGCAACGAGGTAAGGTCATCGCCTATGCCTCGAGACAGCCAAAGACACACGAGGTCAACTACACTACCCACGATCTTGAGCTAGGAGCAGTTGTGTTTGCTCTGAAGATCTGGAGACACTACTTGTACGGTACAAAAAGCACTATCTTTACAGACCACAAAAGCCTACAACATATATTCGACCAGAAGGAACTCAACATGAGACAACGAAGGTGGGTCGAGCTACTTAGTGATTACGAATGTGAAATTCGCTATCATCCCGGCAAGGCCAATGTAGTAGCTGACGCCCTAAGTCGGAAAGAATACTCTAGTCGTAGAGTCAAATCATTGACTATGACTATCCATTCACACTTGTCCACACAAATTAAGGAGGCTCAGCTCGACGCTTTGAAACCTGAAAATGTGGCGGGTGAATCCCTGAGAGGGATGGATAAGAACTTGGAAGTCAAGGGTGGCGGAACTTATTATCTCATGGATCGGATCTGGACCCCGATACACGGTGGTTTTAGAGACTTGGTCATGAACGAGGCGCACAACACTCGTTATTCCGTCCACCCAGGTTCAGATAAGATGTATCTGGATCTTAAAAAGCTATACTGGTGGCCTAACATGAAAGCAGAGATTGCTACCTGTTGGATTAGTGACTAAGTCCATAACTATTTTGGTATGTACTTGACCCGATTATGAGCATGGTCCTTTTGGGTTGCCTTCACCATAGCAATATGTAGGATGAATTAAGGAGAGAAAGGTTTAATTATGATTTATTAATATATTATTAGAATAATATATTAAAGGAGAAATCATATTCTTTAATTAATATTAGTCAAGAATTAATTAAGAATTAATTTAGTGGCTAAAAGAGATTAATTAAATTAAGGGGACTGATATTGTAATTATAAGATAGTTACAAAGTTGGGTTTTGGATCCATTAGATGGCAATGGACGAATTCTATATGGAGGTCCATAAAGAAATCGTCCAAGGGCCTTCTGGAATGGTCCATTGGATTGCTTAAGGCCTAAGCAGTCAGATTAGGGTTTCCTAGTTGTAAACCCTAATAGCCTACATGTATATAAAGGACCCTTAAGCCCCAAAAACGTGGACAAGTAATCCTTTAGGGTTTCCAGCCATTTTTGGTGCCTCCTCTCTCCTCCCTCTTCATCCAAGTTGCTTAGTGGTGTTTGTGACTCCATTAGAGGTGCAACACTTGAGGCACTAAGTTTTCTGAAGCCAATCAAAGCAAGGAATTGATTGTTATTGCTATATAACAATCAAAGGTAATTACTAAACCCTTATTTCAGTTCTTATTTGATAGATCTAGGGTTTGTAAGTCTTGGATTCATTGCATGTACAATAGAGAAGTCTAGATCCAAGCATTAGGGTTTGTATGAGCACATAGGATTGTTCTTATGCTTAAAACTCATCAGTGGTATCAGAGACTTGATTGGTTTCTGTTGTATGTGATGCAGTTATCGTTTTTCTGTTGAAAAATCAATTTTCTTGCCTCTGCCCGACTCAACTCGGCGAGTCAGTATCTGGACTAGGCGAGTTGGCCCTACTCGGCGAGTTCAGGACTGACTCGGCGAGTCCGGGAGTCTGACAGAGTATATTTCGGGATTTACTTGATGTTTTGCTGTAGTATTGATGCCAAAATCTTTTTTTGATAATAAAATCCGAATTTTATTGTATGTAAATGATTATCCTTACCAAAACAAAAGATAATTTCAAATCTTTTGAATAATAGTTTCTTTATATGATAAATATAGATTATTCAAATTATTTGGTAATTATCTTGTGACTAAAAATTGGATTAGGTCAAATATAGATAATCACTAAATTAATTGTTTGATTTATATTATTTGTTATTTGATCCCTAGTAAGTTTGAATAGTTTCAAATTACTCCCTTTAGGTTTTATAGTTTAAATTTGAACTTAAAAGTTTTGTTTTTGAAATTTAAATAGTTAAACCCTAATGTTTTGAAAAGTTTCAAAACTTGCCCTCAAGTTTTGGAATTTAAAATTTTGATTAAAAGTTTAATGTTGAAATATTTAAATTCTAAAACCTAATGTTTTGAAATGTTTCAAAACTTGCCCTCAAGTTTTGGAATTTAAAATTTTGATTAATAGTTTAATTATGTTATATTTAAATTCTAAAACTCTAGTATTTTGAAAAAGTTCAAATTACACCCTCATGGTTTTGTTAAGTTAATTAAAAGTTTAATTAAAAGAGAAAGTTAATAAAACCACCCAATATTTTAAAAGTGTAAAATACACCCTTTACTATATATATGTAACATTAAAATTCTAATATTATATATATGAGTAAAGAGTCAGTCTTACCGTTAGTAGGCCTCATTCACGAAGCTGGTCTATAAGGGGTGTTTAAGGAAATTGCCTATAAAATGGCGATTGAATGGGTATCCACTCTTACCCACCGCACTCTTGACTAGTGGAGGGTCGTTAGCCGAACGGGTAGGATAGGACGAAACCTTCCATTATAAGTATAATGAAGTACAAAGTAACTAAATGCTTTTACAAATTCCCCATCTTAGTTACTTTAGGGCAAAATGTGAATTTGTATGCTAATCCATGGAATTACACTTCGTATCCTTCTCAAACGTTAGTGGAGCGTGTGTGGCTAACCGGCACACTAATTTGGGATTTATATTGGTGGCGAAGGGTGGCTCGACTTTTATCATAGATCAATGGAGCGTGTGTGGCTAACCGACACATTGATTAGGTGATAGTAGCAATTAGGTGCACCACGTGATTCGTATGGTTATTCACACCTTGTTTGTGATCCTCGGCATCCCAGTCACAAATAGAAGGGCATAATCGAGATTAAACATGCCATTGAAAAGTTCAATGAATCTCAAAAGATCTAGGAGTTTCAATTCATTTAAAACTAAAATTTATTTTTCGTTTTTCATGGTGGGAATTGGTAAATCGTCATTTACCTACCTTCAAATATTTTGCAACTAGATTACGGCATCCCTCTTCTAGGTTGTAGAATGTTGTGTTGGATCCTAGCCTTGATGTTTCATTTGGGTGTTAAATCAAGGATTCTTATCAACTAACTTGAATTTTCTCCCGTTTTGTAGATGTCTAAATCTTACAATGGTCTTCCCAAGTCCCTTGGAACAAGCTTTCCAAATGAAGATGACGTTCCACGATACGATCAAGGAAATGAGAGTCATGCTTCACTTCCTCCACCTCCTCCAATTATTCTCCCTAACCCACAAGTTCAACGGCTTGAAAAGTTCAAGCTCACTCAAGCCCTTTTGGCAAGTAAACACGAAGATGGGAAACCTGTGTGTGCACACGTCTTAGAGATGAAGTCACACATTGATAGGTTAAGGATGATGGGTGTCGATATCTCAGAAATAGTGGCTGTTGACTGGGTTCTTTAGTCGCTTCCTGAATCATATAGTGAGTTCGTTAGAGAGTACTATATGATAGACCATGACGTGACCCTCATTGATTTGACCTATTTGCTTATAGCTGCTGAATCAGAAATGATTTGGCGTGATGGTCGAGCAAATTTGTCTGGCAAATCAAACTCCCAAACTTCAATGGACATTGAAAATGGTGACATTGGAAATCCAGAAAAGGTAAATTCTGAGATAGTTCATTGTGCCATTCCAAAAGAGTCCATCTGCTTCTACTGCCAAGAGAAGGGGCATTGGAGACGAAGCTGCCCTGTTTACCTGAGAGATCTAAGAGATGGGAGAGTCAAGACGTGTGGCTCTACTTCAGGTAAAATCTATTAACTAACTCTATAAGTTCCTATTCTTTGATTCTTGATACATGATGTGATAAGATTATATTTTGATGTTTTGCAGGATCGAAGAAAAGAAAGGAAGCTTAAGGAAGAAGCGTGCTGAATCTGATCATGAAGAAATGGATTTCGATCGCATGGATTCGAAGATCAGATTTTTTGAGCTGCTACTCTAGAGTTAGGATAGAATGATAAGAAATATGAAATAGCATAGTTTTTCAGTTGAATTGCATTGTAAGGACAAATTTTTCCGCAATAAAATAAATTTTGATTTTGTCTTATTTATTTATCCTTGCAGTGACATGTATGAAAAATTGGTGTTTGAATATTTCTACTATTAGAAATAATGGATTTGATTCTTAATTATGTTATTTGTGGAAATGTCGAGAATTTGCCAAATAAAGGAAGATTCTCATCGCCCAAGTTTCAATTGGATAGAAACTTGGAATCATACAACTTGGTTGCGTGATGAATGAGAAACTTCATATTTGGAAATTAGACTAGTTCTTTGGCAAAGTGTCAAGAGAAGGACTAGGAGATCGAGTACACTAGGTTGTGCGTTGATCAAGTCCATCACAAGCGTGATAAAGATATTCGTCATGATTTACTAAAGTTTAGTAAATATGGTTATACTTATAAGATTAAGTATAATTCTGAGTTGATTGAAAGAGTTTCAATAATAGGAGAACGAATAAGAAGAATCAAGTAGGCAGAAAGATAAAAGTTTCTCTATTCTAAGAAGAAGGGAGAGTACCTTTTATTGTGTTTTATGATAAGTCTTAATGATTATGAACCATATCTCAATTGATCCTCTAAGTGAGTCTTAGTGCAATTGCATGTCTAAGAACAGGAATCGAGAATTGTAGAAATGGTTAAATCAAGAAGTCAATCATACTTCGTTCCAATATCAAGTCTTAGAGTCAAGATTCTGACATGAGTGACAAGTCTTAAGTAGGTTTATAACAATCGACAAATGTGGAATTTGGAAAAGTTTTCTTATTCTTGCACATTTGAAATTGGTAAGTTGTGATGTCTTGGATAAGACAAAGACCAACCAGGACCAATTATGCGAGGTCTTAAACTTGACAAAAGGCTACACTAACTCTTGAATACTTGTTTGTCAAGAAACGTTTCTTGACCAGAGAATCTTATATGTCAAGGAGTCAGTGGGAGTCTTAATGGTCTTGAAAGGTTTCAAGAACAAATCAAGAGTTAAACCTAGTTGATCATCACTAGCACACTACTTGAGGTTTAAAGCCTATCGTGGATGACGTACTGTTTTTCTGTGCCATTCCAATTGAGTTAATATGCATGTGAGTTCTATGAGTTCTCATTTGAATCCATAAAGACAAAGCACCTTGATCAATGGAAAGTACATTGATGTGAAAGGGTGAGTTGCTTGGAAGACATGGTGGGCATTCATGTTACCATGAGGCAAGAAAACAAGATTGAACAAGTTCAGTCCATATGGTTTTGGATTTGTCGCAAACTTTCGTTTTGACAAATTCACATGGATAGGAACACATACATCATAAAATCTAAGTGTCATAAGGTTTTCCTCCTTCATGAAAATGATTGTGATGAAATGATTTCACTAAGAGAGATTTTAAGAAGATAGCAATTGTGAAAATTGTATTCTCAAATTCGATTATGATTACGGCATCCCTTTTCATAGTTCGAATTGTGAGATTTGACAATTAGTCTGAACATTTGGGACTTAGTAACATAAATTATGAATTTTTTAGACATACATGTGAGCTATCTAAGGCAAAGGTGTATGAGCTTAAAAAGCTTAGATAAAGGCTTATCAAAGCATTAGGTAATAGAAATATGAACTTAAGGAATTCAATAAGCATTGTTTTATGGAAGTTCAATTGTTTTCTGAATACATGTCAAAGCTAGTGGGAGCATAAGTGTTATGCTGGTAAGAAAATAATCATCATGTTAGTGGGAGCATGATTATTATGGTAAGTATTGCAAGTTAGCAATATTAATTATAGAAAACAAAGATTCACTTTGCAAAGTTGCAAGTATTGAAAAGGTGTTTTTCTATAATTAAGGGAGAGAATATTATACTTCGTTTCAAAATCTAAAAGCTTAGATCGAGAAATGTTAATAAATTTAGTCAAGGATAGATAGTGAATTCTCAAAATTCGATTATGATTACGGCATCCCTCTTCATAGTTCGAATTGTGGGAGCAGGGCACATAAAATATTATGGCAGAAGGCTGATAAAGTATCACATCTTTATGTGAGACATTATGCATCGTGTCCAATACGCTTCGGGTATAGGATCGATTGCATATGCTATAATATTTGACCATTCTAAAATTTTCCAAATGCCTAGGGCATTAAGAGGGAAAAAGGACTAGAAATGGTTTTGACTAAAATAATTAAACAACTATCAAAGGACGATCTGAGGTTCACTAAGGATTTGTCGCTTGTGAGTAGTTGGAAGTATAGTACTGGATGGACTATATTGACATTATTATGAATAGATAAGATTCTTTTAAGAATGAGTTGTCATATGGCAAATATGGAAATGTTTCCATTAATGGGAGTTGGATATTAAGAAATATGTCTAGATTAGAAACTTTTATGCGAGAAGGATGTTCAAAGGAATGTACTTTGAATGTGAGACTACACGTCTATGGAATTGTCTTGTAATAATTTCCGATAGAGTACTTTGTGATTTCATTGGCCAAGTCTTGATGACTTTTGTGATATAACTTTACGAAAGGATCGTTGCATAAAATGTTGGAATCTGACATATTCTAAAAGTAGCAAGAATTTGGTATTCTTATACCAATAATAAGGATTGGGGATTGTGAAATGAGTTTCATTGGAAAAGTTTTTCAACTGATCTATTTCACAAAGTATGGACCATAGGAAACCAAAGTGTGCATGCTTGGAGCATAGGACAATTGTGGTTATAATTCGAGTAATAAGTTGATTTTCTGAAATAGTAAGCAATGAATAATGAGTAATCAATATGGTGTTTAAATAAAAGTGTTTTTATTTACGCTCAAAAGTTTTGGGACCATATAGGATTAATATTATTATTGCGTTTCACTTTGCATGTTTTGACTTCCAGAATAACTGGGTTATTCGAACCTCCACAGTTGGTCATACGTTGGAAGTAGGTATGAAGGAAGACTGTCATGAATCTGTCTGTAGATTGTCTAAGTGTTTGGACATAGCACAAGTTTGCTGCAGAGTTCATGAGTGCTTTAATAAGATTAGAGTATTGGATTAAACCCACGCTCACTTGAATCACTTCATGGATTTATCATGGGTGATTAGTGAGACGATAACATTGTATATTCTTGAAACCGAGACGTGTGAGTTGTTATTTACTAGTCGGTTGCACATTGATGATAAGTAAACACACCAGTAACTTGGTGTTATAAAACTTATTGTTGTGTGTGATTCGATCAGTAAATGCAAGCGAGCATTTGAGTCGAAGTTTATCCATTCCTTTTACCCAAAGTGGGATGAAAGCTATATATGTGGGCCCCTCGATGATTTAATGATGATACCTAAGCTCTTGGCCAAGCCGAGACTAATTTGATGTGTTCAATTGTAGTCTGTTGTCGGTCGTCATGAATCGGAAGTCGGGAAACAATAATAGACAGAGAGAATGGTTTAAATCCATGTCTGATGTTTATACGATATCTTGTAGAATGGAGGAATATATGATCCTTTATCTAAAGGACACGCGTATCTGATAAGATCAGAGTTGACAGCGGCTTTTGAAAGCAACGATTGCTGTTCAGGTTCTGAAGTTATGCAAAATAGTTATTAGACTTATCCAAGTGGGGGACTGTTGGATTAGTGTCTAAGTCCATAACTATTTTGGTATGTACATGACCCGATGAGCATGGTCCTTTTGGGTTGCCCTCACCATAGCAATATGTAGGATGAATTAAGGAGGGAAAGGTTTAATTATGATTTATTAATATATTATAAGAATAATATATTAAAAGAGAAATCATATTGTTTAATTAATATTAGTCAAGAATTAATTAAGAATTAATTTAGTGGCTAAAAGAGATTAATTAAATTAAGGGGACTGATATTGTAATTATAAGATAATTACAAAGTTGGGTTTTGGATCCATTAGATGGCAATGGACGAATTCTATATGGAGGTCCATAAAGAAATCGTCCAAGGGCCTTCTAGAATGGTCCATTGGATTGCTTAAGGCCTAAGCAGTCAGATTAGGGTTTCCTAGTTGTAAACCCTAATAGCCTACATGTATATAAAGGACCCTTAAGCCCCCAAAAACGTGGACAAGTAATCCTTTAGGGTTTCCAGCCATTTTTGGTGCCTCCTCTCTCCTCCCTCTTCATCCAAGTTGCTTAGTGATGTTTGTGACTCCATTAGAGGTGCAACACTTGAGGCACTAAGCTTTCTGAAGCCAATCAAAGCAAGGAATTGATTGTTATTGCTATATAACAATCAAAGGTAATTACTAAACCCTTATTTCAGTTCTTATTTGAGAGATCTAGGGTTTGTAAGTCTTGGATTCATTGCATGTACAATAGAGAAATCGAGATCCAAGCATTAGGGTTTGTATGAGCACATGGGATTGTTCTTATGCTTAAAACCCATCACTACCTTCGTAAGTAAATGCCTTACTTGCGCCAAGGTCAAGGTCGAATACCAGAAACCGTCAAGATTACTCCAGCAACCGGAGATACCTGAATGGAAGTGGGAGCGGATCACTATGGACTTCATAACCAAGTTGCCCAAGACAACGGGTGGACTTGATACCATATGGGTCATCGTCGACAGATTGACCAAGTCCGCACGCTTCCCGCCTATCAAGGAAACAGACATGATGGAGAAGCTTAAAAGAACTTACATTAGGGAGATTGTACAACTGCACGGTGTTCCCATATCCATTATCTCGGACAGAGATAGTAGATTCACTTCGAGGTTCTGGCAGTCGCTACAAAGTTCCCTAGGAACTAGGTTGGACATGAGTACAACCTACCATCCACAGACATACGGGCAAAGTGAGAGGACTATCCAAACCTTGGAAGATATGTTGCGAGCCTGTGTGATCGACCTTGGGAAAGCATGGGATACTCATTTACCCCTTGTTGAATTTTCCTACAACAACAGCTATCACACGAGCATAAAGGCTGCTCCATTCGAGGCCCTATATGGCCGAAAGTGCAGATCCCCTCTGTGCTGGGCTGAGGTGGGTGATACCCAGTTAGCTAAAGGACGAGTTCCTGAAAGCACTCTCACGAGTCCGGAGATCATTCGGGAAACAACGGAGAAGATCGTTCAGATTCGTGAACGATTGAAAGCCTCTAGAGACCGACAGAAAAGCTACGCTGATAAACGAAGGAAATCGTTGGAATTCCAGGTGGGCGACCGTGTTCTATTGAAGGTCTCACCCTGGAAGGGCTTGATACGCTTCGGAAAGCGTGGAAAGCTAAATCCAAGGTACATAGGGCCTTTCGAGATTCTCGCAAGAATCGGCCCTGTAGCTTACAAACTTAACTTACCATACGAACTCAGTAACGTACATTCTACTTTCCACGTATCGAACTTGAAAAAGTGTCTGTCCGACGAGACTCTTGTAATCCCACTCGACGAGATCGAGATCAACGAGAGCCTCAACTTCGTGGAAGAACCTGTAGAGATCATGGACCGGGAGGTCAAGCAAACGAAACAAAGCCGTATCCCGATAGTGAAGGTTCGCTGGAACGCCAAGCGAGGACCTGAATTCACTTGGGAGCGAGAGGATCAGATGAAACTGAAATATCCTCGTCTTTTTACTTAGTTGTTGTAACTACTTTTTTGCTTAAACTCTAATTTTGGGACGAAATTCCTTCTATCAGGGAATGATGTGACAACCCGAAATTTCTATTCCGTACAACTATTCACTTCAATAGAAATCAAAACTGTTTCTGCTATCTGTTAAGCATTTTGGAGTGAGTTTAAGTGTTTTAAAGTTTGTACTTCAAGAGATAACAGGAGAGAGGATACCCTAGGGTTTATTGTGCAACAATAAAGTCCCAAAACTCCAAGAGTTTGGAGTTTACGGCCTAAACAAGGTGTTTACGGCCGTAAACCCCAAGGGTATAAATATGGCACTTAGCCATTTTAATCACTTTTTCACATTTTCAAGAACTATAACTCATTTCTATCTCAAGTAGCATCCGACTTTTCTTCAAGATCTTCAAGAAAGTAAGTGTTTCTTGCCTTGTTTAGTCGATGTCTTACTTAATCTAGTGATCTTACGTGATTTCATCCGTGAAATCATTCCATTTGTGTAGATCTTCAAGTGTTCTTAGTTTCACCAAGAACACAGACTAGTGTTCTTGTACTTTTAACACCTTTTCAAGCTTCTACATAGTAAGTACTCTTACCCTAGTGTGTTATAAGACTTGTTACACTTCCAAATCATCTAGAAAACATAAGGAAACACAAGATCAAAGGTGTTTACGGTCCAAGATGTTCTTGGACCGTAAACCCTAATGAAGGGGCCAAAGTGTGCCCTAGTCCCTTACCAAGCCTTGGATACTAGTCTAGATACCATCCTTGATGTACTTAGGACTTAAAACATCAAAAAGACCATAAACCATTTGGGTTTACGGCCGTAAACCTAAGAAGAAATGGTCCAAGGACCGTAAACTCCACAAAGGGGTGAAATGGTGCCCTAATCACTTCCTAAGGCTTAAACATGAAGTAGGAATGCTTCTTATGACCTTTAAAGCTTCAAAACACAAAATGGTAAAAGTACCATGAGTTTACGGCCGTAAACTCATGGGTTTACGACCGTAAACTCAATGAGAGTTGGTCCCAAAACCGTAAACTCCAAAAGAGTTTACCCTTGGACCCCAAACTCAATAGCCAAGTCCTACAACCCTTAGATGCAATCCTTAGCACTTATAAGCACTTAAATCAAGTGTTTTACATGTCTTAGGATGTCTTAACTTGGTTAATTAGTTGTTTAATGACTAATTGGATACATATATGTGTGATTATATGTTAACTAGGATCCTTGTGTGTGTTCAAGTCTTCACTTGACACTTAGCATCCTATACTATCCGTTCATCCAAACCACTCACTACAGGTGAGTTCATACCCCTTAATCAATCTTTTAAATATTTTTAAATGCTTTTATGGGGGGGGGATACAAGTTGATCTTTTATAGTTATTATATCAATCACATGTGATTAATAGCTACCAAACAAGTGGATTTCTTACTTTCAAACTGTGTTATCAAACAAACTACTTTTCAAACTGTTTTACAAACTCTTTTACATACCAAATTCTTTTACTTAAACTCTTTTACACTTATATTCTGTTAAATATATATCTTTATAGATATAGTTATATAAGTAGGATTGAAAGGACTTAGGACTGATAACTCACCTTACCTCATGTTCCTCGTTTGGTTGTGGACTTAGGGTATCGGTTATTTATCCGAAGGTCGTTTGAATCCTAGTTATATATCATGTATATGTATATAGATATAAAAGTTCCTTCTTGCTATTCAATACCCTTGAGTAGCAAGGTTATACAATCATGTTCATTCATACAAATCATATTACTAGTAAGCTACAATAGGCGTAGTTTAGGAAGTTACTAATACTACTACTAGAACAATGGAACATACAATGAGTCAGTTCATACATGAGTCAATACAGTTAGTACATACTATACATTACAATACAGCTAGTACATACTATACATTTTACAAGAAAACATACATGCTAGACAGAGAGAGAACATACAATACCATACAGAGAGAACATACATACAGGCTACACAGAGAGAGAACACACAATACAGCTAGCACATACATATACTAGGACATTACTACAGTTATGTGAGCCACATAACGGGGCATGGCACTACCTGTCATGACCGTTTTTGTATCCAGAATCTCCTTAAGTGGGGAGCGTATGAGTTTGCGTATAGATCTATACTGGATTGACTATCCTACACCTTGCTGCTCGCTACAGTGGGACTTGCAAGTCTACGGGTGCCAAACGTCATTTCTTCCGACATCTTACAATGTCGCGTACTATAGTCGGTAGTAGGGTACAGGCCAATCACATGGTACTTTAAATTAGAATTGGTTTAAGGTAGTTAGTACAGTAGTTACTTAATACAACACTACAGTACTATTTCATTTCCCCATTGCATTCACTTTGTGATTTTCACACAATGTACAGTAATGTAAAAACTATATTTTTGGATAATGATAGTCAGATTTGGGAAAATACATACTCTTACAAGAGACACACACACGACCACTAGATGCCTTGGTAGAAGGCTACTTTTAGTAGGAAACATAGGGTTTTCTAGGAGAGTTCAAAACATCTTACAAAACATCTTACAAACACTTTCATACAAATACAGACACTAATATACTTATGATCTCACCAGCTTTAAAGCTGATACTCTCTTTCAAAATAACTTGTATCCTCAGGTCGCCAGTAGACAAGTACCGATGCCAGGTTTTGAGAAGATGGAGCTCGTTCAAGACTCATCTTTTATTTTGATTCATATTTTGGTGTCTATTTAACTTGACAGAACACACTTGTATTAAAATTATATTATTAATGCAATGGATGATGTTGTTGCTTGTTTACTACTTTGCATTGTTGTGATACTGTACATGACGTCCTCCACCCCCGAACGATTCCGCCGTTCCGGTTTTGGGGTGTGACATATTTATAGTGGGTTTTATGCACTATAACACTCCTATGGTGCACATGCAACCCTAGATGCTTTAGAACTATGTTTTCTCTAATTATACATGCATTTTCAAATTTCCAAAGCATATAACTTAAATAGCATACAATTCAAAGTAACAACTAGTTAGATAACTTACCTCTTGTGTAGTTCTTGACCTTGGAAGCTTGAGCACCTCAAGTGTTGGGCCTCTAATGTGTCACAAACACCAATATGCAAAGGATGCTTAAGAGAATAAGACTTGTAGCTTCAGAATCGGTTCTATACTCTTTTATGTAGGGTTATCCGATTTTGTCACTAAGGGGACTCTTTTATAGTGTTTCTCAAGGCTAGGGTTTCATCCATGATACCCTAATGTACCATGACCTTCCATATCCCTTAGGCTCCAAGGGTTAAAGCTCCATGGACTATCCATGAACCACTTAGCCCAACCTAATGGATCTTTGGCCCACACTATAAGAATGGATGATTTATATAATCAACCCCTTAGATTTAATTAGTCACTTTTCATCACAAAATTAATTCTTGACCAATACTAATTAAATAATATGATTTCTCAATTAATATATTAAACTTATAATATATTAATAAATCACCAATAATCTTATTCTCAAAAGTCCATCCTATCAAATTGCATTGGAGAAGGCAACCCAAAAGGACCATGCTACAATCGGGTCAAGTACATACCATATATAGTTATGGGCTTAGACACCAAATCCAACAGTCTCCCACTTGGATAAGTCTAATAACTATAACTGCCAATGTAACTTCAAGATCCGAGTAGCAATCGTAGCTTCCAAAAGCCGTTGTCGAACTCTGACCCAGTCAGTGACTGTCCTTAGATAAGTGATCATATACTCCTCTGTTCTACAAGATATCAGCGGACAAATACATGGAACATAGTCATACTTATTGTCCTGCAATTAGTTTCCTGATTTCCGATTAGTTTGACATAGAACATAATTGAACACATCAATTTCGTTCTGACCGGGCCCGATACATATGTCAAGACAAATCATCGAGGAACAGATAAACTTCGACGCTATATGCTTATACTAACTACTCGTTAATTCATGCACACCGATACGTTTTATGACACAAAGTTACTGATGCGTTTACGCATCATCAATGCACAACCAATTTGTAGTCAACAACTCATATATCTTGGTTTGAAGATTATATGATATTATCATCTCACAATCCCTCGTGATAAATTCCATGAAGTGATTCTGATGAGTGCGGGTTGATCCAATGCTCAAATTCTTGTTTCACAAGCACTCATGAATGGTGCAGCAGACTCTTGCCATGTCTAACTCCTTATACATAGACAACCAACTCATGAAAGTCTAGCCTCATACCAACTTCCAATGTATGATCGACTGTGGATAGTTTGAATAATTATATTATCCAGGAAGTCAAAACATGCAAAATGAAACAATAGTAAATAATTGACACAAGATAGTAACTTTACTTATAAATAAAAACTCCTTTTATTCAATCATCAAAATGTCAATTACAATTTAGTTATTACAAGTTTCTAATTTATCTAATTACTAAAACTAATATTGTCTTTTAGCCTAATGCCTCTTGCATGCTGCAAGTGCTTAACCCTATTCAGTCCCTTTGTAAGGGGATCTATTGGGTTGTCTTGTGATGATATCCTCTTAACCATGAGGTGTCCTTCTTCTACCTGATGTCTTATGAAATGGTACTTTTTGTCGATATGCCTTGATCTACCATGATCTCTCGGTTCCTTGGTTAAGGAAACCGCCCCTTCATCATCGCAGAAAACTTCTATAGGCTCCTTTATGGATGGCATAACTCCAACGTCTCCAATGAAGTTCTTCAACCATATCGCCTCTTTCGATGCTTCGCTTGCTGCAATGTACTCTGATTCGCACGTTGAATCAGCCACAGTCTCCTGCTTGGAACTTTTCCAAGTTATTCCTCCTCCATTTAGGGTAAACACCCAGCCCGACTGAGAACGCATATTGTCTCTGTCGGTCTGAAACCCGGTGTCACAACACCCTAATATTCTCAAGTCATCACTCCCACCGAGGGTAAGGATCCAATCCTTAGTCATCCGCCGGTACTTAAGAATGTTCTTAACTGCAGTCCAGTGAGTTGTACCAGGATTCCCTTGATATCTACGGACCATGCTCAAAGCAAAGGCCACATCAGGTCGACTACAAGTCATAGCATACATGATTGAGCCAACTGCAGAATCATATGGTATCTGGCTCATCTCTGCTATTTCAGCTTCTGTACTCGGACTCTGAGTCTTACTCAGTTTGGTATTGCTTTGGATAGGCAAGTCACCTTTCTTGGAGTTCTCCATGCTGAAATGCTTCAGCACCTTGTCCGAGTAGGTACTTTGGCTAAGTCTTATTAGTCTCTTACTCATGTCTCTCAAAATCCTTATCCCTAGGATATAGGTAGCTTCTCCAAGGTCCTTCATAGCAAAACACTTCCCAAGCCAGGAGTTAACCTCCTGCAAGGTCAGGATGTCATTTCCTATGAGTAGTATGTCATCCACATACAACACGAGAAAGCTAACTATGCTCCCACTATCCTTGACATACACACAAGACTCATCCTCGCTTCTCGAAAATCCAAACTCTTTGACTTTCTCATCGAAACAAAGATTCCAACTGCGAGATGCTTGTTTCAATCCATATATGTTTCTCTCTAGCTTACACACTCTATTAGGGTATCTTGCATTGATAAATCCCTCTGGCTGACTCATGTAAACATCTTCAGCCAACTTTCCATTAAGGAAAGCGGTTTTGACATCCATCTGCCATATTTCATAGTCATGAAATGCAGCTATGGCCAACATAACCCTTATATATTTAATCTTCGCTACTGGTGAGAAGGTCTCATCATAGTCAACTCCCTGAGTTTGAGTAAAGCCCTTTGCAACCAGTCGCTCCATATATGTGTGTATTTTTCCATCCATGCCGGTCTTCTTCTTGAAGATCTATTTGCACCCGACTGTCTTTCGACCCGGTTCATTATCAACTAAGTTCCAAACTTGATTGTCATACATGGACTGAATCTCGATATCCATAGCCTCTTTCCATTTAGCAGACTCAGGGCCTGCCATGGCTTCCTTGTAGTTGTTAGGCTCATCTAAATTTAACAATGTACTATGATTGATAAATGTATCACCTTCTATAGTAATATGGAAACCATAATAAAACTCGGGTGCAGTCCTAACTCTGGTGGAACGCCTCAAAGGTACAGATTCGTCAATAGGTTCAACAGGAGTTTCCTCTTCGGGTTGATTGCTAGTGTTTGAGGTTCCTTCACCGCTTGACACTTGAAGCTCTTCAAGTTCAATTTTCCTCCTACTGTCCCCTTGGCATATAAGCTCTCTCTCACGAAAGACCCCTCTTCTTGCGACGAAAACAACATTGTCACTTGGTCGATAGAAGAGATATCCAAAGGATTTATGTGGGTAGCCGATGAAAATACATCGCTCACTCCGAGGTTCGAGCTTGTCGTGAGTCTCGCGCCTCACAAAAGCCTCGCAACCCCATACTTTGATGTGGTCTAAAGTGGGAACCTTCCCAGTCCACATCTCGTGAGGTGTTTTGGCAACCTTTTTGGTAGGGACCAGATTAAGAATATGGGCGGCAGTCTCTAAGGCATACCCCCAAAATGAGATTGGTAAGGAAGCTCGACTAATCATAGAACGAACCATGTCCAACAAGGTTCGATTGCGCCTATCAGCCACACCATTCAGCTGTGGTGTCCTAGGAGGTGTCAATTGTGAAACAATTCCACATTCCTTAAGATAGTCGTGTAACTCAATACTAAGATACTCTCCTCCTCGATCGGATCAAAGTACCTTTATCTTCCTACCCAAATGATACTCCACTTCTGCCTTAAACTCTTTGAACTTTTCAAAGGTTTCTGACTTATACTTGATTAAGTAGATATAGCCATACCTACTAAAATCATTAGTAAAAGTCACATAGAAGCGGCTAGCATCTCTTGTGACAGATCTGAAGGGCCCACACACATCAGTGTGTATGAGATCCAACAAACCCTCACCCCTTTCACAAGTACCAGCAAAGGGTGAATTAGTCATCTTTACAAGTAAACAAGATTCGCAAGTATCATCCGATTTCAAGTCGAATGATTCCAAGACTCTAGCCTTTTGGAGTTGGCCTATGCGCTTCTTGTTGACATGTCCAAGACGACAACGCCACAAGAATGCTTTATCCAAATCATTGGATGAATCAATGTGTAACACATTATTTGCTACGTTATCTACAACATTCATAGTTTCATATACACCATTGCAAGGTAAAGCTTCAAAATAAAAGACACCATTATAATAAGCATAAATACCACCATTATTATTATTAAAAGCAAAGGTAAAACCTCGTTTATACAAACTGTGAAAGGAAATAATATTATCGCCATATCGGCCGAGAAACAACAATTATTCAAATCTAAATTTGTTGAGAGAAAAACTTGAGACACACTTGAACAAACGTTAGTACAAGTATAGTTGCGGAATAGTTTATCTCAAAGGATCTAAAAGCTCAACAATAATAATAAGTTAACGAGTTAGATAATTAGAGAGTTAGTTGCTGAAATGTAAGGAAATGTAAATGACAGCAGGAGTTATATCAAGTATACACATAAGTTGATTCATAACATGGAATGCATTCAGACCAATTTAGTAAGTGAGATCAAACTTAGTGATTAAGTCACAAATGACTTGCTCCGAAGAGAAATAATATTTAGTTATGTTCGAGTGAACTTTGAGAGTAAGGAGAGGTTTGAGATGAGTAATCAGATATAAGTGAGAGATGTAATTGGTAGCCTCGTTGTTTTGAATAGGAAAGATTGAGCTCTATATATAGAGTCTCAAGAATTACATTGGATCAATCCTCTAAGAGTAGCCATGCAAGGCATACTGGACAATAGAGAGCACTACAACAAAAGTAGATAAAGTTAAACTAAGTAAACTAGTAAGTAAAGTTGCGGTTGATGATGATTTCGGATGAGGTTGCTGATGAATCTTTGACTACGGATCCTTGTGAGCTGCGGTAGCTCAAGTTCAAGAGGGTCAATTTTATGATTCAACAATTTCCCCCTAAGTGACCTCTTTAAATTCTCTTCAGTTATCAAGTTTTAGGAACTTCATTAGAATCCACCAAAACTTTCTGATATTTTCCAACCAGGTGATCCTTATTAAAATTTCGAAATTGACTTTGGTAGTCGTGTGTTTTGATCTTTCAACTGCGGTTCGACAAATTTCAAGTTGCTTCCTTGTGAGACGATTCATGGCAGTCATGGGGATGAAGTATTTGATCTTATCGACCTTCCTTTTGAAAATGAATCCAAGTTCTGGGAAGTTTGTTGCACCTAGGGATCTCTCTTGATAACCTTCGGTAGTCATCGGTGTAGGATCAAGTGGTGGTAGATCGAACTTCTTGGCAATTGTAGGGTAGATGTCTGTATCAATCTTTGAAAAGTCACAGACGGTTTCCCTTAGAAATGTGCTTGCCCTTTCAAGTGCTATCTTCATCTTTGGATACTTCTCGCTTTTGTTTTGGAACACCTTTGCTATCAGGAAGACTTCTTCTAGATTCATACATGGGAAGTCAGCTTGGGTGCGGACGTAGTCCTGATTCCTTCTTGTAAGCGTATACTGAATGAAGTCAGTTTTTATGAATTTCCGGGGCTTAAAGTTCTTGACTGCGGATGGTCTATCATTAGACCAGATTTTCTCTATAGAAGAAGCATGTTTGGCATAGAATCGATTGAGTCTTTCGAATTCCATGGGCAGTCTCTTGTGATCAGGTAGGCTACGGTCAAATTGCTCAAATACAGTGAAGTATTTAGCATTTGGGGAGATTGGAACATCCCAGTAACCGTCAGAAGGGGGTTCAGCATAAGTAAGGTAGGGTTTGTAGTCATCATCCAGCAGTCTTCGGTGGGGATTGATCCAGGAATTGACTAAGGATTCATCCATGGTGATGTTGAATCTGTTTTTTCTCCAGATGAGTTCAGCAAATTTGGTTGCTTTCCAATCTGCTTTCTTTTGTTTCGTTGTGGGAGAGTCGTTGGAGTGTTCGGATGACATGTTGGATCCTAGATTCTTGAAGTGGGGAGGAGTCTCAGGTCGCTCAGGAGAGGTTTCTTGAGTGATTTTCTGTAGCGGTGGAGACTGATGAGGAGATGGTTGAGGTGAAGGAACTTTTCCAGTTATGATGGGGGGGCTCCTATGATGAGAGACGTTGTTTGAATGATGGTCTTCATCACTTCCCCCTCTTGAGGAATGCAAACCCGGAGCTTCCTCAAGCCATTGCTTAAGACCATCGACTTTGGCACACACCTCCTGGAATTGAGCTTTAAGAGCATCAGCCAGTTGCTGATTGTCTGGGATGGCGATGTTGAAGAGCAGTCGATGTATCTCCTTGGTAAGTTGAAGAATCTCAGGACCATGAAAGTTTGAAGAGAGAGAGAGAGAGCGTTGCAGTCTGTTGATGGTAGATTGAAGAACCGAGATGGTGGACTCGTAGGCAGTGTGAGTTTCATCTATCAGTTTTTGAGAGTGAGTGGACTGGTCCGCAATGGCGGTTTTTAAGTCTGCCTTGATTGCGGATACCTCAGAGATGAGGTGCTCCGCAGTAGCCATGAATTGCTTATGATCAGCCTGGCGACTTGTATCCAGGGATCGAATCCCCATTTCAACTTTCAGAGAAATTAGCTCAGCAGCCAGTCGTTCACGGGTTTCAAGTAGTTTGATTGTTTCAATTAAGGATTGCGGTCCAGGAATGTCTTCAGGTTGCGGTTGAGTGGGCTTAACCGCAGCAAGAATATGATCTACTTTGGCTTGTAGATTCAGAAATTCTTTTCTGGACACATCGATCTTCTTTTTCTTCTTTTTCTCTTTCGGCTTGGAGGTTGAGTGTTGAGAGCCACTCGATTCGTCTTCTTTATCAAACATCATTAAATCATCATCAGAAGGGTTAGGCTTATTTAACTCATTGAGATCAAAATCATCGAATCCGAATGTAGGAGCGGAGCTAACTTCGATTGCGGTTCCATCCTCTTCAGAATCTCTAACAGTTGGAGTTGGAGCTCGAGGGATTGTAGATGGACCTTCACCACCATGAGTGGAATGAGCCTTGCGGATTGTCTCAGTCATTGAGAACATCCATTCTTGTACTTTCTGAATGGTGGCTACGGTATTGGCGTTGTTGATTGCGTCCGCCCAATACTTGGCTACGGATTGAATCTCCTGTTGTTTCTGTTGAAGTTGCTTGATTTGCTGTTCCTTCCTTGCTTGAAATACCCTACGGAAAGCGGCATATTTCTTGATATCGGATTCAGAGACCGGAGTGTAGTGTAACCATGAATCATTTGATTCGTCACTGTCAAATCCTTGGAATCGCACCGAGGTGTCCCTCGGGTCCACGGATCCTTGCACATTGGTGCTCACCGTGCCTAAACCACCTATAAAATATGTAAGTAGAGTAGGATTTCCCGAGCTTCCTCGGTCTCCTTGACCAGTGGTCAAGTCTGGCCTCGGCTCAGTTCTAGAAAAGGCGGAATAATTGCCCTGCGGTTGAGAAGGTGTTTGCAGTGTTTGGGTTACAGACAAAAGGATGGAGTTCAACTCCTCAGGGGAAAAGAAGTGTAGACGGGAGGCCCTGGAGACCTTAGGGCAAGAACTAGTTTCATCCCCTTGGGAGTGAGCTGGGGGTGAGTCTCCATGTTGAGTTGAAACAGACACACTTTTTATGTCTGAGTGGAATTCGATGGTGGTATTGAATGGGTTTGCGGCCACCCCAAGGACTACCGGAGCCTTTTGAGAGGCTGCGGCATCAGCCCGGTCAAGTATTTGGTCTATGGGATTGGTTTTTCTTTTCTTGTGGATAGAGATGGGTTGTGCATCCTCATCAGAATCACTCATAGAGGGAGAGTGAGATCGATTTTCGGTTGATTCGTCATCTGAGGGCACAGTTTGAATGATTTTTCGTTTCTTTGAAGGTTCAGCTTGTTTGGGAGCATCTTTCTTCTTTGGGGTTCCATGTTTCTTGGTGATGTTGCGGGGGCCTTGATGGGCTGAGGCTAACTGCTTGCGTCTTTTTGATAAAGACAAGTTGGATAGAGTGGTGCAGGATGGGACTGCGGTACTACCAGGGATGGTGAGTGCGGATGTGGCTTGTAGAGGCAGGGTAGGAAGGTATGGGTCAATACCTTCCGTAGCCTCTATATGGTATGTGACATCAGTGGTTTCAAGACCAAGGGTAGATAGAATGTGGACTGGTAGCCGTCTAATGGGTCCAAAAACAAATTGATCAGTAGTGGGATTGTACCTTTTAAGATATTTAGTGATGAATAGGTTGATATCGTTGCCCATGCTAAGTCTTGCATCCGCATGAAGATCTGAGATGCATAGAGACCAGAACCTAGCAAATGTGAGTTCGGTAGGGTTTTCTCTTGGACTCTCTTTGGGAATGCACTGCAAGAAGTCATCCCACAAGATCTGACCGTAGTTGACATCGTGGCCAGTGAAAATACTCCACACCAACTCCAATAGATTGAGACCCATATTATTTGTGCCTCCGGTTCTGCCTGACAGGCTGCGGATCACAAAGTGGAAAACAAACTGCCACACCGCAGGCAATTAATTTTTCTTGAACTCGCCTATGCCTTTGATCTTCTTCTGGTAACCCATTTGGTAGAGTGCAGAAAGAATGTCCACCATGCTTGGAGTGAAAACCTTGGTTGAAGGATGAACTAACAGATTTATGGCATTGAGGAATTTTTCCTTGGTCGGAATGACCAAAGAATCGTTCACCAGATTCAGATGTACCTCTTGAAGATTTTCGAGAGGTCGATATGCAGAGAAGGCACATTTGAAGAGAGTTGAAAGAGGAACCACATCTATGAATGAATCGAAGGGACCAAACAGTGGGTGATTGGACAGGAACTTGATCATCAACTTGATCGGAGCATTATAGGAGGAATGCTCTTCGAACACACCCCTAAAATTTCTTGAAGCAATCGTTGGCATTTGGTGCCTTGATGCAGAGTCTGAACCAGTTGGGTTTGCTGAGGCAGATGCCTTGGAATGTTTCTTCGAGATGTCGGATTTCACCATTTTTTGAGAGTTGAAGAAACTTGCAAGAGAACAGAGTGCAAGAAGATGAAGGAGAAGAAGTTCGATGTTCAGAAAGCGTAAACCTTTCTTGGGGAAGAAGAAGGGGGTTTTATAGTGGTGGATTTGGAACGGTAATTGATTTTACCCTAAGAGAAATTAATAGGGTAAAAAAAACGTTTGGGTGTTTTCTTTGATTAGAAGAGGGAATCTCAGCCACAGATTAAGAAAAGGTTTAATTTATTTTTAAAGATTTACCAAAAGGGGTTAGCATTTAATGAAGTCTCAGTCTAAGACATCACGTCTGAAGAACGTGTGGTGAGGGTGGGTTTAATTTGTTGTGTAAAAGGGGAAGATGTAACGGATTGGACGTTTTGGGGTAATAGGAAGAGACAGTTTAAAAAAGGATTTGTTTATGGAAAATCGTTCTTTTTGTCATTATGCCTAAAATAGGTCTGACACAAGGTTTGTTCAAAAAGTGGAAGTGGGACAGTGATATGCTACACAAGGAATGTTTTTTTTAATGTTTTCTTATTTAATGAAGGATCATTAAATAGCACACCATGTTCCAAGAATTAATGAAACAGTTGAGAAATCAATCAATGTGATTGCGGATTGAGACTTCATTGCGGATGGATCATTTGTCATTGTGGATGGATGGTTGGATGACTGCAGTAGAAGAACTGAGGAAAAACACTTGGACAAAGATTAGTAACAACAAACAAAAGGGACCATTGAAGGATAAATATGATATATGGTTGCGGTACACATACTGCGGTACACAGGATATATCAAAACCATCTATCATAAGTAACTTCAGTTAGGACCGCCAACAGAGACCAAGGATGGTCTACGGTACCTATCAATTCAAAAAGAATTGTGGGTCCGGATTCATCATTCCTAAAATTTGTAAGAAACTGTTGAGTTTTGTAGAGTCAAGTGCCTTTGTGAATACATCAGCAATCTCTTCATGAGTATGGACAAAAATTAGTTAAATGTTACCTTTAAGGATGTGGTCTTTGATGAAGTGATACCGTAGTTCAATATGCTTTGACTTAGAGTGCTGTATTGGATTGTGAGAAATCGCTATAGCACTTTCAGAGTCACAATAAATTGGTATCCGCAGCATTCTGTATCCGTAGTCCATAAGTTGTGTTTTCATCCACAAGACTTGTGAACAACAGCTGGCTGCGGCCACGTATTCAGCTTCTGCGGTAGACAGTGACACACAATTTTGTTTTCTTGATGACCAGTTGACGAGTCTTCCACCCAGAAATTGACATCCACTGGAGGTGCTTTTTCGATCTAGTCTGCATCCGGCATGATCCGCATCAGTGAATGCGTGTAGGCTGAAGTCGTTCCCTGCGGGGTACCATAAGCCAAGAGTCTTGCTACCCTTTAAGTATCTTAGAATTTGCTTGGCTGCGGTCATATGTGACGTTTTTGGGTCAGCTTGGTACCTTGCGCATACACCTGTTGCAAAGACGATGTCTGGACGGCTTGCAGTTAGGTACATCAATGAGCCGATTATACCTCTATAAGTCTTGTGATCCACTGATTCACCTGAGGGATCAGCAGATATCTTATATCCGAAGGCCATGGGGACCTTAGCTGAAGAACAGTTGTCAATTGAATATTTCTTTAACAGTTCAGTGGTGTATTTCTCCTGATGAATGAATATCCCTTGAGGGACTTGTTTCACTTGAAGTCCTTGAAAGAAGTTAATCTCTCTATTCATGCTCATTTGGAACTTGTTGGTCATGAGCTTAGCGAATTCATTCACCATTTTTTGATCAGTTGATCCGAAGATGATATCAACCACATATATTTGTACAAGCATAAGGTGATCACCATTTGCTTTTCTAAATAAAGTGGGATCAATCACTCCTCTTTTGTATCCGTACGAGACAAGAAATTCAGAGAGAGTCTCGTACCACGCTCTTGGGGCTTGTTTTAGACCGTAGACTGCTTTTTCAAGCTTGTAGCAGTGGTATGGGAATTCAAGACTTTCAAAGCCCGGAGGTTGCTGAAGATAAACCTCCTCTTTTAATTCACCGTTGAGAAAAGCACTTTTCACATCCATTTGACGAACCTTGATGTTCTTGTGAGCTGCGTATGCTAAGAAGATTCGGATGGCTTCCATTCGTGCTACCAGAGCATACGTTTCATCATAGTCAATACCTTCAAGTTGACTATAACCCTTGGCAACTAGCCTTGCCTTGTTTCTCACGACCGCACCGGATTCATCCAACTTATTCTTGTACACCCATCTAGTACCAACAATGGGGTGACCATGCGGCTTCGGAACGAGCTGTCATACTTTGTTTATTTTGAATTCTTCTAGCTCTTCTTGCATTGCGGATATCCAGTCTGGTTCTAGTAATGCTTCTTTGATCGTTCGGGGCTCGACCGAGGACATAAACGCTGCGTAGTGACAGTGATCAGATAAATCCTTGGAAGATCGAGTCTGGATACCTGCGGATGGGTTGCCGATGATTTGACCTGGTGGGTGGTCCTTCGTCCATACGTGTAGACGGGGTTGCAGATGATCAGCAGCTGCGGTAGAGGGAATGTCTTCAATATCGGAAGACTCTGCGGTTGGAGATGGCAGTTCCCCCTAGACTTGAGAACATCCTGCTGAATTGTCTTGAACTGGAAAGGAGGGATCAGAGTTTTCTTGGGCAGATGGTGAAGGTTCCTCCTGGAGTGCAGACGGAAGTTCTCCTTGAACCTGAGAAGGTTCCCCCTGGATTGCGGATGGGAGTGTGATAATCCTTGAGTCTGTTCTTGTGTTAATGTTCTCTATGTTTTCATCATCCGAGTCCGAAGACACATTTGATGGTTGAAATCCTCTGCGGAGAGGGATTGGAGATGCATCTTCTAGTACTGGAACCTCGATGGTTGTTGTATGGTCCGGAGTTGAGTTTTCCCCCTCAACCGGCGAGGTGGAAGTATTTAGTGATACCTCATCAGACGGTGTAGGACCAGATACGTCACCATGTTGCTGCTGAGCTTCCAGGGACACAAGAACTTCGGATAACTTGGCTGTTTCTACAGGTTCGAAGAGATCATCATAGTTTACTTTAACTATGTTTAGTGGACCCGAAGAGGCAGGAATATCACTTTCTAGGATTGTTGTGGTTTCGGTTGATGGAGCGGTGTTGCGGATGTGATAGTCGTCAAATTTCACATCGAAGCTTTCAATTATCAGCCTTGTGCGTCTAATGAGAACCCTATAAGCGACTTTGTTAGTGGAGTAGCCAAGGAAGATGCCTTCATCAGACTTAGGTGTGAATTTGTTAAGGTGGTCTCTGTTGTTGATTACGAAACATCTACACCCAAATATATGGAAGAATCGGACATTTGGCTTGCGATTGTTAAGGCCCTCATACGGTGTTTTGTTGAGACATTTGCACACAATGCTTCGGTTCTGTAAAAAGCAAGTTTTGGCTACAGCTTCGGCCCAGAAGTAGAGAGGAAGGTGGGTGAAGTTGAGCATAGATCTGGCAGCTTCTAATAGAGTGCGGTTCCTTAGCTCTAATACCCCATTCTTTTGTGGTGTGTAGGGAGCTGAAAAGTTGTGAGTGATGCCCTTTGAAACGAAGAAACTATTTAAGAGATGATTGGTAAAATCGGTTCCATTATCACTTCGGATGCGCCGTACTGGTAACTTGATCTGCAGTTCAATTTCCTTGATAAAATTGATCAGTATCTGCGGGGTTTCTGATTTGAGTCTTAAGAAAAAGACCCAGGTGAACCGTGTGAAGTCATCAACTATAACCAGTATGTATTTCTTGTGGTGAAGACTGGCTATGGTAGAAGGACCGCAGAGATCAATGTGCAGGAGTTCCAGTGGTTCAGAAATTGAGGAGTCAATCACCATGGGGTGACTTGCTTTGGATTGCTTTCCACATTCACATGCAGGACAGAGAGTATCATTGCTAAACTTAAGGATTGGAAGACCTCTGACTAGTTCTCCGGTGACCAAATTGTTGATATATCTGAAGTTGAGATGAGCTAGCTTGCGGTGCCATAGCCAGCTGACTTCGGATACTGCTTTGGATAGGAAGCATAACTGCGGTTTGCCTATGATCAGAGACACGTCCAGAGGATACATACTACCTTCGGATCGGGATTTAATCAGACAAGTGCTTCTATCGCTTGTCATTACATAGCAAAATTGGTCATCAAATTCAACTCGATGGCCTGCCTTACATAGTTGGCCAACACTGATGAGATTGTGTTTAAGGCTTTCTACATAAGCAACCTTTTGAATAGAGAAGTTTCTCGTAGTAAGAACACCATAACTTCGGATTATCCCATTCGCATTGTTGCCGAATGTGACATTTCCACCGTTGCAAATTGGCCTGAAATCCCGAAGGTACTCTAACCTTCTGGTCATGTGCAAGGAGCAGGCACTGTCGATTAACCACTCTTCTTCTTGTTCCTCCTTGCACAAGGCCTGAGAATTACATGGTTAGTTTAGGCATCAAATTACATGGCTAGTTTGCAGCCCGCGGCCACATATGAATTCTTAACTGATGCATGATACGAGGTTGCAGGGACTGGTTTCGTGTCAACTTTTAATCCTAGTCCTGGGTGTTTGTGATATTTTGGAGTTTTGTGAGATCGAGAAAAATGATTGTGAGATTGAGAAAAGTTACGAGGTTTTTGAGGAACACGTGATTTGACATGAGAAGAAATCTTTTGACACTGACATTTGCAAACAGAACATTGATCATTCGTCCTGACATTTTGTTTAGTCAACGGTTTTCGTGAGGGAGTATGCATGTGACTAGTCTGATGGTTGTGAGATCCGACTTTGGTGCTGTTGGTATTTGAAAAAGTTTGTTTCGAAAAAGATTTAGCACTTGTTAAAATTTTGATGTGATTTTAAAAGTGTTGGAGTGGGTAAGATACCCATCCATTTTGGATCATCTCAGGAATAGATTTGAAAACATCTCCTTCGAAAAGACCTTACTTTCTTTTGGGTTGTGTCAGATGAGTTTGGAATGACTGTTGAAACTGTACATTCCTTTTTGCATGTTTTCTTGATGGGAGATTTTTTTGAAAAATAGTGCGAGAAGACAAACTTTTCTGGACTCATAGATTTTGGAAAACTGACATGTCTTTTGTTTTTAGAAAAAATTTGTCGATCTTTGCCTCGGGATCCAATTTCCTCTTTGAAAGCCTTTTTTGCTAAGGTTTTTGGAGAACCGCAATCATTAGTGTTCAGACGCGGTTTCCTGGAAACCTTTGAAAATTTTTGAAGACGAGGGCTTGATTCATCCGAACTTGAAAATTCAGGATTTTGAGAGCATTGACCCACTTCAAAGTTCTCTATGGGTAATTCATGATGAATTGGCTGAAGAGTCACAGAGCTTTTTATTGAGGACTGTGGTAAGGATGATTTGACTACCGCAGAGTAAATTTGAGTTAGGACTTCAGTGGGACTTTTGTGGGACTTCTGCGGCTCGTGACTACAGTGAGAGACACTGCGGTCTGAGGGCAGAGATGGGAATTCCTGTGAGACTTCGGGACTCTCGATGACAATTTCTTCATCAACAACTGATGAGGTCTGAGAATTTGAATAGATTGTGCCACAGATAGGAGTTTGATCACGTGTGTGACCAGAGACCTCAGGCACAATTTCCTCTATGACACAGTTATTACTTAGATTATGAAGTCTACCGAAGTGTGTTCTGATATCTTCGGGAAATGTCTTGTCATTGACTGGGAAATGAAATTCCCGGTCCGGAGGGACATACAGTCGATCTTTGTTAAACCGGGGTGAGGAATCCTTTGCAGTAGGATATCCATTGGACCAACCCCAATTGTATGTATTGTCCGTAGTTCCATGGTTCACCAAATTTTCAATAGCTTCACTTTCATTGTACAGTTTTTCTATTAACAGATTTAAGCGTACAATCTCACTCTGAACTAAATCTCTTTGGTTCAAAGCTATCTTTAATTGTGTTTCACTCAACATTCTTTCATCTTTTTCTAACTCTAAGTCCTTTTTTAACATAGCCATTTTGAGTCTTTTCTTGTCCAGTCGTCCTCTTACATGAAACATTTCTTGGGACGCTATGTTCTTCTCATCTAACGCTTTGTTATAGTCTGTAAGGACGGCAGCACATGTGTCATTGAGATTGTCTATGAAGGGTTGACAGTCATGCATGTTATACTTTAGAGTTTAAATCATGAGGTTTACCTGTTCGACGATGCTTAGAGTTCCATCTTTTGCCATGTAGCAGTAGTTCTTTCCCAGCTTTGTAGACGCATCATCATCCGTAGTTGCCAGCATGCAGATTTTTCCTTTTCCTTTGACATTGTTGATGGCTTCTTCTTAATCTCCGGATGACCAAACTTGATGGTCTCTTTTGACATAGGCTACGTATGCCCTCGCCTTTTCCTTTTCTTCCAATTCTTGAGCCATTCTTAGATAGAATGCTCTGTCTTTCACTACATTTGTCTTGCAATCTTTTGCAAAATGATTTTCTTTGTTGCACTTGTGACAGATCACAACATCGATTTTGTCTTCTGAGGGAGTACCGAAGTTAGTGGTTTGAATAGACTGTGGTGCCTCCTTTGGTTGAGTATTTTGAGATTGCGGTGGTGGATGAGAACTTTTGGGATAACGAGAATGGTTATTCTGCGGATTGAAGTTACGGTTGAATGGAGGTTTGTTGAACTGCTGATTTTTGCGAAAAGAAGGAGGTGGTAGCCGGTTGAACTGTTGACTAACAAGAGCAATAGCCTTCTAAAATTCTTCTTCATCATCATACTCTGAGTCGGCTTCGTATGACTGTGGTGTAGTGTCATATGAGGGAGAGTAGGATTGATTATGTGGAGCTTGTGTTATAAGAGCGAGTGGTCCTCCGAAGTCAGCACAGTCTTTGAGTACGGTAGATTCTTGTGCTTGTAGTTCCCCGTAGAGCTTGTAGAGAGACAAAGAATGAATCTTTCTGTCCCCTTGAACTATCAGGTTGAACCTTTTAAAGGAATCTTCTAAACTTTCGCCAGTATGAGCTTTGAAATTGTTGAACTCATTGAGTGCAGTAGTGAGCTTCTTATCTTGAGCTTGTTCTTAGCCTTCGTACAAATTCTTGAGAACTTCCCAGATCTCTTTTGCTGATTTGCAGTTTATGATAATGTCGAAGTTGTCAGGAGCAACTCCACAAGAGATTTCATCAAAAGCAACATCATCATTTTCCATTTTATCGAGATCATCTTTGGTGAGATGGTTCATGACTGGTTGTCCTCCTCCTAGTCTGGCTGTGGCGCCATCAGTTTGAACTGGTGTAAGAACAGGGACATGTGGTCCTTCTTCTACGAACTGTCATATATCTCTACCAAGTCTTATTAAGTATCTTTCCATTCTCTAAGACCAGTAATGATATTCATTTGCCACCAATATTGGGGCTCGATTTGAACCACCAACACTGTTGGAAACATTCAGAGATAATGCTTGTGCCATTTTTCCTTGTTTTTTTTGAAGTTTTTTTTTAAGAAATGAGCTTCAGTGGTATAGAAGGCCCTTTAAAAATCAATGTTTAGTTTTTCAAAAAGCAACCACTATGGCTCTGATACCAATTGTTGAGAGAAAAACTTGAGACACACTTGAACAAACGTTAGTACAAGTATAGTTGCGGAATAGTTTATCTCAAAGGATCTAAAAGCTCAACAATAATAATAAGTTAACGAGTTACATAAGCAGAGACTTAGTTGCGGAAATGTAAGGAAATGTAAATGACAGCAGGAGTTATATCAAGTATACACATAAGTTGATTCATAACATGGAATTCATTCAGACCAAGTTAGTAAGTGAGATCAAACTTAGTGATTAAGTCACGAATGACTTGCTCCGAAGAGAAATAATATTTAGTTATGTTCAAGTGAACTTTAAGAGTAAGGAGAGGTTTGAGATGAGTAATCAGATAGAAGTGAGAGATGTAATTGGTAGCCTCGTTGCTTTGAATAAGAAAGATTGAGCTCTATATATAGAGTCTCAAGAATTACATTGGATCAATTCTCTAAGAGTAGCCATGAAAGGCATACTGGACAATAGAGAGCACTACAACAAAAGTAGATAAAGTTAAACTAAATAAACTAGTAAGTAAAGTTGCGGTTGATGATGACTTCGGATGAGGTTGCTGATGAAGCTTTGACGGCGGATCCTTGTGAGCTGCGTTAGCTCAAGTTCAAGAGGGTCACTTTTATGATTCAACAAAATTTAAACCATTACTAAGAAATAAAGAATAAACTCTAATCTTGGTCACAGGCGACACTTTCCTATTTCCCATGATTAAGTTTATCTTCCCGTGCTTCACATCCCTACTTCTTTTTAGTCCCTGCAAATCAGAACAAATGTGTAATCCACATCCTGTATCTAGGACCCAAGAATTAACATGTGATGTATCATTAGAATGAATCGTGTAAATACCTACAAAGGAGGGCTTGATTTTCCCATCCTTAATATCCTACAAGTACTTTGGGCAGCTTCGCTTCCAGTGCCCCTTATCATGGCAATGGAAGCACTCTGCTTCCTTTGGATTGGTATAGGGCACAACATAACCAACTTTGGTTCCGCTAGAAGAAGATCCATCCCGAGACTTTCCCTTGGAAGGAGCCTTCCTCTTTTTACCCTTACCATGTCCAATTTCCAGGACAGGGGCAGTAGCAGTAGGAGTAAGAGTAGAAGCAACAGATTTGCCTTTCATGTTGCTTTCATCAGTTCTGAGGAGTCCTTGAAGCTTGCTAAGAGTGACCTCGTCCTTGTTCATATGATAGGTCATACGAAACTGATCATAACAAGGAGGTGGGGAATGAAGAATAATATCAATATCTAATTCTTCATCAAAGTTGACATTCAATATTAGCAAGCGGTCCACATATCTTTGCATTTTCTGCAAGTGGCCCGTGATGGACTCTCCATCCTTCATTTTAGTGGTGATCATGGAGGATATGATCTCATTCCTCTCCTACCGAGCAGATTGATGGTACCTTTCTATCAAATCTTGGTGCATTTCATAGGGCCCGAAGTCCTCATAGGACTTTTATATCTCAGCAAACATGGTAGCTATCATTATACATGATACTTTGGTCGTGTCCCTTTCACGAACCCGGTACTCCTCAATTTGCTCGGGAGTAGCTGTTTGCTCATCAATTTCCTTTAGCTCCTTGTCTAGGACATATTCTTTGTCCTCATATCGAAGGGCCATGCGAATGTTTCTGATCCAATCATTGAAGTTCGATACATTAAAGATGGTTTTCCCTACTAAGTTTATTAGGGAGAAAGAGCCTGAAGGGTTTGAGCCTGAAGCATTGTTTGGGATAGACATCTGTAAAAGAAAAGTAACAAAGTTTATATTAGATGAGAATCCTTAATAAATCACCCAAATGAAATATTAAGGCTAGGATCCAACACAATATTCTACAATTGCCAAGAGGGATGTCGTAATCCAACTATAAAATATTTGAAGGTAGGTAAATGACGATTTACCAATTTCCACCATGAAGAACGAAATTACTTATTAGTTTTTAATTGGATTTGAAATTGCTAGATTCTTTTGAGATTCATTGAACTTTCAATGGCATGTTTAAATCTCGATTGTGCCCTCTCAAGTTTGTGACTACGATGCCGAGGATCACAAACAAGGTGTGAATAACCATGCAAATATACTTGGTACTCTTAATGTTACAAATCACCTAACCAATGTGCCGGTTAACCACATACGCTCCATTCATCTATGATTAACATTAAGCTACCATTTGCCACTATTTATTAGTCCCAAATTAGTGTGCTGGTTAACCACACACGCTCCACTAATGACTTAAGAAAGTGCAAAGTGTAATTTCATGGATTAGCACCTATTCACATTTTTCTTAAAGTAACTAAGATTGGGAATTTAATAATAGGTTTAGTTACTTTATAACTTCATTATACTTTTAACGAGAATTAATGTCTTGTCCTTCCCGTTCGGCTAACGACCCTCCACCAGTCAAGGAAGCGGTGGGTGAGAATGGACACCCATTAAACTGCCATTTTATAGGCAGTAACCTTATACCCCCCTTATAGATTGGCTTCGTGAATGAGGCTTACTAACGGTAAGACTGACTTTTCTTATACATATATATATATATATATATATATATATATATATATATATATATATATATATATATATATATATATATATATATATATATATATATATATATAAGTATTAACATTTAATATTATAATAGTATAAGGGTAGAATTTTAATCTTCTAAAACTCTAGGGTTTTGGAATTAAATGTCTTATTAATGTGACTTTACAAATTCCAAAACTTGAGGGCAAGTTTTAAAACTTTTCAAGAGCTTTCATATTCATAACCTATGAACCATTATGAGTTTTAATATCCATGAATGTGACTTTTCATATAACTTGAGGACAAGTTACAATAACACAATTCATTAACAATTAGATCAAATTTTGGATCAAACACAATTATCATATAATTTCTCCTATTGATCTAAACAAACTCATAACAAGTCAATTCATATCAAATACTACATATAATTACTTTATTATCTAAACATTTGACAATTGCCTTTTAAATGGATGAAGACTATCATTACCAATTCAGAAAATACATTTTTTATGATTACAAAACAGTTTTTGGTAATGACTCTATCCATTTCTGGTCAAGAACTCGAAGTTTCTGCACACAGGAGCACCAACTCGTCGAGTACATGAATTGGACTCGCCGAGTTGATGCCTTCATGAGTGGACTCGTCGAGTCTGTTCATGGACTCGGCAAGTTCATCTGTCAAAATGTAGAAAAGTCGATTTTTCAGCTTTGAAAACAAGTGGGCATCAAGGATAACATAAAGTAATCCTAGGCTCTGATACCACTGTTGGGTTTTAAGCACTATAACACCCCTATGGTTCACATGCAACCCTAGATGCTTTGGAACTATGTTTTCTCTAATTATATGCATTTTCAAATTTCCAAAGCATATAACTTAACTAGTATACAATTCAAAGTAACAACTAGTTAGATAACTTACCTCTTGTGTAGTTTTTGACCTTGGAAGCTTGAGCACCTCAAGTGTTGTGCCTCTAATGTGTCACAAACACCAATATGCAAAGGTGGCTTAAGAGAATAAGACTTGTAGCTTTAAAATCGGTTCTATACTCTTGTATGTAGGGTTAGCCGATTTTGTCACTAAGGGGACTCTTTTATAGTGTTTCTCAAGGCTAGGGTTTCATCCATGAAACCCTAATGCACCATGACCTTCCATATCCCTTAGGCTCCATGGGTTAAAGCTCCATAGACTATCCATGGACCACTTAACCCACCCTAATGGATCTTTGGCGCACACTATAAGAATGGATGATTTACATAATCAACCCCTTAGATTTAGTTAGTCACTTTTGATCACAAAATTAAATCCAAATTAATTCTTGACCAATACTAATTAAATAATATGATTTCTCAATTAATATATTATACTTATAATATATTAATAAATCACCAATAATCTTATTCTCAAAAGTCAATCCTATCAAATTGCACTGGTGAAGGCAACCCAAAAGGACCATGCTACAATCGAGTCAAGTACATACCAGATATATTTATGGGCTTAGACACCAAATCCAACAATACCAACTTATGAGCATCTGTGAACGATCTTGAGCATCATAGAGGACTTTATAGCATACTTGGCTCATCAAGGACCATGATGGTCCAACTTGCACCATGATGGCGCAACAAGCTTCAAGTGTGGCACAAGAATATCAAGATTGGAGCAACAATACCACCTTGGCGCAACAAGAACATACATGCACAACAACGCCATGCATGGCGCAAGAGCATACTACATGGCTCAACAGGAGTACCCCATGGCGCAAGAGGAATCCTCATGGCGCAATAGGGAGGATAATGGCGCAAGAAGGAATGCCTTTGGCGCAAAAACATCCTTCTTGGCCCATCCCTTCAACATATGGCAAAACAAGGTTCCAAATTACTCCATATCACTCCCAAGTGCTCCAAACCTCCTTCTGTATGATCCGTTCCTTTGGCACTTGATCCGTTCCTTTTTCAGACGATCCATTCCTTTCTCAGATGATTCGTTCCTTTGTCACATGCTCCATGAACCCCAAGTACTCCATTGAGTTCCAAGTGATCCAAATGCTCCATAAACATGATCCAAATGCTCCATGAGCATGGTCTAAATGCTCGAGTCACATTTAACAATCTCCACCTTCACTTAAGCATCCTCTGAACACCACCTCAAAGAAGAACTTCCTCTCCCTTCCTGTCATCAAGCCCTGAAGGGTCTTACCTCCTGTGAACATCCACAAAGTCCAAGCAAAGCTTGAAATTGTCTCTAGGCAATGTCCTTGTCACCATGTCTTCCGGATTCTCCTTGGCACCATACTTTTGAATGCATAACCTGTCATAAAACATGATAAGTTTCTCCACCTTCAAAAAGAAGAGTTTTTAAGAGACCAACCACCAATGATCTTCTTATCTCCAGATCACTTTCATGGTCCAAGTCTATCAATCCAACCAAGTCTGTATGTCATGCATATGCACTATACACCAGAAAAACCTCAAGTGTTCCCTTCAAGTGTCGGAAGATCCACTTGACCACTTCCCAATGATTTTTCCCCGATTGCCTCAAACGGCCAAAGAAGTACAAACACGTTTGGACTAATCATGATAGTACGATCGCAAGACTTTCTCAATGTAGTGAGAAATCTATAACCACGTTGCTGTTCTATCACTCCCGAATCTCCATCCTTGTTAACTTCTTTTCAGATCCTAAATCGCTGATCACAAGCTCATTCTCCAGAAGTTTCCTCAAGTTGTCTTTCCCGGTATCCGCATCACCGGACACTTCTTCCCTGGGTTAAAAAAGGGATTCCCCACGTCTATTCTGTTCCATTCCACCCTATTGTTCATCATTTATCATAAAACTTTGTTGGGTTTCTGTTTCAAACTCCACCTTCTGGCTAGCATCTTGAACGTTCCCCACAACATTTGTACCACCTCCTCTCTGGTTACACATAGCAGATTCAAAGGTCACATCTCTGCTAATAACGAATTTGGATTTTGTTCTTTTGTACACCACAGACGATGACCTTTCCATCCAGATGCATATCCTAGAAATATGCACTTTGTTTCACTGCGCTCCAGTTCACCATCATTCACACGAGCGTAAGAAGATCATCCAAACATTAGTAAACCAGTGTTATTAGTGGGTTTCCCAGATCACACCTCTTGAAGAGTCTTACAATCAATTGCAGTTGATGGAGATCTATTTAGTGTTGACTACTTCCGCCCAGAATTGATCTGATAAATCAGCAGATAATCGCATGCACTGAGCATGCTCCACCAGTGTTTGGTTCATCTCTTCTGCCACTCCGCTTTGCTGTGGTGTTAGCCGTACAGTGCAATGCCTCACTGTACCTTCGGTTTTGCAGAAATTGTCAAACAAAGCCTTGAAGAACTCAAACCCATTTTCCGTTCTAAGTGACTTGACATGGTTCCCATTCTGTTTCTCAACCATTGTCTTCCACTCCTTAAACCACCCAAACACTTCATCTTGGTCCCTTGTCTACAGAAAATACACCCACGTCTTCCTTGAGCAATCATCGATAAAAGTCACAAAGTATTGACATCCACCATGAGACTTCATAGGAGAGGGACCCCATAGATCTGAGTGAACAGACTCAAGAATATCCTTGGTTGAGTCTTGAACTGAACTGAACTTCACCTTGCTTTGTATCCCGTGAACACAAGCTTTACCAGGATCAACTTTTCCAGTTTCATTTCCACCAAACAACCCCTTCTTGCTCACATGTACCAAATTATGATGCCACAACTTCCTTTCATCATCATATTAATCCAAGGATTACGATACAGTCACCGTTCCCCCAATCGTACAACTATCCAGAATATAAATCCCATGATGATTCATCTTTCCCTTCATAACTACAAGAGCACCCTTGGAGACTCTTAACCAGTCACCCTCTCCAGAATATTTCAATCCATCCTTCGCCAAAGTGCCAAGAGAAATCAATGTCTTTCGAAGTTCCGAGATGAAATAGCAATCCAGTTTCTTGGCCATACTATTATGCACCGTGCCACTACCCTTGATACTACGCACCCAATCATCACCCATCTTGACTGTGCCATTCCACTCTTTAAAGGAGTCGAACCAGTCGCAATTGCATGTCATATGATAGGATGCTCCTGAGTCCAAGACCCAAGCATCAGCAGAACTAGATGTACAAACTGTCAAAATTTCATCATCATCCCCTTCATCTGAATTTCCTTGAACCACAGCAGCATTGCTGTTTCTTGGTTCAACAACATAATTCCCTTTCTTCAACAATGGACAATCTCTTCTGAAGTGCCCCTTTTCCTTGTAGTTATAACATTTGATGTTGGCTTTAGATTCGGAACTTGAATTCCCTTTATTACCTCCACCTCTATCCGATGTACTTCCTCTGCCTGTGGACAAACCCAAACTAGAAACTTCTTCTCGAACTAAAACTTTTCTTTTCAGTTCCATGGACAACAAAGAATCCTTCACATCATTCACAGTGATCGCTCTCCTACCATACAACATGGTATCAACGAAATTCTGATAAGAATTCGGCAGTGAACATAAGAGGATAAGTGCTTGACCTTCATCTTCAATCTTTACATTCACACCTTGAAGGTCCAAGATGATCCTATTGAAGTTGTCCAGATGATCCTTCACTTGCGTGCTTTCCGACATCCTAAGAGTATACAAACATTGCTTCTGATATAGCCTGTTCGTTAGAGAATTGTTTTGATTCATGTCACATAATTTCTCCCAAAACCCATTAGCACCCGTTTGTTCCACGACCTCTCTCAGAACTTCAACTGTCAAACTCAACAGAATAGTGATATGTGCTCTTTCTAGAATATCCACATTCCTTTCAGCCGTAATGTCCTTTGGCCTTTTCATTTCTCTTTCCAGTGACGCTGCTCATCCTTTTTGAACCAGAAGAGCCTTCATCTTCACCTTCCAGAAAGTGAAATCATTCGAATCATTGAACTTCTCCAAATCGAACTTGTGAGATGCCATCCTAAATCAACAGAACACCAACCGTAGCTCTGATACCACTTGTTAGGGAAACCAGACGATACTTGTCAAGACTCAGAACAAATCTGATGCCACTTGCCAAGTTCTGATGACCCTTGTTAGGAAGTAATGCGTATAACAAGCAAAACAATAAGCACACAAACACACAGTATTTACGTGGTTCGGTGAAGGTGACCTACGCTCACGGGCAGGAAGGGAGTATTCTTTATTTCAGAGTTCTCAAATAGAGGTTACAAGTACAAATCACCTGAGATTCGTCCTACTCACTAAGGATACAGGATACAAGACACAAGACACCGCATATGACTCTGCATGCATCCCTATTTATACTTGAGGGATCAGACCTAAAACCCTAATGGGCCAAGCCCATTGGCCCATAGGCCCATGAAAGGTGTCAACCAATCACAATCTTACATGCAGCATCTTCAGGAACATTCTTCCATTTCATACAACCCATGAGCATCAGCAACACACATAATGGACCACCTTGTGCCATAGTGGAGCATCATGATATACAAGTGGCGCATCATGAACACTAATGCCCAACATCCATCATGGTGGCACAACATGGTATAATCCTTGAGCAATACCAACTTCTGAGCATCCTTGAACGATCTTGAGCATTATATAGGACTTCATAGCATACTTGGCTCATCAAGGACCAAGATGGTCCAACTTTCACCATGATGGCACAATAAGTGTATGGATGGCGCAACAGGCTTCAACTGTGGCACAAAAACATCAAGATTGGAGCAAAATACCACATTGGCGTAACAGGAACATACATGGCACAACAAGGCCATTCATGGTGCAAGAGCGTACTCTATAGCTCAACAGGAATACCCCATGGTGCAAGAGGGATCCTCATGGCGCAAGAGGGAGCATAATGGCACAAGAAGGAATGCCTTCGGTGCAACAACATCCTTCTTGGCCCATCCCTTCAAAACATGGTGCAACAAGGTTCCGTTGTTGCTCCATATCACTCCCAAATGCTCTAAACCTCTTCCAGATGCTCCAAACCTCCTTTTGTATAATCCGTTCCTTTGGCAATTGATCTATTCCTTAGTCAGATGATCCATTCCTTTCTCCGATGATCCGTTCCTTTGTCACATGATCCATGAACCCCAAGTGATCCATTGAGTTCTAAGTGCTCCAAATGCTCCATGAACATGATCCAACTGCTCTATGAGCATGGTCCAAATGCTCGAGTCACATTTAACAATCTCCACCATGACTTGAGCATCCTCTGAACTCCACCTCAAATAAGAACTTCGTCTACCTTCCTCTCATCAAGCCCCGACGGGGCTTACCTCCTGCGAACATCCACAAAGTCCAAGCAAAGCTTGAACTTCTTTCTGGGAAACGTCCTTGTCACCATGTCTTCTGGATTCTCCTTTCCACCAGACTTTTGAATGCATAACCTATCATAGAACATGATAGGTTTCTCTATTTTCAAAGCAAGACTCTATGCGAGACCAACCACCATTGATCTTCTTATCTCCAGATCACTTTCATGGTCCAAGTCTATCAATCCAACCAAGTCCGTATGTAGTGCATATGCACTATACACCAGACAAACATCAAGCGGGCGGACTATTCAGACTTTAGAGGATATACTTCAAGCATGTGTTCTAGATTTCGGTGGGAGTTAGGATACGTATCTACCATTAGTGGAATTTTCATATAGAAAAAGCTATCACGCCAGCATCGATCGACCTCCTTTTGAGATGCTCTATAGGAGGAAATGTATGACCCCAATTTGTTGGGGTGCGGTCGGTCAACGGGGTATAGGGAGTACCGAAGTGGTACTCAAGACCACTAAGTATATTCAGCAGGTTCAGAGTAGACTCCAGACAAATCAGAGTCGGAAGAAGATTTATTCCGACACACTTCGATCAGATCTAAAGTTCCAGGTGGAGGATATAGTTCTCCTGAAGGTGTCACCTAGGAAAGGTGTCATCCGATTCTGGAAGAGGGGCAAGTTGGGCCCATGTACATCGGTCCTTTCAGGGTTCTGGCCCGGGGGGCAGGCTTCATATCAGTTGGATCTTCTAGATATGCTCAGTCACATCCATAGCACGTTCCATGTCCCTCAGTTGCAGAAGTGTTTAGTGGAAGATTCCGCAGTGGTTCCATTGGAGGATATTCAGGTGGATGACCACCTAAATTATATTCAGAGACCGGTGGTGATTCTTGACCGAAAGACGAAATCCTTAAGGAACAAGGTTGTTGAGTTGGTGAAAGTCCAGTGGCAGCATCGCAAGGGTTCTGAATGGACATGGGAGCCGGAAGATGAGATGAGGGAGCTCTATCCGGAGTTATTTGGACCAGCGAACTTCGAGGATGAAGTCTGATTTAAGAGGGGAAAATTTTAACACTTGAGGTTGGTAAGTTTCGAATTTAACCTCTTTTACCTAAAAAGTTTGCAATGTTGGTCCTTAAGCTAGTACGCGGGGCGTACTAGGTGGTACGCTTAGCGTACTAGCCTGATTCTGATCACGCATTCAATCCACGTATGTTGGGTGTATGTGGAGTACGCATGGCGTACGTGTGGATTAATGGCACCCTAATTTTTAGGGTTTGCCCCATATTTAAACCTTACGATAGCCTCATTTGGTCATTTCTAACTAGCCTCCACCCTTCTTTGTTCAGAAATCAAAACCCTAGTGTATATGTGTGATTTTTGAGCCTTAAAGGGTGTTTGTTGGTGATTTGTGAAGGAGAAGAAGAAGAGGACCATTTAGAGAAGTTCCTTGAGCTTCAAGATCCGGGGATTGCTCATCATTTGCAAGCTTTTTGAGGTAAAAAGTTCACATATTGACGATTCATGATGCTAGATCTAGTTATATGGTTATTTTCTGCTTTTTGAGTCCTTTGAGTGGTTGATGAGCTTCTTGACTCTCTCCATAAGTTATGGCGTTATATTTAGGGCTCTTTTGGTCCCCTTATTCATAAAAATGCAAGCTTTATGATGTATCTTGGACCATGCATGCGTTAAGACCTTGGTTAAGTCTTTTTTAAGTTCATGAGCCCCAATAAGACATGCATGCATGTAAAGTTTCCAACTTTACTTGAAAAGTCACCCTAAGGAATCAGATCTGAGAGTTTGGCTTGAAGTCACATTGGATTAAGTTCTTAATGAAGTGTAGTGCCCAACTGGGGAGTACGATAAGCCTACAAGTTGGTACGCTGCCCGTACTAGCCCCAAAGCATGTATGCTAAGCGTACGAGCTGAGTAGACCCTACGTACGAGCTGAGTACGCCCCGCATACTCAGCAGGTCGGCTTCGGATTTGGGCTTCTCGGTTTTGGCCCCATGTTTGGACCTTAGGAGATTAGGGCCTTGTTGGGCCATCAGATTTCTATTTTGGGCTGATTATATTATTTTGGACTCTTTTAGATGAAGGCCCACAAAGGGACTTGGGCCCAATTTGGAAGATTGGGCCATAATTCGGCTTTGAGTGACCATTTTTGGAATTGGGCCTTTGTGAGTAGTTGGTTAGGCTTTGGCCTTGGGCCAAGTTAGGTAAAGGGTAAAATGGTCTTTTACCATAGTTTGAACTCTTGGTATAATTTAGGATCTAATTATTAATTGGATGTTATTTTATGATGATAGCGCGGGGATTTTCGAACCAGCAGCCTGAGATTTATCTGTGAGATTTAGCAGTCTGAGGTGAGTTTCCTCACTTTGTTTAGCGGGTCGAAGGTACCAATGCTGGCCCATGGTTTATTATGTTAGGATGCTAGATGTATGCGTGGCTCTTGCATGCGTATGCACTGGTATGTATACCGAGCGGGGATCGATGTCGGGCGAGGCCCGATGACTGTATTGTATGTTATTATATTTGTGATTATCACATGTGTTAGTATGATTATATTTTGATATGCTTATATGTATATCGAGTTCGGACCGATGTCAGGCGGGGCTTGGTGATTGACAGATGTAACGCCCGTAGATCCGGGCTAGTCAATTTAGAGACGATAAGCATCAAAAATGACTTTTTGATGGAAGATTATTTAGAAGGATTAATCTTAACCAAGTTGTAGTATATGTCTCAAGGTTTCCGGATATATAAAGAATGCCGAAATCCGAGTTATAACGAAGAAGTTATGACCTGTCGAAGTTTCGCGACAAACCGGCACGGTGCCGAATGTCGTAAAAAGTGAGTTTTTGATAAACTACTTTTTACCCTTGGTGATCTAAACGAAAGTCGTAGTACTTGTTAAACCGAGAAGTTCGATAAAAAGAAAGCCAAAATCTAAATTCGTATGAGGAAGTTATGATTTTTCGAAGTTTCAGCTTAGCAGTAGACAGCTAAAAACTCGAATTTTAGATCGAGTGATTTTTAGCCGACACGACCTAAATGAGAATCGAAGGTCTCGTCATTTGTAGCACAACGGTAAAAAGAAAGACGAAAACGGACGTCGGATGAAGAAGTTATGAATTTTTAACGGATTTCCTGTCCCGGTCTGTTAAAAATAATAATATAAAAATTAAAGTCAAAATTAGCCGACGAAGTCTAAACGAAAGTTGTAGAGCGTAATTTTAGCTACGCGTGCATATAAATAACGTCAAAAACGGAGCTCGTATGCGAAAGTTATGAATTTTAGAAGATTTTGGCACAAAATTCGAGAAATTGCGCATGGATGAGCTTCACCCGGAAATGCCACGTCACCTTCGCTCGTAGCGCGCCACGTGTCCTAATTGTTGAATCACCCGAGGCCAGCTGGCGAGACGTGTCGCCTTCCCTCCCATGAACAGTAGCCGCGTGTCGGATTGTGATACGACCGAAGGGAGGCCCAACCGAAGCATGTCGCGTGTCCGATGCTGCTGAGTCATCCGAGGCCAGCTGTCCGACCCGTGTCGCACCCCCTCGCACCGAAGGCTCGGTCCAATCAGGAGCTGCCAGCAGCCACTTCGCACGCGCAGCCCATGTGCGAGCACCTGCGCACCCTCGCCTGCGGACCCCACCTCCCTAGCCGACTTCGGACCCTATAAATAGAAGGGGTATGCGAGCCTTCTCGGGTAGTTTTGGAGTTTTGCCACTTTTAACCCCTTTTTCCATATTTTCTTCATCTTAACATTCCCCGAAGCCCCAGTATCGATTATAACCCCCGGAATACGCCCTGAAGTGCCCGAAGACCCGGAAAATTTATCTTTTCTGTTTCGAAGCCCGACCCTTCGCAGAGCCCGATTTCTCAATAAAACTCCCGGTTTTATTAGAAACGATCGTTTTAGGAAACAAATTGCTGCCCGATTTTCATTAAATCAGGTGAGTGTGTAGTCACTTTCATCTTACACATAGATATGAAGTATTTAATATAAAATACGTGTTGTGTGTATATATTTTGTTTGTTTATTTGAGATGGATGTTGAATGAATGTTTTATACATGTTTAAAATGATTTAAAATGTATATATATTTTATCTTCAAATATGTTGGGTAAAACATGGGTAGATAAAATATGAGGGATAAAAGTACAGTATAGATGTACGTTGGTAGCTATGAATTTAGTACATTATAGATGTACGTTGGTAGCTACGGATTTAGTATGTTGGCAGCTATGGACTTAGTGCATGTTGTTTAAACCTTGGCGACGATGTGACTTCGTGCCTACTAGATAAACCCTGGCGACGATGTGACTTCGTGCCTATTAGATAAACCCTGGTGACGATGTGACTTCGTGCCTATTAGATAAACCCTGGTGACGATGTGACTTCGTGCCTATTAGATAAACCCTAGTGACGATGTGACTTCGTGCCTATTAGATAAACCCTGGCGACTATGAGACGTAGTGCCTATTAGATAAACCCTGGGGACTATGAGACGTAGTGCCTATTGTATAAACCCTGACGATTATGTGACGTAGTGCCTGTTGTATAAACCTTGGCGACGATGTGACTTCGTGCCTATTTGACATAAATTGCTAAGGGAAAGCAATGTTGTCACCCGGATGTTTGTTTTATTTGACATAAATTGCTGAGGGAAAGCAATGTTGTCACCCCGATGTTTGTTTTACTTGACATAAATTACTGAGGGAAAGCAATGTTGTCACCCCGATGTTTGTTTTATTTGACATAAATTGCTGAAGAAAGCAGTGTTGTCACCACATTGGTTGTTTTATTTGACATAAATTGCTGAAGAAAGCAGTGTTGTCACCCTATTGGTTGTCTTATTTGACATAAATTGCTGAGGGAAAGCAATGTTGTCTTCCAGGTGTTTGTTTTATTTGACATAAATTGCTGAGTGAAAGCAATGTTGTCACCCCGGTATTTGTTTTATTTGACATAAATTGCTAAGGAAAACAGTGTTGTCACCCCTATGTTTGCCTTATTTGACATAAATTGCTGAGGAAAGCAATGTTGTCACCTTATTGGTTGTTTTATGTTAGGTTGTCTTGTTTGACATAATTTGCTGAGGAAAGCAAAGTTGTCACCCCATTGGTTGCCTTATTTGTCATAAATTGTTGAGGAACCCCCGAAGCAATGTTGTCACCCCTAATGAAAATCCTTAGGCTAGGTCCCTTGTGATAGTTGTTTTAGGGACGTAAGGTGAGGATAACGGGAATGAGTAATTAGGGTTGTTTTTGGTTGATGAAATTAATAAATTATTTGTTGATTGATAAACTTAAAGATTTTATTATTTATTGTGGGTTGAAAACCCTATATTCTCACCAGGATTCCAAGCCTGACCCACTCAGCTTTTTATATTACAGGTAGTGGACCCCGAGCATAGTCGGATGATGACAATGAGTGATTTTTGGATTATAGGCAAGTAGTTGTAAATAACTGTGTAAGGCTTATAATGACTTGTTTATGCTTTTGATCTGTATCGGAACATGACATCCCAAGGTTTTGATATAAAAGGAAATTATATATTTCTTAAAGAAAGGTTTTGACAAACTTTTATCATGTTTTGTTTTGGGGACCAATTCCGCAACATCTTTTAAAAAGATTTCTCTGATTTTATTTTAAAAAGCATAAACGAAATCGGTCTTTTCTGACCGTAAAATTGGGGATGTCACAACAGATCTGTAAACCGAGCGGGGTTCGATGTCGGGCGGGGCCCGAGGTCGGGTGGGACCCGATGTCGGGCGAGGCCCAATGAAGGGCGGGGGCCCAGTACATTTTTATTATGTATGGTATGTGGTATATTGGTGAAATCACTAAGCTTTGTGCTTACGATTTTTAATTTCTGTTTCAGGTACTTCTGGTTCAAAAGTGAAAGGCTTGGGATGATTGCAGAGCACACACCAGTTAATTCCACATTTTGTGATTTACTCTGATATTTTGTGATGTAGTGATACACATTGGTCTATCTTGGTTGTATGACAATGATTTGGATTACCGTTTTATTTATTTTAAAATGAAATTTTTGGGTCATATATTTGGGACGTTACACCTTGTTCCTGATTTCTTGCCAAATGACACTAAGCCTGTTGTTCCCAACGTTGATCAAATCATCAGCTCACAACCTATCTCTGAAGATCAGTCTATTCTCTCTAATGAAGTTGAGCCTAATCAAGAAGATTCTCCTCAAAGTAATACAAATGAAAGTTCTTATCCAAGAATTCTACTAGATCATCCTGAATCTCAAATCATTGGAGATGTAAATTTTGGGATTCTCACTCGTAGTAGATTCAGCAGCAACTTCTGCATGTTTGTGAATTTTGTCTCAATGATTGAACCAAAGAATGTCGCTAACACCCTAAAAGAAGTGGATTGGATCAAGGCTATGCAGGATGAGCTGAATGAATTTGAACGTCATCGTGTATGGACTCTTATTCCCAAACCTCAAGAGAAAACTATAATTGGCACTCGATGGGTTTTTAGAAACTAGATGGATGGAGATGGGATCATCATTGGAAACAAAGCAATGCTTGTGGCTCAAGGTTTTTGTCAAGTGGAAGGGTTAGATTATGACGAAACATTTGCTTCTGTTGCTAGACTTACATCAATTCGTCTGTTTCTTGCCTTTGCCTCATTCAAGAACTTCAAAGTTTATAAAATGGATGTGAAGACTGCCTTCTTACATGGAGATCTTCAAGAAGAAGTTTTTCTAAAGCAACCTCCAGGGTTTGAAAATGAGGAGTTTCCAAATCATGTATATCGTCTTGATAAAGTTGTCTATGGTTTAAAACAGGCACCTAGAGCATGGTATGATACATTGGCGAACTATCTTATTAAGGTGGATTCAAAAGAGGAAAGATTGACAACACTTTGTTCATCAAACACTCAGAATCTCATATCATTCTTGCTCAAGTGTATGTTGATGACACCATCTTCGGATCCACTGATGAGAAACTAAGTTTAGAATTCGTTGAAATCATGTCTAAGAAGTTTGAGATGAGCATGATGGGTGAACTAACTTTCTTTTTAGGTCTACAAGTTAAACAACTAACCGATGGCATTTCTTTTTCAAGCTAAATACATTGCAGATATGCTGAAGAAGTTTCGATTCTCTAAATGCAAGCCGACCAAGACTCCAATGTCCTCATCTGAATATACTGGCGTTGATCCAAATGACGTTGATGTGAATGAAAATATCTATCGAGGAATGATTGGCTCTCTACTCTATCTTACTGTCAGTCGCCCTAATATTATGTTTGATACTATATTGCGTACTCGTTATCAAGCCAGTCCTAAGGAATCACATCTTCTCGCTATAAAAAGGAGTTTTCGCTACTTAGAGCATTCACCCAATCTTGGGTTATGGTATCCTCGTGATTCTGAGTTGAAGCTGGTGGGATACACGGAATCTGATCATGGTGGATGTGGCATTGATCTTAAAAGTACTTTAGGAGGAGTTTAAATCATTGGAGATAGACTGGTAAGTTGGTCCAACAAAAAGCAAACTAATGTGTTTTGAGCATAACAAACAATTCTATGTGTGCATACAACCCAAACTAAATTGATCTACATTTTCTCTAATTGAACATACAACTTTAACAAAAAATAGAAAACCCTAGAATGATCCTATAGAATTTGAAATTCACAAATGGGGTTAGAATAATCATACCTTGATCACTATATATCAATAGCAATTGAAATCCTTGTGTTGTTGAAGCCTTGAGAGCAAGCGTCACAAATGTCATGCTTCTAATAGTTCACACCCAACACTAGTAATGGAAGATGACTGAGAGATAGGAGAAGACTTCAAATTTTTGGATGGATCTCTTCTAAAGAGTTTTGGCCGAAATTCATAGGGTTATACCCTATTTATCGTGCGGTCAAGAAACCCTAGATAAGCCCAAATCCAAGATAATCTTAAACCATGTAATTATCCACTTTCCTGATTATCCATTAGGGGTTATTCTAGAACCCTTAGGCTCCAAGAAATCGCCCCACCTTATGGACGGTTCTAGATTGCCTCATGCTCAAAGATTGAACAATTACAGTTCAGTCCCTGCACTTTTAATTAATTATTTTAATCATGAAATTATTTTCAATTAATTTCTGATTAAATATTACTATTTCTAATTAATATATTATTCTCATAATATATTAACAAATTATTTATTCCAATTTATTATCAAATAATAAACCAACCTCATTCGCCAAAATCATCTGTCCAGTTGCTAGTTTTAAGGGCAACCCAAAAGGATTGTGCTACTATCAATTCAAGTATATACCAATTATAGTTATGGGCTTAGACACCTAATCCAATAAAAACATTAGTGGCTTGTTCTACCGCTGAAGCTGAATATGTAGTTGTTGGAACGTGTTGTGCTTAGATTCTATGGATTCGTAATCAACTCTTAGATTATGGCCTAAACTTCTCAAAGACTCCCATCTGCCATGACAACAAAAATGCCATTCAAGTGATACAGAATCCAGTACAACATTCAAAGACCAAGCACATTGACATTCATCATCACTTCATCACAGACATCGTTCAAAAAGGAAAAGTGGAGTTGTTCTACATTCCTTCCACTGATCAGTTGGCTGATATTTTCATCCAGGCATTAGACGAGAAGACTCTAAACAAATTGATTGCATATCTTGGCATGCTTTCAATGACTTAATTTCTGACCTGTCTGGTTTAATTGTGTTTCTATTTAATTTAAATAAAACACAAAAACAAATGTTTCTTTCATTATGTCTTTAGAGCTTTACATAGTTTTCTTAATTTTTGATTCTAATGTTTACAAGAATTTTCTCTATATCATCTATCTTTCAGGATTATCTTCAATTTATTTGCACCTCTTCCTTTTCAGAGTTAGAAAGAGTTACAGTCATCCAGAATGTTCTGAATGCTCTTGGTGTTGAGAAAAAGTGTGGCATCATATCCTTTTTTTCTTGCCAATATCCTCTTTCACCTCGACTCATTGTTATGGACCCAAGGAACAACCAACAATGTAGTAAGTCTTGTTTTCATTTACTGACTCATAATCCGATAAAACCTAGAATGCTCTCGTGTTCATCTTGACAACACGATGGTTTCATGGATTTGAGTCAGTTAACTTGTTGGTTACAAAGATTGTCTTCTGCTCCTCTTTTGATCCTGACCAACATAAAGCTTGGAATCTATCTGTAACATCTCAATGATAAATGGTTTCATCATTCTTCGTTTTTAGTAAGTTGTATATGTATTTGTCTTTGATTATGCTTTCTTTTATAGCCAGACTTGAAGGGCGGATATCTTGGAAAATGGAAGTGAATTTATGGCCATTCAATTCAAAAGATTTGATGGATCGAGTCTTTATTATGCTTCTGAAAATGCTACAAAAATATCACCTTTTTGAATATTCTTTGTTAGACTAACTCTTTTGTTTGTATATTATTATTTTGTACCATTTTCTAAAGGATCTGACGGTGGCAGTTCTAAGCCAAGTATATAACTTTTGACAAATCATTGTCCCTAGAAGCATGTTGTTGTATGTGACTAAATCTCTCTAAGTATCTCATCAGCAAGACCATCTGCTGAGAACATTGAGTCACCCCCCTCACACTAATTATTTAGCATTGTCTATACTTTCTAAGTGAGATTGTCTGGTCCAAATATAAAAATTGATAGAAAGACTGGGGTGTTTATTGTTAGTTAATTATTTCACCTGACTCTGTCCCTAGAAGCATGCTTGTCGTATGCATCCAGTCTCATATTCTACTGAAACATTGAGCATAACCTAATGGCTTACCCTGACAACATAGTCATCAACGTAAGAGATACTTGTCTGGTCCTTAAATGACAAAGGGTGTTTCATGTCTCTGACCTCCTAGACTGAGGTATGACATGGTACCATTATGAATTGACGGTGAATCTATGATTCTAGACTGCAACTAAACTTTATGGTGCAAGGATAAAAAGCAGATATTGCTGATGAGTTATACTTGTTAATGATTCACGTTGATTCCACCTCAACGCGACTCAATGTTAGTGTTTCATGTCCATTACATTCTTCTTTAAAGCTTTATGATTCAGCGTAATGTACCATATGCTGATGAGAGCTTGAAAAATCTATATCGATGGTTAAGCTAAAACACCACAACTTATCAGTTGCATAAATCCATTCTCTTGATATATTCTTCTTTGGAATTTCATGATTCAAGGTATGATGCCAAACGTTGATGAAAATTCGATAAATCTGTGCCGATGGGTATATCATTGTCTGTGATATATTACACGAAACTAGCACTCCTGACCTTTTCTTCTAATAAAAGTGATTAGTGAGTCAGCGTATGAAACCACACACTGATGAGATCTCGCAATACTATGTCAGTGAATGGTAGTTTAAACCAACACTATCAAGAGTCATCACAATCTTACTAGGCTACAGGTTGCAATCTGATGCTCTGTTTTTACTGCTAATGTAAAAAATGAGGAGAATCTTGCTAAAGTAAAATATAAGGGGGATTCAAACTGAGATCAACATTCAACGGATAAAAGCTAAGGAGGATTCAAACTGGCATCAACATTCTCAGTTCATCATCTATCCTTCCGTCTACTGGGAAGTCATTCACCTTCTCATGGGGAGTACGAGCTGATGGATTCATTGAAGATTAGTTTTGACATCTTCAGATAGGGGGAGATTTTAAGGTCACGCCTTATGATCTAATGAGTCAAACACTTTACACACTATCTATTAGCATTAGCGTATACATCACACCATCATCGCCAGCATATAAATTCTATCAGCGTCAGCGTGAAGACATTTATTCTATGTAATCTTTTGTATATTAGGAAATGATATAGATAAGTATAGAATAGATAGCTTTTTCGATTACCTTATGATAAGGATCGGTTCTTAGTATAAATAAGATACAATCCCTTCAATCAAGGGATATACTTGTATAGATTATTATATATTCAACATTAGGGTGAAACCTTAATGTGTATCTTGTTAACGACTTGGTGTCTTTAATCGTCTTTGTGACTGTCCTTGTGACAAACCCGTTTTCTTGGTGAAAACAAACTCTTTCTTGGTGAAAGATAATTTAGAGAATATCTTGTGTTCTTTACTTTTTGTTCTTTATTTGTTTAGATTAGTTTTCTTTTGTTCTTTATACTTGAAGTGTATCCAATCGATACAAACCTTCATTGTATGGTATGAATTGGAGTGTTTTTTAATGTATTTTGGGTTCATTTTCAATATGGTATACATGAGAGAATCCAGTTCTGGAGCTGGAGGCCAGGATTGGCCAAGATAGACAGATGACGACATCTGTGAGTTCATTGCTACTGAGGTAGCTTTTGTTGTTCGCGGTGCCATCCCTGAGGTCTTTGGATCTATCAAGACAAATATGATTGAGCTATATGATGAGTGGTACGTCGTCGTGACTGAGGCTGCTGCTATTCTGAGATCTCGAAGAAGGAGGTTCATTTCAGTACCGGGACATCAGTAACACAAAGCCCCCGGAGTTTGACGAGGTCGAGGACCCGATTGTGGCGATGAGATGGTAGTCCAATAAGGAGGGCATCTTCTTCACATTTTCATGTACAGATGACTAGAAGGTCAAGTGCCCCTGAACCTTCTCCGGTTAGGGGCAAAGGATTGGTGGAATTTGGTGATAGGCTCACACACCCCCAAGTAGAGGACTACTGTTACCTAGGAGTAGTTGTCGGAGATGTTTCGTGCGAGGTTTGTTCCTCTGATAGAGAGGGAGAGATTGTCGTAGGATTACTTGGATCTGAGGCAGAAACATGAGACGGATAGGGAGAGGGAGATCACCAAGATGTTCACAGAGAGGGATATTTTCTGCCCTGAGTTTGCAGCTACTGAGCAGGCCCAGATTACCCGGTACTTGATCACGCTCAAGACAGATATCTTACAGTTTGTGTCTACCCAGCGATATAGTACCCTACTGGGTTATAGGACGCCGCAAGGAGGGGAGAGATTGAAATAGAGACCTAGGTGAGGGAGCAACGTCAGGCTTCGGTTCAGTCCCAGCCTAAAGTGAAGCGGTTCAAGCCCGATGATTCAAGATTAGGAGGCTAGAAGAGCCATACTTGTGGAAAGTTCGGCAAGGTTCATGATGGAGTTTGTCGATATTTTTTTTCGATATGTCACAAATGTGGAAAGGAGAGGCACTATGTGAGGGAATGTCACTAGTAGGCCCCAGTGCCGAGTACCAGGATTTGTTACTATTGTGATCAGGTGGGCCACATAGAGGCCAAGTGTCCCTTGCTTACTGCCAGGCCGGTGAAATCTCCAGCCCCGACTAACTTGAGGATCACGGATGGAGGACAGGGTAGGGCGGAGCCCCCAAAGGCTCGTGCTCGCACTTTCCAGCTCACAACAGAGGAGGCAAGGGGGCATCGGACGTCGTTACTGATATATGTTTTCAATTATTATTTAGTCTATTATTTTTAGGGTATTCATATATTTATGATTTTTTTAGGTACCTTCTTAGTGAGCTACTTTCCTGCTCTAGTGCTTTTTTTCCTCGGGTTCGAGTCGGTCTTTTGTATCTCAGTCTTTCAGCAGGAGTTTTGATATGGTTCTGGGAGAGTTGGAGTGTCCGTTGTGGGTTTCTATCGCCAACGAACATAGGGTTTCTGCATTGATCATTTATCGGGGTTGTGTCTTGGAGATTTTCAGGGTGCCTTATCCAATTGGTTTGATCCCTATATCTATAGGGGATGCATGTTTATTTTGTAGGGATGGACTGGTTGAGTAGGTTCGGTGCGATGATTGACTGCGAGAGGTAGTGAGTGATAGTTTGAACCCCAAGTGGGGAAAATTGGTTATTTATGGAGAGGGTACCAGGATTGCATCAACCTTTTTTCTACTGCTAGGGCTCGTCAGTATCTACAGCATGGTTGTGTGGATTATCCCGCGTATGTAGTTAACACTCAGGTCGGGAAAGAAGCTTCGGTTTCAAATGTGCCTATAGTTAGAGAGTTTCCTGATGTGTTTCTGGAGGAATTACCCGGTGTGCCTCCTGAGAGGCAAGTGGAGTCCAGGATCGATTTGGTCCCCGGTGTGGCCCCGATTGCTAACGCATCATACCATTTGGCACCACCGGAGATGCAGTATTTGTCCTCTTAGCTTCAAGATATGTTGGGTAAGCATTTTATTAGACCGAGCAGTTCTCCATGGTGAGCACCAATCTTGTTCATGAAGAAAAGGTATGGGTCTTATCACATGTGTATTGATTACCGGGAGTTGAACAAATTGACGGAGAAGAACCGTTATCCACTTTCGTGGATTGATGACCTCTTTGATTAGTTGCAAGGTACATCTTGGTTTACTGAGATCGATTTGAGGTAGGGGTATCATCAGATGAGGGTTAGAGAGGAGAACATGGAGAAGACCGCATTTTAGACTCGTTATTGTCATTACGAGTTCGTGGTGATGCCGTTTGGGCTCACCAATGCGCCAGTAGCATTAACGGATTTCATGAATGGAGTGTGCAGGCCGATGCTTGATCGTTCAGTCATTGTTTTCATTGATGATATTCTGGTCTATCCAAGACCCGGGAGCATCATAAGGACCACCTTCGACATCTTCTGTGAGTTTTGAGGAGGGGGAGGCTATATGCCAAGTTCTCAAAGTGTGAATTTTTTTACAGGAGTTCCGGTTCTTGGGACACCTTGTTAACCAGAATAGGATTTTGGTCGACCCGGCCAAGATCGAGGCGGTTATGTAGTGGGAGGTTCCGAAGTCTCCCTCGGTTATATGTAGTTTTTTGGGATTAGCAGGGTATTATAAGAGATTTATTCAGGATTTCTCCAAGATTGTTGTACCCCTCACTTGTCTGACGAGGAAGGGCGTGGATTTCCAATGGGGCCCTGAGCTGCAGCCTGCATTCAAGACTCTGAGGTGGAAGTTATGTGAGGCCCCGTTGTTGACCATCCCTGAGGGTGTTGAGGATTTTATGGTATTTTGTGATGCATCCATCACCAGCCTTGGGGAAGTTCTTATGAAGCGAAGGAGGGTTATTGCTTATGCTTCTTGGCAGCTGAATCTGCATGAGGTTTGTTATCCGACTCACGATTTGGAGCTGGGAGCAGTGGTGTTTTCTTTCAAGATTTGGAGTTATAGTTTGTATGGGGTCCGGTGTACTATCTACATGAATCACAAGAATTGAGATATCTCATGGATCAGCCGAATCTGAACATGATACAACATAGGTGGCTTGATGTGGTCAAGGAATATTAGTGCGAGATTATGTACCACCCAGAAAAAGCAAATGTGCTCGCTGATGCTTTGAGCCGCAATTCGGATAGTTCCTCGGTTGGGAGTTTATGTATGAGGATTTCGATTGTTTCACCACTTTTGGATATGATTAAGGATGTGAAAGCCGAGGGGGTCAAGATGGAGCATTTGAAACAGGAGGGGAACAGAGGGGGGATTGACAAGTTTTCCACCGACAGTCGTGTATTGTTGACCCGGTGTGGTCATTTTGGGTACCAGATTTTGGTGGGATTAGACAGACTGTGTTAGAGGAGGCACACAAGTCCGGATATTCGATACACCCTGGAGCCACCAAGATGTATCGGGATTTGCAACTTAGTTATTGGTGGCTGTGTATGAAGAGGGAAATAGCCTGGTATGTTGAGAGGTGCTTGACCTTTCAGATAGTCGAGGTCGAGCACCAGAGGCTGCATGGCAAGCTTCAGCCTTTGGAGGTTCCCATGTGGAAATGGGAATAGATCACCATGGATTTCATCACCAAGCTACCTCAGACGTCTAAGGGGTTCGATGTGATTTGGGTGATCGTGGACCATTTGACCAGGAGTGCCCACTTCATTGCTATCCGTGAGAGCTCGTCGGCCGAGAAATTGGCCGATGTTTATGTGTGTGTGATTATCTCTCGGCATGGTGTCTCAGTTTCTATTATATCATATCGGGATGTTCAGTGCACTTTGCTATTTTGGTAGAGGTTCCACGTGGAACTGGGTACGAAATTTTAGTTTAGCACTGCTTATCATCCCCAGACTGACGGCCAGAGCAAGATGACCATTCAGACACTTGAGGATATGTTCATAGCAAGTGTCATATATTTCGTTGGGAGTTAGGATAACTACCTTCCTTTGGCCGAGTTCTCTTACAACAACAGTTGTCACTCCAGCATCGTTGCACCGCCGTTTGAGCTTCTTTATGGGCGGAAGTTTAGTACCCTAGTTTTTTGGGGAGAGTTCGGTCATAGGGTTATGGGAAAGACCGAAGTATTCCTTCAGATGATAAAGCTTATCTAGTCGATCGGACAGAGGTCGTATACAGCTCAGAGTTGGCAAACGAGTTACACCGACAAACGTCGATCGGAGTTGGAGTTCCAGGTCTGCGATATGGTTCTACTGAAGGTATCACCCTGGAAGGGTGTAATATGCTTTAGAAAGAGGGGAAAGTTGGGGCAACGGTATATTGGGCCATTTCGAGTGATTGCTATGGTTGGTAGGGTAGCTTATCGGCTGGATTTGCGTGAGGAGATCAGTTAGATTCACAACACCTTTCATGTTTCTCAGCTTCGGAAGTATGTGGCTAATGGTTCAGCAATTGTTCCTCTGGATGATATTCAGGTTGATGAACGTTTGAATTATGTTGAGAGACCAGTGACGATTTTGGATAGGAAGATGAAGGCCTTGCGCAACAAGGTGGTATCTTTGGTCAAGGTCCAATGGCAACATCGAAAGGGTTTCGAATGGACTTGGGATCCTGAGGCAGGGATGCAAGAGCACTACCCTGAGTTGTTCACAACAGCGGACTTCAAGGACAAAACCTGATTCAAGTGGGGGATAATTGTAACATCTCGATTCCAGGTATTTTAAATTTTGATCCTTGATATGAGAATTGTTTGCATTTTGGTCCCAATGGCATTTTTGTAATTTTTTGGAAGTTGCTTGCATACATTGGGCGTACCCAAGCGTACTCTGGGCGTATGTGGCCTGGGGACAAACCCTCATTTTTACGGTTTGGACCCTATTTAAACATCTTTAACTCTTGAAAACCTCCTCATTCATCAGCCTCCACCTTTATATTCAACCTTAGCAAACCCTAATCCATTTTTGAGCTTTCTTGAGCCATTAGTGCGTGTTTCGGTGTTCATAGAGGAAGAAGAAGGAAAAAAGAACATCTTGGAAGCTTGGAGCAACATTGGATCTGGATGTTTTGCACCCTCCTCCATCTCCAAAAGGTATTAAGTTTACACCTTGATGCTTATTTGGTTAGATCTAGTTAGTATGATGCTATTATGTGCTTTTGTCCCCAAAATATGGTGTTCTTGAGTAAGGCATGCTCTAGATTAAATGGATTGACTTTTCAAACATTTTGGAGTGTCTAAGGTTATAAAATGCAATCTTGGCCATTAGTTTCCTTCCATGCATTGGCTATGATGTCTTAATGAGTTAAGAAGATAGGGTTTTTGGTATTGGGCATTTTATAGCCACGCAAGATCATAAAGTTGGAAAATTTATGATTAAAAACATCATTTGAGGTCTAGATCTGGATTTTGGACGGAAGTTCTTAATGAAATAAGTACTTATTAGAAAAGGTGGTTGGCAGACGCGTATGCTGGACGTACCAAATGGAACGTTGCACGTATGCGGTCAATAACCTACAATCTGGTCAAGGCTCTAGTACGCCTCGCGTACAACCTAAGTACGCCCATTCTACTTAGTTGAGTTGAGTCTGTTGACTTCTTTGACTTTTTGACTTTCACCAGGATTTTGACCAAGTTTGACCTAAGGTTATTTTATGTATTTTGTTTTGTACTTGAAACGGGTCAGTATTTGGTGTTCAGGTGACTTGTAGAGTTGATATTCTGAGCAGTGTCCTGTTCAGCTATCTTTTCAGACCGAGAGGTGAGTTTTCCTCACTGTACTTGTGGGTCGAAGGCACCAAGGCCGGCCCACTGGATTTTGTATCCTGGTATATTGGATTGATATTATGTTGAGTATGTGTTAGATTGGTGGATCTGTATGATTACTTGTGTTCACTGAGTATGCGTTATATTGGTAGATCTATATGATTACTTTTTTGCTTGTTATTAAATGTTATGGTATATGTCGACAAGTTATGGTTTGTTGGTTTGAGGCATCCTGCTTTGTGTTGAAGGCCAAGATACCCACGGCGGTCTGGATAGGCTGTAGGCCCTGTGCGGTGGTCAAGTCAGGCCGAAGGCCCGTAGAGCGGTCCAGATAGGCTGTAGGCCCGGCGCGACGGTCTATTCGGGCTGAAGTCTGATGTATGCATGCGATTATCTATTTGGTTGTGTGTGGTACTTTGGGGGAACTCGTTAAGCTTTGGCTTACATTTTCATTTTATTATTTCAGGTACTTCAGACAATCATGGGAAAGCGAAGGCGTGATCGTGCACACATCCTCTTGATTTTGTGATTCTGGATTTTTGGGATACTTTGATTAATTATTACTCTTGGAAACACTATTTTGTAAACAATTATGATCTATGGGTTGGTTTTGAAAAATTAAAAATTTTACTCTAATTTTTGGGATGTTACAATTATGTTATCAATCAGTACCTTCATATCGCCGCATGTGATACAAATAAACTGAGTGGGTCAGTGTAACGCCCTAAATCAGGTATGGCTTGAGACCCTCAAAGAATTGCTATTTTGACATAATTGATCACTTGAGTACGTTGGGCGTACTTATGAGTACGCTTAGCGTACTCTGCATGAAGGATCGCAGAGGAGCCTTACGTACGCTGGGCGTATGTAAGGGTACGTTGGGCGTATGCTACAGAGGGCCAAAACCCTAAATCTCGGACTTGTCCCCTATTTAAACATCTTTTAGCCTCTTGGACCAAACCCTATCAGTCTCTTTAGCCTCATTTCGTCTACCTTCAGCTGAGATATTGTGTGAGAGGGTTTTGAGCTTAAGGAATGGGTTTTTGTGGCCTTTTTAGAGTTCTTTCAAGAAGAGGAAGTGGTCAAGCAAGCTTGGGACTGTTTGGTGCTTCAAGAATCTGCATCTTGATCATCTTGCAAAGCTTCTGGAGGTAAAAAGCTTGCACCTTTCCACTTAAATCTCTAGATCTAGCTAGGGTTTTCTAGTTTTGTCCCTTTGGTTGATTTTGGACCTCTACTTGTGAGTTAAGCAACTCCAGAAGGTGGGAATGACAGATCTGAGGTCCTTGGTCCTTTAGTATCATAAAAATAGAGTCTTGATGGGAGTTTTGGCATCATGCATGGGTTAAAGACCTTGGAAAGGTCTTAATGGAGGTGTTGGGTGTATATGAGGCATGCAAAGGCACAAAGTTGCCAACTTTATGCCTTAGGACGTCTTAACAAACTTAGATTTGGCTTTTGGACGTAAAGGAATCGAGTATTAAGCACTTAATGGAGAAAGTGCTTAACATGGTAGTATGTTGGGCGTAACCCAGTGTACGAATCGCGTAGTCCCAAGACCCCAGTATACGGCGCGTACCCGGATGGTACGCCAAGCGTACGCATCGCAGTTGGACCCAAATCTTATTTGGGCCTTTGAGCTATTGGGCCTCATTTGGGTATTGAATATAGTTGTATTCTGGGAAGTGTATGAGTCATTTCATCTGTTATGGGCCATGGACATATTGATTGGGCCTTATTGGGCTAAAAGGCCCATTAATGATTTTGGACATGGACTTTGGGCCTATTAGCAAGGGACGGATATCTGGGCCTCGTGGAAGGGTTTGGAGTTTGGGTTTCCTTTGATTAATTAAAGTCCTAACATTGATTAATATTATTATTCAGCATGGGAGGTTACAGACAGTTAGGAGAGCGGCTTTTGTATTCAGCAAACAGAGTTGAGTCTCCTCGCCATACCAATGGGTCTAAGGCACCAAGGCCAACCCATTTTATGTAGTATCCTAGCTGAGATTGTATTATGTGACATGTTATTTGGTATGAGCTAGGAAGTATGCTTTTGATATATGTGGTATGTTGTATGGAAGACCATGGGAGAGCCCATGGCACTCGGATGTAAGACCATGTGGAGAGCCCATGGCTATCCTATCAAAGACCATGGGAGAGCCCATGGCACTTAGGTGTAAGACCATGCGGAGAGCCCATGGCATCCTGGAGTAAGACCCTGGGGACGAGCCCACGGCATCCTTATCGGTTGCATGCATGACTTATGTGATATGTATAGCTGTTATAGCTAGTCTGATTTGTTATATGTGGTTTGTGTGTGGTATGCTCTGGGGAACTCACTAAGCATTAGCTTACAGTTTGTGGATTTGTTTCAGGTACATCTGAGCCCAAGGGCAAGGGCAAGACGTGATGGCGTGGCGTGCACTCTCATTCAGATATTTTATGGGACACTCTGATATTTTGGAAATAAATTTGTAATTGATATGGTTTTGAAAACAATTGTAACTGGTTTTGTGGATGATAAACATGTATTTTGGATAATTAAAAATGAATTTTTTTTTTTTGAAAATTTGGGTTGTTACAGTCAGGTTGGGAAAACATGGTGAGTACATAGGTTTTTCACCCTACAATATTATATTCTTTTAGTTATATAATCTTTTACATTTAAATATCCAAGTTACCTCATTTCTATTATTCTTTCTACCTTATCTCATAATGATGATCTCTAAAGGATCCTTGACATTAGTCATCTCTGGTTTCCTAGATGATTAGGCACGGCAGTACGATAGTACTTCTGGTAAGCACGACAGTATAATAATACTTTGGACATAGCAGCACTATAATATTACTTTGGGTAAGCACGATAGTACATTAGTACTTTAGATAGGAATGACAAGTCATGGCTTATTATTTTGCATAACTCTTACTTAACCTATCACAACCACTATCTCACACGGCCCTAGCACAACCTCTCATTTATTATTAAGCACAACCCTTTACTACTCAATCATATTATTAAGTATAATATACTAGTAGATAAAGTAACAATCATATCATATTGTAAAAATCTATTAAACACAGCAAAAACAGCGCACATAGAATTTAAGCAATTAGAATACTCGTATCTTTGTGTAAGTTGAAAGTAACTATGCACTCACTTGATTTACGTGGATGACTGGTGATTTGGGCAGAGCTTTGCCTACCACCTTAGATATTCCCTTAACGTGACCTAAGTATGATTAATACAGAGACTTATTCTAATGATCCATGTGACTACTGTAGTCTAGATTTCTCACTAATCCCAATTTCTACATCAAGATATATCAAGTAAGGATTAGCCAGTCAGGACAGTCGGGTGGCAGGACCAGTTCAGCATATATCTTTTTAGAAAACCAAAAACCAAGCCTACGTAACCATTCTAGTCACCTCTCCCATAAGTAGATCAATCAGTATAACGTCTTGGGATCATTGATAAATCTTAATTATTAGTTGCTAGAAATGACTTATAATTATAATCGTAATGTATACCGAAGCAGAGTAAGTGCAGCTCACTTACAGAGTACTATTGATGAGAACCAATATCTAAGCGGGCAGAATACTGACTAGGGATCTCCTACTTGAAGGCTACTACTCAGTTGAGTACTCAGGGATGTCGTAGGGCTTCCTCGACTACAAAAAAACTAAGGAAAAAGAGGCTATAAGAGGGAGATCTTCGAGAGGAGCGTAGGGGCGAGTGAGAAACTTATACGAAATGGGAGGTATTTATAGTCTTTCTGAAAAGCCCGTCGCGCCTGGTGACATGGCACCATAGATATGTTGACACTTTTCCTATAATGGGTGGGATTGTGTAGCTGCTTCTAGAACCCTGTTGTACGTCGCGCACGCAGGTGTCGCTTTTCAGATTTTCAAAATTGCATGACTTCTTCATACAAACTGCGTTTTTGACGTTCTTTATATCCCCAGAAAGCCGTTGACAAGATCTATAACTTTCATTTAGACTTCATCGGCTAATTTTGACTTTATTTTATTCACATAGAATTAGACTGTTAAAGCCCGTATAAAATGCATAACTCTCTCATCCAATGTCTGTTTTTGACAGACTTTATATCGTTGGACTCTTACTAACGAGTTCAGAAGGCTGTCTTGGAGACATCTTCCTCTAGCACTCGTAATTGGTGATACCCGGATCTCAGATAAATCTTTGAAAAGTAATTTGCCCATTGCAGTTGGTCGAACAAGTCGTCTATGTGAGGTAGAGGGTATCAGTTCTTGACGGTAAGCTTGTTTAGTTCTCTGTAGTCGATGCACATACGGAACGATCCGTCTTTCTTCTTCACGAACAAGACTGGCACTCCCCAGGGTGAGAAGCTTGGTCTAATAAACCCCTTACTGATCAGTTCGTTCAGTTGACCGATAGTTCCTGCATCTCGGCTGGTGCTAGACGATAAGGCGATTTGGCTACTGGGGTAGCCCCTGGAACTAAGTCGATTCTAAACTCGACTTGACGTTATGGAGGTAATCCCGATAATTCTTCTGGAAAGATGTCGGGAAATTCGCGTACTTCTGGGATGTTCTTTATGTCTTTCGTCTCTTGGCTCATATCGACTACATGAGCAAGGAATGTGTGACATTCCTTTCGTAAGTACTTCTGGGCTTGTATACTTGAGATGATTCTAAGGTTCGTGCCTAGTTTGTCGCCGTAGATAACTAGGGTTTCGTTAGATGGTAGATTAAGATGAACGGCCTTCAAATAACACATGATGTCAGCACGATGAAAACTCAACAAATCCATGCCGATAATGACGTCGAAACTTTTAATTGAGACCGGCATGAGGTCGATTGGAAATGAATGGCTATCTAGAGTTAGGGTACATCCTATGTATATACTGCTAGTGCTCTCAGTCTTTCCGTTAGCCATTTCTACAGTGAACGGTTCTTTCAGTGCGCGTGATTGTTGTTTAAGTGTGCAAATTTCTGGTTCACGAAACTCCTCTCCGCTCCACTATCAAATAGTATGCATGCATAAGAGTTATCGAGGAGAAACGTACCAGTGACCACTGTAGGGTCTGCCACCGCTTCCTCGTGGCCTATAGCTAAAACCCTTCCCACTCCACGAGTATTTCCTGCCTTCGGGCAGTTCCTCTTGAAGTGACCCACCTCGCCACATCCGTAGCAAGCCTGGCCCACACCAACGTCGGGGACCTGGGTGATTGGCCTAGCTGGAGATTTGCAGAAAACGGCAGTGTGCCCCTTCCTGTTGCAGTTAGCGCACTGCATTTCCCGGCAGGGTCCGTTGTAGTGGAAGCCGCACTTGTTGCACTTGGGCAAGCTTCCTGCATATTTTTTCATCGGCGCAGTGGCAGCAGGTGCTATCGCGGCATGAACAGCCACGACTTGCTGCTTCTTGGCAGAGTTCTGTGCCGCGTTGCCCTTCTTTTTGTCCCAAAACTTCTGCTTGTTGTCAGCGGCTTTGGATGGTTCTGGGATGGCAAGGGTTGTTGTCGTTGTCGGTGTGAGGAATCAGTGATCGATGAGCCGATGTGTCAATCGCTTTCGAAGGTAGTGGGGTTTGAAGCTAAGACATTCCCCTGGAATGGAGGCACCAGCCCCCAAATATACCTCTCGACCTTCTTTCCCTTAGTAGGGACCATTCCTGGACATAGAGCCACCAGATTACTGAGCCTGGCGTAGTAGGCAACTATGTCGGAGCCCTTCATGGTTAGGCTCCAGAGTTCTTGTTCAAGTTTTTGAACCTCGCCCCTCGGGCAGTACTCTTCAATCATGAGCCCCTTCAGAGCTTCCCAGCCCATTGCATTAGCCACTATCAGGGTTAGTGACTTAACATGGCTATTCCACCATGTCAGGGCTCTGTCCGCGAAGGTGCAGGCATCAAATTTTACTTTGCCCCCTTCCGGGCAGGAGCAGATCTCAAAGATCGACTCAGTCTTTTCGAACCATTGCGAGAGAGAGCAATGATCCCACCGCTGCCGTTGAAGGCTCTGGGTATGCAGTTGGTGAAGTCTTTGTACGAACACTCCCTAGGGTGCCCGTGACTACCACCTTGAGTGGAGTTAACCGTCGTCCCACCTCCGCTAGAACCGGTGGTGTTGAATTGAGCTAGGGCTGCCGTAACAGTCGTAGCCACTGCAGCTGGGATAGATGTCGGATCGTATTGTGGAGGAGGTAGTGGTGGTTGAATTGGAGTTATCGGAGGATTACGTCTTGCTGATCGACGTGGAGGCATCTTTCAACTAAAAGTTTACAAAGATGAAGATATTGGTAAGCATTCATTAGTGAGAATAATGAGAGTGATCCATGGACTAAGTCACCATAGCCCAACAAATAGATAAGAGTATGATTATAATGGAGATCTAACAATAGAAGAATGAAAGAATTTGGATAAAGATTTCCCATGAGATTAGATGTCTGTCAATATCACTGGTATTAAAGATGTCACAAGTTCGGGAAAAATGACCTTGGAGTAGGTCTTACATCACACCAGAATTTAGAAAATTTTGACAGCACAAAGACCTAATAGACTGAATGTTCAAGGTCTTAAGATAAACATGAAATTTATACTAGAGTCTATACATAGACCTAAGTTATATCCAAAAGACAGAGTAGAGTATGCTCTACTCGCGAGGGGAGTTGTTCTGGTTGGTACTTGACTCAGACCTGGATTCAGCCAGATGTTGTTCCGTTTCCCATACACGCCTTTGCAGTGCCACCTGGTTATGACGAAGATCCCTAACTTCAGATTGGCAGGCATTAAGCTCTACCTGTAGGGCATCAGTTCAAGTCCTTTCTAAGTTCTATTCATCGCTCAGATGACGTAGACGAACTGTGTTGACTACGGAGTTTGCACGGATCTCCATGACTTGGTCAAAGTTTGCTCTTCCCTGCTCAGCATTGCGAGCAACTCGACGCACCAAGATAGGAAGGACTCTGTCTGCTGAGCCTCCCTCATTGAGATTGTAGAAGCTTCGCTCGCCATTGTAGGGAGGTGGTTATCCCTGCTCGTGGCTCCACCTGCCCAAGTTCACCGCCCACAAAGGCGTCGGGCCTTGAAAATCCGGACGAGGGTTAGGATTTTCAGGCACTTGAGGTGGATTATAGACCTCGGGGTCTGAGTCTGAGTCTTCTTGGAAATCCTCCTCGTTCTCTTTATCAGAATTCTCCTCGGGGTCTTCTTCTGCTGGGACCACCGGGTTCTCTTCTTCAGGCTCCGCATCAAGCCATCCACTGTGCCCTTGATCGGGAAAGTACGGGTCGCCAGGGTGATGAAATCCAGCCATCCTATCTAAGCGAGAAAAGGGGTGTAAGAAACATATTATAGACGTACTACTTAAGATAATTATAGGATGATCCTTACTAGTTACTCCAATATTTGCGTAGTGCATACCAGTCATATGTAACCAAGATAGAATAGACCTTCGATTAAGTGACCCTAACTCTAAGTCCACAACCAAAGAAGGAACAGGAAGTAAAGCAAAGATCACAGATTCTAAGTCTATGACACCTTAGTCACATATAACCTTAGCGTATCCACTCAGCAACTATTGACATACTAGTAAAGACCTTTTAGTTTGCACATAAATAATTATAGTAATACAAAATACTCCTATAATATTTTAAGTTTATGTTATGTTCTAAAATTTCATTGTAGTAGTGTTGGTAAGTTTTTAGACTTGCTGCAACACCACAACCATTCCTAGGCACATGCTAATCACTTCTCGGAAAGATATAGTTGATCAGGCTATATCACTCCCAGAACTGATTATATGTCCCCCGGCGTACTTGTGCTGTCCAACAACCGCAATACTTTTGTTCTGTTCTAGTATGACACTGATCCTAGTATGAATGCATGTATGTATACTTTAGTTAAATATTATATTATTTAACAAGTATAAACTCTGGGTCAGAGTGTTTTAATCCCGATGTATTTATAGTTGTATATCTTTTATGGGTTGATATACTCAATTCACTATAAACAAAGCTCTGATACCAATCTGTCACACCCCCAAACCAGAACGACGGAAACGTTCGGGGGCGGAGGACGTCATGTACTATATCATAACAATGCACAATAGTAAAACAAGCAACAACATCATCCATTGCATTAACAAGTGTGTTCTGTGTAAAGTTTGAAAGACACCAAAAATATGAATCAAAATCAAAGACGGCCACCATGATCTTATGAAGGGTTCACGGCCCAATGAAGGGTTCACGGCCGTGAACTCTTGAAGAATCATGCTTAAAAGGTGTTTGTTTCATGGGGATTCAAGAGCTTCTAATGGATAACAAGTGTATGGAAAGGATACTTACTTAATGGAAGTCTTGAAGGTGTTCACGGCCCAAGAACAAGTGTATGTTCTTGGTGTTCTTGGTGGAAAGATGAAGACTTGAAGATCTTGAAGGAAAAGTGATGAATTCAAGGATGGGATTCATAGGATTCATATGATCAAGAAGATTAACTAGTAAAGGGATGAATCACTTACGTTTTTTAAGAGAAAGGATGGTTTCCCTTGATGATACTTGAGAGAGTTTGAGTGTTCTTGAATGGAAGATGTGAGAAATGAAGAAAAGTGAAGGAAATCTTCATGTGTAGAAAGGGGTTCACGGCCAAACATGGGTTCACGACCGTGAACCTAGTTTGGGCCGTGAACATCCCTTGATGAATGTTCTTGGCTTAATTTGAAATTCATAGATTCATTACTCACACTTAATAGCATTAAGTCCTCAGTGTACAAGGCTTAAAAACTCTTAGAATAACCCTTAGCAAGGCTAAAAGGTAACAAATACAAGTCTAACTTTTGATTGATTTGTTTGACTTACAAGGCAGAAACTTACGGGTTGTCACAGAAGAGGCGGAAGGAATAAGGTTGAGAGAGAAAGAGAGGGGGGGCTTACCTAACATCGTCGGAGAAGAAGGGTTTGTGCATCACTAGAAGAGAGACGAAGATAAAGCATGTTATGTCGCTGCTAATTAGGGTTTTTTTCATGTCAAGGATGTAGTTGGAGGTTTTCTTGTAGAGAAAGCATGACTTGTGTTGGATGAACAGAGAAGCGTTGGAGGCGCTGAAGGTGGGTGAAGACGAAGGCCCTAGGGCTTCCTTCTTGCTAATTCGAAGAGGTGAGGGTTTTAATTTTTGGGATCGAACAGACGGGGTTTAATTTTTGGGGATTTCATTTCCACTGGCTGTTAAAACGTGTCATTAAAAATTTATAAAGCGAAACACTGACATGACACACATTTTCCGTTTTTCTATTTTTTTTCTTTTCTAACACAAATTCTAGGGCACATATAAATGTGTGTCCTCTATCCTTCAAATTTTGGAAAAATGACATTATTTTTAAGACACGCAAAAAATACGTATCGTAAATCAGTGTGTGTCATTGTTCGCGTGTCATTAAAGAGTTGTTTTCTAGTAGTGTGTTACTGTCTCCCCCCCCCCCCCAACCGAATGGGGCGAACACCTCTGGCAAGCTTTCACCATCACATTCAGATTGGTTAAACCATTGATTCAATCTTCATTTTTATTTTTCTACATAAATATTGGTATATAAAACCAAAATTTTGACATGCACAAGTTCAAACATTAAAAACACACATGACAATAAATTATAGATCAATCCAGCTTTCGTATAGAATGCTTCATTTCCTTCTTTTTCTTTCTTATACGTTACCCAATTAATACTCTTTCTATTGAGTGCATTAGATAAAAGAGAAGCTCGAATGAGTTAACATTCTTTTAGATTGATAATGTAAAATATTATTTATTTATTTATTTTCAGGATAAACAATCGGATGAGTTACCAAATGAGGATCCCAGTTTGATGTACAAGAGACGACACATTTCAACAACAAAAGCCATCTTCAAAGGTACAAAGGATCAGATATCACGTTATATCCAACAATTTGGACCGATGTTATCGTGTGACAAAGGTACAAGAACACTATTATTATTTTTCTCATTATTATTTAAATTAATAAAAAAAATTGAATTTATATGGTGTTTTATAGGCTTTTGAGGCACATATTGTTTGGCTAAACTGCTCCCAACCATGCTTCTCTCAATCTCCTTCGGTTGAGAAAAAACGTTGTGGATTCGTTCGTGAACTTGAAGAATGGTATTAGTTTTTAGCAAAAACGTACAAACCCATGGCAATACTCAAAAAAAATTACTAGTTAAAGTTAAATCCAATATGACATTCTAAATAATATTCTAGGTAGCTGATATTCTAAAAAAATAATGTCAAAATTTTTTACTCGGAAGTCTAATTTTAAATTTAACTTGATTAAAAATATTACCAAATGGCTTCTAACACAGTGATATCAGGTGTTGTCCTTCCTTGTTGAGGTTAAGGATTCAAGTCTCGTCATTAATATAAGTGAAATTAAGAAGTACTTTAAGAGTAAATTAGATTTGTCGTTCAAAAAAGTGTTAAAAAAATTTAATATTTTTTATTCATAATAATAGAACTAAAACTTTAAAACTTCTTGGCCTAAAATGCAGTTGTTACATATTAGGCTATGGGGAGTGGTAAACTCCTAGTACCTTAACACATCATTTTTTTGAGCGACACATCATTTTTCTCTCTTAGCACCTAGTTCTTAGCATTTGGAATCGAATGACAACACTCCTAGCACTCCATTTTTTATTATTTTTTTCCAAATTAAATTAAATTATATTATTTTAATACACAATCAATTAATATTAAATATATTTTATTTTTTCTAAACCGCAAACAATTAATATCAAATAAATAATATTTTTTTAAAACACTTAATATTTAAATATAAAATGTTACATTAATTTCAAACATAAAATACGATTAAAAATTTAAAACATGACTTACTTCCTAAAACATGACTTAATACTAGACGAAAAAGTTAAATTAAAATAGTATCTAATACATAAAAATACTACATCTTATCACAGTTGTATTCTTTCACAAGATCATTCTATGCATTGTTGAAAATCTAATGATCCTCCTCGGACAAGTTGTCTCCCGGGGTTAAAAAAGCTTTAGCGCACAGTTCGTTTCTTTTATCCTTCTCAATTCCAAAAATCCCTTAAGCTTAGCGTCTAACCCTTTGATTTCGCTCCTTATCTCCTCCACTTCACTCGATGAACTTTGTCCTCCTTTCGGCTTCCTTTTTCCTCTGTCTCGTCCCATAAGACGATTTGGAAATTCATATGGACCGTCGTTGTTGAGGTGAATCCCCCCGATATGCGCATCAGAAGATTGACTGTAGGTTGACTCGGAAGTTTTACTAAGTTTGGAAGCGCCCATGTAATCATCGACACTTTTTAGATTTAGTCATTTCGGTTTGCCCTTCAAAACTCTCCAAAACGCCTCATTGCCAAAAGGTTTTTTGACTTTCGCCTTGTAGTTGTAAATCTGACAAACTTTTGCTAACACATTCACCTCGTTTGCACCGCTTTAGGGGTTGCGGAACGCATTCATGTAGACATCGTTGAACTCCATTGAGGCTTTGTTGGCGGTCCTCCATTTCGAGTAAAGGTGATCAGGATTGCGGTACTGCATTTTCATTATGTGACAAAAGTTATGCAAAACTCTAGCTTTGATGGTTGTCGAATCTTGGTCGTCGCCCGTCGTCGGATCCTCCGACACATCTAACAATGCTTGTACTAGTTCCCTTTCTTCATCATCCGTCCACCCGTTGTATTAAGCCTTCCCTTTGCTTGGAGCCTTCCCTTTTCCTCTATTTTTTCTTGTTGGTTCGACTTCGGCCTCTTGAAATGACTCTTCAACGGGTTCTTCAACTTCATTGGAGGAATCAGTTGACTCGTTGAATAGGTGGTGTGGTTGGCATTGAAAATTACTTTGGAGTTGTGGTTGTGAAAATAATTGAGTTTCTTGAACTGTCTCAAACGAATCAAGATCCAAATTTGGACGACGTATTGGTTGGGATTGGTTTTAGTAAAAGCGCATAGTTGAGAAGCGTACAGATTGAATTGATACATTTGTAGAGCCATAGATGGAAAGTGTATGCTAGCGGGTGAGTGAAGGGTTGATCAAATGAAGGTTGATAACATTCTGGTGATGGAAGGTTTGGTGATTGAGTGTTTGGCGGTGGAAGATTTAGTGATGGAAGGTTTGAAGATTTATTTTTGTTGTTTCTTGGGGTTTTGTTTGGGTGAGATGAAGATGTTTTTCTTTGGTGAAGTGAGAGAGATAATGATATTTCATATGTGTGAAATGTTGAGTGTGTGGTATGATTTTTAGTAGTTGAATTGTAGGTGAATATTTTGAATTTTATTAATTAAAAACGTTTTTTTTAATTAAATTGGGAGAAGTTGGTGGAAAATTAATTTGGCAATTTAAGTTTGGGCTCAGCAATTTGGTTGGTTTTCTCTCTCAAATCAGTTTTTTTTAAGCTGACGGGTTAGCTTAACAATTAAAATGGATTTTTCTCGCAAGAAAATTTTAATGATCAACCGCAGTACCTGTTTGCTGATATCCCATCCAACAAAATCCGACTTTAGAAGACATGTCACAGCCCGGATCGACTTGATGATTTCAATATATATATATATATATATATATATATATATATATATATATATATATATATATATATATATATATATATATATATATATATATATATATATATATATGAATTTGGGCTAATTATTAGTGGGCTCCAAAAATAATAGTGATTTTGGGCTTTAGAAAATTTAGACTTCATAAGTTGATATTTAATGGGCCAATTTTACAAAGACTAAAATCAAATGTCTAAAGTTCGCGCAACGCAAGCCACGCTCAACAGAATGCGCTTTCAGAATACGCGTTGCGGCCCAGATCACTCGTCATTTTCAAAAAGGGAGGGAGAAGAGTAGTATGCTACTGCTACTCCATGAAGCATTTTAGAACACGACCGCGATTGAAAGGCTCAAGGTACAAACGACTGAGACTCGAGTGTGCAAACAACAAGCCGATATCATATATATCCATTCGTTTTCACTTCTCGCCTTTTCTAAAAAGGGGGGAGTATGTGGGTTAGCACGACACTATGCAAAAGTGTTATTCCTATATCGAGTAAAGGGATGAACTACATAACGAGTTGACGTTATATACGACTGTGCATCCCTGGGAAGAGATAGTGTTATGAATGAAGAAGAAGCTCCATGGCCCAACACCAAACATCAACCGTGCTGCCCGACTATTAGCAGTCGTGTCGATCAACTTCAGTCAGTCTCGCTACTTAGCTCTCACCATTCACGTTGACCGGCTCTCGTAATCTTACTACTCAGCTCTCAGCAGTCGCACTACTTGGATCTCAACAGTCGCGCAACCCGACCCTCAATAGCGATGCGACCCAGCTCAGCAGCCGCAAAGCTCAGTCATCAGCAGTCATCAGCAGCTACGTTGTCTGACTCCCAGCAGTTGTGCCAGCCACGCTACCCAACTTTTGTCAGCACTTGTGTCGCCTAGCTTTTTCAGCAGCTGTGTCGCCCAATTTCCAGCAACTATGCATCCATCGTTTCCATTCCTCGCCTCCTTTAAGAAGGGGGAGTAAGGTTGGTACGATACTATGCAGAAGTGATTTTTATTCTGAAGGGGAAAAGTTAAAGTACATGAAGAGCTGATGCTATGCATGATAGTGCACTCCCAGGGTGACATTAATATTCTAGATCGAAAGAGCAGCCTCGTGGTTCAACCCTCGGTAGTCTCATTGCCCATCTATCAGTGGTCGTGCTGCTCAGTTCTCAGCGGCCCTGGTGACCATCCCTCGGCGGCAGCCTCGCTACGCACCACTTGACAGCAACTACATTATCCAACTCTAAGTAGCATCGCCGCATAGCCCTCGGCAGACAGCCAAGACAGCGAGGCACCAATCGTCACTACAACTAAAGATGCAGCAAAGCATCAGGTTCCATTACACTTCAACCCGGACTGGTCACCCGGTCTAGGCACAAAATATTGCATGTTGTTGCGCCCAATCGTGCAAGTTTCAGCATCCTTGCCTTGAGTCGCCTGACTTCTCAGCCCAACTTTATTACAACAGCAACCTCCGCATGCAAGGTTCAACATCCTTGCCTTGAGTATCCTGGCTTCTCAGTCCAACTCCATTATAGCGGCAAGCTCCGCATGCGAGGTTCAGCACCCTTACCTTGGGTCACCTTACTTCTCAGCCTGACTCCAGCAGCATGCTCCGCCAACAAGGCTCAAAGGATCGCAACCTTTGCCTATATGATTCCATGCGATGCTCTCCCGCATGATGTATCCATGATCACTGGCAACTAAGCCCGATCCATTCCACGCGATGCTCTCCTGCGTGATGTACCTACGACCGCTAGTTGCTAAACCCGATCTGCATGCGATGCTCTCCCACGAAGCATTTCCATGATCATTGGATACTAAGCCCAGTCTATTCTTCTAAGTCGCGCAACATAAGTCGCGCATCGTCGTGCATCACAAGCTTATTCCCCGCCTAACACCATGCTCTCGGTGTTTCCACTCTCACAGTCATCATGGTTCTCTTGTGCTCGGATGATCGATGAAGTGTTTCCCACATTACATCCTACTATAGTGAGGTTACTCTCCAGCAAGAAGGTTATCCCGGAAACGACCCTGCTACCTACTACCTTTCAGCATCTCTGTTTTGTGGCTCTCGGAAACGGTCTTGCTGTGCAACCCTACCTGTAGCCTCGCTGCCTATCCCACAACATCTCTGTTTCCTGGCTCTCGGAAACGGTCTTGCTGCGTAACCCAGCCTGTAGCCTCGCCGCGTATCCTTCAGCATCTCTGTTGCCTGGCCCTTAGAAACGGTCTTGCTGCGCAACCCATACCTCTGGCCTCACCGCTTATCCCTCGGCACCTCTGTTGTCTGGCCCTCGACAACGTTCTTTCTGCGCAATCTCTATCTCTGGCCCCACCACGTATCCCTCAGCATCTTTGCTGCCTGTCTCTCGAAAACAGTCTCGCTGCATATTTCCTACCAATAGCCCCACTGCCTGTCCCTCAATAATTCTGTTGTCTGGCTATCGGTAATAGTCTCACTACGTGACCCTCGCTAGCAACCTAATCGCCTAGCTCTCGGAATCTCTGCAACTTATATTATTCTCAACAACCTTATGGTTTATTGGTTTAACAACATAGTCTGATGCGGCTACCTACGCTACCCACATCAGACTGGGGGGAATCCAGCTAGGTGTAGCCTAAGCAAGAAACACCTTCAGGACGGTTACTGGTGCTCATGCAAAGAAGACTATGTAGACGGTTATCGGTAACATTCCATTTGCGTGTGACTACAATAACAATTGCATCAGATAATAGCCTCCGAGGCTACATAACGAGCCTACACTTCTTAGCTACCTTGGCCCGACGCCTTACCGACATCATTTTAGCATAACAGCCCCGCTCCGCAAAACATCATCAGCAGCCTCACTCTACATTATCGCAGCAACAGCTACGTTGCATCTCATCAATTGGATCATACTCCTAACAAGGAAATATCATTAAGCCAACACATGCTTGGCTCATTGCGCGACACCACGGCTCCCGTGGGTAAGGTTCGGTCATTCTTTTTATTCTTTGATGCATTGGTGCTTTGTCTAGTCCGATCTAATCAGACTAGGGAGACTTGACGACACACATTTTATATGACTGAGTCCAGTCCAATGTCATTGGCCGCGTACCAATAACATCGGACTGGGGGGACTTGATGATATATGGTCCATTACCATGGCCTAGATAGCTCTGGCGCGCCAGCCTCGCCTGGCGCTCCCGCGCCAACCTTGCTGGGGACTCTCCTGCTGGCCCGGCCTGCGATCGCTCGCCAGCCCTGCTGGGGACTCTCCTGCTGGCCCGGCTTGGCGCTCCCTTGCCAGCCTGGTGACGCATGGTTTATATGACTGAGTCCAGTTCAATGTCATTGGTCGCATACCAATAACATCAGACTGGGGGGACTTGATGATATATGGTCCATTAGCATGGCCACGACAGCTCTGGCGCACCAGCCTCGGCTGGCGCTCCCTTGCCATCCTTGTTGGGGACTCCCTTACCAGCCTTGCTGGGGACTCTCCTGCTGGCCCGGCCTGGGGACTCCCTTGCTAGCCTTATTAGGGACTCTCCTGCTAGCCCGGCCTGGGGCTCCCTTGCCATCCTTTCCTAGTGCGCGTCCGCCAACCTTGCCTGGTGCGCGCCCGCCAGCCTCGCCCGGAGCCTCCAGGCGGCCTCGCCCAACTCCTTGCTAGCTTGGCCTGAATTGGGCTGGCCCAAGGCCTGACCTAATTACCTTTGACCTAATTGTCCCCTATAAAGTGAACAATATCTCCTCCATAGAGGGGGACTCTTCCCTAAGTGGCTCAGCCCTTACAAGACCTCTCCCCTTGGCTCAGCCGCCACACTATACTCCGCCCAGGTGGCTCAGCCGCCACCCGCCGTCGTCAACCACCATACACCACCACCAACACCGAGATGGTTCTCTCTAGCTAAAGAGAACCATCTCAGATCTACCAGATGATCTAACTTGATCGTCGGAGCCCGCTCCCGGGGCACAGTCTCTGGGGCGGCTCTAACACATCTCTCGGTTGTGACCTCGCAGATCTATCTCCGGGGAAGAAGCACTTTCTCAGAGCAGGTGGTCGGAGCCGATGTCGCATCATATATATATATATATATATATATATATATATATATATATATATATATATATATATATATATATATATATATATATATATATATATATATATATATACTAGCCGTTTACCCGCGCCAAGCGCTGGGTGCAAATATTTTTTTCAGAAATTAATTTGTAGAGACGATTAGTTATTTTATACAAATAGTTTAGAGAAGCTAAACAACAGACGATGAATAGTTTACTTTTATCGAATGTTTTCGTTCCGGATATTAGTTGCCTTTTTTAGCAACCAACTAATCGTTTCATTTTAAAAAATAGTTTCCTTTAAAAAAAATAGTTCTTTTTCGAAAAAAATATCATATTACAATGAATACAAAGATAGTTTTCTTTTAGCAATTAGTTTCTAACCTACATCACATATATATATATATATATATATATATATATATATATATATATATATATATATATAAGTGATGAATACGGTATGCCATGAGTAAGCAATGTATTAAAAAAAAGATAAATGTACTAAAACACTTCAAAATGAAAATATGCGTCAATTGTTTGATTTTTTTTCTTAAACAATTTTAAATAATATATGGCAGTATACCAAATACAAACTATAATTCCACAAAAACACTAACTTTTACTCCAAAGAGGCCCACTGTAGCCTTTATTGAAGTTCGTCAAAAAAATCTCTTATTAAATCCCAAGTTCTATGACTTCATTCCCAATACATTTTAAAATAACAGCAACACAAGGTACAACTTCATATATAAAGGCCACTTAACAATTTGATTTTATTTTTGTCAATTAAAACGCATCCTCCATTCGAAGTGTTATAAAAAAAACATAGCCACACCCCTCAATCCACTTACTCTTCAATTGTGGAACATAGCAGACAAAATAGTTAGAAACTGAATTTTAGGGTATTAAACCCCAAAGCAGATTAACCTCCAACTCTGAATCCCAACCGAATATTATAATCTTAATATATTCCTACCGAAATCCTCGAAGAAAACCTGTCAGTCGCATTGTGAACTTACCTATTTGCGATTGGTTAAACAAAACAGTGATCAAGTACCGAAAATCACATTTCAAAAAAGACTCGCTAAAGAAAATAGAAGATTAATAGTTGATTTCATTTTCAAACAATAACCAAGTCTTGCAAGTTCTATGATCTTAACGGCTCCTTGGACAGAACCTACCTGAAACACCATCGGACCCTTCAAGAGTAAGGAAATAGAAATCTAGTCATATATATTTATAAATATAGATATTTATAACTAAACTTATTTCAGTTTAATTTATAAGTGGGCTTTCTCCATCTTCATAGTAGGGGTATGAGATATCTTAAAATTCAGCCATCATAAGAATAAGATAAAATTTACAGTTTAATGACTTTATATCTTAAAAGAAATTTCAAATACAAAAATAGAACAAAATTTAAATTTTGATTGTTATTTAATGATTTTGACCCTTAAACAAATTATTATTAAATACTTTTTTCTTTATGGCCTATAAATCTAGACCTGGATATAGCCCCTTTTGATAAATATCAAAATTTAAGGGACCTTATAATATAATGCACAAAACCCGGGGAAATAAATCATTTCATCCACAATTACACTTTACAGCTTTCCCGTCGAGTAGGTGGTGAAAAAAGTATGTCAGTTGCCTTCTGCACCGTCGCCGGCGGCCACCACCACCACAATCTTCTTACTTTTGACGGTGTCAGTAACTTTTCTTCACCATTTTTCTCATGTTATAACCGGTGTAATTTTTCTGTTATGATTCGAAGCATATCCACAATCAGACCTCTATCTTTCATCTTTAATCGCAATTTTGTTGCTGCCGCTGTATCATCAAGCACTTCAGCGAGAAATATTAGTAGTTCTATTAGCAATGATATCAGTTTCACATGGGATGATGTCTTTCAAATATCTCAACAGCGGAATGTTTCATCGGATCTCAGTGGATTCTTTCAGAATATCAAATCATGTAATCGAGGCTGGGTAAACTCTTCGTTAAGCATAATTTCTTATATTTATCAATCGCAAATGTGTTTCAGTGTTTTTTTATCATTCCGTAAAAATTCTTTCTCTTGTATTCATCGTAGTTCAAAGGAAATTTTGATTTTAGCATATGTAGATAAGATATAGAATAGACTACTAGTTATAGGCATTAATCCATATCAACTGATTGCAGGAAATGCGTTCTGATTTCATTCCCTTTGTCATTGAGGACCAAATTGTTTATGTTCATAACGGGTAATGTCTCTCGCATTAAGTTGCATAATCAGATCTATTGTTGTTTTGTTCTTCTGAGTAGTTTAAATTGATGATATTCATCAATCATCAAGCTAATTTAGCATCAGGTATTGAACTTTGTGCAGTTTTCTTGACCATTTAAGCAAGTTATGATGTCAACAACAATTATGGTGTCAAGTAGGCCTCCATGCTTTTACCAGAAAAGTTCTACTTTTGTTAGCTTTTATCAATTGAAATGCATAAAACATAGATATATAAATGCAAGTATGTAGCATAAATAGACAAATTCTAATAGCATAGTAGCAAGTACCTGTATAAAATTGTTTGTCATATGTTCAGGTTATAAAATGGATTTTCTTCGGCTAGTGGCCATATACTACATTGATATATAATAATAATAGATGAATTCAGATACTTGTAGACATGACCGAATCCAATTATTGTTATTAGGCCCATGACATGTAACACGTGAATATGAAAATTATTGTTATTAAACTATTCTCACCTCATCAAAGGCAACTCCAATCATTTGAACACCAACATGAATGGCATTTTGTACAAATCTACATGGCAAAACCAATAAAGGAAATCCAACCAAGTTAACATTCACCTGCAATTTCACAAATGAAAACCAAAAATCCAAAAACAATATTAAGAAAAAACAACTTATTGCATCCATACTAACACAAAAGGAACAAAAGCTAGCAGTTAAGAAACAAGCTTAGAAAGACTTACAATCATGATATCCCCTGCATACATTGTCAATGGATCATTTTTCTTTTCACCTGTTAATAAAGATGATTGCTTTGACATCAAGAAAGAATGAAGAATTCACATAAAAAAATTATGATGTGCAAAATTGCTGATTTTATATGGTGCAGGTGAAATTAGAATATCATGTTCATCTAATGTTGCCTTGAAGCTTTTCTGGACTACAATCCTCACCTAAATCACCAACATCACCATAATTTATCGTTTAGGAATGTCAACGATATCATCAAATAGTTATGATCCAGGAGCTGGGGTTTTGACATCACACTCTATGAACAACAGAAAAGAAAGGAGAAGAATCCAAGTTGTAAGATTTCAGTAAAAAGGATAATTAGTTCATCTATGAACTTAGAAACTAAATTTAAATATTAATCGATGTTACCTTAGTAATCCTCAGATCATAGATGAGGGTTTTATATCACAAAAACCAAGAAGAAAGCCACAAATCTTGGATATATTTGGGTTTTCTTGAGGGAGATTGAAGGTGGTGACTGATATCGGAGATGGTGGAAGATGGTAACGATGGATGGTGGTACGGTGGTGCCTGGTGAAGGTGGTAGCTGGCGGTGGTTGTTGTGGTTTATGGCCATCTCTAATCTGTAGTGAGAGGATGCATGCGAGGATGGAGAATAAGAGTGGGTTGATGGAGCGGTGGTGCGTCGTTGATGGCAGTGAGGGTGACGTGTAAGTGAGGATGAAGGATAGAATGAGGATTATAGAGGTAGGAGGTGATAGCGAGATATTATATTAACAGGGAATATTATTTCAGTTTTACCGATTCAATTGGTATTGACCAATTCAATAGGATGAAATTGAGGGACTCAAGATTTTGACTTTTTCAATTGTTTGACTGATAAGATTTATTTATTTTGATATGCATAAATTGATTGTACCTATTGTATTATGGTTTGCACCTCTTAAAATTCACCCTTTGACCAAATTTGAATAATAAGGAACTAGCCGTTTACCCGCGCCAAGCGCCAAGTGCGAATACTTTTTTCAGAAATTAGTTTGTAGAGGTGGCGATTAGTTCTTTTGCACAAATAGTTTACTACGTCCAAACAATTATCAATGAGAGTCATGCTGGCATAAACAAAATCCGTAAGAACTAAAAATGAAAAAGCTGGGACTCTTTATTGATGCACACTAACACATGATTGATTGTGCACCATTAATCGTGCAACACTTCTTTATACATCACATTTGATGTATAGACTTCACCGCCGTTGAATTGTTCGTCAAGCTTCACTAAAACTTTTGTATTGGAACGTGATATCCCTCTAGATAATGCCACATAAAGTTGGTCATGCGAGAAAACCGATTCCAGTAGATAAATACCTACATTTGGAATTGTTTGTCCCTGAGCTTTGTTGATCGTCATCGCGAAACATTTCGAACAGTAATATGACCATCCATCACTGAAATATTTTTCAATTAAAGTTATATTTTACATATCAATTTCTTTTATTTTGTTTAAAAAAATAAATCACCCAATTTAATTGAAAATAATAAAAATTTAAATGTTTACATTTATTACCCTATATATATATTAGCACAAAATCGTCTTAACATAATGAATTATAACAAAAATTGTGGATTTATTGGAAGACAATAAAATAAATAGTATAAAAAAAGCTTCTTGAAAAAATTAATGGGTTATGGTAAACTTGAATCATTATTTTAAAAACAAATTAAATCAATTGAACATATATTTTAAACATTTTTTTTGCTTAAATACATTCACACATTTAATTTAATCTGATTAATATATCTTTATTTATAGGAAGATGCATTTGTGAATTCATTTTTCTAACCCTAAAGAAGCCGACACCCATCTTCCTTTTTCTAACCCTAAAGAATCTGACACTCATCTACCACTCTTTCTCTCCAAAGCGCATCTACCCTTTTCATCGACCTAATCTGATCCGTTTAACATCCAAACACAGCCTCCACGCGTACAACCTTCATCAATAGAAACCATCGGTGACTACCACGACCACCTCAAATGGCCACCGGATCTTTCTCATCTATAACCCTATCTCTCATCTGGACTTACACGACGATTGCAAAACAGAGTTATGTTGACACCAGATCTGGACATCACCACAAATCGAAATCGATGCAATTGTTGTTTGGAGAAACCCACTGGGGTTGCGTTGAGGATATGCCAGTTCTTATTGGTTGCTGCTTTTCTTGTTGCTGAGACGTGTTTGCTTATGAATTTACAGGTTCCGACACTTTCTTTTGGTCTAACTCTCATCCTCTATATTTATCTCTCAACCATATACCTAACAGAAAAGCCCTAAACCAAGCATTTATTGTATAATTTTCAGACATTTGAAGGAGAGATCAACATGAAGTACTTGTTTATTCATAATTGCATCTTCTTCAAGAGAAAGGTATGCATCATTAGCTATGTTTGTGTCATCTCAGTTAACATCATTAATGTGTTTTAGATTATCCTTGTTATGATGATATAGAATGAGAAATAAAGGCCAAAATCACGTTAATAAACTAAGCAATTTATTTATTTTTTCAGGAAAATCTTAAGAGAGACCATCAGAAAGTGTTTATCACATAATCGCCTTCTTCCTAATGGATTGTAGGAGGATTCTACTAATTGCCTTTTCTGTTGCATAAAGTTTCTCAATCTTATTTCTCAGTCTCTCCATGGCTTTAAAAGGTCAGTGTTTACTCTCACCTTATGGTGTTTCCTCTCCATTTCAGGTTCTAATGTTTGAATTTCAAACAATTTTGATATACAGGTTCAAAAATAAAACCCCATATAATCTTTACATTGGGAGCTTAGTTAAGATAATTGGAAACTGATAATTGGATAATATAGATAAGAGGTGCTTTTATTTGTTATTCAATGCCCATTATTTCCTTATAAGCAACTTTGGTCACATAGGTAGTTGTATTAGATAATGAAAATTAGAAAGTCAACAGTGATATTAATGTGCCTAAGTGTGATCTTGATCAGTGTCTTGTAATTTATAAGGTTTGATTATGTGTTTGTGTCATCTCAGTTAACATCAATTAATGTGTTTTAGCTTATCCTTGTTCTAATGGTATAGAATGAGAAATAAAGGCCAAAATCACTTTCATAAACTAAGCAATTTATGTATTTTTTTTTTCAGGAAAATCTTAAGAGAGACCATCAGAAAGTGTTTTTTTTAACTCAAAATCGGTTCATCCTCACTCATAGGTTTTATTTACTGTTGATGGCTCCTTAAACGGTTCTGATTTTGGTATATCATCTGATACTATTACGAATTTTGTGCAGGTGAAACCAGTGGAATGTGATTATCACACAAAATATGAGGAGTAATGTTACGGTTTTACTGGCACATTGGAAACCTAATTGACAAAGATACTAAATTTGTGACATGTGATAAGGTATATATGTGTACTTATTTTTATTGAGCATGATTTTGGTATATATATTGACATATTGATATTTTTTAACAAATTTTGGTGTTTATATGATATATCAAGACTGCATGGGTTGCCGACAGATCTTGATTGTCTGATATTTCATTTCTTAGATGAAGATAGTTACATGGAGATGCGACATAGGTAACTAAATTTATGAAGTTGTTTAAATGAAAAAATATTGTTCTTTACCTTTATGTTTTTAATGGTGATTTTGTTTTTAAGAATCGATGTTGGAATTGGAGTATGAATCATTCTAATATAAGTATCCCAATTCATATTAATATAATAAGAGATAATCTTAAGGAAAATACACATACCTGTTTTATTTTGATGATGTCGATAGAATAGATTGTTGCTATGAACCTTATAGAACAAACGTCTTTTGAAAGAAAAACATAGTTATTGAATATGGTGTATACATGAGGAAGTAAAAAATATAGTTTAAAAAATATGGAAAACATATGTATGAGCAGATTGTGGAACTGGTGAAAGTTTTCTCTCTTAATCTGAATCACATATTCTGTTTGTCAATGACGTACTGTGATAGTATAGATATATATTCTAATAAATCTGTTTAAAGTTTGTTATGAATGGATAAGATACAATTCATATATATGTGCATGTATATTTAAAAATTTGTTTTTAAATTTCGTAATCTATTTGGATATGCATTATCTTTTTATCTGATAAATAATCAATATTTCGGTATTAATTTAATAAAAAAATTATTTATCGGTTTTGAGATGTTTAACATTGAAATTCATGGTGCTTTTTGAAACATAGAAAATCCATGTGAGTCATTTTTCTAAAATAACTTCCAGAGCCAGAATGGTCAATGGGACGCCAACCAGCAATAAAAATAAAATGAGGCAGCATTGCCCGAAAGAAAGAACCATCATATCAAACATTATTTTTGATTTCTTTTGTGATTAGCATTGTTTCCATAATAGTTTTTTTTTTTTTTTTTGAAAAAAAAAGGTTGAGCAACGTGCATTTGATGGTGTGTTGCATGAAGTTGAATTTGTTATACCTTTCATGCAGCAAAAAAAACTATTCAAGGTATCTATCTCACCTTCCGTAAGCTTATAGTCAAGAAGAGGTTGTGGATATTAAGAACTTACCTGAATTGTTTTTTTTTTATGCAGGAAAACAAACTGGAGATGGGTATTAAGAAAATTAATTAAGAATAAACATAGCTGTGATAATTTTAGGTACACACATACACAGAGAGAGAGAGAGAGAGAGAGAGAGAGAGAGATTTTGTGCCTGATTCTTTTGTATAGGAGAAAAGAAGATCACTGGGTAATTGTTGTTGGCTGATTTGGTGGTCTAGTGATTCGGTACCTGTAAACACAAAAAAAAACACATATACACACACCATTAAAGAGAATAGTAACTGTATCTTTTTGTTTTTTCGGATGTTGTTGACTGCTTGGGTACATGTAAACACAAAAAAAACATACCCAAGCACCATTCAGTAGGAAGCTAAAATGGTACATGTAAACACAAAAAAACACACAAGCACGATTTCACACGATTTCACTACCTGGATATATTTTTTCTGGGTTATTGATGGCTGTGTCGCATATAGGTTAAGAGCTACCTGTAAACACCAAAGAAAAAAAACGACACCATTAATGAAAGTTAGAATATATATATATATATATATATATATATATATATATATATATATATATATATATATATATATATATGAAGTAGCTGAAATAAAAGGAGATAAAGATCTATTATTCAGGATTTTTGAATTTCGAAAAAGATACACATAATAAACCTTATCTTTGAAGTTTATACATTCAAAAAAACTATTTGTATTACGTTTGAGTGATTCAATGGTTGACCATAGATCCTCCAATGCTTTAAATGGTTATACACATTGCATTTGGGCATGTACCTCTTAAAATTCAGCATTTGACCAAATTTGCATAATAAGTAATAAAGATAAATAATATATATATATATATATATATATATATATATATATATATATATATATATATATATATATATATATATATATAATACCTTGTTGTTTTGTGATCTCTTAAACGAAGGAAAGAGTTTTATTGTGCAAAACCATTATCATATGATGGTAGTCAAATTTTAGTTAAAACTTAGAGTAAATTACACGAATGATCCCTATGGTTTAGAGTAATTTACGTGTTTGGTCTTTAACTTATTTTTTTAACTTGGAAGGTCCCTACTGTTTGTTTTTGTTACGCGTTTGGTCCCTGTCTTACCTAAAAAGACTATTTTGCCATCGATTTTTTAATTTATTTAAATAAACACACCCCCCAAACCATCCCTTCACCTTATCTTATCCACCCCACCATTTTTCCATATTTAAATAATAGTCTTTTTAGGTAAGATAGGGACCAAATGCGTAACAAAAACAAACAGTAGGGACCAAGCGCGTAACAAAACAAACAGTAGGGACCTTCCGAGTTAAAAAAATTAGTTAGGGACTAAACGCACAAATTACTCCAAACCATAGGGACCATTCGTGTAATTTACTCTAAAACTTAAAAGAAAAAGGCATAGTCTCTTGGGAAAAGATAGGACAATTAAGGTTTTGGCGGAAAAACCATACGTTACGAATAGATCTCCATGGGCTCTATCCCTTGACTCCATAAGAAGCACTGCCCCTTGGTACGACACTAGAGTGTTGCCCGAAACCCCCATATTTTAGTGTACAAACCAGCTTATACAAGCATGCACACTCCAAACTTGCTAAACTTGACTTGTCTTAAATTAATCGTGATCATGTTGAGTATCGTTATGACGATAAAATCACTAACAATATCTGTTTTTGATAATCTAAATTTTTTAATTTAGAAAACACATAAATAGATATATTGTAACCACTTCAATCATTTCGTACCAGAATATATGAAAAGACCAGGAAAAAAAAGGAAAAACAAACTATACCTTAAACGAGTGACATTAATTTAAAGTTATTTAAAGTACATCGATGTATATCACTTAAATAATTTATTTAAAAACATAACTTATATATCAATAATGTAGTTTTTTTGCAACTTTTTATATATATTAAAGGTGTATTTAAAAAGAGAAAGTTTTGTCCACCGATCAATCAAAACGTAACCGGAACAATCCGTTTCAGCGTTTATTTTTAAAACCCGTAGAGGGGACAAGTCGTAGCTTAAAAGACGAAAACACAATACCCAACAAAGTGGAGTAAGCGCACACAAAAGAAAATGTATAAAGTATCAAACGGTGTTCCCTAAATAGGGGCTTGTTTGTCCTTTTCAAGTAAAAAAATCTATGACCACAAGTTTAGGGTTTGTTCTAGAATAATATCTTTCAAGTTTCACAGTGATACCCCTTCCCACCTTTAATGTCCCAAAATGGTGTAACCCACACGTGTCCGCCCATACCCCTTAATTATGGGATCACCCATTTATAGATGTTCCTGTCAAATTACTGTTTTTAATGACACCTGGCGTGCCACCACATCACCATTATTGACTCCTTGCACATGCTCTCTCTTTTTTTTTTTTTTTTTTCATTTATGTTTTTTTCTTTCATCAATATAGTTATTTAGGATTTTAAATAATTGATTTTCTATAACTGAAAATTAATATGTTCTTAAATCTACATCTTGATATTATTTATATTTCATATAAGACTTGAAACCTTAATACACACCATACCGTTAGATCAAAAGGGCTTTTGGTAATATAGTTAAATTATATGAAAAAAATAAAACACATAAAATTTTTGATTAGTGTCACGTCCTTAGGATGTAAGAGTAGAGTTTTTCATGTAAAAACGACATTGTGAGAAACCAGGATTATGCCCCCAGCCTTAAGCGAATCCTTTCATCTGGAGGGTCAAAATCGCGATTTATCAGTATTTTGACGATTTTCTAAGAATATTGTATTTTTTATTTCATAATTTCAATACTTTATAGACGATTAGGTGTTTACTATTTAATGACTCATTCATTGTTTCTATGTATATTGCATCAAAAATTCAATATATAAACTTTAGGTGTAGATTTAATTAAATATTATTACTCATCTGACGTTAATAATAGTAAGATTAAATAAACTTTTATGATGAATTGAATAACAGAAGGTTGACGATGACTACATATACATTTGTTGAACATTTATATTACAGCACAAAATGATTTTTGCTAAACATGCAAATGAACGTATTGTTTATTCTTATGGTAGATCGTATTTTAAAGTAGAAATAATGAATATGTAATTTAAAGCATGTATGATGCTGTGGAGTAGTTAAATACCGTAGTGATCAGGAAAAGTATATGGGCAAGTGGCAACCCATGTTACCTATATTAAAAAGTTTGCATCATCGTTACACGTACCCTAATTGAAAACAAGAATTAAGAACAATAGACATCAATATATTATTTTATTTTTTTAGTCGGTATCTTAGTTAATAACTTAACACATAAATTACTTTTCCTATACGCTATATGCATTAAGAGAATGGTTGTAATAATACTTCTTTGAACGTTAAATAGATTAAATCTTATTATTATCTTAATTATAATTAAAGGTTATAATAAAATGGTAATCCGTACAATCTAACACGCCCACATCAATCCATTTTACGGCCCGCATCAATCCGGTCTTACGGCCCGCATTATAGATAATCGTAGAACATTAGCAATATTTAAATGTGTCAATGTTTGAACACAAGCCATACTCACTACATTGAATTTTAAATGTCTTTGTAATTGAGTTTGAAAAGAAATTAAGAAAAATGTTTATTATTTATTAGCAAATAAAATAAAAATGAAAAAACGAATTAGATCATCTTTTCTCGTCAGTAGTTAAAATTAAATTTATTAAAATATTATTTGTGATAGACATTTTCTATGACTATGAAGTATTGCAAATGGATGTGAAAACTTTTTTCCTTAATGGAAAACTCATAGAGGATGTATATATGGCACAACCACAGGGTTTTGTACATCTTAAATACCCAAATAGAGTGTGTAAGCTTGAGAGATCCATCTATGGACTCAAACAATCATCTCGTAACCAGAATCTTTGATTTCATGAAAAGGTCAAAGAGTTTAGATTTTCTAGAAGCAAAGATGAGTCTTATGTATATGTAAAAACTAGTGGGAGTGTTGTAGTCTTCCTAGTATTGCATGTTGATAACGTACTACTTATAGACAACGATATCTCAACGTTGCAAAGTGTGAAGACTTGGCTTTGGAAATGTTTCACTATAAAGGACTTAGGAAATCCAACATATATACTTGGTATAAGTATCTATATATAGATCAAAATGTCTAATATGACTTAACCAAAGTACATACTTTGATGAGATCTTGAAGAGGTTCAAGATGAAAGATTCCAAGAAAGGTTTCTAAATCTACCCATGCAACATGACATTACATTGAGTAAAGATCAATGTTCGAGTACTAGTGAAGAACTAGACATAATGAGTCAAGTATCATATGTTTCTACTATATGATCGATCATATATGACATGCTTGTTGGGTTTTTATTCAAAAATCTGGTTTCACAACCGGTAAAATTGAGAACGGAAGCTTTAAAATTGTTGAATACAACTAAAACTATTTTACCCTCCAAGGATCACTTTCGAAGAGTTAGAAAAATTAAAACAACCATAGAAGGGAAAGCATAACAACCTTTGAAGACTTTGATCCTCATGGGAGGTTGGAAGTTGACGAAGTGTGGCATGAAACTCTAAAGCAAGAGTTCTCTACAAGTATCCACCAAGCAAGAGTAGAACCATCAAAACATGTTAGTATTCACTTGTAATTTGTTGTTCAAAAGCCTTTGAAATATATACCAAATATATGTTCAAAGGTGAAGCAACAAAGGGGCTTTGTCTAGCATCAAAATGCAAGAGAATTGAGAAGAAGAAAAAGAGCCTTCAAATTCCGAAATTTGGCAATCCTCTAGAGAGCATGGAGCTCTCGAATTTGGCTCTAAGAAGAGGAAGAAGAAGACTTGCAAGAAGTGTATCCAAAATCTTTCCATGCTCTCTCTTATATAATGACCAAAAAGTGAAAGGAGACCATAAAGTAAAGGAGAGACAACTTTGTCCCAAGCATGGAAAAAGAATAGACAAGACATGCATGCCTTGTCTCCTCCCATTTTTCAAAAAATACATGTCCAAAAAAAGACAAAAGTTGTCTCATGGCTAGTTTATATATACATATATGTTATCTTTATAAAAATCAATCATTTTTATAAACAATTTCCAATATATATATACATACATATATATATATATATATATATATATATATATATATATATATATATATATATATTATTTTATATAAAACTATCTTTTATATAAATTGTAACTAGTTTATTAAGATATAAATATGAATATATAAATATCTTATCTTATATAAAACTACCTTTTATATAAATTGAACTAGTTTATTAAATATAACTTATGAATAATAATACTTTATGATATATTTCATAAGTTGTTATTTCTCCAATAAATATTATTTCCACAAATAATAAATTCCCAATTAGTAAAATATTATTTCCATGAAAAATAATTTTCCAATTAAATACAAGTGTTGATATATTTATTAATAATCAAATTATATTAATAAATAATCAATTGACGGTAACTTACTATATGGTGTGACCCTATAGGATTATATATTATTAGCAATATCATTCTATAATGACTCTTGGGCATACTAGATCTTTCAATCTCCCACTTGCACAAGACTCATCATAGATTGATATAGACAGTGGTGAACGTCTAGCAACATTTCACTGCCCCCAATAACATATGACGAAGAATGTCATTCATCAACATCCAATTCCCAAAAGTTTTATGCTTCAATTGATGTATTAAGGTAAGTTTATCAATTATCCCTTTGTTACAGACATCCTGTTGAACATGAGCCTTGGATCGCAATCAATCTCGTTTGTAATTCAACTTTGGGTAACACATGTTAGATGTCTAACTCTCAACACATAAGAGGAACAAATCCCATCTTGACTACATAAGCCTCTTGCATAGTTCACACCATACCCGAATATGACTTTTATAACTGCCCGGTCAAGGAACAACAATTGGCCATATCAAAGCACAATACTCCCTATACTTAAGTCCCACTATGTATCTCAGGTGTTAAGGATACAAAGATAGTATCTTTTAATCAAGTGTCACTCACGACTGCGATCTATGAGATGATCTTGATGTGGGTCCGTTCAGTACTAGTTCTCTAAAAAGTACCTATGAAACTTGGTTACAACCACTTGCCTACTTTCATCCGGTGAGAGTTAACCAATCAATTTCATATTAGTCTTACTTCATAATTGCTCCCACAATTATGACCGACTATGAACCTTTAGAATAATTAGATTATTCATGGATTAAACATGTTAATATAGAACACAACAAGTATTAATGTAATGATCATATCCCAGTATATCACGACATTATTTAATAGTTGTTGTTACAATGTTCCAATATCCAAATACTAAATTCAAATCAAAATCCCATTACTAGAATAATAAAAGTCTTATGGCTGAAGTGTGACCATTCGTACTTAGCTTAAAAGGGAAAGACTTTATAAATTGTTTCGACTAAATTTAATTTGTGTGAATTCTGCGAATACAATCATCTCCATATTTGACCTTACTGTAAACATTTTGGAGAATATAATTGGTGCTCTTATGTGACATAGAGTTTCTTAGCTTGATTAAGTACACTCTATTACTCACAAAAGATTTCTAGGTTATCCCTGAATGGAAGGATTCAACCTAGTTTTTCAATGATCTAGTTCATCCAATTATATTTGATTTCAACTTCTGAAAAGTAGTATATTCTTATTTAGTAGATAGAGTTATTTTGTTTTGCTTGGATCTCATTCCAACTAAACTTACTCTTCATTCCATAATGAAGTCATAATCCAATTATAATTCATAATTATCTATATTTATTTAGAAATCAAAATCCCATGTACCTCTTTAAATTAAGATTTTTATTCTAAACTAATTATCTCATATACATTCTCTTAGCTCTTCTTAAGTACTTTTAGAATGTTCTCACAGTCATCTAGTGACTTAACCATGTATTCAATTTTGTATCTCATGATATGACATAAATGATGGATTCATTTGCCAAGCAAATAGAATATAAATCATTTTATCTAGCTCAAACCTATGTGCTAGATCCATTTGAGACAAACTAAAAAATGGTGCCATGTGACAATGTCAAGAATCTTCCAAAGGAATCTTGTATCTTGACCTCTTTCAAGATATTGTCATTTCATGCAAAAAGAATTTTAAAATCTATAACATTCATCTTTATCTATCTCTTATAGATTTTACATTCCAAGAATGTATCTTGTCATTCATAAGTCTTTCATTTTAGAAATACTTTTCGAGTCAAGTTGAAAACCATCTTCCATAGTCGGAATGTCATTTCAAATGATTAAGTATGTCTCTTTCATACAATATTAGGAATATCACTATCCTCCCACTAGTTCTTAGTAAACACACACACGTTCTTTTTCATTTTGATATAAAATCATACCTTGTATCTTTATATTAAAATGACTATTCCAACCTTGATATGTTTGCTATATATCCACAAGTCGATCTTAAGCCTTACACATTTGATTAGGATAACATGGATTAAGAAAACCTCCAGGCTAAGCTATATAGATATCTTCTAGTAGATGTCTATTAAGAAAAGCAGCCTTTCTTGAAATCTATTTGTTATATCTCATATTAAGAATATGAAGTTATAGTAAATAATATCCTTGTTGATCTAATCATAGCTACTTGTGAAAAGGTTTGATCATAGTCAATGTCATAAGTATGATAAGGATCATAGTCAATGACATGAATATGAGAAAATCCTTATATAACAAGTATTACTAAATGTGTGTGTGTATATATATATATATATATATATATATATATATATATATATATATATATATATATATTCTTTCTAGAAGAATCTCTTACTCCTTCTAGCCTTGCTATAGAGAGGAAGATTAATCAAGCCCATACTTGATTATTAAACATGGATTACATCTCAATGTTCATGATTCTAAGTCATTTGTCAGATCCAAGATCTGATATAACATTTTGGTAGTTGATGATTTAACTAGAAACCATCAAGAACTCATCAATGAGAGATTCCACATTTCTCAAGTCATAGATGATTTCTACCATTATTGTGAACAATTTGTGTTTATGAATAGTTATTATTAATGTTTAACAATTCCTTGTTGAAACTAGTGCCAACAATTGTTACATTCGGCTTGAGCTGCTTCAAGTTCCACGTGCCTCCCACTTGCTTTGTCATTAGAAGCTTGCTTTCTGCTAACTCAGCTTTCAGAGGAATAAATGAACTTATTCTTGATGGGTTTGTATATAATAATCTAAATGCCCTTTTAGAATATTCTACAATTATGTAATTAGTTGGTGTTTGTATTCTAGATACAATTAATAGTGATTGAAGTATAATCCCAAAAATGTTAAAAGGAGGACATTTCTACCGATTAGAAAGTAAATTATATCAAGTAAAGTTTAGTTCACCCTTTATCATCATGAAGGCTTTAGATGGTACTACTGGGCGGTATCTTGTGCTCAATCATAGACATTCATTAGAAAGGAAGTCACACACCAAAGTGTATAGTTCCTTAATAATTATTTTCTCTATACTTTAGTGAAAATATTATTAGGAATCTTTTATATATAAGATTCACACATGTCAAATAAACTACATTATTTTCCTTCAAAAATCCATTTCTTGAAGTTGGAATATGTGGATTTCATTTATACAATAAAGATAACAATGTCATGGATAAGTTTGATTTAAAACAAGTTTAAGTCAAAAGTGCTTGCATATAGAACTTAATTTTATTTATAAAATGTTGTTATTTACTTTGTAATTCTATTAAGAGATATAGTCTCAGAAATAGATGTCAATCATTTTAGAATATGAGTATTATCGTTATAAAAACGATCTAGTAAATAATCATACATTTATACAAATAACTGAGACATAAATATTTAGACATGCTAAATTTAAAACATACATTGTTCCAAAACAAACATTGTTTTATATTACAAACAATTTATGTTCAAAGCATAAATAATAAACTAAACTTCGAGAGTGTAGTTCCAACTTGCTTGTGCTCAGCTAGTTACTCTTCTGTAAATATTTGCAATCAAGTTACAAATACTAGATTAACATTTAAGTACCAAGTACTTGAGTGTTACACGGAAAGTATGAGTTCTATCCAGTAGATAGCTGAAGTACTAGTCTCTTTCAGACTTTCTTTCTAGGTAAGAGGAGCAGTTCCTCTACCAGTGTCCAGTTTCTTCACAAAAGGAACAAGATCCATCTATGTGGCCCTTATTGGATTTCTTGGGCTTAAATGTGTTTATTCCATAAAACATGGGCCTTTTAGATCACACAAGGTGACTCTTTTAGCCTTGCATTATTCCAATGTTTAAACTAGCTTTAAATAAAATATCATTGTATTTATTGGAATATTGCTTGACCTGTTATATCATCAGATATATGTTTAAATTATCCAAGACTTCCTAGAAGTTATGAATAACTATTCCTAGCTTGATGTTAGAAGCATCTTGAGCATCACAATGATGCCTTTACTAGGCATCATATTCAGGTCTATTACTCAAAGTAATTTGTTTAGGATTAGGACCTTTAAGTGTATACAATTTCACATCTCTCACGAGATTGTCTCTTAAGACATGAACCCATTCGTTGAAGTTGTATCTATTGAATGTTATTATTTTATTAAGTCATTTAAAGAGAAATGACAATTCATGGTTATGAGAGTGGATTATATTTCTACAAAATTTTAACAAAATTCATTTAGTATTTTCAATATTTAATCTTTAATAATTAATACCCCTTTTTGTTTCTAAAAACATTAATTATCAAAGTCTAGGATCCAAGTTACAAAACAAATAAATGGTTACGTATCATTTATCCCATTCATCCGAATTCAATCCGGTAGATATCGATTATCAATTATATCTTACCATATATTTCCTAGATTTATGGGATCGATAATAACAAATTTAATTAGACATGTTTGATCCTATCTATGCCTTGGAACTCTCTTGCTTAGGTATCCTTTATCACAAGAGATCTCCGATCAAATCATCCAATTTGAAAAACTTGTGTAATCAGCCTATATCTTGGTTATAGAAATCGCGAAAAACACCTCGGCCATCAAAAGATAACACTAAGCGGTTAGGTATCATTTATCCCACTAGTGCATACAAGAGACGTGCGAGTGTTCTTTAAAAAGGATTGCATAGATTTGAGGTTTGTAAGGGGTCTTTGATGTTTTTATAATTCTAGTTTAAAAAACATGTTATATCTGTTGGATTAGTGTCTAAGTCCATAACTATAATTGGTATGTACTTGACCTGATTTGGCATGGTCCATTTGGGTTGCATGGCATCAGAGCAATTGGATAGACAAAATGAGAAAAAAGGATACTTATGATTTATATTAATGTATTATAAGTTCTAATATATTAATATGGAATCATATTATTTAATTAGTATTGATCAAGAATTAATTTAGAATTAATTTAGTGATAAAAAAGGAACTAATTAAATATGGACTCTTATATATATAGGATAGGCCAAGTTCATTTAGGTTGGGCTAAGCTTTCATGGATAGTCCATGCAGTGTTTAACCCATGGATCCTTTGGAATTGAAAGGTCATGGGTATTAGGGTTTACATGAATGTAACCCTAATCCTCCACACTATATAAAGAGGCCTCTTGTTCATGAAATGGGCACTAGTGTGTGTACACAAGAGGGCAAAACCGATTTTGGTGCTAGTATCCTTATTCTCAAGTTATTCCAAGGGTTCTTGGTGTTGTGTGAACCATTTGAGGTGCAACACTTGGGCCACTAAGCTCTTAAAGGTTCAAGACCACAAGCTCCATCAAAAGGTATGTCATTCTACTAGATTCTTGTATTGTATATACTTCATATTATGCTAGTTAGGATGAAACCTTGGAATATTGAATATTTGCATGTATAATAGAGAAAACATAGATTCAAGGTTTGCAGGGTTGCATGTACACCATATGAGTGTTAGAATGCTCAAAACCCATCAGTGATATCAGAGCCTAGGCTTGTTTTCAATTATACTTGATGCAATTTGCTGGAAAAAGCTGGAAAAATCGATTTTTTGGCTGTCTGGACAGGGGACTCGACGCGTCCATTGAGGGACTCGACGAGTCCATGTGCAAATTCATCCAACTCGTCGAGTTGGTTCATGCACTCGACGAGTTGGACCCCCTGACAACATATATTCGAGGTTTTTGGCTGGAATTGGACTAGGAACATTACTCTAAGCTGTTTTTGAACTTGTAAACCTGTTTTTGATGTGGTAATGTTCATGCTAATCCAATTTCAAAGATAATTGTCAATACATTCATGTTTTGTATTAGTTTAATGGTTAGGCTAATTTCATGAAAATTGTTTGATTTGAATTATCTTGTTCTTATGAGTTAGTCTAGATTAATAGAAAATTATGTGATAATTTGCTTTCAAACCAAATAGATCTAAATGTTGTTCATAATATGTGTTTTTGTAACTTGTCCTCAAGTTATATGAAAAGTCACATTTATGATTTTTAAAACTCATAAGATTTCCATAAGTTATAAAAAATGAAGAGTCTCATTTTTTTTAACGCTTTAAAGTCTTCCGTAACTTGTCCTCAAGTTATGGAACTTGAAGAGTTTTTCATTAAAACTACTTTAAACTCATAAGTTATGAAATTGAAAAGTTTTTGAATTGTTCAAAACTTGCCCTTAAGTTTTGGAATTTGTAAAGTTTTCCCTCATGAATACTTTAATTCCAAGTTAAACCCTTAGAAATTTAAAAGTTAAAATTCAACCCTTATACTATTATAATATTAATAGTTAATGGTTATATATATATATATATATATATATATATATATATATATATATATATATATATATATATATATATATATATATGTATAAGAACAAAGTCAGTCTTGCCGTTAGTAGGCCTCATTCACGAAGCCGGTATATAAGGGGGGGGGGGGTATAAGGTTACTGCCTATAAAATGGCAGTTTAATGGGTGTCCACTCTCACCCACCGCTTCCTTGACTGGTGGAGGGTCGTTAGCCGAACGGGTAGGACAAGGACTATAATTCTCATTATAAGTATAATGATAAATATAAAGTAACTAAACCTTTTATAAATTCCCAATCTTAGTTACTTTAGGTAAATGTGAATTTGGTGCTAACCCATGAAATTACACTTTGCACCTTGCTTAAGTCGTTAGTGGAGCGTGTGTGGTTAACCGGCACACTAACTTGGATTTAACAAGGTTGGCAAAGGGTGGCTTAAGGTTTATCATAGATCGGTGGAGTGCGTGTGGTTAACCGGCACATCGATTAGGTGATAAAAATTAAGAGTACCAAGTATATTTGCATGGTTATTCACACCTTGTTTGTGATCCTCGGTATCCCAGTCACAAACTTGAGAGGGCACAATCGAGACTTAAACATGTCGTTGAAAAGTTCAATGAATCTCAAAAGATCTATGAGTTTCAAAGCCAATTAAAAACCTAATAATTTATTTCGTTTTTCATGGTGGAAATTGGTGAATCGTCATTCACCTACCTTCAAATATTTTGTAGCTTGGATTACAGCATCCCTCTTCCAAGTTATAAAATATTGTGTTGGCTCCTAGCCTTAATATTTCATATTGGGTGTTATATTGAGGACTTAAATCAACTAACTTGAATATCTCCCATTTTAGATGTCTGGTTCAGACAATTATGATCTTCCCAAATCTCTTGGAACAAGCTTTCCTAATGAAGATGATGTTCCGTGGTTGGATAATGGAAATCATACTTCTCTTCCTCCACCCCCTCCAATTATTCTCCCTAACCCACAAGTTCTTGAATAGTTCAAGGTCACTCAAGCCCTATTGGCAAGCAAAGTCTATGTGTGCTCACATCTTGGAGATGAAGTCACATATTGACAAGCCGGGAGAGTTGGGTGTCAAAGTCTTGAGAAAGTTGGTTGTTGACTAGGTTCTTCAATCACTTTCTAAGTCACATAGTGAGTTCCTTTAGGACTAATATATGACAGACCATGACATGACCCTTAATGATCTTACCCTTTTGCTTGATGCTGCTGAATCAGCAATGATTTAGAGCACTGTTAAATCAAATTTGATTGGAAGATCGACTTCCCAAACTTCCATGGACATTGACAATGGTAACATTGGAAATCCAAAAAAGCTTTCTCTTCCCAATGGAAGGGGATCGGCCATAGTCAACCCGGTTGACCAAATGGTAAAGAGAAAGGCTAAGTCTGAGATAGTCCGGTGTACCATTACTAAAGAGTCCCTATGTTTCTATTGCCAAAGGAAGGGGCATTGGTTGCAAAGCTGCCCTATTTACCTGAAACATCAATAGGATGGTAAAAGTCAAAGTTTGACTCTACTTCGGGTAAAGTCCACTATCTAAATCTATTAAGTTCCTATTTGAGATTCTTATACATGATGTGACTAGGTCACATGTTGATGTTTTAAGAATCAAAGAAAAGAGGAAGCTTAAAGTAAGAATATGTTGATTCTGATCGCGAAGATGGATTTCGATCGCATGATTCGGTGATCAGAATTTTGAGCTGTTGCTTAAGAGTTATGATATTTTGCTTAGGAATAGATAACAACAAGTTTTCATATGCATTTGCATTGTAAGGATTAGTTTTCCGCAAGTTTTAAAATAAAAGAAAAGTTTTGATTTTATTTATTTTAAATATCCTTACAATGGCATTTGTGAAAAATTGTTGTTTATGTGTTTCCATTGATAGCAATATTGGGAAAATAGATTTGATTCTTTCGTTTGTGGTAGTGTCTAGATTTACTAAATAAGGAAAGATTCTCATCACCCAAGTTTTCAATTGGACCGAAACTTGGAATCATGCAAGTTGTATTGTATGATAAATGAGAATTTTCATCTTTGGAAAATTAAGACTAATTCATTGTTTACATGTATATGTGAGTCAAGTGAAGGACTAAGGGATCGAGTACAAATTCTTGTGCACTGGTCAAGTCCACCATAAAGATCGATAAGACTATTCTATTGGATTAGTGTCTAAGCCCGTAACTATATTTCGTAAGTACTTGACCCGGTTGTGCATGGTCCTTTTGGGTTGCCTTCACCATAGCAACTTGACAGGGTGATTTATGAAGAGAGAAGAGATATTATTATATTAATATATTATGAGAATAATATATTAAAGGAATAATAATATTATTTGATTAATATTAGTCATAAATTAATTAGGAATTAGTTTGGTGACTAAAAGAGGTTAATTGAATAAAGGGGCTTAAACTGTTAAATGTGTGATAGTTGAGTTTTTGGGCTATGGATCCTTATGGGATATAGGGTGGCCGAAATTAAGGAGTATGGGCTCCTTGAATTCGTCCAAGCCTTACTATAGAAGGATCCTTGGATTGCTTAAGGCCTAAGTTATTCAATTAGGGTTAAGGAGGTAACCCTAGTAGCTCATAGTATAAATAGACCCTATTGGTTGGAGAAATCGACCACCTTGCTTCCTTGGGAACTCTAGAGCCGATTTCTACACCTCTCCTCTCTCTCCAAATCAACCTCTTGCTAGTTGGTGTTTGTAAGCCATTAGAGGAGTGACAATTGTGACTCTAAGCTCCAAGAACAAGAAGATTCAAGCAAGCAACTTAAGGTATTCATCTAGATCTGATTTCATGTGTTATGTTTCAATTGTATTCACTAGATCTAGGATTGTAAGCCTTGGATACATTTCATGTTCAATTAGAGAAACCTAGATCCGAGCATTAGGGTTTGCATGTGCACATAGGAAAGTTCTTATGGCTCAAACCCATCAGTGGTATCAGAGCTTAGATTGATTTCTATTGAATTGATGCATTGTTTGATTATTCTTGCCATGAAAAATCGTTTTTTGTGCCCCTGACTGACAGACTCGGCAAGTCCCATTGTGAACTCGACGAGTTCATGCTACTCGGCGAGTCCATGATGGTACTCGGCGAGTCCAAGCGTCTGTCAGAGTGATTTTCGGGATTTCTTGCTGTTTTGCTTGAGGATACTTGCCTTAATCATTTTGGGTCAATAAAATCCGAATTTTATCATATATTTGACTATATCCTTGACAAAACAAAAGATAATTACCATTTAGTTAAATAATAATTTCCTTATGTGATAATAATTTATTATTTGAATTAATTGGTAGATTGTCTTGCAAGTAATATTGACTAGGTCAAATTTAGATAACCACTAAATTAATTAGTTAATTTATATTATTTGCTATTTGATCCTTTATGTTTTGAAAAGTTCAAAACTTTTCCTCAAGTTTTGAAATTTAAGTTTTGTGATTAAAAGTTTTAATTTGAACCATTTAAATTTCAAACCTTAGAATTTTACAAGTTTTAAAATTCAACCTTATACTTATAGTATTATAAGATTAATATATATACATATAACTTAAATGCTAGTCTTACCGTTAGTAGGCCTCATTCACGAAGCCGATCTATAAGGGGGGTATAAGGTTATGGCCTATAAAATGGTCGTTTAATGGGTGTCCATTCTCACCCACCGCTTCCTTGATTGGTGGAGGGTCGTTAGCCGAACGGGTAGGATCGGGCGAACCTTTCCTCATTAAAAGTATAATGAATCTATATAAAGTAACTAGAACGTTTTCATAAAATTCCCAATCTTCGTTACTTTAGGCAAAAGTGAATTGATGCAATTCCATGAAATTACACTTTGTGCCCTTGCTAAGACATTAATGGAGCGCGTGTGATTAACCGGCACATTAATTGGGTTCTAAGCAATGGTAGCAAAGGGTGACTCATTGTTTGTCATAGTTCGATGGAGCGTGTGTGGTTAACCAGCACATCGAATAGGTGACTGTAACAATAAGGGCACCATGTACATTTGCATGGTTATTCACACCCACTTTGTGATCCTCGGCATCCCAATCACAAACGAGAGGGGCATATCGAGATTTAAACATGTCATTGAAAGGTTCAATGTATCTCAAAAGATCTAGGAGTTTTCAATACATTTAAAACCTAATTTCTTTTTCGTTTTTCATGGTGGAGAATTAGTGAATCGACATTCACTTGCCTTCAAATTATTTACTTGTTAGATTACGGCATCCCTTTTCTAATTTGTAAATAATGTTGTTGGTTCCTAGCCCTAATTTCTCATTTGGGTGATTAATTGGGGAAATTCATTTCTAATCAACTTTGTTCTTTTTCCTTTTCGGATGTCGAACGCAAACAACAACGCTTCTGGGTCAAACTCCTCTGGTTCATTCTCACTCATGAACTTATGTGGGAAAGTGATCTTCGATGGGACCAATTTCAGTAATTGGATCCGCAACATTCGCATGGTCACTCGCTACGAGGACAAAGAATATCTCCTCGACGAGAAGCTAAAGGAGATTGATATCAAAACTGTTACTGCCGATGAGATCGCGGCCTATGAGGCCCACGAGCGTGATGCCACGAAAGTCCATTGCATCATGCTCGCGACTATGACTGTTGAACTTCAAAAGTCCTATGAGGACAAGTACCCCTATGAGATGCATCAGGATCTGCTGGAACGCTACCACCAGAGCGCTAGGCAAGAGAGGTATGAGATCATCAGTTCGATGATCACTACCAAAATGGGCAATGGAGTGTCCCTTACTGCCCATCTGCAAAAGATGCAGAGATATGTTGATTGCCTGCTGAAGTTGCATGTGAACTTCGATGAAGAGTTGGCAATTGACATTATCCTTCACTCATTGCCTTCCTGCTATAGCCAGTTCCGCATGACCTACCACATGAATAAGGAAGAGGTCTCCTTGAGCAAGCTTCAGGGCTTGTTGAGGACTGCTGAGAGCAACCTCAAGGATAAATCTGTTGCATCACCTCCTACTCCAGCTGCTGCCCCTGTCTTGGCAATAGGGCAAGGGAAGGGTAAGAAGAGAAAGGCCTCTTCAAGGGGCCACCACAAGGGAAAGTCCCAAGATGGCACCTCTTCTAGTGGAACCAAAGTTGGTTATGCTAAACCCAACTCTAACCCTAAGGAGGCAGAGTGCCACCACTGCCACAAGATAGGGCATTGGAAGAGAAGTTGCCCAGAATATCTGCAAGCCATCAAGGATGGAAAGATCAAGCCATCTTTCGCAGGTATTTACACAATTAAATCTAATAGTTTATCACATGCTACTTCTTGGGTTCTTGATACAAGATGTGGTTTTCACATATGTTCTGTTTTGCAGGGACTAATAGGAAATAGGGATGTGGAGCGTGGAAGGATGAATCTGATCATGGGAAACAGAAGATCATCGCCTGTGACCAAGATTGGAGTTTATTCCTTAGTACTTAGTAATGGTTTAGATTTAAATTTGAATAATTGTTGCTATTCGCCAGATATGGCTAGAAACATCATTTCATTTCATGGTTTATATAAACAAGGTTTTAGATATTCATGTGATAATGAAAAGGGTTCTATTTACACTTATTTTAATAATGTTTTATATTTTGAAGCATTGCCTTGTAATGGAATATATGAAACTGTGATGGTTGTAGACAATTTAGGAAATGATGTGTTGTGTGTGGATTCTTCCAATAGTATGGATAAAGCATGCTTGTGGCATTGTCGTCTAGCACATGTCAACAAGAAACTCATAGCCCAACTCCAAAAGGATGGAGTGTTGGAGTCATTCGACCTTAGGGACGATGACGTGTGCGAGTCTTGTTTACTTGGAAAGATGACCAAGTCACCCTTCACTGGCACTTGTGCAAGGGGTGAGGGTTTATTGGATCTCATACATACAGATGTATGTGGACCTTTTAGATCCACCACGAGGGATGCGAATCGCTTCTATGTGACTTTCACAGATGATTATAGCAGATATGGGTATATCTACTTAATCAAGCACAAGTCAGAAACCTTTGAGAAGTTCAAAGAGTTTAAACAAGAAGTGGAGAATCAGTTGGGTAGGAAAATCAAGATGCTTCGATCTGATCGAGGTGGAGAGTACCTAAGTCTTGAGTTCCACGACTACCTGAAGGAATGTGGAATAGTTTCACAATTGACGCCACCTAGGACACCACAATTAAATGGTGTAGCTGAGAGGCGTAATCGAACCTTGCTAGACATGGTTCGTTCCATGATGAGTCGTGCTTCACTACCTATCTCATTCTGGGGGTATGCCTTAGAGACTGTCGCCCATATCCTTAACTTAGTACCTACGAAGAAGGTTGCCAAAACACCTCACGAGATGTGGACAGGGAAGGCTCCCTCATTGGCACATATCAAGGTTTGGGGTTGCGAAGTTTTCGTAAGACGAGAAAATCACGACAAACTCGAACCTCGTAGTGAGCGATGTATTTTCATTGGCTACCCACAGAAATCCTTTGGATATCTCTTCTACAGACCGAGTGACAATGTTGTCTTCGTTGCGAGGAGAGGGGTTTTCCGAGAGCGAGAACTCATAAGCCAAGGAGACAGTGGGAGGCAAATCGATCTTGAAGAGCTTCAAGAGTCGAGCGATGAAGGAACCTCTAACACTGGCGCTCAACCCGAGGAGGAAACTCCGATTGAACCGATTGACGAGTCATTACCTCTTAGACGTTCCGAAAGGGTTAGTGTTCCACCCCAGTTCTATGGTTTTCATATTACTGTGGAAGGGGATATGTTCATTAGTGATAGTACACTAGTGAATATGGACGAACCTAACAGCTATAAGGAAGCCATGGCAGGCCCAGAGTCTGCGAAATGGAAAGAGGCTATGGACAGCGAGATTCAATCCATGTATGACAACCAAGTTTGGAATTTGGTTGACAATGTACCAGGTCGTAAGACGGTCGGGTGCAAGTGGATCTTCAAGAAAAAGACTGACGTGGATGGAAACGTGCACACTTATAAAGCGCGATTGGTTGCGAAGGGTTTCACTCAAACTCCTGGAGTTGACTACGATGAAACCTTCTCACCAGTTGCGAAGATAAAGTCTATCAGGGTGATGCTGGCCATTGCTGCATTTCATGACTATGAAATATGGCAAATGGATGTCAAAACCGCTTTCCTTAATGGGAAGTTGGCTGAGGATGTTTACATGGCTCAGCCAGAGGGTTTTGTCAATGCGAAGCATCCCAACAGAGTGTGTAAGCTTGAGAAGTCCATTTATGGACTTAAGCAAGCGTGTCGCAGATGGAATCTTTGTTTTGACGAGAAGGTCAAAGAGTTTGGCTTTCAGCGAAGCGAAGATGAATCGTGTGTATATGTCAAGGCCATTGGGAGTGTAGTAAGCTTTCTTGTATTGTATGTCGACGACATACTACTCATAGGAAACGACGTCCCGACACTACAGGAGGTTAAGTCCTGGCTCGGGAAGTGCTTTGCTATAAAGGACCTCGAAGAGGCTTCCTATATTCTGGGAATAAGGATAGTGAGAGACAGAAGTAAGAGACTAATAGGACTTAGTCAGAATACTTACTTGGACAAGGTACTAAAACGTTTTAGTATGGAGAATTCGAAGAAAGGGGAGTTACCAATCCAGAGTAATGCCAAGTTGAGTAAGACTCAGAGTCCGAGTACTGAAGTCGAGATAGCAGAGATGAGCCGAGTACCTTACGCTTCCGCAGTTGGCTCAATCATGTATGCTATGACTTGTACTCGCCCTGATGTGGCCTTTGCTTTGAGCATGGTCAGCAGATATCAAGGGAACCCTGGCAGAGCGCATTGGATCGCGGTCAAGAATATATTCTTAAGTACCTTCGGAGGACCAAGGAATGGTTTCTAGTCCTCGGTGGGAGTGATGACTTAAAGGTGCGAGGGTACAGTGACGCCAGTTTTCAGACCGACAGGGACAACTACCGTTCGCAGTCGGGCTGGGTCTTTACCCTCAATGGAGGAGCAGTGACTTGGAAAAGTTCCAAGCAGGAAACTGTAGCTGATTCAACGTGCGAATCAGAGTACATTGCAGCAAGCGAAGCGTCAAAGGAGGCAATATGGTTGAAAAACTTCATTGGAGACCTTGTAGTTGTGCCAGCCATAAAGGAGCCCATGGAGATTTTCTGTGATAATGAAGGAGCAGTTGCCTTCACCAAGGAACCAAGAGATCACGGTAGATCTCGACATATCGACAGAAAATATCACTTTATTCGACATCGGGTGGAAGAAGGACTCCTCGTATTAAAGAGGGTATCGTCAAAGGATAACCCAGCAGATCCGCTTACGAAGGGACTGAGCAGGGTTAAGCACTTGCAGTACGCTAGGAGCATTGGGCTGAAGGACGATATTAGTTTAGATTAGATAGTTTGGAAACGTGTAATAGATAAGTTGTTATTAACATTTGATGATTAAATAAAGGAGTATTATTTATTAGTAATGTTACTGTCTTATGTTAATCTTTTACCTATTGTTTCAATTTTGCATGTTTTGACTTCCTGAATAATTGAGTTATTTGATAATAATCGAATTATTCGAACGGTCCACAGTCGTTCATATGTTGGAAGTAGATATGAATGAAGACTGTCATGAATTGGTGTGTAGATTGTATAAAGTGCATTTTACATAGCAAAAGTTTGCTACAACGTTCATGAGTGCTTATGAACTTGATTTGAGCATTGGAATAAACCCACACTTGCTAGAATCACTTCATGGAATTTATCACCAGTGATCGCAAGATGGTAATATCATATGGTCTTAAAACCTAGATATATGGTTTATTATTTATTAATTAGTTGTGCATTGATAATGCGTAAACGCATCACTAACTTGATGTTATAAAATGCATTGTTGTGTATGATTTGATTAATGGATAATAAATGCATATAAGTCGAAGTTTATCTGTTCCTTTTATCCTAAGAAGGTAAAAGCGATATCAGGGCCCCTCGATGATTTGATTTGACTTATGTGTCGGGCCCGGTCAGGACTGAATTGATGTGTTCAATTAAGTTCTATGTCAAATGAACCTGAGATCGAGAAACCAATTGTTGGACAATAAGTATGACAATGTTCCATGTAATTGTCCACACGATATCTAGAACAGAGGATTATACGATCCCTTATCTGAAGGACAGGTTACTGATAAGATCAGAGTTTGACAGCGTCTTTAAGAGCTACGATTGCTAATCGGATTAGGTTTGCATTTATAGTTACTAGACTTATCCAAGTGGGAGACTGTTGGATTAGTGTCTAAGCCCGTAACTATATTTGGTAAGTACTTGACCTGGTTGTGCATGGTCCTTTTGGGTTGCCTTCACCATAACAACTTGACAGTGTGATTTATGAAGAGAGAAGAGATATTATTATATTAATATATTATGAGAATAATATATTAAAGGAATAATAATATTATTTGATTAATATTAGTCATAAATTAATTAGGAATTAATTTGGTGACTACAAGAGGTTAATTGAATAAAGGGGCTTAAACTGTCAAATGTGTGATAGTTGAGTTGTTGGGCTATGGATCCTTATGGGATATAGGGTGGTCGAAATTAAGGAGTATGGGATCCTTGAATTCGTCCAAGCCTTACTCTAGAAGGATCCTTGGATTGTTTAAGGCCTAAGTTATTCAATTAGGGTTAAGGAGGTAACCCTAGTAGCTCATAGTATAAATAGACCCAATGGGTTGGAGAAATCGACCACCTTGCTTCCTTGGGAACCCTAGAGCCGATTTCTACACCTCTCCGAATCAACCTCTTGCTAGTTGGTGTTTGTAAGCCATTAGAGGAGTGACAATTGTGACTTTAAGCTCCAAGAACAAGAAGATTCAAGCAAGCAACTTTAGGTATTCATCTAGATCTAATTTCATGTGTTATGTTTCAATTGTATTCTCTAGATCTAGGATTTTAAGCCTTGGATACATTGCATATTCAATTAGAGAAACCTAGATCCGAGCATTAGGGTTTGCATGTGCACATAGGAAAGTTCTTATGGCTCAAACCCATCATATTCGTCATGATTTACTAAAGTTTAGTCAATATGGTTATACTTACAAGCTTAAGTATAATTCTGAAACATTGGAAAAGTTTCAATGTATGGCAGAACGAATGAGAAGAATCAAATTAGACAGAAAGATAAAAGTTTCTCAAATCTGAAAAGATGGGAGAGTACTTTAGTATCATATTTATTGATCATCTTAATGATTAAGAAATCATATCACAATTAGTCCTCTAAGGACATCTTAGTGCATTCCTATGGCTAAGAAGAGGAATCTTGAATTGTTGAAATGGTTAAATCAAGAAGATGAGTCATACTTCGTTCCAAAACAATTCTTATAGTAATACTCCAAGATTGTAACATGAGTGACATATCTTAAAGAAGGTTTATAACACTTGTCGAATGTAGGAGTAAAATGTGTTCTACTCTTGTACATTCGAAAGTGGTAAGTTGTGATGTTTTGGATAAAACAAAGACCAACTAAGGCCAATTGTGTGAAGTGTTTATCTTGATAAGAATCTGCACTAACCCTTGAATGTTTGCTTTGTCAAGGAATAGTTCTTGACAAGAGAGTCTTATATGTCAAGAGGACAGTGGGAGTCTTAAAGATCCTGAAAGAGTTTCAAGAACTGATCAAGAATAAAACCTGTAGTTTATTACTAGCGCTCGACTTGAGGTTTGTAACCTAACGTGTTGACATATTCCTATTTATGTGTCCATTCCAGTTAAAGTTGACTATGCATCTGAGTTCTACAAGTTCTCAGTTGTTTGCATAACTACTTGGAAGCAATGGCACGCCCTTGTGCTGCCAGGTGGCAAGAATTTAAGATTGCACAAGTTCAGTCCATATGAGTTTGGATTTGTCACTAACCTTGTCTTGTGATTATGGTTTTGACAAATTCACATGGATAGGAACACATACACCATAAAATCTAAGTGTCATAAGGTTTCTCTCCGATTCATGAAAATGATGGTGAGGAAACGCTTTCACTAAATAGATTTGAAGTAGATAGCAAGTGTGATATTTGCATTCTCAAAGTCGTTAGTGGAGCGTGTGTGGTTAACCGGCACACTAACATGGACTTGTGAGAAATGGCAAAGGTCTAAACAATTGAGACTATGATTACGACATCCCTTTTCATAGTTATAAAATTGTTTATACACACATATGAGCTATCTCAGGAAAGGTGTATGATGTTGATAAAGTTTTATTAAAGCATCTCGTATCAGAAATCTGAACTTTGGTAAGAAAGTCAATAAAGTATTGATTTCTAGAAGTCCAGCTGATTTCTGAGTACATGTCAAAGCTAGCGGGAGCATAAGTGTTATGCTAATAATTATCATGTTAGTAGGAGCATGATAATTATGATAAGTATTGCAAGTTAGCAATGTTAATTATAGAAAACAAAATTTCAATTAGGAAAAAGTTGTTTTGCTATAATTAAGGGAGAGAAAATTATACTTTATTTCAATTCTAAAAGCTTAGATTGAGATTTTAATCATCTTTAGTCAAGGATATATATATATATATATATATATATATATATATATATATATATATATATATATATATATATATATATGAATTTTATGTTTGAATGGTTCAACTTAAGGAAATTCTATATATATTGCGTTCTCAAAATTCGATTATGATTACGTCATCCCTCTTCATAGTCGAATTATGAAAACATGGAGCATGGCATGACTATTGTTTTAATTCAAGTATTAAGTTGATTATATGAAACATTATGCAATGAATAATGTGTAATCAATATGGTGATAAATAAAAGGTGTTCTATTTATATTCATAAGTTCTGAGACCATATTGGATTCGATTACGCTTGTGTTTTCACTTTGCATGTTTTGACTTCCAGAATAACTAGGCTATTCTTTCCGTATGACTAAGTTTTTCAAACCATCCACAGTCGATAATACGTTGGAAGTAGGTATTAAGGCAAGACTGTTATGAATTGGGTTTGTAGATGTCTAAGTGTTGGACATAGCAAGAGTTGCTACAACATTCATGAATGCTCCTGGAATGAGATTTGAGTATTGGATTAAACCCACGCTAATTTGACTCACTTCATGGATTTTATCACGAGTGATCATGAGACGATAATATCTTATATTCTTCAAACCTAGAGATATGAGTTGTTGACTATGAGTTGGTTATACATTGATTGTACGAAAACGCATTGGTAACTCGATGTTATAAAATGTGCCTTTGTGTATGATTCAACAAGTAGTAGAACAAGCATATGAGTCGAAGTTTATCCATTCCTTTTAACCTTGGAGGGATAAAAGCAATATATGTGGGCCCCTTGATGATTTAGTGATGACACCCCTGAGTGCTTGGCCAAGCCTGGACTGATTTGCTTTGTTCAATTAGTCAGTCGTCATAAATCGGAAATCAGGAAACAACAAATGGACAGAGAGAATGATTATAATCCATGTCTCAGTCCATACGATATCTAGAATGGAGGAATATATGATCCATTATCTAATGGACAAGTCATTGACTAGGTCAGAGTTCGACATCGGCTTTAAGAGCTACGATTTCTAGTCGGGTTTTGGAGACATACGCAATAATAGTATTAGACTTATCCAAGTGGGAGACTGTTGGATTAGTGTCTAAGTCCATAACTATAATTGGTATGTACTTGTCCCGATTTGGCATGGTCCATTTGGGTTGCACGGCATCGGAGCAATTGGATAGACAAAATAAGAAAAAAGGATACTTATGATTTATATTAATATATTATAAGTTCTAATATATTAATATGGAATCATATTATTTAATTATTATTGATCAAGAATTAATTTAGAATTAATTTAGTGATCAAAAAGGAACTAATTAAATATGGACTCTTATATATATAGGATAGGCCAAGTTCATTTAGGTTGGGCTAAGCTTTCATGGATAGTCCATGCAGTGTTTAACCCATGGATCCTTTGGAATTGAAAGGTCATGGGTATTAGGGTTTACATGAATGTAACCCTAATCCTCCACACTATATAAAGAGGCCTCTTGTTCATGAAATGGGCACTAGTGTGTGTACACAAGAGGGCAAAACCGATTTTGGTGCTAGTATCCTTATTCTCAAGTTATTCCAAGGGTTCTTGGTGTTGTGTGAACCATTTGAGGTGCAACACTTGGGCCACTAAGCTCTTAAAGGTTCAAGACCACAAGCTCCATCAAAAGGTATGTCATTCTACTAGATTCTTGTATTGTATATACTTCATATTATGCTAGTTATGATGAAACCTTGGAATATTGAATATTTGCGTGTATAATAGAGAAAACATAGATCCAAGGTTTATAGGGTTGCATGTACACCATAGGAGTGTTAGATTGCTCAAAACCCTTCAATATCATGGTTATTGCATGCATTAAATAAACCATGGTATACTCTAATAAACTTATTTCATGTTAAAATCACATTTTTAACAATGTTTTATATATAAAACCCGGTTTATATAATTGACGCAATCAAAGTTTTAAATTAATAACTACTATTAAGTTATATCGTTTGAGCGCTTTAGAACATTTGAAAACATTTTAATAAAACTTTCTTTTGTAAAATAAGGTTTGCAGTTTGATAAGTTTACAAATCTCAATTTTAAACTTATACAATTTTAATCCCAAAATTTTACCGGTTACTAGTTTTAACGATAAAGTTTGTTTTATTGTAAAACTATTTTTAGCATCTTATGTTAAAAGGTAAATTTCATTAAAACCAAACTCCTTGTGATGTTTATTTATGTTCAAATATTATTTTGTATTTGAAAAACTAATGTATCAACCATAACATAATAATAATATCATAAACATAAAACAACACAAACATGCATAACAATTATAACAAATGTGCATAAACCAAGCCATTAACTAGTAATAATTTTGTGAGCCATCACAAAATTATGAAGTCCATTCCCAAAGGGACATAAGTGACCTTTATCATGTAAAGTCTTCATGTGCTCCCACTTGCTTCAACACCTTGTAGCAAGTTTATAAAAATAATTTTATAAAGTTTGAGAAACTTTAATAAAATCAACTTTATAAACTTTTGATCTTTAAAATGGCCACCATCTTCATTCTTGTTATTTTCATAAAAATAAACTATTTCTAAAACTAATCTATTACTTACAAAAATTAATAAAAGAAAACTATCTATTTAATTATTACATAGCATATGAATAACTAAATAATTACAACCATTTTAAATAAATCAACACATGCAACAACACAAAGGTCCGTGGCTAGTTTATGTACATCATACATATTTCTATACTCAAAAATATATAAAACAACTCTTTGTTTTTCTAAGACAACTTTTATGACCAAAAAGATGCATGTAAACTTTTGGTCAAAAATAACAAAACATTTTAAAGTTGTAATAGAAAATATGTATGAATTTTTCTTGCAAAGAGAAAATCATCCATGTTTTTCAAAAACAAAGATTTCATCAACTAAACAAATAATCTAACTAATCTTGCAAAAATGGATCTGATACCAATTATTGGGTTTTTATTCAAAAATCTGGTTTCACAACCGGTACAATTGACAAAGGAAGCTTTAAATTTTTTGAATAAAACAATACTATTTTACCCACTAAGGATCACTTTGCAAGAGTTAGAAAGATTAAAACAACCATACAAGGGAAAGCATAACAACCTTTGAAGACTTTGATGCTCATGGGAGGTTGGAAGTTGATGAAGTGGGGCATGAAACTCTAAAGCAAGAGTTCTCTACAAGTATCCACCAAGCAAGAGTAGAACCATCAAAACATGCTAGTATTCACTTGTAATTTGTTGTTCATAAGCCTTTGAAATATATACCAAATATATGTTCAAAGGTGAAGCAACAAAGGGGCTTTCTGTAGCATCAAAATGCAAGAGAATGGAGAAGAAGAAGAGCCTTCAAATTCCGAAATTTGGCAATCCTTTAGAGAGCATGGAGCTCTCGGATTTGGCTCTAAGAAGAGGAAGAAGAAGACTTGCAAGAAGTGTATCCAAAACCCTTCCATGCCCTCTCTTATATAATGGCCAAAAAGTGAAAGGATACCATAAAGTAAAAGGAGTGACAACTTTGTCCCAAGCATGGCAAAAGAATATACAAGGCATGCGTGTGTTGTCTCCTCCCATTTTTCGAAAAAGACATGTCCAAAAGAAGACAAAGGTTGTCTCATGGCTAGTTTATATATAAATATGTTATCTTTATAAAAATTAATCATTTTTTATAAAGAATTCCCAACATATATATATATATATATATATATATATATATATATATATATATATATATATATATATATATATATATATATATAACTAGTTATATATAAATATCTTATTTTATATAAAACTATCTTTTATATAAATTGTAACTAGTTTATTAAGATATAAATATGAATATATAAATATCTTATTTTATATAAAACTACATTTTATATAATTTGAACTATTTTATTTAGATATAAATATAACTTATGAATAATCATACTTTATGATATATTTCATAAGTAGTTATTTCTCCAATAAATATTATTTCCACAAATAATAAATTCCCAATTAGTAAAATATTATTTCCATGAAATAATATTTTTTCAATTAAATACAAGTGTTGATATATTTATTAATAATCAAATTATACTAATAAATAATCAATTGACGGTAACTTGCTATATGTGTGACCCTATAGGATCATATATTATTAGCAATATCATTCTATAATGACTCTTGGGCATACTAGATCTTTCAATGCTATGTACTCAACCTGATATCTCGTATGCTTTGAGCATGGTTACATTCAGGATGGGTGTTCTTAATTGAAGAAGGAGCGATGACTTGGAAGACCTCCAAGCAAAAAATAGTGACAGACTTCACGTGCAAGTGCGAGTATATATCAGCTAGTGAAGTTGATATATATGCTATATGGTTGAAGAATTTCATAGGTGATCTTGGTGATGTTCCTAGCATCAATGAACCCCTTTAAATCTTATGTGATAATGAGGGTGCAGTCGGTTTGACTAAAGAGCCTAAGGATCATGGGAAGTCGAGACATATACTCATGAAGTACCACTATGTTTGGAAGCTAGTCAAGAAATGAAACATTAGAGTGAATAAATTATCATCGGAGGAGAATCCAATTGGTCCCTTCATGAAGCCATTATCACAGACCATGCATGATGATCATACCAGGTCCAATTGCATTAGATTTGCTAGTGATATGGATTAAATGTTTAGTTGTTAGTATGGTATTTAGAAACTTATACAAAATAATTTGTAACTAATTTGGTAATTATTTTGTGGAGACTTAATAATAAGCTGGTTTTCTACTATTTTGTGTTAATTTATTATTGTTTTTCATTTTGCATGTTTAGAAACCACTTCCCAAGTATTTATTTTCTCAAACCTCCATAGTCGTTCATACTCTTGGAAGTAAGTAGTGATTTAATATTGTCATTGAGTATTAGTATATTGTCCATGGTGATTAGACATAGCGTAGAGACTATGAATAACACATATGAGTACTTAATGGAGATTTAAGTATTACAATATTCCGCACATAAATATTACTTCATGGATAAAGTCACAAGTAATTTTAAGATAATAATATCTCTTATTCTTCAAAATGAGATACATGAAGATTTTGCTTTACAAATCTGTTATGCATTGGTCTACTCCAATGATATCTGTAACTTGTAGTAATAAAGGATATGTCTATGCATGACAAAATGAGTGGACGAAAACTATGTAGTCGGAGTTTATTTGTTTTGTCTATCCTATCTATGGGACCCTCGCTGATTTGATCCTGACATCTAAAGTGCTTGGTTGATCCCTGACTAAATTTAACGTGTTCAATTTAATAGTCTGATGTAGTAGTCATAAATCTTTATCGAGAAAAATAATATCGAAAACTGAGATATAACCTTATCCATGTCTCGGATTCATACAAATATCTTGTAGAACAAAGGAATAAGTGATAACTTATTTAAGGACCGATTCTTGAATTGATCAGAGTTTAGCAGTTACATTGGATGAAATACCCTCTATTAATTATTTGAAAGTATTAGACCTCATATAGTTGATGACTTGTCCAAGTGGGAGACTGTTAGAAATAGTGTCCAAAATCATTAACTATTGGTAATACTTCTAATAATAACATGGAACTTTTGGGTTGCCCTTGTGACCTATTTGAGATATTAAAAGACAAAAAGAATTTAGGAGAAATTAGTTTATTAATTTGTCATCTTTTAATAAATTTTGATTAGAAGCTATTTTGTAATTAATTAGAAGTTCACTAATTACAGGGAGTATATGTTAATTAATAATTAGATCTGAAGATTTGATGAGGAAATAATAATTTTTTATTTTTAATTATGTTGTTTAGCGATGTGTATTCGTTTAAGAACGGGTGGATGGGATTGGATTATGATGGATGTAGACAGGAGTATTTGCTTAGAGGACCCGAGATGATTCTTGAGGAAAGTATGGATATGTGTGGAAGGTAGTATTGGGCCCGTACTACTAGAAGCACAGGATCCATACTCGACTCGAGGAAAATTTAGGGGATTCTAAGAAACTGGATAAGGAAAGATGGCATGGTTTGGCACCATGATTCGTTGCGGTGTGTTTCCATCTTTATCGGTTTATCGGTTATGGTCGTTCAGACTGAGGATGAGTCTTGTGATTTTGTGGGCCTTAATGGCCATGTCTCTTTGGGTTTCAATGGTGCGAACCCATGTGAGTTAGTTGATTTCGAGGTCTGGAGGGCCTTGTTTAAAGTAGTGACGGTTGAGTCGCGGACTCAAGAAGGAAGCGCTTGTGACAATTAGCTCGAGGATTGCAGCCGGAGACTAAAGTGCTTGGCATATGGATGGGGATGTCACTATTTTCAACAGAGGTTGTGTTCTTCTAGCTTTCCGTTTTTGGAGGAAAGAGAAAGTCGTCATGTGATTTTCAGAGTTGGGGTGTAGACCAAACATGGGGCTTGATAGTATGGGTTTTGGCGGCAAGTGTGGAAGTGTAGGAATGCACAAGAGGATTCTTGTGGTATTGTTGCCTTGAGATGAGATCAAGGGTCTGGTTTCTTTGAATTTAGTTAGGTCAAGTGCTTGTTGATTGTTTCAGGTGATCAAGGAGATGAATTGGGAACGACAACTTTTGTTACCTCTGATGTATCCTGACTAAGAGAATGATGCTTCTTATATTTATGAGTAATGCTCGTGATGAACTGTTTGTTGGGGATTTATAGGCGAGGTGGATGGTAATCCATTTGCTTCCAGATAAAGAATCGGAGTTATGAATAGCCCGTCATAATTTTGCTTGTGCATATGCAAGGGATTCTTGATGTTGAGGCGGTTATGACTGCGAGGTTTCCGAGGTCTCCATCTGAGAGTAACAATATATTTGAGTTTGCTTGATCTTCACCTGGAAGATCATCTTGCGTTGTGTTATATGTTTTGCGAGTCAGGGATGGTATGTATCTAGTTGATTCGGTTTGAGTATTGGTTTGTTGCAATTTCAGTTGGTGGTAGTTCGAACCCTAAGTGGGGGAGAACTGGGTATTCTGCTTGGAGGATCATCGATCGGTTAGAGTACATGGTTTTAGAAGGTTGGGTAATAGGGATGTACGGTTTGGGTATGCGAGAATTTGGCTTATGACATGGTCAAGTCGAGGATGCAAAGAAAGTTTCCATCAGATGTATGTGCTCAGAAATGCATGAGTTTTCTTTACGGAAAGAAGTTGTTGGACAAGGAGCTCGTTGCAACCAGTGGTTCCTTTCGGGATGTCGGTGGATAGATCAAGTGGCAGTTGGTCACTAAGGTTAAGTATCGATTGTTGAGGGATTTGTTAGCTTGTTGTATAGATTGATATCTATAGTACAGGTTAGGCAGTTTCTGATCAGTCAATCAGTTTCATAGTTGTATGCTTAGTCCCTCATGGAATTTTTCTAGTAGTGTATTGCATTAATGGATTAGTTGTCTATGAAATCTCAATCGTTGGTCTTGTCGTTCATCTTCAATAACAGAGGTTCTTCAGAAGTTTCAAGCTATATCAGTTGGAGTTCAATGGATAAGTCGGCCTATCGTCAAAGTCTGTACATGGTACATTTTGGTTCCTTGGTATGGGTACCCTCAATCGTTGATTGTGGAATTTTTTTCATAGCAGGCTTGAGTTTTGCAAATGTCATAGGTTATCGGAAGTTCGGATGTTGGGGCAACGTTGTTTAGTTTTTCAGGTTTGGATTTGGATTTGTGCAGAATCAAGTTTTGACATATCGTGTCGGTAGGGTTGGTATCTGGATTGACTCGACTAGAGTTTGACAGCATTTCTGATGGCTCTGGAAGTTCTATCAAGCTATTGTGTATTGATGGGATTTGTTCAGTTTTAATCAAGGTGTGGGATCTTAGTCTTTGACCACTCATGAAGATGTTTTTGTTAGTGGTTGAGGTTCGTCATTTCGGTTAGATCTACTGGTACCACACCCGATGGGTAAGGGTTGTGAGGAAGAAGGAGTATAGTAGATCTAGGGTTGGTTATGTGTCTTCCCTTGGGGATATATGTAAACTAAATAAGATAGCATGAGAACTCTTGGCTCAAATTATTGGCATGGTTCTCAATTAGTTTGTAGCCCTTAAATTGGAACAAGTGTGCAACCGCCTATCTCATTCTCTGGTTGTGTGCGACCATGTTCTCGCCTGAAATTTGCATTGGTAGCCATTTGTACTGTGAAAGGATTTGTGCGTGATAGAAGGGTATGACCCATATTTGTGTTCGGTTAACCTTAAGAGGGATGTTGATTGGGTTCCTGGAAGTCGGTGGACTGATGGTTGGGTAATTTTAGGCCCCTGTGGTGTTGGTCGTGGGTCTTCAGGCCATTGATGTGAGGAAGTAAGATCGACATAGTACCATGAGCTTATCGTTTAGTGGTTAGAAGGTGTCACGATGTATCGTGAATCAGTGGTTGTAAGATTTATATGGGTGGGACCTGGTAGTCTTTTGATTGAGACTATTTGGTCTCGGATCATTAGTTTTCTTGGCATATTTGGGTGTTAGTGCATTGTGGGAGTCGGGAGACTCGGTGACCATCTGGTTTGGATCATGTGGGCCGTTAAAGGTTGTTGGGAGTATTAGTTATGCATTAGAAGTCTCTTGCGGACTGTTTTCATTATGAACTTTGTTCGCTTGTGGGTTGTTTATTAGGAGTTTGGTTATGAATGTTGGGTATTAGTATTGGAATCTCGAGTCACGAAGTTCATCGTGAATGTCTCGAGTGATTTTTCAGGTCGAGGTACACATGATTTGATAAGTGATTTGGATGTAACGCGAGAACTATTGGATTGACCATCCTTATGCTCGTGGGATCAGCATGTGGGTGGTGACTTGTTAGGAAGTCAAGTGTGTATTTAAGGTTGTTGGGAAGAACCTCTGGACTGGGATTGGATGAAATTCACGATCGGTATATTTTGAGTATTCCTTCTGCATGGTTTAGTGGAGTTCCTAGGCATGGACTAGGGGAGGGTATGACGAATGAATGATCAGCAGTCCTAGGGAATGATTTTCAGGGTTTAAATTGATGGATTCCTATTTTCGAGAAGTTCCGTTTTTGAGTGGTTATCGCTATGATTCGAGGTCGTCCAGTTGGGAAGAGTAAGGTAGTTGTTTCAGTTCTTAGGTAGAGCAGTTGGGTTTCTTTCTTTGGTTGAGGGCAGAGTGTTAAGGTTCATTCTTTCAGAGGTATAACTGATTTCTGCTGGGATGGGTTTTGGATGGTAGGTTTGGGAGGCGGTCGTCGGTATGGGATGAATCTTCAATCTTAAACGGAATTCAGGAAGCTCGGGCAGGATCGACTAACGTGGTAGAGGAAGTAATAACGAATGATTTCGAGGACAAAATCTAATTTAAGTGGGGGAGAGTTGTAACATCCTATTTCGAGAAGTTTCTTATTTTGAGATTATGGACAATAAATGGATCAACTAAATGCCTTGGGCTAAAAGGGAATAAGGCTTAGACCCTATTGGATGTTGATAATATTGATTATACAATCCTAGCCCTTGGTTTGTGTTTTGGAGTCAAAGGGTAAAACTGGAAAAGTGATGTTTCAGACATCTATTATGAATTAAGGATTTTATTTTCATGTGTTTTAAGTTAAAAGTAATTAGATAGGGTTGTAGTGTTGGATTAGTGTCTAAGTCCATAACTATACTTGGTATGTACTTGACCCGATTGGCATGGTCCATTTGGGTTGCATGACATCATGCATTTGGATAGACTAAAATGAGAGAAATAACACTTACAGTTTACTAATATATTATAAGATCTAATATATTAATAAGATTATTTAATTAGTATTGATCAAGAATTAATTTGGAATTAATTAAGTGATCAAAAGGAGACTAATTAAATATATGGGTTGATTGTGTAAATCATCCATACTTGTATAGTGGGCTAATGCTCCATGGATTATCAAGTTGGGATAAAACCCATAGGATGCTCCATGGTGTTTTTGTACCCATGGATCATAAAAATGAAAGGTCATGACAATTAGGGTTTACATAGTGTAACCCTAATTGTGACACACTATATAAGCATATTATTCTTCCCAAAATGGTAACCATGAGCAGAGTATGAAGGTATGGGGAGGGCTAGCCGATTTCATGAAGTGGTTCATTTATCTCTAAGTTATTCCAAGTGTATTTGATGTTATGTGAACCATTTGAGGTGTCACACTTGGGGCACTCGGCTCTTAAGCATCATACAATCAAGCTACATAAAAATGTATGTCTTGAAACTTGTTTTATTACCCAAGTATCAAAGATTGTATGCTAGATAGGGTAATACCTTGGAATATTCATATTTGCATGTATAATAGAGAAAACATAGATCCAAGGTATTTAGGGTTGCATGTACACTTAGGAGTGTTAGAATGCTCAAAACCCAACAGTGGTATCAGAGCCTAAGCTTGTTTTCTTGTTATACTTGCAAAATTGGCTGAAAAATCGAAGTTTGTTGTTGTCTGCTTAGCAGACTCGCCGATTCCATGAAGGGACTCGACGAGTCCAAGGCTAAACTCATCCAACTCGCTGAGTTGGTTCATGCACTCGACGAGTTGGACCCCCTGACAGCATATCTTCGAGTTTTTTGGCTGGAAATGGACTAGGAACATTACCATAAGTTGTTTTTGAACCTATAAACCTGTTTTTGATGTAGTAATGTTCATTCTAATCCAATTTCAAAGATAATTATCAATAGACTCATGTTTTGTATTAGTTTAATGGTTAGGCTAATTTGATGAAAAAGTTTGATTTGAATTATCTTGTTCTTATTAGTTGCTTAGATTAATATGAAAGTTATGTGTAATTGTTGTTTTCAATCCATTTTAATCTAAGAGTTGATTCTAAAATGTGTTTTTGTAACTTGTCCTCAAGTTACATGAAAAGTCACATTTAAGAATCATAAAACTCATAAATATTTCATAAGTTATGAATAAAGGAAAAGTTACATTCTTTTAATAGTTTAAAGTCTTCCATAACTTGTCCTCAAATTATGGAACTTGAAGAGTTTTTTGTATTAAAACTACTTTAAACACATAAGTTATGGAATTGAATAGTTTTGAATAGTTTCAAAACTTGCCCTCAAGTTTTGGAATTTGAAAAGTTTTCCCTTATGAATACTTTAATTCCAAGTTAAGCCCTTAGAATTTTAAAAGTTAAAATTCAACCCTTATACTTTATAATATTATAAGTTAATAATATATATATATATATATATATATATATATATATATATATATATATATATATATATATATATATATATATATATATATATATATATATATGTATAAGAGCAAGTCGTCTTACCGTTAGTAGGCCTCATTCACGAAGCCGGTCTATAAGGGGGGGTATAAGGTTACTGCCTATAAAATGGCAGTTTAATGGGTGTCCACTCTCACCCACCGCTTCCTTGACTGGTGGAGGGTCATTAGCCGAACGGGTAGGACAAGGACTATAATTCTCCCTTCATTAAAATTATTAATGATAAATACTAAGTAACTAAACTCTTATTAATACCCAATCTTAGTTACTTAGGAAAATGTGAATTTGGTGCTAATCCATGAAATTACACTTTGCACTTTGTTTGAGCTGTTAGTGGAGCGTGTTTGGTTAACCGACACACTAACTGGTTTTAACAAAGTAGGCAAAGGGTTTCTTAAAGTTTATCATAGGCCGGTGGAGCGTGTGTGGTTAACCAGCACATCGGTTGAGTGATAAACATTTAAGAATACCAAGTTATTTGCATGGTTACTTCACACCTTGTTTTGTGATCCTCGGCATCCCAGTCACAAAACCTGAAGGGCACAATCGAGATTGAAACATGCCATTGAAAAGTTCAATGAATCTCAAAAGAATCTAGGAGTTTCAAAACCAATTAAAACCTAATAAATTATTTCGTTTTTCATGGTGGAAATTGGTGAATCGTCATTCACCTACCTTCAAATATTTTATAGCTTGGATTACGGCATCCCTCTTCCAAGTTATAAAATATTGTGTTGGGTCCTAGCCTTAATATTTCATATTGGGTGTTATATTAAGGACTTTAAATCAACTATCTTGAATATCTCCCAAAAGATGTCTAGTTCAGACATCTATAATCTTCCAAAATCTCTTGGAACTTCACTTCCTCCACCTCCTCCAATTATTCTCCCTAACCCACAAGTTCAAGGTCACTCAAGCCCTATTGGAAAGCAAGGTCTATGTATGATCACATCTTGGAGATGAAGTCACATACTGACAAGCCGGGAGAGTTGGGTGTCAAAGTCTTAAGAAAGTTGGATGTTCAATAACTTTCTAAGTCACATAGTGAGTTCCTTTGGGACTACTATGAAACAGACTATGACATGACCCTCAAATGATCTTATCTATTTGCTTGGTGCTGCTGAATCAACAATGATTTGGATGACTAATAAAGCAAGTTTGATTAAGAAGATCAACTTCCCAAACCTTAAATGGACATTGACAATGGTAACATTGGATATCCAGAAAAAGCCTTCTATTCCGAATGGAAAGGGATCGGCCATAGTCAACTCAGTTGACCAAATGGTAAAGAGAAAGTCTAAGTCTATGATAGTCTCGTGTACCATTTCCATAGAGTCCATATGTTTATATTGCCAAAGGAAGGGGCATTGGTTACAAAAACTACCTATTTACCTGAAGGATCATAGGGTTGATCAAGTCAAGATGTTTGATTCTACTTCAGGTGATGTCCACTATCTAACTCTGTTAAGTTTCTATTCTGAGATTCTCATTACATGATGTGACTGGGTCACATATTGTTGTTTTAAGAATCAAAGAAAAGTGAAGAAACTTAAAAGAAGTATATGCTGATTCTGATCGCGAAGATGGATTTCGATCGCATGGTTCGGTGATCAGAATTTTTGAGCTGTTGCTTAGGAGTTATGATATATTGCTTAGGAATAGATAACAACAAGTTTTTCATATGCATTTGCACTGTAAGGATAAGTTTTTTCCGCAAAGTTTTAAAATAAAATAAAAAGGTTTTAATTTTATATTTATTTTAAATATCCTTACAGTGGGATTTGTGAAAAATGGTTGTTTATATGATTCCATTGAAAGAAATATTGGAAAAATGGACTTGATTCTTTCGTTTGTGGTAGTGTCATAATTTACCAAATAAGGAAAGATTCTCATCACCTAAGGTTTCAGTTGGATAGAAACTTGGAAGTCATGCAAGTTGTATAGTATGATGAATGAGAATTTTCATCTTTGGAAAATTAAGATTAATTCCTTGTTCACATGTATATGTGAGTCAAGTGAAGGACTAAGGGATTGAGTACACATTCTGGTGCACTGATCAAGTCCACCACAAAAGATCGATAAGACTATTCGTCATGATTTACTAAAGTTTAGTAAATATGGTTATACTTACTAGAAACTTGGAAGTCATGCAAGTTGTATAGTATGATGAATGAGAATTTTCATCTTTGGAAAATTAAGATTAAGTCCTTGTTCACATGTATATGTGAGTCAAGTGAAGGACGAAGGGATCGAGTACACATTCTGGTGCACTGATCAAGTCCACCACAAAAGATCGATAAGACTATTCGTCATGATTTACTAAAGTTTAGTAAATATGGTTATACTTACTAGTTTAAGTACAATTCTGAAACGTTGGAAAAGTTTCGATGTATGGCAGAACGAATGAGAAGAATCAAATCAGGCAGAAAGATAAAAGTTTCTCAAATCTGAAGAGATGGGAGAGTACTTTAGTATCATATTTTGTGATCATCTTAATGATTAAGAAACCATATCACAATTGGTCTTCTAAGGAAATCTTAGTGCATTTCTATGGCTAAGAAGAGGAGTCATGAATTGTTGAAAAGGTTAAATCAAGAAGATGAGTCATACTTCGTTCCAAAACAAGTCTTAGAGTCATACTCCAAGATTATAACTTGAGTGACACATCTTTAAGAAGGTTTATAACACTTGTCAAATGTAAGAGTAAAAAGTGTTCTACTCTTGTACATTTGAAATTGGTAAGTTGTGATGTTTTGGATAAAACAAAGACCAACTAAGGCCAATTATGTGAAGTGTTTCTCTTGATAAAGAATCCGCACTATCTCTTGAATATTTTGCAAGTGAGTCTTATATGTCAAGAGGACAGTGGGAGTCATAAAGATCTTGGAAAAGCTTCAAGATCTAATCAAGAGTAAAAACCTGTAGTTTATCACCAGCACATGATGTGAGGTTTATAACCTATCGTGTTAACATATGTCTACCTCTGTGCCCATTCCAGTTAAAATTACCTTTGCATATGAGTTCTAAGAGTTCTCAATTGGTTGCATAACAACTTGGAAGCAATGGCAGGCCCTTGTGCAGGCAGGTGGCAAGACGTTAAGACTGCACAAGTTCAATCTATAAGAGTTTGAATTTGTCACTAACCATGTCTTGAGATTATGGTTTTGACAAATTCACATGGATAGGTTCACATACACCATAAAATCTAAGGGTCATAATGTTTCTCTTCAATTCATGAAAATGATGGTGAGGAAACGCTTTCACTAAGTAGATTTTAGGTAGATAGCAATTATGATATTTGCATTCTCAAAGTCGTTAGTGGAGCGTGTGTGGTTAACCAACACACTAACATGGACTTGTGAGGAATGGCAATGTTCTGAACAATTAAGACTATGATTACGGCATCGCTTTTCATAGTTCTGAAATTGTTTAGACACACATGTGTGCTATCTAAGGAAAGGTGTATGATCTTGATAAAGTTTTATCAAAGCATTTCGTATCAGAAGTCTGAACTTTGGTAAGAAAGTCAATAAAGTATTGATTTCTAGAAGTCCAGCTGATTTCTGAGTACATGTCAAAGCTAGTGGGAGCATAAGTGTTATGCTAATAATTTTCATGTTAGTGGGAGCATGATAATTATAATAAGTGTTGCAAGTTAGCAATGTTAATTATAGAAAACAAAAAGTTTCAATTGGGAAAAAGTTGTTTTGCTATAATTAAGGGAGAGGAAATTATACTTCATTTCAATTCTAAAAGCTTAGATTGAGGTTTTAATCATCTTTAGGCAAGGGTATATATGAATTTTGTGTTGGAATGGCTCAACATAAGGAAATTCTATATATAGGTCCATTATTTGCGTTCTAAAATTCGATTATGATTACGGCATCCCTTTTCATAATCTGAATTATGAGAACTTGGCAAATAGAAATAGAGATATTATAGGAAAAAGACTGGCCTAGAATCATTTCTTTATGTGAGACATCATGAATCGTGTCCCATTTGCTTTGGGTACAAGATCAATTGCATGTGCTATAATATTTATCCTTTCTAAATTTTCCAAATGCCTGAGGCATTAAGAAGGGGAAAAGATCTAGAATTGGATACGACTAAAATGATTAAGCAATTGTCGAGTGATCATGAGTGATCATGAGACGATAATATCTTATATTCTTCAAACCTAGAGATATGAGTTGTTACTATGAGTTGGTTATACATTGATTGCACGAAAACGCATTGGTAACTCAATGTTATAAAACGTGCCTTTGTGTATGATTCAACAAGTAGTAGAACAAGCCATATGAGTCGAAGTTTATCCATTCCTTTTACCCTTAAAGGGATAAAAGCGATATCTGTGGGCCCCTCGATGATTTAGTGATGACACCCCAAAGTGCTTGGCCAAGCCAGGACTGATTTGATTTTTTTAATTAGTCGGTCGTCATAAATCGGAAATCGGGAAACAACAAATGGACAGAGAGAATGATTTTAATCCATGTCTCAGTCCATATGATATCTAGAATGGAGGAATATATGATCCCTTATCTAATGGACAAGTCATTGACGAGATCAGAGTTCAGTTACAACGTCAGAGTTTGATAGCGGCTTAAAGAGCTACGATTGCCAGTCGGTTCTTGAAGTCATACTCAATAATAGTTTTAGACTTATCTAAGTGGGAGACTGTTGGATTAGTGTGTAAGTCCATAACTATATTTGGTATGTACTTGACCCGATTGGCATGGTCCATTTGGGTTGCATGGCATCATGCATTTGGATAGACTAAAATGAGAGAAATAACACTTAAGGTTTACTAATATATTATAAGTTCTAATATATTAATAAGATTATTTAATTAGTATTGATCAAGAATTTATTTGGAATTAATTAAGTGATCAAAAGGAGACTAATTAAATATATGGGTTGATTGTGTAAATCATCCATACTTGTATAGTGGGCTAATGCTCCATGGATTATCAAGTTGGGCTAAAACCCATAGGATGCTCCATGGATTCTCCATGGTGTTTTTGTACCCATGGATCATGGAATGAAAGGTCATGACAATTAGGGTTTACATGGTGTAACCCTAATTGTGACACACTATATAAGCATATTATTTTTCCCAAAATGGTAACCATGAGGAGACTATGAAGGTATGGGGAGGGCTAGCCGATTTCATGAAGTGGTTCATTTCTCTCTAAGTTATTCCAAGTGTATTTGATGTTGTGTGAACCATTTGAGGTGTCACACTTGAGGCACTCGGCTCTTAAGCATCAAGGAATCAAGCTACATAAAAAGGTATGTCTTCAAACTTGTTTTATTACCCAAGTATCAAAGATTGTATGCTAGATAGGGTAATACCTTGGAATATTCATATTTGCATGTATAATAGAGAAAACATAGATCCAAGGTATTTAGGGTTGCATGTACACTTAGGAGTGTTAGAATGCTCAAAACCCAACATGTAGATCCTTCTAAGACCTTTCCGTGGATATAAAGAATGCCAAAATCGTAGTTGGAACGAAGAAGTTATGGTCGTTTGAAGTTTAAATGAAAAGCGAGATTTTTTCTGGTACGTTGGGCGTACACCATGTAGTACGATGGGCATACTAACTACAGAAGTCGCGAGATCCCTCTAGTACATTGGGAGTACGCTGGCAGTAGACTACCCTAATTTGTTTAAGGTTTGGACCTTATTTAAGCATCATTAACTCTTGGAACCCTCCCCATATTCAGCCTTCATCCTTCCTTAACCTGTAATCTCGAAACCATAGCCTCCCCTCTCTTATTTTGAGTATTGGCATCATTTATGAGCTTTTTTCTCCATTAAAAGGTGGGATCTTGAAGAACAAGGCGGTGACAAAGTGTATGGATGAAGGATTCAAGCATAGATCTAGCAAGATTACATCATTCCTGGACCTTTGTGAGTAAAACCTTCAAACTTGCTCATTAGTTTCATAGATCTTGTTAGTTTTCACATATGTCACTTTTTGGTTACTTTAGTGCATAAAGTTTAGATCTTGAAACTTTGTGACCTTGTTATAGATAAAGTTGGAAACTTTATCCATCTAAACATCATATTAACTCAGATCTAAAGGTTGGAGACTTGGACTTAGTGGATTAAGTTGAGAAAGATGCACTTTTGGCCCCTTTGAGACTTAAAGACTAGATCTTGGTTGTTTGGACCATTCTAATGGGTAAAGTTGGAAACTTTATCCATAATGGAGTTATTAGGAACCATAAAAATGTAATCTTGGACCTTAAGTTTCCTTCCATGCATGAGCTATGATGTCTTAAAGAGCTAAGAAGTTAGGGTTTTTGGTATTGAGCACTTAATAGCCATGCAAGACCATAAAGTTGGAAACGTTATGGTCAGGGACATCATTTGAGGACTAGATCTGGATTTTAGACGGAAGAGCTTAAGGGGTTAAGCTCTTGATGGAAGGAAATGATGTTTGAACGTACGATGGGTGTACGTTATGGTATGCAGGGCGTACGAGGTCAATACCCCATTTCTGGTCAAGGCTTGAGTACGCTACACGTACAAGCTGAGTATGTTGGGCGTACTCAGTTGAGTTGAATCGGTTGACTTTTTAACTTTACGACATTGACCTGTTTTTGACCAAGTTGACTTAGGGGTATTTTAGTTATTTTGATTATAAGTTAAGTTTAGTCATGTTCCAATGAATTTATGATCGGTAGAGCTGATATTCGGAGCAGTGTCCTGATCAGCGATCTTTCAGACTGAGAGGTGAGTCTCCTCACTGTACTCGTGGTTCAAAGGCACCAATGCCGGCCCACTGGATTATATTTGTTGGATGATAGTTGTCTTTATGACACTTACTGTTATGCCTGTATGTGCTTGTTGTCTTGTGACTCTTACTGATATGATTGTATGCTTAGCTGTAGGGGTGAAATAGACCCAGTACCGGTTGAAAGATATCGAAGGGGTGAAATAGACCTAGTACCGGTTGAAAGATACCGAAGGGGGTGAAATAGACCCAATATTCGTTGAAAGATTTCAAAGGGGGTTAAATAGACCCAGTACCGGTTGAAAGATACCGAAGGGGGTGAAATAGACTCAGTTATGTTTTGACTGTTATGATATGTATGGTATGTTGTATTTTGGGGAACTCACTAAGCTTTGTGCTTATAGTTTATGTTATGGTTTCACGTACTTCCAACTTGAAAGGGAATGGCCCAGCTTGATCGCACCGCATTCGCCCATGTTTTCCATATTATGTGATTTTGGGATTTCGTACTCTGATGTTATTTTCACTATGATATACGCTTGGTTGATTTGATATGACTTTTGAATGCTTTGTAATGAATTAAAAACAAAAATTCTATTTGGAATATTTGGAATGTTACACTTAATCTGTTAATTCCATACCTCATACTTTCCAGAAATCTTTATTACTCAATAGGGATGCATAAAAATCGTAACATTGTGGACATGCATTTCCTATGCAAGTCCTACATTATTTTAGGTTAAAAATGGTAAATTATGGCCCAAACTCCATGCATTTCCTTTACTGCATCCTTACATTCAAGATCCATACAATAGCAAAACTAATACTAAATCTATGATCAAAAGAGCTATAATCACAAAATGGTGAGCCTTGAAGAATTACAAAAGTCTAGAAGATGATCAAGATGTTGGATAAGGCTTGCTTGGTGTTACCTTGCACCACCAAAACACTTCTCCCTTCCAAGGGTAAAAATCAACCAAAAGAGGCTTAAGGACTTAGAGGCGGGATTAGGGTTTTCATGAACGGTCTGAAGGTGATGGAGGTTAAGGGTGGATGGAACCGTAGTCATCACACTCCTTAAATAGGCTCAAGTCCTGGGATCTAGGGTTTTGAGTCTTGCCCCAACCGTATTATAGTCCATACAAGACCGCGCCGCTATTTCATTAGGTGGAAGCGTCGCGGTGTACACCATTACCACGTCATGGTCACTATCAAAACGTAAACCTTATAATTTAATAATATAGTTGTAGAGCATAAGCCATACATGAGATGAGGTGTTACACTACACTAGGCAGTGGACCTGATCAGTGACAATGTAGCTTAAGTAAGTTAGGGTGTCAAACACGTGGGGAATAGAAGTGTAACATATCAGTATCTTCTTATTAATCAATCTCAAAAAGAAAGAAATTAAATGTATTTATTATAAATGTCACTTAAATAAACTAGCAAACAAATAAACAAATAAATAAGCAAATAATAGTTACAACCATGGCTAACTGTATAGATAACAGTTTCTGAAGGTAATCATATTTGTATTTAATCCATCCCCGTTCAATTAAATAATATCATTTAAATGATATTGGTTAGTTATCCACCGATTCCTAAATTGATTAACTTTATGCTAGTTTCATTAATCCTATGATTTTAAGTCTTCTACCGGCAAGGATAAGTACCCTAGACTCAGTCTACTATGGTGTATTATAAAAGACTCAATTGGTATGATCCACCCTGGGGTTACTGGTAACTTCTCAAATTGTCCAAGCTATTGGATAAATCATGAATATTAACTTAACTTTATTATGTTTAACCTAGGGATGCCTCCGCTAGTCAGATCTGTCGACGCCTCAATTGGTCAAGTTACGATCTCCCAGTTGTTAACTAGAAAGTTGATTCAAGATACATAAAATGAACTTAATCATAAATCATGTACCCAATTGTATAAACATGTCAAAATCAATATCAATACTCATGGATATCTCTATTAAAGTCCAATTATTTTACCCTAATTACGAATAAGCCCCAAACTAAAATTTGTTTACAATTTGACTGTTTTCTCCATGTAACACACATCTTACCGGTTACATTATTGACCTGGAGGCCTAGCCATTAAATGAGTCGATGAGATGAATATGATGGTTTATTTAATGTTACATTTACCGTAAAAATAGATATTCATCGCATCAACTCATTTAATGACTACACATCCATGTCAACAATGAAACTGGTAAAATGTGTGTTACGGGGAAAAAAGTCAGGATAAGAGTTGATGAGATGGATATGATGAGTTACATAAAATTAGATAAATAATTTGAAATTTTTTATAAACCTCAAAAATGATGAAGTTGTTGGTAGTTTACGTAATTATTGTAGTCTTCGTTGGATAAAATTCATATTCCAAAAAATATATAATATAGCAAGAAATCAATTTTTACGGTAAACATAACATATATAACCCAACTATCTATCTCATCAGCTTATTTAATGATTAGGCGTCCATGTTCGCAGTAAAACGGGTAAAATGTGTGTTATAGAGAGAAATGGTCAAATCATAAACAAATTTTAGTTTGAGATTTATTCATAAATGAAGGTAAAATTATAAAACTTTAATGCAGGTTTCAACAGCTCATTTAATAACTAGGCATCCACGTCAGTAATGAAACTAGTAACCGATAAAAAATAGTAAAATCGTCACTTTTACCGGTAAATTACGTTCTTTCTGTAAACAAATTTTAATTTAAAAGTTATTCGTAAATTATGATAAAATAATAAGACTTTGATGGAGATTTCCCAACTAATAAAAGGTCTTAGTATACTAAATAATAAAACAATGTTTTTACCTAATAATACCTCTATTTTCCAACATCGACTAGTTTCCACACTAGTCCAACTTTATGTATTATATATATATATATATATATATATATATATATATATATATATATATTATATTTTGGAATTATTTTGTAACGTTTATTATTTTTTATGTAAATTTTTCTAAACAATCTTTTTGTAAATGGGTGCTATTATCCAAACTTTATTCCTATATTATACCTCTTAAGGATTATTTTTAAGTAAGGTTAATTAAAATCTATATATATATATATATATATATATATATATATATATATATATATATATATATATATATATTAGGGCCTGTTAGGGATTGTTTCTCAAGTTGTTTATTGGCTTTGTAGAAAAACTATTTTTTAACTAAAAATTTAATGTTTCTAAATATTTTTTTAATTTATTGACTTTTTGAAAAGTCAATAAATTAATAATTCATTTTAAAAATCATTCCGAAACACCCACAGTGTAAGAATTTCTTTTAAAATAATTATTTAAATGTTTTGCTCAAATATATTATTTAATTAAAATTATTTTATATTTTTTTGATGATTTTTTCCAAATACATTATCTAATGACGTTTTTTCCTTATTCGTTTTCGAGTTATATTATATAGGTGCACAAACAAGAGCAAACTTTTAAAAATCAATATATTTATCCGATTAAAAACTAGTATATTTAATCATCTTAAATAACTTTTCTCATTCATTATCTTGTTCATTTTTTATCTTAATTTTTATTAACACGAAGAATATATAACGATAAAAAGCAAAAAATAAAAGTCAATGTCGCAAAATTAAATTAAATTATAAATTATGATTATAGTGGTCATTAATATAGACAAACAAGATGTAAAAGAATATTAAAAATATATATTTGAACACAACGTTAAAAAAATAGAAATGTTTACTAAAATAAAGCGTTAAACATTTTAAAGCATTAAACAATATATTCGAACAAAACGTCAAACATTTTAAATTTTGCATTTTTAAATCTGATGTTAAAAAAATTAAGATTTTTTAAATTATACAAACAAAGGTAAATAAATAATTTAAATAAACAAATAAGATTTAAAGTAGAAAAGAAAAAAATAATATAATATTTATTAAAAAAACACAATTATTATAAAGTTGATGGAAATTAGATGACATGTAATCATTGTATAAATATAGGATGTAATGATTATAATTATTTAAGAAAAAAAGATATAATGATTAGGGGTATAGTTAGATTATAAAATAGGTATAGATAGATGAACGTTATGTAAATATGTATGGTAGAAGTGTTGATTACGTTCATGTCATATATTCCACGGGTTTTTGGTTATATTATAGTTTGTGATTTTATGTGAACGTATATTTACTATTAAATCCTTCTGTTATCTGATGAATAGTGTTGTGATAGGGGTTCTTTGTTATAATTTCAATGGGTCAATTGGGCGCCTATAAAGACCAACTATTTTGCATGGAGGATGTTGTTGAACATAATTCTTGTATTAGTGAACCTTATCGCAAGAGGGGTCAATTTTGAGCTCCATTTCTTGCCTCTTTTGCTTGGCTGATAATGAAGATGTTAATCATATTTTTTTCTATTGATATTTTTCTATGGATATTTGGAGTTGGTTCTATAAATGGCATGGCCTCCTTCCCTCGTCTCCACCAAGCATCTCAAATTTGATTCTTAAGTTGAAGTGTAACAGTTTAACCAGGAAATTTAGAAAGTTAAAACTTTAACTTATATAATTTGTTATATGGGTGATATGGAAAGCTCTTAAATGCTATAATCTTCAAGAAGTTAGGTTCCCCCTTTTTTCTTACAAATGACTCAAGTATCGTGCTAATCTTAATCTTTTAAATGTATTCAATATGAGTTTTTTTTGGATTTTGCATTACACCATTATAGTGCATTTATATCACATAATCATGTTATATTAGATGCCTTGGCATCTGGACGTAATATAAGCCCAAAATAGACAAAAATGAACAAATTATGTCATACTGAATGCCACAATAGACGACAAGTAAGAACTAATACCAATTTACATGTAAGATTTAATATTAAATTACCTATTTGAAATCTATAACAATAATGTAATAAGAACCTAAAAACCTTATTAGTTATTAAATACAATAAAAATAAAAAATAATTTAAAGAGAAAAATGTTTACAGTTAGTTGTCAATGTATAAAATTACGTGATAATGTTGAGCAAAGTTGTTGGCTTGAAGTGTGAGGTTGATCGGTAACATCAATTGCAGAATAATACAGTTAGTGTAGCAGAGTTCCAAACATTGCCTTGCTCTTGTGATATGCTATGTTTCCCCTCTCTATTCCCAAGTGATGTAACGTCCCAAATTTCAAGCCAACTTGAAACATTTTAAACTTAAAACAGTAAGCACAAAGCTTAGTGAGTTCCCTAAAATACTACATACCCATGTGAATAATATGATCCGATCATAGTCTTACACTCACTTTCGTTGCTATAGTATAATTGCAGTCTTTCATGTTATGATCTAACCATAGTCTTTCATATTAATGATATGATCCAACCATAGTCTTTCATGCAAAGTCACAAAGACAGTCTAGCATACCATGACACATACTGCCCTACATAGTATTGTGAGAAGACTCAACTTATACGAATTACGGGAAAACATAACCACAAAATGGATAAATGTAAAGGTTCGTCTCATAAACCACCTAGATACAATAAAGAGACCAAAATCTAGTCTACAAGTTAACCCTAAAGTTTGACCCAAATTCAAACTTTGTTGAAAGGTCAAAAAGTCAAAAAGTAAATATTTAGATCAAAAGGCGCCTCGCTCCCACTACAAGACAAAAAATTCGGGCTTCAGATCAAAACCAAATGCTGATTAGGAATTGATAAAGACTCCTCGATGCCCTCCAAAAGACGCGCCGCATGCAAACCAGTTTCAAAAGGGTTTTTCACTTATTTCGTTAATTCAAGGCTTCAACATCTCAAATCTGATTCTCAATAGCATCTTACTGGATAAAGTTTCCAACTTTATCCGTTAGAATGGTGCAAACAACCAAGATTTAAAACCTTAAGTCTCTAGAATGACTAAATGGACCATAACTTTTTCTTGACTTAATGCGAATGCATGAAATCCCATTTTTCCAATACTGAAAGGGTCAAAGAGTATTCCAAAGTGCTCAAAAGGTGCTAGAGTTCTCTCAACTCCAAATACATAAGAAAAATGGACCTAGAAGTGTCAAAAACAATATATAACAATATCAAATGAACTAATTAGCAAGATATGAACTTTATACACACAAAGATTCAGAAATCGAGTAAGTTAGTTGGATCTACACTGGAATCAACATCCTTGCACAAAGGAAACCATCTTGCTTTGCAAGCTTCACCAAAATGGACGAAATAAGTTCAAGAAATCACCAAAATACTCAAGAACAAGAGACATGAGGTTAGGGTTTCACTCAAGGGTGCTCTGGAGGATGTGGGGGTTGAGAATGGCATCTCCTAGGGTTTTGTGCCTCTTAAATAGGCCCAAATCCTGAGAAAGGGAAAACATCCCATAGACCGGATGTGCCTCTTCCATATACGGGCACCTCAATGCCTTCATATAAGATCTACAGTTTTTCAGTTTCAGATGTTCAACGAATTAAACATATTACATCCACAAAAAGATATATATCGGGAACTCGGATGTTACAATTCTCTCCCACTTGAATCATAATTCTTCCTCGAAATTTTTCGCAGTAAATAAATCAGGTTAATGCTCGTGCATCTTATCCTCGGGTTCCCAATTCCACTCAGAACCCTACCTGTGCTACCATTGTACCTTCACCAATCCTACTACCTTATTGTGCAAGGCCTTTATCTTTCTATCCAACATTGCAAACGGTCTCTCTACATAGTTCAAACGCTCCTCCGCCTGAATATCGTCTAACATAACCATTACGGAAACTGCTAATAACTTTGTCAATTGAGAAACATGAAAACTGTTGTGGATCTAGCTAAGCTCCTCAGGCAGATCCAATAACCTTGCCCGTCCAAGCAACCACTCTAAAAGGTGTGATAATTTTGGGGCGCAACTTGCCCTATTTCTGGAAAAGGATGATGCCCTTCCTAGGTGACACATTCAAAACTACAAAATACCCAACCTGAAACTCAATATAGGACCAATGCTAATTTGCATAACTCTTCTATTGACTTTATGTGGTCTGCAGTCTACTGCACACCTCATATATCCGCTTAGTAGTCTTAAGCACGACTTCAATTCTCCCCATAACTCTATGACCGACCTCACCCTATAAAATTGGGGTCTGACGTTTCCTCCCATAAAGCAACTCAAAATGAGGCATACCAATGTTGGAGTGAAAGCTGTTGTTCTAGGAAAACTCTGCTGGTGGTAGATCCGAATCCAAGCTCCCACCAAAATCAAGAACGCAGTCTCTCAACATATCCTCGAGATTCTGAATTATCCTCTCATTATGACTGTCTTTCTGAAGATGATAAGATGTACTGAAATGCATCCTTGTGCCCAAGTCATCATGGAACCTCTTCGAAAACCTAAAAGTAAAACTAACATCTTTGTCGGAAACCACAGAAACCTGCACCCCATGACTTGCAATCACCCCTTTAATGTAGATATCCACCAACTTCTCGGCCGAGGAATCCCCCTAAATGGAAATAAAGTGAGCGCTCTTGGTCAATCGATCCACGATGACCCAAATAGAATCGAACCCTCATGTAGTCTACGATAACTTAGTGATGAAATCCATGGTGATCTGTTCCTATTTCCATAATGGGATATCCACTGGCTGCAACTTTTAGTGAGGGATTTGATGCTCGACCTTGACTTTTCAACAAGGAAAGCACCTATAATCTACGTACCATGTTGTTGGATTTGGTGTCTAAGCCCATAACTATAACTGGTATGTACTTGACCCGATTGTAGCATGGTCCTTTTGGGTTGCCTTCACCAGTGCAATTTGATATGATGGATTTTGAGAATAAGGTTATTTAGGGTTTATTAATATATTACAAGTATAATATATTAATACGAATTTATTTAATTAGTTGTGATCAAGAATTAATTTATTAATTTTGTGATCAAAAGAGACTAATTAAATATATGGGGATTGATTATGTAAATCAATTATTCTTGTAGTGTGGGCTAATGATCCATGATTATGGGCTAAACTAATTCATGGGTAGTCCATGGAGGTTAAACCCATGGAGCATGAGAATGTGGAAAGTCATGGGTTATTAGGGTTTACCAAGTGTAACCCTAGCATGTCCAACACTATAAATAGAACCCTCCATAGACCAAAATCGGTTACCTCTTCTCTTTGAGATAAATAGATTATTCTCTTAAATCATCCTCTTGCATATTGGTGTTTTTGAACCATTAGACGCATCACACTTGAGGTGCTCAAGCTTTCAAGAGTCAAGAACTACAAGTCCTTCAAAAGGTATGTCATATAACTAGATGTTTTATTCATTTGGCAATTTGTATGCTAGTTTGGACAATGCGTTGGAAAAATTGAAAATATGCATGTATAATAGAGAAAACATAGATCCAAAGCATTTAGGGTTGCATGTGCACCATATGAGTGTTATAGTGCTCAAAACCCAACAGTTGTATCAAAGCCTAGGATTGTTTTCTATTGTATTTGATGGTTACTAGTTTTTCAAAGCTGAAAAAGTCGAAATTTTGGCCTCTGACTGGTGAACTCGTCGAGTACATGAACAGACTCGACGAGTCCACTTAGTAACAGATCAACTCGCCGAGTCCAGTTCATGTACTCGACGAGTTGAAGGCTCTGTGTCCAGAATTTCGAGTTTTTTTTGGCCTGATTTGGATTTGGAACACTACCACAAACTGTTTTGGATCATTGGAAATGTTTTTTATGATATGGTAGTGCTTGTACTCATCCAACCATAAGATAATTGTCAAAGTTTTAAAATAATTGTTGTTTTTATATGATAAACAAAATTTCTTTTAAATTGTTGACTAGAAATTATCTTGATTATGAGTTTAGTTAGATCATAGATTATGTGATAATTTTGTTGTTAGAAAAAATGATCTAAATGAATTTTAATGACCTCCATAACTTGTCCTTAAGTTATGGAAAATGAAAGGTCCCATACATTAAAATCCAATTAAACCCATAAGTTATGAATGTGAAGAGTTTTGACAAGTTTCAAAACATGCCCTCAAGTTTTGGAATTTGTAAAGTCACACTAATGAAACTTTAATTCCAAACCCTAGAGTTTTTAAAGTTAAAATTCAACCCTTATACTTTATAATATTATAAGTTTAATAATATATATATATATATATATATATATATATATATATATATATATATATATATATATATATATATATATATATATAAAAGTCGGTCTTACTGTTAGTAGGCCTCATTCACGAAGTCGGTCTATAAGGGGGGTATAAGGTTACTGCCTATAAAATGGTAGCTTAATGAGTGTCCACTCTCACCCACCGCTTCCTTGACTGGTGGAGGGTCGTTAGCCGAACAGGTAGGATAGGACATTAATTCTCCCTCATAAAAAGTATAATGATTAAAAAAAATAAACTAACTAAACTTTTATTAAAATTCCCAATCTTAGTTACTTTAGGGAAAATGTGAAAAGGTGCTAATCCATGAAATTACACTTTGCACCTTGTTATGTCGTTAGTGGAGCGTGTGTGGTTAACCGGCACACTAATCTGGGACTGAAAATGTATGGCAAAGGGTAACTTGATGTTAATCATATATTAATGGAGCGTGTGTGGTTAACCGACACATTGATTAGGTGATTTGTAGCATTGGGTGTACCAAGCTAATTTGCATGGTTATTCACACCTTGTTTGTGATTCTCGGCATCCCAGTCACAAACTTGAAGAGCACAATCGAGATTTAAACATGCAATTGAAAAAGTTCAATGAATCTCAAAGATCTAGGAATTTCAAACTAATTAAAAGTTAATAATCTATTTCGTTTTTCATGGTGGAAATTGGTAAATCGCCATTTACCTACCTTCAAATATTTTACAATTGGATTACGGTATCCCTCTTCGCAATTGTAGAATATTGTGTTGGGTCCTAACCTTAATATTTCATATTGGGTGTAATATTAAGGATTATCATCTAATCTAAACTTTGTTCTTCTTCTTTTCAGATGTCTATCCCAAACAATGCTTCCAACCCAATCCCTTCAGACTCTTTCTCCCTCATGAACCTATGTGGGAGGGTCATTTTCGATGGCTCGAACTTCAATGACTGGATTCGAAACATCAGGATGGCTATTCGTTATGAGGACAAAGAATATGTCCTAGATAAAGAGCTCAAAGAGATTGATGTCACCACTGCTACTCGTGAACAAATCGCTGAACACACTACTCATGAGAGGGATGCGACAAAGGTGTCGTGTCTAATGATTGTAACCATGACTACATAGCTATAGAAGTCCTATGAGGACTACTGCCCTTATGAAATGTATCATGATTTGATGGAAAGATATCATCAAAGTGCTCAGCAGGAGAGGTATGAGATCATTGCCTGCATGATCACAACCAAAATGAAGGATGGTGAACCCATCACGGCCCACTTGCAGAAGATGCAGAGATTCGTGGACTGCTTGCTTACACTGAATGTCAATTTTTATGAAGAGTTGGCCATAGATATTATTCTACACTCTTTACCTTCTTGTTATGATCAGTTTCGTATGACTTATCATATGAACAAGGAGGAGGTCACTCTTAGCAAACTTCAAGGCCTTCTTAGGACTGCAGAAAGCAATCTGAAAGGCAAGTCGGTTGTGTCTACTCCCACTACTACTTCTGCCCCTGTTCTGGCAATCGGACATGGAAAGGGAAAGAAAAGGAAGGCTCCCTACAAGAGCCGCAAGGGAAAGTCTCTTGATGGATCCTCTTCTAGTGGGACCAAAGCTGGTTCTGCTAATCCCTCCTCGAATCCGAAGGATGCAGAGTGCTTCCACTGCCATGAAAAAGGGCACTGGAAACAAAGTTGCCCCAAGTACTTGCAGGACATAAAGGATGACAAGATTAAGCCCTCCTTTGCAGGTATTTACACTATTCAATCTAATAACTCATCACATGTTAATTCTTGGGTCCTTGATACACGGGAAGATAAACTTAATCATGGAAAATAGGAAAGTGTCGCCTGTGACCAAGATTGGAGTTTATTCTTTATTGCTTAGTAATGGTTTAAATTTAGATTTGAATAATTGTTGTTACTCGGCCGATATGGCGAGAAATGTTATTTCCTTTCACAGTTTGTATATACAAGGTTTTACCTTTTCCTTTAATAATGAAAATGGTGGTATTTATGTTTATTGTAATGGTGTATTTTATTTTGAAGCATTACCTTGCAATGGTATATATGAAACTGTGATGGTTGTAGATAACTTAGGAAATAATGTGTTGAATATTGATTCTTCCAATGATATGGATAAAGCATGCTTGTGGCATTGTCGTCTTGGACATGTTAACAAGAAGCGCATAGCCCAACTCCAAAAGGATGGAGTTTTGGACTCATTCGACTTGAAGTCGGATGACACTTGCGAATCTTGTTTACTTGGAAAGATGACCAAGTCACCCTTCACTGGTACTTGTGAAAGAGGTGAAGGTATGTTGGATCTCATACACACTGATGTGCATGGACCATTCAGAACCACCACAAGGGATGCTTGATGAACCAGTGAATCGAGTATTGAATTAATCAGAGTATGAATTCAAGTAAGAATACGATATTGAACACATGATGTAAATATGATCTTGTTATGCTCTATTACGCTTTCGAATTCTTTACAGAGTACAATAGACAAGTCTGTAAAAGTTCTTATCTAACTCTAGTAAATAACCCTATTTATAGGGAACTGAAAGCGTACAAAAAATATACTAAGGCATTGACTCTAAAGCTTCGAATAAAAGCGCCCTAGTAAAATACATTACAAAACATTCGAAGAGTCCAAAACATACTTCGACTAATTACAACAATTCGACCCTTACAATCTCCCCCTTTGTAATCATAGTTTAAGTCTTCAATTTGTAAGAAGTGTGATGGAATACAGCAACACTCTTCGAATCTATGTGTACCAGGAGATAATCTTCTTTAGCTCTTTCTTATCTCCTTCATTGTTCTTCTTACAATGATTCATACGACAATTAAGTTCGTATATTGAGACGTTGAATATCTCTCCACTTCACTTGCCTGGAATAAGAATCGTTTAGCTTTTCCAGCTTTGTCTTTTCCTGTGAAGACCATTCCAAAAGGCTTCAGGCAAATTTCACCATCAACATATTTCTTCAATTCCGCCTGAGTCTTCGTAGGAGCCATCGGTGCTTTTATTTCCATTCCTTTGGCAGTAGCTAATTCCACATCTTTTAGTGCCAAACACTCATAATAGTTTTCGATAAAAATCTTGATGTGAGCAACTCCAAGCTTGAATTCATCCGGTTTAGTGTTTTGAAGGAATGAAAATGATTTGTCTTTTGAAAGCAATGCAACTTGTATAAGATCATACAAGTTCATCAATGGAAAATCAGCAATCGTAAATTCGCAAATCTTTCCATTTGCCCTGGCAACCACATACTTAACATTATGGACTGTGTTTTCGAAAATCACATCCTTTTTCATACTGATCACTTTCTTGATTTTAACCAATGACCACACTTCCTCAGGGGCTTTTCCAAGAACAGCATGAAAACGAATTTTCATGTGTGTACCTTCATCCTTTTCTTTAAAATTCCCTTTTACTTTGAACTGAGGCATTATGAACATCATTTCGTTTATTGGAAAATCCAGCTGATTTGTATCAGTATTTGTGACCAAATAGCTTTGTTTTGGTTTCTTCTCGAATGTATACATGTGATTGAAAGCTACCTTGGCCTCAATTGTTTCGTAATTGAAGTGTTTGGCTGGATCACCTTTATCCATTCCCTTCGGATCACTAGCACGCTGAGTCATAATGCTTTGAATAATCCTCAGTTTTTCAAGTTCAGCTTCTGCTTCAGCCTTCTTTTCCTCTTTCGACTTTTCCACTACAATTGATTTCCCTTTATCTTTCAAGGCTGGATTGTCAATTGTCTCTTTTGGATTCAAACCACTCCCACCAGTCTCCGAAGATTTACCAATCACAATTCCTTTCGAAATTGGTCTTGCAATTGGCATTGTTGTTACAACTGTTGAAGTAACCAGTTCAGCAGAAACTATTACTGGTTTTGTTGTTGGGATTTTTGAAGAAAAGACTTTTCCCACAACTTTCGCATCTTCTCCACTAGTCTTCGACTCACTAGTTTTTCTTTCTCCCCCTTGCACCCCTGTGAAAAAAGGCGGGGCAATCGTTGTTGGAAGAAGACTTGATATGCGAAAGAGAGGAGCAAGTTGTTTGTTGAGAATTGCTTCGAAGTGAACAAACTTTTGTGACAAAAATTTAGGTGTAATCAAGGAAGAAGACACCGGCCTGTCAGAAATTTCTTTTAACTCCTTGAGTAAAGTAACCACTTCCTCAAAGTTTGCACTTTCAGTTGTTGAAATTTGAGTAAGTTGTGGACTCAAACTTTCATATAATTTGACAAATTTGGTGACAGCGTCACAAATTATATCAACCTTTTGATTCAATGAAGCATAGTCTTGTTGAACAGTAGTTATTTCTCTTTTCATATCTTCACGAAGTTCGTGAATCTGCAACTTTACATCCTCTCGAACTTTCTTCACATCTTGAATAAAAAGAACATGTCTTTCCTTTGCAAGATTCTTCAACTCTTTCAGATCACCATCAAATTTTGAATTTTGAGAATTGATTCGAATTTCATTGTTTTGATCAGTGAGATCAACTTTCTCCAAAATTCGTGATTCAGAGTCTGTAAGCATTCCAGATACTTTGCTCACAACTCTGGCTTCGAACATCTTCAACATAGAATCAATCTCCAAACTTGAAACAGATGAACTACCCCCCAGATCAGCTTGGGATTGAATTATCGAATTCAACTTCTGATTCAGGATTTTAAATTGTTTCATGGTCATCAGCATATGATCTGGAAACTACTCTTCTTCTTCCTGGAATTCCAATTCCTCAAACATACCTCCAAACCCCTCATTATCAGTTTCTGTCTCCATAAAAATGGTTTATTGAACAGGTGAAGTTGGTTTGGGTGGCTCAGTAGATTGTGAAGAAAAAATAGAAGTAAAGTGTTGATCAAGAATGTGTTCGAATGTTGGGGAATCTGTGGAAACAATGCTTGCGAAAGGAGCAGAAGTAGATGGACCTTTAGAGTCAGTTTTCGAACCTCCTTCACCCATATTGACATTTGCATCCATATCAGATACGTTTTCACGGATGCCTGAAGTTTGGACCTCCTCAGAAACTGATTTGGAAACCGGAACTCCGAGTGGTATGATAATCGGCTGCTCAACAGATAAACTTTCATGAAGAATATTTGCTTCTGGTGTTTCCGGAACTTTTTCAACTTCATCTTCTATGGACTCATTTGCAAGCACAAGTTTTCGTGAATGCTTCTTCTTCTTCTTCTTCTTCTTGGATATGTGTTTCGCCATATCTGTAGCCCTTCGTTTCTTTGATGATGGAGAAATAGGGGCTGGCATTTCACGAATCAACACACCCTGATGAGTAACTTGAGGCTTTCGAACTACATTAGTTGTTGGAGACTTGCGTAGATGCGAAGACATCTTTTTAATTCTTCGAAACATGCCTGTCTTCGAAGGAATAACCACTTTTTGTTGAGACTCAGGAACAACCGGTTCAATTATTTGAGTCTCTATCATTGATACTTCGTGAACTGCAGACTCTTCAATAATAACTGGCTTCTTCTTTGGAGATTTCGAAGATTTCGAATCCTTGGTTTGCTTTTCAGAAGAAGCAGGTTCAGACTTCTTTGATCGTTTAGACTTCTTTTCTTCCCTTGGCAACAATATCCCAGTCTGAACAGAAGAATCAATTGTTTGCAAATATGCTACCAAAACTGAATTCGTAGGATCAACTCCTTTGAGCATCGCATCTGGAATACGAGCAACAGTTGGAAAATCATCAGCACTATCTATAACTTCCTTCGGATAGTGGTATGATTGAAAAACAACTTTTTCTTCATCATTTGGTACCAAAATCCCTTCCTTATTATAAAAATATTGCAAAATCAGGCTCCAGTATCGTGCACACGAAATACCATGAATAGCATTCGTATGTTCTACACTCTTTTGGAATTCCTTCCATAATTGTGTAGAATAGTCCACTTGAAGATCATAATAGATGCCAGCGACCATGGAATAAACCTCCATTCTTCCTTTGTCTAGACCAACTGTTCTCCCAGTCAAACATCTTAGAAAAATACCAAATAAGAAATTCCATAGTCGTGGAAGACCAGATTTCTTAAAATCACTAATCTTGGACAATGGTGGCTGATATCCCATCTCATTAAACATGTAGACGATTTGAGGGAATGTGAAATCAACATATGGAGGCGAATTCGGAATAGCAAGAATTTGGCAAAAGAGTTTCTTGGATAATCTGACCTTTTTATCATTCACCAAATGAAAAGTTATCGTATCAGAAGCTTTGTTGTAAGTAGCAGTTGATCCTGCTTGAGAAAGCCAGGACAGTGGAACAGAGAAAGAATTGAACATCGCCGTAGATAAAACAGAGTTCTTCAAGGCAACGATGAGCATCTTCAATTCTTCCGGGTATTGAGAAACTTCACCCTCCACGTAATAGTTAGTTGCTTGAATCTTCATTATTGGTACGGAAGAAACATCTTCAGTGGAAGGATCAACATCAACGTGAACAGAAGTCGCCATTGTTAGGGTTTGAGGATTTTGAAGATCAGAGAATTTGGGGAATTTTTGCTTTTGAAATGCGTAAACTGATAATGAACCCTTGAATCCCCTTTTATATGTAACCCTGAAGTTTGAATTTGAAGCGGGATGTGTATTTAATGATATCCGACGTGGCACCTTGAAAGTCGGACCATTACTGTGGAAAAGTAGCCATGCGTCAAAAAGTAGCTGTCACATCACCTTGAAAACCAGACAGAATACCATACGTCATTTATAAACAGCCTGTCTTGTTATCCCCAAGAGTATTGTAACCGTCAGAACCTTTCGAATGGAAGCAAGGCTCTTTCACTTTTGGGATGAAAAGCGAAGTCATACGCCAGAAGTTTGAAATCATCAGCCTGAGTTGGTATTACTCAGAGCCTCAAGGATTTCGTGAGTGCAGTGTTCCAAAGAATATAGACGAGAAACAAAGATAAGAAAAATATGGGATATTGTGATGTCAAACCATTGACACAAAAGCAGATAAAATCCCGGGCAAAGATTACTTTATTAATCATTAAGATAAAATGATCAATAGCTTGTGTAGGTTCCCGTGAATTACAATTGAATACTTGTTGATAAGTATCAAAGGGCTTCTTTTATAATGCTTCGTGGGTAGTTAAAAAATTTCGTTACATGTCATCCTAAACATAAGGTGAGAAATTGTAACAGAAATTACTTGTTTGACCAGTGTAGTCAGTGACAAGTTGGCTTTGATAAATTTTGAAATGACAAGGACATTCGAATGAAACTCACACGGAGATCATATTCAAGAAAAAATTTGTGTGCTGGATCTTGTTGGGTAACAAACATCGTGGGTTTCGAATGTTTGATCAAGACCACTCATTCGAAATGACTATGATTTGGAGTTTCGAATTTTGGTACAGAAAAAAAAGTTTCGTGAAAATCTGGAGCTTAGTTCCCCGTCAATTCCTTAAAAAAAGTATTGAAAATTGGGTTTCACTTTCATCACGGTCTCATGATGTCAGATCATAAACACATATTTTTGATATGTCTAAGTCTCGATGGGTTTGATCGGAGACCTCTCGGACATATGTCTTCGTGTGTGATCGTGTAAGAACTTTATGGATGAAAAAGATTGATACAAGACACGAAAAGTACCTCTGTTATATTTGGACAAAACAGAAAACTCTTAACTCATTTTGAGAAGAGTCAGGTAGCTCAGAGACTAATGTGAATATAAGCCTGATTGGGAAGAAATTTTCGTATGAATAATTTCATTAAGGCTTTCGTACACACACATTGAGTCATGGAGGCTTTGGACAACATGCAGCAACATGCTTCTAGGGACAACCTAACTAGTTCGAATGATGAAAAATGTATCGATTCATACGAAAAATGTACTTGACCCTAGTACTGCAATCATAATCCCCTTTGTATCTTCATGATAATCTGCAACAAAATACTAAAAAGAAGTGAGAATTAAAATATTTTTGTTGTTTTGAAATTTTCGAAAGAAAAGACAGAACAAACGAAAATCTTTTTGGATTTTTGAATTTTCGAAAATTAAATGACAAGACAAAAACAAATGAAAATCTTTTTGGATTTTTGAATTTTCAAAAATTAAATGACAAGAAAAAAACAAATGAAAATCTTTTTAGATTTTTGAATTTTCGAAAATTAAATGACAAAAATAAAAGAAAATCTTTTTGGATTTTTGATTTTTCGAAAATTGAATTACAATACAAAAGAAAATCTTTTTTGATTTTTGATTTTTCGAAAATTTAAAATATACTGTACTTGTTACAAAAACACGAAATTTTATCATCCCCTTATAAGTGACAAATGTACGAATTCGAAGGGGTCGAAGCGTTGACTATGAACAGTAACCTCTGAATGATGAATGACTTTGCATTGTCTTTTATTCAGCGCCTCTGATTCATTCCTGGTCAACCATCATTCTCCTTTTTCGCATGGAACAGAATTTCCATCAATCATTCCAAGTCCTTCTATAATTTTCACAAAAGATTTTTCATCTAAAGGTTTCGTGAAAATATCAGCTAACTGATCAGTTGTTTTCACAAAATGTACTTCAATATTTCCATCCTCCATGTGATCTTTGATGAAATGATAACGAAGAGCTATATGTTTAGTCTTCGAATGCTGCAAAGGATTATGACAAATTCTTATCGCACTTTGAGAATCACAATATAATGGAATCTTTTTCATATTTATCGCATAATCACACAATTGACTTTGGATCCATATTATTTGTGAAGTGCAAGCAGCAGCCACATATTCTGCTTCAGCTGTTGAAATTGATACGCATGTTTGCTTTTTCGACTGCCAGCTCACCAATTTTCCATCAAGAAATTGACATCCACCACTTGTGCTTTTTCGATCAAGATTACAACCACCCAAATCTGCATCCGAATATGCTTGTACAAAGAACCCAGTTTTCGATGGATACCACAATCCTAACGAAATTGTTCCTTTAAGATAACGAAAGATATTATTCACAGCAGTGAGATGTGGTTCTCGTGGATTTGACTGATACTTAGCACAATTACACACAGAAAACATGATATCAGGTCTACTTGCTGTAAGATAAAGTAATGAACCAATCATGCTCCTATATAAAGTTATGTCAACTGCAGGTTTATCTAACGACGGTGTTAACTTTATGCCCGTTGCCATTGGAACTCGTAACTTTGTGCTATTCGTCAATCCAAACTTTTCTAGCAGATTTTTCGTATACTTTTCCTGATTAATAAAAATCCCTTCTCTGTTTTGACAAATATTCAGTCCAAGAAAATTATTGATTTTTCCCATCATGCTCATTTCAAACTTGCTTTTCATCAGATCTTCGAATTCTCTAGACAAGGCAGGGTCAGTTGAGCCAAAAATAATATCATCAACATAAATTTGAACAAGCATTAGATGTTTCCCCACTTTCTTTCGAAATAATGTGGGATCAACAGATCCTTGTTTAAATTTAGATTGTTTCAAAAATGATGTAAGAGTTGCATACCATGCTCGTGGTGCTTGTTTCAAACCATAAACTGCCTTATCTAAAACATAAACATGATCAGGATATTCTTCGTTAATCAAACCTGGGAGCTCTTCCACGTAAACAGTTTCTTCAAGCTCTCCATTTAGAAATGCACACTTCACGTCCATTTGATAAACATCAAAATCTTTGTGAGCTGCATAAGCCAGAAATATACGAACCGCCTCGAGTCTTGCGACAGGGGCAAAAGTTTCTTCATAGTCGATTCATTCTTGTTGTGAATATCCTTTAACAATAAGTCTGGCTTTGTTTCGAACAATGTTTCCATCTTTGTCGGTTTTATTTTTGAAAATCCATTTTAACCCGACAATCGAAACATTTTCAGGTTTAGGAATTAATCTCCAAACCTTGTTTCGTTCAAATTCAGATAATTCAGATTGCATTGCAACAACCCAATCTGAGTGTTCCATTGCAACCTTAACTGTTTTTGGTTCAATTTTAGATATAAAAACATTGAACATGCAAAATTCTTGATGAGTATTCAATACCTCATTCTTTGCACGAATTTGAGCTCTTGTTAAAACTCCATCTTGTGGATTCCCAATCACTTGATCCTTTGGATGATCTCTTGTCCACTTATCCATTGGCGGATATGCTAGATCAAATTCCAAAGGTGCATCTTCGTATATATCATTGTTTTCTGAGCCTACAATCGAACAAACATCATCAAAATCATTATTATTCTCAATGTTTTCTAAATGCTCCCCCTCAACATTATGCTCCCCCTCAACATCATCATTCAATCTTTCTTTCTCCCCCTCGAAAGAATGCTCTTCATCATCTAATGTATTCGAATCCAAGTGCTCCCCCTCCACTGGATTGTTTTGCATACTTTCGCCTTTCTCTGGAGAATTTGATGTTGAATCATCAGTAAGCTTTGTTAGTTCAGAGAGATGATTATCATTTGCATTTATTTCAGCATCAACAGCATGATATGAAATTCCAAAAATTAAATCATAATCAATATCTAATGTTTGTGAGGATTCAGATTCATCTTGTGTGTTTTGCAGAATAGGATGATTTTCAAACTGCAATGTAGTTTGTTTAACGTAGTAATCATCAAATGTAAGATTAAAAGTTACTTTAACTTTTCGTGTTCTTTTATTCAACACACGATATGCGACTGAATTATGGAAATATCCCAAGAAAATCCCTTCATCTTCTTTAGCTTGAAATTTCGTAAGATGATCCTTGAAATTCATAATGAAGCACCTGCATCCGAAAACATGAAAAAATTTGACGTCAGGTTTTCGATTGTTGAGAATTTCATATGGAGTAATGTTAAAACGACGATGAATGAACGATTTGTTTTGAGTGAAACATGCGGTTGATACTGCTTCAGCGCAAAGGTATTGTGGAAGATTCGCATATGCCAACATGGTCCTTGCCGCTTCGCATAGAGACCTATTTCTTCGTTCAACAACACCATTTTGTTGTGGTGTGTATGGAGATGAAAAATTATGCGAAATCCCTTTGTCCACCAAAAATGAATCAAGAAAATTGTTCTTAAATTCAGTTCCATGATCACTCTTAATTTTTCGAACAGTCTTCTTCAATGTTGTTTCCATCTTTTTGATAAAGTCAATCATGATTTGTGCAACTTCGGATTTAAGCCTGAGAAAATAAACCCACATAAATCTGGAAAAATCATCAACAATAACTAAAATGTACCGTTTCTTGTTGAGAGTTGAAACAGTCGAAGGACCACACAAATCAATATGTAAAAGCTCCAAAGGTGCGACAATTTTCGAATCTATCGTTATTGGATGACCTTGTTTATGTTGCTTGCCAACTTCACAAGCTGCACATAAAGAATCATTGTCAAATTTAAGTACAGGTAAACCTCTTACCAGATCTTGTACCACAAGTTTATTGATGTTTCAAAAATTGAGATGAGAAAGTCTTCGATGCCATAGCCAACTTAAGTTTGCTGTTGCTTTCGAAAGAAGACATATGGCAGGTTTCCCTACTATCGGATTGATGTCCAGAGTGAGCATGTCACCTTTCCTTTTGGATTTCAGTAACACTTATTTTGTGTTGACATTCGAAATAACACTTCCTTCTTCATTAAAAAGAACTTGATTGCTAGTGCCCACAACAAGTTGAGAAACACTAATCAAGTTATGTTGAAGACCTTCAACATATGCAACACGATTCACAGTGAATTGTCCATTCGTGATCTTCCCATATCCTTTGACTTGACACTTTTGATTGTTCCCAAACTTTACTACTCCTGCATTTTTGAGACTTCGAAAATCTCGTAAATTCTCCTTCTTCCCAGTCATGTGACGAGAGCAACCACTATCAATGTACCACTTGTTATCATATTGCTCGTCACATAGTACCTGCAATCAGTGGAAAAATTTGGGTACCCAAGGCTTTTTGGATCCTTGGAAATTAGATTTCAATTTCGAATGTAATGAAGAACTTTTAACTCAATCACAAACTTTAGTTTTGAGACTATCAATTAAGTTCACTTCCTCATTTAAAGGAACCGAAACATAAGATTTTGATGGTTTCGAATGTTCACTAACATTACCCTTCGAATTCTGAGGTTGTGAATGAACATTCTTTGCTTTTAGTACTGGTTTCCAAGCTTTGACTGATATGTTCGAATCCTTAGAAGATGAACTTCTGTTTGATGAAGTATTCACATACTTTTCATATGCTTCGTGAATTTGTTCCTTTGAAAATGTATTCGACTGATACATCTTTCCTTTGCCTTCAAGCCAATGATCAATGTTCTTCCTTGAAGTCATTCCTTTTTCCCGTAAAGTTTTCATTGTTTCTTTCTTCGTATAATTAGGAAAATTTGGCTTTTGAGGAACAAAATCAACTTTTGGATTTGTTAAAAATGATTGAGCATATGATGTATCAACTGTTGATTTAAAATGTTGACGTTGAAAGAATTGTTGATTTGAATTAGATTTATTTGAAAATGCTCTTGATTTATTAGTTGCTGAAACTTTCAAAAACCTTGTTTGTTTATTCACTTCAGACCATGAAGGTTTTGTATGAAATGACTGTTGAGGTTTTGTTGAAAAATAGGAATTTTTAACTTTGAAAACATTTTTGGTTGATTGTGATTCAGACATCTTTTGAGACTTAACATTTTGCCAAAATATTTTCTTTCTTGCTTGTCTTTTTGAAAGGTTGTGTTCCTTTGAAAATTTTTCAATTTGATCTTTAAATTTCTTAGAGTTTAGTTTAACAACCTTTTCATTTTCCTTTACACCTTGTTTTGAAAACTCTTTTTCAATTTTTGATTTTTCAACCCATTGTCTTTGTGGTTTTTGACGTTGGAACACATACGAATTCTTTGTTAAATTGTTTTCAACTGTGCTTTGATTTGCGAAAAAACCTTCTTCAGTTGTTTTTGAATTATCCTCCTCAACTAACTTCTTTAATTCTGGTTTGATATTCTCAACATTTCCAGTAGTAACAAAAACTTGATTTGGAAAAATGACATCATCTGTACATTTGAAATTTGGATAAACTACTATATTCGTTTCAAGATAGTGTTCACCTTTTTCATTCATTACTTTTTCGAACTTTTGTGTATCACCATACACTTGATCAACCACTATTCGAGGAGTTTCTTCTTCCTTTGAAGATTTCTTTTCCTTCGAAATTTTCTCTTCATTTTCATCATCACTATCATCAGTTTAGCTGTCTTTGAGATCCACGAAGTTCATATCACAAACTTTCGAAGTTGAGGGTATATCAGTTTCAATTTCAACCATCAAATCCTTAACTTTTTCTTTCCCTTTAGATGTTGATGCAACATTAACAACAGACAACTGAGAACAATCAACATCTTCAAGTTCACTAATTTCACTAATATTGTCAGAATTATCTTCAATATCAGCAAAATTAGATTGAGAATCAGAAGTTGAATTCTCAGTCTTTTTCAAAATTTGAATTTGTTCAGATTTAGTCAAAGTATCATTTACTATGTTAACTAATTCATTCGCATCAAGACATTCATCAATTTTGACAATTCCATATTTATATCTATCATCAGGAACCTTGTCAAAATCAGCTATTATTTGCTCACAAATATACGAAATATTATCTACCTTGGCTCTTTCGAATGCTAGAAAAGGTAGTAATTTTCTATGTTGCTCTTTACTTATATCACATGAATGATGTAAATCAGTTAATTTGCTATAAAGTCGTTTAGCAGAATTACAATAAATGTTTTTTTGTGCTAGCAAAAGTTTAACATCACTCGATAACCTATCCCTATCACACATAATATTTGTTATTTGTAATTCCAAACATTCAATTTTGCTTATTTTCAAGTCTAATCTCTTTTTGACCTCTATCAACTCCATTGACAACTTGTTGGCTTCATTGCTAGCAGACACAACAATTGAATCAAAATAAGTAACTGTCTCATCAAAAGAAATTAGTTCAAAATCATAAGCATGTGTAGGAATATTAAAGGATTCGAGAATTTTACGTACCTTTGTTGTCATTGGAGATTTGTCTGCCATTTTAGATACGAAGCATCGTCCTTTCACTTCGAATTCCTTGTCAGCTGAATCCTCCTCCATTTTCGCATACATCGCTCCATGTGTTGGATTCCTCATTTCTTCATCGTCTGACCCGGATGACCAGATTTGATAAGTTCCATCTTCATCCTCATGCTCACCCTTTGCAACCAATGACAAATTCTTGGCTTTAGCACGAACCACCTCAAGCTTCTCTGCATAGTATGCCTCATCCTTGACTTTATTCTTCCACTCATCCTTCTTCCGAAGCATACAGTCAGTCGCAAGATGATTAGCACCGTTGCAATAATAACAATCTATTCCAGCATCACCTTTCAGCTTCTTCTCACCCTTTCCTTCAGCTGTCTTCGAATCTTGCTTCTCAACTTTCTTTTTCTCCTCAACAACATTTTTACTCACAGAACTTCCTTTCACCTCAGCAAGCTTAGTCTTCGAATTGAACGGCTTTTTGAAAAATTTCTTAACACGATTATTCGAGTAAAATGCTATTGCTTCATCATCCGAATTCATGATGAATCCTTCTTCTTCCTCAGAATCACCATTTTCAGCTTCTTTTTCAGAAATCTTTGATACAAGAGCTAATGGACCTCCCAAATTCAACTTCGATTCCTCAGCAATTTCATTTACCTCAATTTCGTGTGTTTTCAATTGATTGTACAGATCATTAAGAGTTGATGAATCAAAACTTTGCTGATTCTTCACCATCATACTCACACTTCTCCATTCTTTTCGAAACCCCATCACAAAGATGAGATTGAATTCCATTGAAGCCCTTGTAATTCCATAGCGATTACAACGATAGATTAACTCGTTCAGTCGATCATAGTAGACTTCAATTGTTTCACCTTCCTTTTCTCTGAAATCTTTCAGCTCAACCAAACACTGTTTGAATGAATTGATTTTCATTTTCTCACTTCCTTGAAACTTATCTTTCAGATTGTTCCAGACCTCCTTTGCAGTTGTACAACTCCTAACGTAATTGTACACAACTGGAGGTAAAGCACCTCGTAGTTCCCTCATACACCTTTTCTCCAGTTTCTTCAGACGATCAGTTTGATTATCAACTTCAGAACTTGTAAAAGAAGATCCGATTGGTTGAACATTCACAGGAACATTGAGATTTCCAGTGATACATGTCCATAATTCTTCATCAAGACCATTCAGATAATCCTGCATCCGATCAGCCCACTGATCATAATATTCAGGAATTAGCATTGGAATTTTGGTCGATGATCCTAACAGATGAGAGAACGAAGTCACTGAATTTAGATTGAAGCTCACCATTGTTGTACGGAAGTTGATTTTGAAATTTTTTTTTTAGAAAATTTGGAGATTTGAAAACAAACTAGCTGAATCAGATCGGAATTATAAGAAGAACACTCGATTCAACAATTCAAATGAAGAATCAAATCACAAACTGAAATCTAGACAACTTTTTCACGATCAAAAAGTGCGGAAACTTTTGAACCAAAAATTTGATTCAAAAACTTTTTGAATGGATGAAAATCAGATCACGATGTGATTCCTGCTCTAATACCAATTGATGAACCAGTGAATCGAGTATTGAATTAATCAGAGTATGAATTCAAGTAAGAATACGAGATTGAACACAGGATGTAAATATGATCTTGTTATGCTCTATTACGCTTTCGAATTCTTTACAGAGTACAATAGACAAGTCTGTAAAAGTTCTTATCTAACTCTAGTAAATAACCCTATTTATAGGGAACTGAAAGTGTACAAAAAATATACTAAGGCATTGACTCTAAAGCTTCGAATAAAAGCGCCCTAGTAAAATACATTACAAAACATTCGAAGAGTCCAAAACATACTTCGACTAATTACAACAATTCGACCCTTACAATGCTAACCGCTTCTATGTGACTTTTACTGATGATTATAGTAGATATGGGTATATTTACTTAATCAAGCATAAGTTGGAAGTTTTTGAAAGGTTCAAGGAGTTTAAGCAAGAAGTAGAGAATCAAGTGGGCAGGAAGATAAAGATGTTGCGATCCGATCGTGGAGGAGAGTATCTTAGTATCGAGTTCCTTAACTATCTTAAGGAATGTGGAATTGTTTCACAATTGACGCCACCTAGGACACCACAGCTTAATGGTGTGGCTGAGGCGCAATAGAACCTTGTTATACATTGTTCGTTCCATGATGAGTCGAGCTTCGTTACCTATCTCATTCTGGGGGTATGCCTTAGAGACTGCCGCCCATATCCTTAATGTAGTCCCTACTAAAAAGGTTTCCAAAACACCTCACGAGATGTGGACAGGGAAAGTTCCCACATTATACCACATCAAAGTTTGGGTTTGCGAGGCTTTTGTGAGAAAAGAAACTCACGACAAGCTCGAACCTCGGAGTGAGCGATGTATTTTCATCGGCTACCCACAAAATTCCTTTGGATATCTCTTTTACAGACCAAGTGACAATGTTGTCTTCGTTGCAAGGAGATGAGTATTTCGTGAGAGAGAAACATAGGCCAAGGAAAAAGTGGGAGGCAAATTGACCTTGAAGAGCTTCAAGAGTCAAGAGGTGAAGGAACCGCAAACACTAGCAATCAACCTGAGGAGGAAACTCCAGTTGATCCAATTGACAAGTCCTTACCTCTGAGGCGTTCCAATAGAGTTAGAAATATACCTGAGTTTTATGGTTTCCATATTACTACTGAAGGTGATACATTTATCGTCAATAGCACACTGGTAAATCTGGATGAACCTAACAACTACAAGGAAGCCATGGCAGGCCCCGAGTCTGCAAAATGGAAAGAGGCTATGGACAGCGAGATTCAGTCCATGTATGACAATCAAGTTTGGAACTTGGTTGACAATGTACCGAGTCGTAAGACGGTCAGGTGCAAATGATCTTCAAGAAGAAGACCAACATGGATGGGAAAGTACACACATATAAGGCGCGACTGGTTGCGAAGGGCTTTACTCAAACTTTGGGAGTTGACTATGATGAAACCTTCTCACCAGTAGCGAAGATTAAATCTATAAGGTTTATGTTGGCCATAGCTGCATTTCATGACTATAAAATATGGCAAATGGATGTCAAAAACCGCTTTCCTTAATGGGAAATTGGCGGAGGATGTTTACATGAGTCAGCCAGAGGGTTTTGTCAATGCAAATTACCCTGATAGAGTGTGTAAGCTTGAGAAATCCATTTATGGATTGAAACAAGCATCTCGCAGATGGAATCTTTGTTTTGATGAGAAAGTCAAAGAGTTTGGATTTTTGAGAAGCGAGGATGAGTCCTATGTATATGTCAAAGCTAGGGATAAGGATATTGAGAGACAATAGTAAAAGGCTAATATGACTTAGTCAAAGTATCTACTTGGACAAGGTGTTGAAACGTTTCAGCATGGAGAACTCCAAGAAAGGTGACTTACCTATCCAAGGCAATGCCAAACTGAGTAAGACTCAGAGTCCGAGTATGTCACACCCCCAAACCGGAATGGCGGAAACGTTCGAAGGTGGAGGACGTCATGTACAGTATCACAACAATTGCATCATAGTAATCAAAGTAAACGTAAACATTACATTGAATAAGTAAAATATTTACATATGTTCGATATATAGTTTGTATACAGCAAAAATGTATAACCAAAAGTATAAAAGACGAGACACTATAAGCTCCGTCTTCTTAAAAGCCTGTGGGAGTACCTGTCTACTGATTCCCTGAGAATACAAGCGGTTTTGAAAGAGTATCAGCATTAAAGCTGGTGAGTTCATAAGTATGTTTTTGTAATGAAAACTTGTTTGTGAATCTATAAATTGTTTACATGTTCTCAAGAAAATCCAATATTTTCTTTAGTATCGAAAAGTAGTCTAAAACCCTAAGACCAAAGTGTATGTTCGTTCTGTGTTCTATAGTTGTATATGAAAGTGTTAGTTTATATGCCTGGATACCACCAGTGGTATTGTATAGTATTGTTTTGTATGAAAACTATGGTATGAAATCCCTGTCTATCACCAGTAATGTATAGTATGTTCTTGTATGAAAACCTGGAATCCTCCAGTATGTATAGTAGTTTTATTATTTTAAAATAAAACTAATTGAAGTTGTTACCATTCATACATTAATCGTATTATTTAGTACCAAATTTATGAGTTGTTATAACCATACTTGACCATTGAATTGCCTAAACGACGTTCTTCAGGCGTCGGAATCGAAATGACTTTGTCACCCAGGCCTGTCGGCCTAACTGTAGCTAACAGTTGCGGTGCGGAATTGTCAGACTCATATAGATCTATACACAAACTCACGTTCTCCCTCCAGGAGACTCTGGTTATAATCTCAGGACTTTTGTTAGTACTTAAGTAAGTACGCGAAGATGCTCACTCTTAAAATGCTATACTAATAATTAAGTGTAGAATAAAATGAATCCTTTAAATTTAAATGACTGTTTGTAAGATCCATAAACTATACCCTATATAGTTTATATGTTTGTTCGCATTGTATCTATGTCTCGTGCATTGATAAGGTAATTGTTCCATAAACTATACCCATTATAGTTTATATGTTTGTTAATGTATAAACTCTAGAATTGATAAAACCGTGTGTGGAATCCCAAACTATACCTATTATAGTTTCATGTATGTTATGTATTCAATTAGTGTATTATACTGAAAACTTTGCAATTATGGTTGTATGTTGAAAACTTCCCTTATGTTCATCATTTTACAAAAGGGATAAAATATCTAAGTGTTTTATAAAATGTAAGGATCTTTTGATTGTATCAATTGCATAAGTTTTAATCCTGTTTAAATCCTTTATATAAAATCACAAAATTTCTTTTTGTCTTGCTTGTATTCCCCCCTGAAAACGTTAAAAAACAGCAAAAGTATAGGGATATGAACTCACAGTTGGCTGCGTGTATGTGTCGGACAACGAGACTGGAATGAGGAACCTCGAGTTGTTGTACGCGAAATTAACGGAATCCTAATAGTAATTAAACACATATTTGCATTGAAATTAGTGAACCCATTATTTAAAGTGTTAGAAAATACTTGCTTTTGGTTTAGGAATGTTATCGAGACTCGATCGAAGTGGAAAAAGTGGGTTTACAGCCAAGATTCACGATTCGGGGCTGTTTGCGGCCGTGGATGGTTTTCGATCGTGAACTGATTTCGGCCGTGAATGGTTTTCGGCTGTGAACTGATTTCGGCAGTGAATGGTTTTCGGTCGTGAACTAATTTCGACCTTTGAAGATTTGAAGATGTTCTTGGTGTTCTTGGTGTTCTTGGTGAAAAACTTGAAGATTTGAAGGTTGGATCTTGAAGGTTTGAATGTTCTTGGGATGCTCTTGGGAGAGATTTGAGAGGATTTTTGAGTGAAAATGATGAAAACTGAGAAATCTCTCCGGGAAAATCTATATATATCGGTTGAGTTTACGGCCAGGAACGGGTTTACGGCCGTAAACGGGTTCGCGGCCGTAAACACAATGATGAACGAGACTTGGCAGATTTTTGAAGTAAAACTTGATTTTTCACGTGATTTTGGTCCTGACATTTATATAAATTTAATTTATATCATCTAAGTTGTTTTCAACCCTTACGAGCTTAACAAAATAAATAAAATTCGAAATTTTTATTTAGCGGAATTGACTTTTGTTGACCGGAAAGTATCGGGTTGTCACAGAGTACAGAGGCTGAGATAGCATAAATGAGTCATATACTATATGCTTCCGCAGTTGGTTCGATCATGTATGCTATGACTTGTACTCGCCCTGATGTGGCCTTTGCTTTGAGCATGGTCAGCAGAGATCAAGGAAATCCTGGTAAAGCTCATTAGACTGTGGTTAAGAACATTCTTAAGTACCTGTGGAGGACTAACGACTGGGTCCTTACCCTCGGTGGGAGTGATGACTTGAGAGTGACAGGGTACAGCGACGCCAGCTTTCAGACCGACAGAGATAATTTCCGCTCTCAGTCGAGCTGGATATTTACCCTGAATGGACGAGCAGTGACATGGAAAAGTTCCAAGCAGGAGACTGTAGCTGATTCAACGTGCGGATCAGAGTACATAGCAGCAAGCGAAACATCGAAGGAGGCGATATGGTTGAAAAACTTCATTGGAGAGCTTGGAGTCATTCCATCCATAAAGGAGCCTATGGAGATTTTCTACGATAATGAAGGGGTGGTTGCCTTAACTAAGGAACCGAGAGATCATGGTAGATCCAGGCATATCGACAGAAAGTACCACTTCATAAGACATCAAGTAGAAGAAGGGCACCTCGTGGTAAAGGGGATATTGTCAGAGGACAACCCAACAGATCCTCTTACAAAGAGACTGATTAGGGTTAAGCACTTGCAGCATGCGAGGGGCATTGGGCTAAAGGACGATATTAGTTTTAGCAATTAGATAAATCCAAACTTGTAATAGCTAAATTGTAATTGACATTTGATGATTAAAGAAAAGGAGTTTTATTTATAAGTAAAGTTACTGTCTTGTGCCAATTATTTACTATTGTTTCACTTTGCATGTTTTGACTTCCAGAATAATAAAAAATTATAATTATTATCATTATTCAAACCATCCACAGTCGATCATACGTTGGAAGTAAGTATGAAATAAGACTGTCATGAGTTGGCTTGTAGATTGTCTAAGGAGTTAGACATAGCAAAAGTCTGCTACACCATTCATGAGTGCTCCTGAAATAAGATTTGAGTATTGGATTCAACCCGCGCTCACCTGAATTACTTCATGGAATTTATCACGAGTAATTGTAAGACGATAATATCATATAATCTTCAAACCAAGATATATGAGTTGTTGACTACGAGTTGGTTGTGCATTGATGGCATGAAAACGCATCAGTAACTTGATGTTATAAAACGTGTCGTTGTGCATGATTTGATGAGTAGTTAGTACAAGCATATAATGTCGAAGTTTATCTGTTCCTTTTATCCTAAGAGGATTAAAAGCGATATCTTTGGCCCCTCGATGATTCTGTTTTGACTTATGTGTCGGGCCTGGTCAGAACTAAATTGATGTGTTCAGTTATGTTCTATGTCAAAAGAATCAAAAATCGGGAAACAAATTGCAGGACAATAAGTATGACTATGTTCCATGTGTTTTTCCGCATAGATATCTTGAGAATAGAGGTGTATATGATCCATTATCTGAAGGACGCGTCACTGATTAGGTCAGAGTTCAATAGCGGCTTTTGAAAGCTTACGATTGCTAAGTCGGATCCTGAAGTGCATTAGCATAATAGTTATTAGACTTATCCAAGTGGGAGACTATTGGATTTGGTGTCTAAGCTCATAACTATAACTGGTATGTACTTGAACCGATTGTAGCATGGTCCTTTTGGGTTGCCTTCACCAGTGTAATTTGATAGGATTGATTTTGAGAATAAGGTTATTTATGGTTTATTAATATATTACAAGTATAATATATTAATACGAATTTACTTAATTAGTTGTGATCAAGAATTAATTTATTAATTTTGTGATCAAAAGAGACTAATTAAATATATGGGGATTGATTATGTAAATCAATTATTCTTGTAGTGTGGGCTAATGATCCATGATTATGGGCTAAACTAATTCATGGATAGTCCATGGAGGTTAAACCCATGGAGCATGAGAATGTGGAAAGTCATAGGTTATTAAGGTTTACCAAGTGTAACCCTAGCATGTCCAACACTATAAATAGAACCCTCCATAGACCAAAATCGGTTGCCTCTTCTCTTTGAGATAAATAGATTATTCTCTTAAATCATCCTCTTGCAAATTGGTCTTTGTAAACCATTAGAGGCATCACACTTGAGGTGCTCAAGCTTTCAAAGGGCAAGAACTACAAGTCCTTCAAAAGGTATGTCATCTAACTAGATGTTTTATTTATTTAGCAATTTATATGCTAGTTAGGACAATGCTTTGGAAAATTTGAAAATATGCAAGTATAATAGAGAAAACATATATCCAAAGCATTTAGGGTTGCATGTGCACCATACGAGTGTTATAGTGCTCAAAACCCAACACATATTACATCCCTCTTCATGTAGGTCCAACAATAGTCATGTCTCAAATCCCTATACATCTCTGTAGCACCTGGATGAATTGAAAACTTTGATTTATGAGCCACATCCATCAATACTGCTCAGGCTCCATCGGAATATGGAATCCATACCCTGCCATGCAATGACAACCACCCACCCACATCCATCAATATTCAGATTTGGTTGATCCATCAAACATCTCAAACTCTTATGATCTATGTAAATGGTACACTAGACCCCATACAGATAGTGACACCAAATTTTGAGGGAAAAAACCATTTCCCCTAACTCTAAATCATGAGTTGGATAGTTAACCTCGTTAGGGTTAAACTGTATAGAAACATACGCGATGACCCGACCTTGTTGCATGAGTACGCACCTAATCTTGTGATCGAAGCATCAAAATAAACCACAAAGTCATCAACACCCTCAGGAAGGGTCAACATCAGCGCCTCACACATTTTCTGCCTCAAAGTCTTAAATGCTACATGTTCCTCTGACCCCAAATGAAAAATAACACTCTTCTTCGTGAAATAGGTAAGAGGAACTGCAATCTTGGAAAAATCTGGAATAAATCTCTTGTAATGGCCAGCTAACCCAAGGAAACATCAAATCCCGGATGGAGACGTCAGAACATCCCACTACATCACTGCCTCGATCTTAGCCAGATCTACTAAGATATCATTTTGGTTGATGAGGTGCCCCAAGAACCGAAACTCGCGTAACCAAAGCTCGTACTTATAAAACTTGGCTTACAACCTCTCCTTCCTAAAAACCTTAAGAACCTCCCCCATGTGCTCCTTATGCTACTCTTTGGTCTTAGGTTATACCAATATATCATTAACGAACACAATCACAAATTGGTCAAGCATCGACCTACACACCCGGTTCATCATGTCCATGAACATTTTCGGTGCATAGGTGAGCCCAAATGAAATCACCACGAACTCATGATGACCATAACGAGTTCAAACGGTTGTCTTTTGAACATCCTCGTACCTGACCCTAAACTGATGGTAGCCTAACTTTAAATAAATATTTGAAAACCAATATGCACCCTGAAGTTGATTAAATAAACCATAGATTATTAGAAATGGATAACAGTTCTCCACCATGAGCTTATTAAGCTCCTTATAGTCAATGCACATCCTCTATGAACCGTCCTTATTCTTGACAAACAAGATTGGTTCTCCCCAAGGTGAACTTCTTGGCCAAATAAACTCCTTGTCCATCAGCTCCTGAAGTTGAGTGGACAACTCTTGCATCTCTGTAGGTGCAAAACAATAAGGTACCTTGGCTATCAGAGCCGCACCTAGAACTACGTCATTCCTGAACTCAACCTATCTCTCGGTAGGCACACCTAGAAACTCCTCAGGAAATACCTCAACCCAATCTCAAACCACTGACAAATCAAAGATGCTCTTACTCTTCTCAGCTTTAGTATCTACCGCGTATGCTAAAAAATCCAGTATACCCATGCTGCAAGTACAACATGACCCTCGCAGCTAAACATAAAGTTGGGCCGCCCCCATGCGCCCTCATCAAGAATAACCAGTTCTACCCTACTTAGGGTTTGAACATGCACTAGCTAACACTCGCAGTCAATCACAGCCCCAAATCGAATAAGCCAATCCATGCCCACTAGAACATATATCTTTCTTATAGGAATAGGAACAAGATCAATCAAGAACTCCACGCCAAAGATCTCCAAAACACAATCACGATAAACACTTGATGCTCTAATGGTTCGTTCATCAGAAATCTCCACCACTAGAGAATGATCCAATGTTCCCAAAGTGACATCAAAACTCTTTCTGACTGCAATGGATATAAACGATCTACTAACACTTGAATCAAATAGTACAAGAGTAGGCATAACATTGACTAGGAACATACTTAATCACAATCACAATAATAAGAACATAAAAAAGCAACATAAAATAAAAAAGGAAATACATACCGATAACAACATATGGTGTTGATCTATCCTCTTCTCTTGTCAACTGAAAAGATCGACTCCTAACCACATGACCTCCGCCATGCCCTGGAGGGCATCAATAATCCTCATGGTAGCTGGAGTAGGATCCCTCACCACTCCTTGAGATAAACTCAAACAATCGACCTTCTTGTAGCTAATCTGGTTGTAGTGGAAACCTATCAATCTTGACCCTACTTGCAATCCCTGCCAAAGTGCCCCATCTGGCCGCACATGAAACAAACCGATGTACTCGCACAACAAACCCATCATGCGACTTACCGCACTTTCAGTATCGTCCATGACTATACTAAACCCCAGAACATGAATCAGAAGTATTATACTTCTTAGTTACAACGACTTCGGTCTGAACACGTAGCTAATTCCTCTTCTTCTAAAGCTCTAACTCAATCTCCCATTTCTGGGCCACCTCAAACATCTGCTCAAGCGACTGACACCTAACAATACTGACAAAATTCTAGATGTCAGTTCTCAACATATATGAATAACTTTTCATCTTCATCTCCTCATCTACTACATATAGAGGGCAAAACAATGCATTCTCCCTACACTTGGTGGTGATCCCCTTCACTGTCTTAGTGGTCTGCTCGAGAGCATGGAACTTTCGATCAGTTTTTGCACCTCAATAGCGGGTACATACTATACCATGAGCCTGGTGACAAAATCCTCCCAAGTCATAGCCTCAATAGCCTCCGTCCAACAACCCGGACCTCTTCGTCCCACCAGTCTCTAGCTCCCTCCTGCAGAAGACATGCTATGGATCTAACCTTCACCCCATTCTATAACACCCAGTTCCCGGTACGTATTTTGATTATAATTTTTTGCATATTTACACAGGGACTCGACGAGTTGGAGGCTCAACTCGTCGAGTAGATGTGAATGATTAGACGTGGGTGGAAGAGTCTACTCGCTGAGTCGGAAGCCCTAACTCGACGAGTAGACCTGTCTGGATGAAACCCTAAAATTTGATGGTATCCACCCTATTTAAACAACTTATAGGATCTCCACTCCCACCTCCATCACCCTCAGACTCTCTTCACGAAACCCTAATCGAATATTGAGTGTTCTTGAGCCCTTTTGTGCCATTTATGTGTTTTTGAAGCTTGAGAAGAAGGTGGAGGCTTGGGAGATCAAGAGAAAGCAATTAGATCCAAAGGTTTTGGCACATTTCCAACTCAGTTGAGGTATAAAGTTGATACCTTGACTATTCATCTCTTAGATCTCCATTTAGGGCTATTTTCTACCTTTTCTAAGTCTTAGTGAAGCCATATTCGGGTTTGTGAGCATCCACGGAGTTGTACTTCGGATCGTGAACCTTTAAGGGTTCCCATGGCATAAAGTTGCCAACTTTATGGCCATGGGAGTCCCATGCACCCTGTAGACTTCATTTTGGGTCCTTATGAGCTAGTTAACCCATGCATGCATGTAAAGTTTGTAACTTTACGTGCTATATCGATCCTAGGAGGTCAGATCTATGTTCTGGATGCATTAATCCCAACTAAAATCGACTTGGTAGACTTGGACTTTAGGGGACTCGGCGAGTCGCTCATAGGACTTGGCGAGTCGGGTCATGGTTCCCCACCCTTTTATGTTTCTGATCGATCTGGTTGAGTCTAGAAGAGGACTCAACAAGATGAACGTGAATATGGACTTGAAGATCAAAGAACTCGACGAATTCAAGGCAATGTCCCAACTTATATGAAGAAGAACTCAACGAGTTCAAGGAAGAACTCGGCGAGTCAAGGGCTAAACACTTCAACTTTTATGAAGAAGGACTCGACGAGTTCATGGACGAGCTCGACGAGTCAAGAGCAAAAAGGTCCCGATTCTGTATGAAGGAGAACTCGACGAGTTCTTAAAAGACTCGACGAGTAGGATCGAAATTCCAGTATTTTGTGGATTATGGAACTCGACGAGTTGGTGGACCAACTCGGCGAGTTGATTCAACCAGATGTTGACGTTGACCAAAAGTTGACTTTGACCAGGGTGTTGACCTTGACTTTGACTTTGACTTGAGTTGACCCTTAAAACGGTTACGAGTATGAAATGGTAATTAAGGAAGGTTGTTATGTGTAGGAGTTCAAGGGGAGTTGATCCCAACACCGAGGACAGTTCAGTTACTGCACGTCATTGAGGTGAGTTACCTTCCAGTAGAAGTGGGTCTACGAGCATAATATCGGCCCACTAGTAGGAGTTGTTTGTTAGATGATTGTCTTTGTGATAATTATCTAGGTTTGCTACTACCTGATATGCTTTATGTGCTAGCATGATATGATGTTAGGTGATGGTGGTAGTAGGGGGTATAGTCCCCGTGTCACGATCGTAAGGACCGCAGGGTAGGCCAGGCACCCCAGAATTGCCTGGCAGTATGTTTATGCTATGTTATTATATGGTAGTAGTAGTAGCGGTTAAATAGTCCTCGTAGCCGGTTCAGATAAACCGGAGAGCAGGTCGAGCACCCCAGAATGGCTTGACATTGGTAGGTCAGGCACCCCAGAATTGTCTGCCAGGGAAGGTCGAGCACCCCAGAATTGTCTGGCAGGGTAGGTCGAGCACCCCAGAATGGCTTGACATGGGTAGGTCAGGCACCCCAGAATTTCCTGGCAGTATGTTTGTTATATGGTATGTGGTATGATGGGGGAACTCACTAAGCTTTGTGCTTACAATTTTCAGTTTTGTTTTCAGGTACCTCCTCATCGAATGGGAAGGAGCCGGCACGGTAGATGCGCATCACACACCCAGGATTTCCGCATTATGAGATTCATGGGATTGTACTTTGACATTGTTACTATTTTATGATATGGTTTGAGACATGTGACTATGGTTTTATGAAATGATATGATTCGATGATGTTTTTCAGTAAACAGTTTTATAAGTTACTTTATTAAAAACAAAATTTTTGGTCATGAATTTTGGGATGTTACAAGTTGGTATCAGAGCCTTGGTTTGAGGGATTCAGACACACCTTCGGGGGTGTCTGGACTCAAATCGCGGGTTTGAAAGATTTTTGCAAGAAAATAGTTTTTTTTTAAATTAAAATAAGGAGTTTTGAGAAAGAACAAGGTGTATGATGCGTGCAACCGGCCGAGATCAAGTAAGTTTTCCCTAAGATACCCATACATGTTATGTTATGATATGATTATGAGAACCGCATGCTAGATTAGGGCTAAGGATCTAGGAATGATGCCTTATATGCCTATTGTCTTTGTATGAGAATTGCATGCTAGATTAGGGCTAAGGATCTAGGGAGATGCCTTATGTGTCTACTATATGTGCTTATTGAGTTACATGCTAGAACTGATTAGTCAGTAATACGATGACCTGCATAGGATATGATTGGTATGGTTACTCAATGCTCGAATGTTGCTTGCTTTGTGCTTTTATGAGTTCTAGTTATCTTTAGCTAACTAGTAAGCGAATACATTAAGTTACATATTGCGAGGACTAAATAATTTCAGAAGGTTAGGTCTAGCCCTATTGTGCAGCTCTTGTTTGACTCTAACCGTTGTAGGGTAGGAAATTTCATTCTAAGATTTATTTGGTCTTAGTGATATGTAATGGTATTCGCAAGCTAGTTAGGTAAAGGTGGCGTGAATCACTTATGTAGATGATGGCAGGGAGTAGGTCGTGAGTTACCCTAGGGTAAGCCTAGGATGAGATTAGTGCAGTAAACAATAGCAGTAAAAGGGACTTGGTAAAGTCAAGGAAATCCTTGAGGAAAGTATGGATAGATGTGGAAGGTAGTATGGGCCCGTACTACTGAAAGTATAGGATACGTACTCGATTCAAGGAGGGCCGAGATGGAACCAGGGAACTTGTAGTATGTGAGACCTCTCGAGCTTATGTATGACCCTGGCGATTATGTGTTTTGTTTCAGAATAGTGGTGATTACGCGACACGTAGGGGGAGGTTCAGGGTCAGGATCAGGTTCAGGATCAGGTTCGGTATCGGGTGTCGAGCCAGTTGACGAGAGCCTACGTGAGTTCATTGCTTCTGAGATCACGAGAGGCATCCTTGAGTCGACACCTGTGATTTTCGGGTCGATCAAGGAAGGGATTATCGGGCTGATGGAGGATCGCTTCAGGGCATTTCGGAGTGACATGGTTGCCACTCAGTCAGGGACATGCACACTCTCCTTCAAGGACTTCAGGGGATGTGGTGCTCCAGACTTCCACGGGGTGAAGGACCCCATTGTTGCCAGGAGGTGGCTCGCAGACATGGAGTCTGCTCAGTTGACGAGCTTTTGCCTTGAGGGGTCAAAGGTCCGGTATGCTGCAGGTTGTTTGAGGGACCGAGCTCGAGATTGGTAGGAGGCGGTCAGTGATTATTTGGGAGCCCCAGCCATTGAGGCTATGACTTTGTCAGACTTTGTGACCAGGTTTAGGGCTGAGTTTGCAGCAGCTGAGGAGCTTCAGCAGCTGGCCAGAGAGTTTCTTGATATGAGGCAGACGACGGAGTTAGTGGCGGAGATTACCGCCAAGTTCAAAGAGAGGGCCTTATTGGTACCTTAGTATGCAGGGGATGAGGAGATGCGGAAGACCCACTATCACGACATGTTGAGAGCTGACATTTAGAAACATGTCGGCTACTCGGCATGCCGAACATTGGATGACATGATTGCGAGGGCGAGGGAGAGGGAGATTGACATTGAGCAAATCCGGAAGAGGAAGGCGGAGACGGAGCAGGGTACTGGGGTTTCGGGGAAGAAACCCAAGGGATTAAACACTAGGTAGAAGGGCCAGCCGGGCCAGATCCGCTGTAGGAAATGCGGCAGGCCGCATGAGGGGGTTTGTAGATTGGGACCATCGGGCTGCTACAAGTGCGGCAAGACTGGGCACTTGGGCAGGGATTGTACTGCCCCTACTCCCACTTTCCAGACATCAGACCTGATTTGCTTTCATTTTAATCAGAAGGGCCATAAAAGACCAACTGCCCTAGATTGACAGCAGCAGCGCCAGCTCCAGCGACCCTACGGATTACGGATGGCCGGCAGGGCAAGACAGATGCTCCGGTAGTGAGGAGCCGAGCCTTCCAGCTGATCGTCGAGGAGGCGTGTGTTGCACCTGATGTGGTGACGGGTATGTTTTCTTCTCCCTAACTCTTATTTCATGTTGGTTATGATATTTGTGTGCTATGTTTATGTGTTATGTTTAGGATCATTCCATGTGAACGACATCCCAGTTCAGGTGTTATTCGACTTGGGGGCTACACGATCATTTGTCTCTCTTGCACTTAGCAAGAGGTTCCCTGAGTCTTCGGGCATGTTGGATTGCCCTTTAGAAGTCGAGATTGCTGATGACCGATCAGTATGGGCATCAAAGGTTTTCAGAGATTGTGTTTTGAGACTGTATGAGGAGCGTTACCTAGTAGACTTAGTTCTCATTTCGTTATGTGGGAACAAGGTTATCATAGGCATGGACTGGTTGAGCCCTAATGGGGCAGTGATCGATTGTGCGCATCAGTTGGTACGGGTCAGGACCCTAAGTGGGGGAGAGCTGGTGATTCAGGACGAGAGGCTACAGCGTGGACCAGCTTTATGCTCAGCAGCGAGGGCTAGGCGCTACCTTCTGCAGGGTTGCGTAGGGTATGTCGCCTACGTTATGGATACCCGGGAAGCGAGTAAGGCGACCGTGAGTGATGTGCCAGTGGTTCGAGAGTACCCAGACGTATTCCTAGAGGAGCTGCCTGGATACCTCTGGAGAGGCAGGTGGAGTTCCGGATCGACCTGGTCCCCGGTACGGCTCCGATAGCCAAGGCACCATATCGGTTGGCTCCTCCTGAGATGCAGGAGTTGTCTACACAGCTGCAGGAGCTGTTAGACAAGGGATTCATTAGACCTAGCAGTTCGCCCTGGGGAGCCCCGATCCTATTTGTGAAGAAGAAGGACGGGTCATATCGGATGTGTATAGATTACAGGGATCTGAACAAGGTAACGGTGAAGAACCGTTACCCACTCCCGAGGATTGATGATCTCTTCAAACAGCTACAGGGGGCATCTTGGTTTTCCAAGATAGATTTACATTCAAGCTACCATCAGATGAGGGTCAGAGACGAGGATGTGCAGAAGACTGTGTTTCGGACTCGCTATGGCCACTATGAGTTCGTGGTGATGCCCTTCGGGCTCACCAATGCTCCTACCGCGTTCATGGATCTCATGAACCGCGTATGTAGACCGATGTTGGATCGGTCTGTGATATTTTTCATTGATGACATCTTGGTTTATTCCAAGACGCAAGAGGAGCACGAGGAGCACTTGCGAGAGGTGTTGGATACCTTGTGGAGGGAGAGCTTGTACGCCAATTTCTCCAAGTGTGAGTTCTGGTTGCGCGAGGTGCAGTTTCTTGGGCACCTTGTCAACCAGAACGGTATTTTAGTTGACCCAGCCGAAGTGGAAGCCATGATGAGATAGGAGGTTCCGAAGTATCCATCTGAGATTCAGAGTTTCCTGGGATTGGCAGACTATTACCGGAGATTCATTCAGGACTTCTCTAAGATAGTCGTACCCTTGACCTGGTTAACGAAGAAGGTCGTGGTCTTTCACTGCGGGCCTGAGCAACGAGCAGCGTTTGAGACATTGAGACAGAGGGCATGGAGGATTTCGTAGTGTACTGCGATGCGTCTATATCGGGTTTGGGCACAATACTGATGCAGAGAGGGCACGTCATCGCCTACGCCTCGAGGCAGCTGAAGCCTCACGAGGCGAACTACCCGACGCATGATTTGGAGTTGGGGGCGGTCGTCATCGCTCTTAATATTTGGCGACATTACCTCTATGGGGTCCGTTGTACCATTTACACGGATCACAAGAGTCTAAGGTACCTCATGGATCAGCCGAATCTGAACATGAGGCAGCGTCGGCGGCTAGATGTGGTGAAGCATTACGACTGTGAGATCCTCTACCACCCGGGGAAGGCCAATATTATGGCCGATGCTCTTAGCCACAAGGCAGCCCCGATCAGAGACATTTGCTTGCAGATCACAGTAGTGACTCCACTGTTGGAGAAGATCCGAAAGGCCCAGCAGGAGGCTATGAAAGACGAACATCGGAATAGCGAGTGTATTGTGGGTCAGGTTTCCTCCTTCGACTATAGTAGCTGTGGGTTGTTGACACTACACCGTAGAGTGTGGGTTCCATATCATTGAGGGGTGCGCTAGGTTTTGATGGAGGAGGCGCACAAATCTAGATTCTCGATTCATCCCGGGGCGACGAAGATGTACAGAGATCTTCGTCCTGATTATTGGTGGCCCTGCATGAAGCGGGATGTAGCCTGCTACGTCGAGAGATGCCTGGCCTGCAGGATGGTCAAGGACAAGCACCAGAGGCCTCACGGCAAGACGCAACCATTGGATATACCTATGTGGAAATGGGAAGATATTACTATGGATTTCATCACAAAGCTTCCCAGGACCGCACGGGGAGTGGATTCGATTTGGGTCATCGTGGATTGGTTGACCAAGAGTGCCCATTTCATACCGATCCAGGATAGCATCTCGGCCGAGAAGCTGGACGATATCTACATCCGAGAGGTAGTAGCTCGACACGGAGTGCCACTTTCCATGATTTCTGATCGAGACGTGCGATTCACTTCCAGATTCTGGAAGAAATTCCATGACGAGTTGGGTACTCGTCTGCACTTTAGCACCGCTTTTCACCCGCAGACGGATGGTCAGAGCGAGCGGACCATCCAGAATTTGGAGGATATGCTGCGGGCATGCGTTTTAGACTTTGATGGTAGTTGGGATACCTACCTTACCTTGGCAGAGTTTTCCTACAAAAATAGCTACCACGCGAGCATCGACTGTCCTCCCTTCGAGATGTTGTACGGGAGAAAGTGCAGGACCCCGATTTGCTGAGGTGAGGTTGGGCAGAGAGTCATGGGGAGTATCGAAGTGGTACTCAAGACGACGGAGAGGATCCAACAGGTCCGGAGCAGGCTTCAGACTGCTCAGAGTCGGCAGAAAAGTTATGCCGACGACCGCCGTTCGGACCTGGAGTTCCAGGTCGGGGATATAATTCTCTTGAAGGTGTCACCTTGGAAAGGTGTCATTCGATTCAGGAAGCGGGGAAAGTTAGGCCCCAGGTACATCGGTCCTTTCAGGGTTGCTGCCCGGGTGCGCAAGGTGGCATATAGGCTGGATTTGCCAGCCAAGCTTAGTCAGTTTCATAGTACCTTTCACGTCTCCCAGCTGCGGAAGTGCCTGGTAGACGACTTTGCAGTGGTGCATCTAGAGGATATTCAGGTGTATGATAGCCTGAACTACATTGAGCGACCAGTAGCTATCCTCGACAGGAAGTCGAAGGATCTGAGAAACAAGACGATCGAGCTGGTGAAGTTGCAATGGCAGCACCGCAAGGGCTCAGAATGGACTAGGGAGCTGTAGGACGAGATGAGGGAGCACTACCCCGAGCTTTTTCCAGATGCAGCAGCAGACTTCGAGGACGAAGTCTAAAATAAGTGGGGGAGATTTGTAACGCCCGGTTCCCGGTACATATTTTTTTATAAGTTTTTCCATATTTAGACAGGGACTCGACGAGTTGGAGGCTCAACTCGTCGTGTAGATGCGAATGATTGGACGCGGGTGGAAGAGTCTACTCTCCGAGTCGGAAGCCACGACTCGACGAGTAGACCTGTCTGGATGAAACCATAAATTTGAGGGTTTGCACCCTATTTAAACAACCTATAGTGTCTCCACTCCAGCCTCCATCACCCTCAGACTCTCTTCACGAAACCCTAATCGAATATTGAGTGTTCTTGAGCCCTTTTGTGCCATTTGTGTGTTTTTGAAGCTTGAGAAGAAGGAGGAGGCTTGGGAGATCAAGAGAAAGCAAGTAGATCTAGAGTTTTTGGCACATTTCCAGCTCATTTGAGGTATAAAGCTTATACCTTGACTATTCATTTCTTAGATCTCCATTTAGGGCTATTTTCTACCTTTTCTAAGTCTTAGTGAAGTCATATTCGGGTTTGTGAGCATCCATGGAGTTGTACTTCAGATCTTGAACCTTTAAGGGTTCCCATGGCATAAAGGTGCCAACTTTATGGCCATGGGAGTCCCATGCACCATGTAGACTTCATTTTGGGTCCTTATGAGCTAGTTAACCCATGCATGCACGTAAAGATTGTAACTTTACGTGCTATATCGATCCTAGGAGGTCAGATCTATATTCTGGATGCATTAAGCCCGACTAAAATCGACTTGGTAGACTTGGACTTTGGGGGCTCGGCGAGTCGCTCATAGGACTCGACGAGTCGGGTCATGGTTCCCCAACCTTTTCTGTTTTTGATCAATCTGGTTGAGTCTACAAGAGGACTCAACAAGATGGACGTGAATATGGACTTGAAGATCAAAGAACTCGATGAGTTCAAGGATGAACTTGGCGAGTTGAAGGCAATGTCCCAACTTATATGAAGAAGAACTCAACGAGTTCAAGGAAGAACTCGGCGAGTCAAGGGATAATCACTTCAACTTGTATGAAGAAGGATTCGATGAGTTCATGGACGAGCTCAACGAGCCAAGAGCAAAAAGGTCCTGATTCTGCTCTACGAGTTCTTGAAAGACTCGACGAGTAGGATCGGAGTTCCAGTTTTTTGTGGATTATGGAACTCGACGAGTTGGTGGACCTACCCAGCGAGTTGAGTCAACGAGATGTTGAATTTGACCAGGGTGTTGATCTTGACTTTGACTTTGACCTGAGCTGACCCTTGAAAGGGTTTCAGGATGAAATGGTAATTAAGGAAGGTTGTTATGTGTAGGAGTTTGAGGAGAGTTGATCCCAGCACCGAGGATAGTTTAGTTACTGCACGACATTGAGGTGAGTTACCTTCCAGTAGAAGTGGGTCTACGGCCATAATGTCGGCCCACTAGTAGGAGTTGTTTGTTAGATGATTGTCTTTGTGATAATTATCTAGGTTTGCTGCTGCCTGATATGCTTTATGTGCTAGCATGATATGATGTTAGGTGATAGTGGTAGTAGGGGGAATAGTCCCCGTGTCACGGTCGTAAGGACCGCAGGGTAACTCGGGCACCCCAGAATTGCCTAGAAGTATGTTTATGCTATGTTATTATATGGTAGTAGTAGTAGGGGTGAAATAGTCACCGTAGCCGGTTCAGATAAACCGGAGGCTAGGTTGAGCACCCTAGAATGGCTTGACATGGGTAGGTCAGGCACCCCAGAGTTGTCTGGCAGGGTAGGTCGAGCACCCCAGAATGGCTTGACATGGGTAGGTCATTCACCCCAGAATTGCCTGGTAGTTTGTTTGTTATATGGTATATGGTATAATGGGGGAACTCACTAAGCTTTGTGCTTACAGTTTTCAGTTTTGTTTTCAGGTACCTCTTCATCGAAGGGGAAGGAGCCGGTACAGTAGCAGCGCATCACATACACAGGATTTCCGCATTATGAGATTCATGGGATTGTACTCTGACATTGTTACTATTTTATGATATGGTTTGAGACACGTGACTATGGTTTTATGAAATGATATGATCCGATGATGTTTTTCAGTAAACAATTTTATAAGTTACTTAATTAAAAACAAAAATTTTGGTCATGATATTTGGGATGTTACACATTCGGGCAAAAACTCATCAGAAAAGCGTTCTCAACATCCGTGATCCATCTCATACCGATGATTGGCTCCTTATTCCCCATAAATTTGGGAGCTCCACAAGCACGAAACTCACAGAAAGTGACCTCACGATACCTGGGTCGACTGGCCTCCAAGTTGGCCTTACTGGTCTGAAACCGCTCATCCATTATCACTACCATCTCATCCTTGATCGTGTCGAATATAGCTGACATATCCTCCAAAATGACCCTCGAAACCTCTATAGCGATCATTTCGTCCAACTCAGCGTCACATATTCTAGTACCAGAGCTGGAACTAGAACTAGAACCACCTCCCTCATGAGTCATTACCATTATGAAAATACAACATAAATATTAAAAAAAATATCATATTATTATCCCATACTATTCCCCACTACTAGCCCATAATAATCCTTGTGATTCTCCCTAATTCAAGTTCAGATAATGTGTTTCTGATGGTATGTGCCCACACTAACTTCAAACTTATCCATACATGCACCAAGGATCATCCCAAAGATTCTACGTTGTGTCCTACCATACTAGCGTACTCATACACTAAGGTTCTTCCTAGGATCCCCCATTCTACTCGCGTTCCATAAGGGTCTTTGCTAAACATCGATAATTCATATCATGAATGCAATTCGTGCATAACCAAAGATAAGATAGACGTTTGAATAAATGTATCCATCATAAGGCCTTCATTAGAAAAGAACAGGAAATAAGTCTGGATCAAAAACTCTAAGGCTATCTAGTCGTAATCATGTACAACCCTAAAGCATTCATTCGATAATTCATCAACATTAGAAAAAATCTTAACAAGCATAAAGTCGACATATAACATGCATAAGATGTAATCTCTCCTAAGCAAGCATCATAGCATGCAACCTTGAGTAGATCTTTAGCCTAACTTCTAGCATGTATATCATATTTATATGATATTTAACATATCAAACATGTATGGATATTTTAGGAATTTCTTACTTGAGCTTTGCCTGATTGCATGCATCACATCCTTTTTCTCTTTTATAGAAACTTTTTAGAAAATATTTTAATAAAAATCTCTCAGTCCTCAGTTGAGTTCAGACACACCCAGTGTTAGCCCAAATCCCTCAAACAAAGGCTTTGATACCAACTTGTAATGTCTAAAATTTCAAGCCAAAATTTTCATTTTTAGTTAAAGATAATCATCCAAATTTTCATTCCCAAAATATCGATAAGTAACCATTTGTGCAAGTTTGACAAACTGATATTGATATATTTATACATATATTTAGGCATTATTTTAATAAATTTTAAGCTATATTTTAGTTAAAAGAAAAAATATTTGGTACTTATTGAGTTGAATTACATTTTGCACCAAAATAGGACATTTTTGAAGGAAAGAGACCAAAACTGACAAATAATGGAACCTGGAAAGACTGGAGCTGAAGCTGGGAGCTTAATGGAGCTTAAAAGGAAGAAAAACCATGAAAATACAAGTCCCACGACATGGCTCTAGAGTATGGAGGCATGGAGAATGGAAAAATCTCGACCATGTATGCAGCATAGAGGCTCACGAGGTGAGCATTATAGTCTTACATCATGAGGAGTAAAGTTCTAGAAGATGATTATGCGATGACGGAGTTTCCTTGTCAAGCACGAATTACACTGATCTCACGAGGTGAGACCTTAATTCTCACGACGTGAGACACGATTTTATGGAAACTATAAGTACTCCTTCACATATCAACTTTAGGAGGTTGGATATGATTTTCTGGAGAGATAATCGATTTTAGAGGTCAGAGATCTGCAAAAAACAACCTTTAGGAAGAGAACGTTTGAATATTGAAGATTTGAAGATTACAAATCACATTCGGGTTGCATTAGATTAAGTATGTCGAATTCTTATGCCATTGTGTACTTATTTATTGCTATGAGTAACTATTCATTAGGCTTTTGTTTAGTGTAGATGAACCCTAATAATATGTGCTAGTTTATTATATTTGGATTTTATGAAGTTGGTTAATGCATGTGTTTAATGACCAATTGAATTGCATGAACATGTTTACCTACTAGTTTATGATCATTAAATTGCTAGAGCTAGGATTGATCACATCTTAGATTAAGTAATAAAGGTAACAACTTTAACTGTGTTGGAGAACATAAATTTGAATCATAATTGTGTTTGGTAATTTGTGTTGATCATAGATGAATATCTAGATATATCTTACATAGCCCAATTAGCATTAATAATCAATTATGTGTTTTCTTGTGTATGAGCGTTACATAGTAGTTCATGATTGGTGAATGTATTAGGAGATCGGATCAAGACTGCTAGTTATATTTAATTGGTAGCCAACTGAATAAATCCATACTTAGAAACTACACATAGAAAAAGCGGGATTCGAAGCTAAACGGAAGTGTATTCTTAATCTTGTTTACAATCGTTTTTAGTTGAGTATTTAGTTTTAAGTTAATATGAACTTGCAAAATCAGATATAATCCCTTCTTTACTTATTGTTTTTAGATTAATGTTTAGTAATTATTTTATTAGCTAAATTTGTTCCCTGATTTTGATACCCAACTAACCTAAACTATTCTTTAAATTTAACTAGGTACACTACCTAAGTGCAATGAGTTAGTTAAGTAGGTTAGGATTATAAATTTAAAACAAGGTAGTATATAAATTGCACATCACAAACCATCATTAAAATCATAGTAATGATAACATAGTGAAAATCAAAAGTGAGGAAGTCGCCAAAACATGTCCATGGATGCGATAAAATCAAGTTGCACCCTTCGCTTTGTTGCCAGAACAAATAGAAACATTTTAAACTTAAAATAGTAAGCATAAAGCTTAGCGAGTTCGCCAAAATACCACATACCCATGTGCATCCTATGATCCAACCATAGTCTTATACTTACTTTCGTTGCTACAGTCCAATTGCAGTCTTTCCTTCTATCATCCAACCATAGTCTTTCATACCAGTGTTATGATCCAACCATAGTCTTTCATATAGGTGTTATGATCCAAACATAGTCTTTTATACAGGTGTTATGATCTTACCTTAGTCTTTCATGCAAAGTCACAAAGACAATGTAGCATACCATGACACCTAGTATCCTACATGGTATAACGAGAAAACTCGCCTGACATGAAATCTAGGAAAACACAACCACACATGAATAAATGTAAAGGTCGGTCTTACGAAGCACCTAGGTACCAAAAAGAGCAAAACTCAGTCTACAAGCCAAACCTAAACTTTGACCCAAACTCAAACTTTGTCAAAAGGTCAAAAAGTAAATATTCAGATTAAAAGTCTTCTGCACCCAATACAAGACAAAATAGTTGGGCTTCAGATCAAAACCAGTCTCGGATTAAGAGTGTGAGTACAAGATTCAGTGCGCGGACAAGGTTTGAAAACTCAAACCTTCAATTAACTTTTAAGATCAATGTTTACTGCTAATATATTGATCCAGTCAAGTCTGGTAAACCAATCAAGACTAGAAGATGATATTCAACAAAGTGTTCAACAAAATATTTTAAGTATAGTAAAATGAGTATGAGCAAAGTAAAGACAATTAAAGAACAAGAAGAATGATAGTGAAAGAGATTTGACTTGAAAGAGAATTTGTAATTGATGTGAAAAGAATAATGTTATTTCTTGCTTACAATCCATGAAACATCATCTCCTTAGATAGTAAATGAGAGACACAGTACAAACGGAGAGCATTCTATGGACTAGGTAAAACTAAGTGTTTGACAAATCTGACACATAAAAGATTTACTTATTTGGTCCTAATAATTGTTCACTCAACAAAAAAACAAAAAGCATTTATGCATGTACAGACTCTATCACATCAAAAGACTAACTTCAGATTTCTTGGAAATGTCTCCATCTCGGATGAAGATAAACTTCGGAACTCTTCACATCTCGGACTGAGGTTGACTTCGAATCTGGTTTGGCTCAGATTGCTAGAGGTTCACTTTTATGCATTAACAATCTACCCCTAAGTGAACTTAGTAATCAATCAACTCAGTGAGCTTCATCAGACACAAAAAGGTAAGCAGTTTGTAGCCAGCTTCGGACTTCCAAGTACCATTTTAGGTGTTCGATGAACTTCTTCTTCACATGCTCAGGAGCATCACTTTTTGCAGCGTTAGAGATGAACTTCCGAAGGATCTTTGAAGAAACTAGGTTTTTTTCAAGAACTCTAAAGAATTTTTTCAGTTGGTCTTATTTTTTAGATAGACGTATCCGATTTCTGGTTCTTCAATGGGTCCTTCTGCCAAGATTTGAGCTTCAGGCAGTTCATAAGTGATTTTTGCCAAAAAACTTTCTGTTCCGAATAGGTGAGCAGTCTCAATGTCGGACCTGCAGAATTCTGCAACGTAGTCCTTCAAAAAATTGATTGCAGCACTGTAAGCTCCAATGCTTAAGTGATTAGTTTGGCGATCTCGGAGGTGAGCAACAATGGTAAGAATGTCATTGGGGTTGATTGATAGGAAATTCGGCATCTGTAAGAGTGAGGGTTGCTTTTTTATTCTGAGAGAAATATTATCTGTACAACATACAATTGAGATCGAATTTGCTCTAAACGTTGTTGTCGAAACCAACGATCTTTGTAATCCGCTTCCGAGACCACACTTCTTTTTGAGGATGTGCGTTAATGGAGTAGAAGGTTTTAAATCTCTCATGCTCTGTCCTAATGATTATTTGAGGATCATCATTCGTATGAAGAGGAGCGTACTTGATGTAGAATTTACCGTGATGAGAGATTGGAAGATCAATTTGTTCAACATACTGCGTTGGAAGATCATAGTACATGAAGGGAACAAAATCAATATCATGAATAACTCCTTCTCGGAAAAGAAGAGATATTCCAAGCATCAGATTCGATTGTCTTTCAGCTCTTGAATCCTAATGCTTTCTTCCAATGCTTGATATATTTGTTCTTGAGACCGGCCCTCAGACTTTTTGAAAGTCCTCACTGGGTTGTATGGTTCAGTAGCAGTCTTCTTTTCTTTGTCTTGAGGAGGATCGTTTAGGTCAGCGATGATTTGTTGAACTGTTTCAGAGATGATGAATTATTGTGGAGGAGGAACCAGGGGCTCTTCAAGGAGATCATCAGGTTTCTGGGTTGGAGAACCTTCATCGACCTAAACTATTCTCAGAGCATGGATTGGTGGGAGCATGTATTGTGTAGCTCAGAAGGCATCAACCGTTAGTTTGGTTTTGAGCTTCACCATTTCATGACTTCGCTTGAGCACTTCTACCAAGGATTATGGCCAAGAGACAACGGACCATATCCTCTTATCTTCTTCTGAGAGAACCTTCATTGGTTGTTCCCTGATATCTTGAAGTCCTAAAACAACATTTTCAATTAGGCCTTCATCTTCTTCATCACCTTTCTCAAGAGGTTCAGTGATTTCAACCTCGAGAGAGACATCATCAGTCGATTCATCTCTGATCAAAAATTTTGATACGGTCTTCCATTGGATTGTTTTTTCTCTCTGACTAGCTCCTTCTCCCCCTCTTGCATTGGAAGGCCCAACATCTGATGCAAGTCTAACATTAGCCTGAAGGTCAGTTAAGCATTCGAACACTCTCTGAGTCGTAGGCTTCGACGGTGGGGGCTTGAGCTTTTAGATGGTCAAACAACGAACCAAAAATTGAGGGCATTTCGTCAAACTTGTTGTTCGAAACATCAACTATATTCCAGCATGCTTGGAGCAGCTTAATGAGTACCTGTTGCCTAATCAAGTTCATCTCGTCCTTTTCCGAATCTCATTCTCCAGCCTTTGGATTTTCTTTTCATGACAAACATGAGTTTGTTTAATAATTTAGTTTGTCGCACTGATCATTTCATCATGAATCTTGAGCATAGTGGTGGTGGTGGTGGAGATATGATGATCAAGGTTGTCATTGTATTTTTGTTCAACTTCTTCCAGAGTATGCTTGAATCGGAGGGAAATGAGCTGTTCGAGTTGATTTGATCGATCGAGTTCCGAGGGGCCAACTTCTTTGATCTCGGAGAGAGATTTAAGAATTAGTTCAAGATTGGACTCGAGTCTGGTAACCTTCTGATCGATCTTGGAGTCATCTTGAGCTATAGACTTGTCGAGAGAGTCAACATTGGATATAACTGATGAGAATTAAACTCAGATCGATTAGATCTTTCACAGGTAAAAGATAAAGATCAAACAAAACAAACACAATAACAGAATCAACAATATGCTTATGATTCAAATATAGTCACGCCTCAGCAGAGCTCTATGAAGAACTTCCACTGTAGAGGCGAGCTAGGGTTTATAATACTCAAAAAGAATAAAAAGCAAAGCGTCTATTTTCTCAAAGACTGCATGCATGCAGCTTAAATACTAAACCCTAGAGAAAAACATGCACGGTTGGACAGGCCCAAACCGGCAATCAAAATTGGACTAAGGACCGAGCCCATGACGCAACACTATAAGCCCAACAATCTCCCCCTTTACGTCGAATGAGGCGAGAGATCAATTTCTTTGAGTAGGCTTCACAGTCTTGACAACCTTGAACAGCCGAGGGATGACTGCAAGAAGTGTTTGCCGAAACTGAATGTACCATCGTAGCATGTCAGTAAACAACTTCTTATCAGCTGTAGAATTCTGATTGCACTTGTGGATAATCTCCAAGATATGTTCCAAGCAAGCAGTTGAGAATAAGTGCTTATCACACAGAGCGAAGATACATTTTTGCTTTTCGCCTCTGACAAACATTACTGTGTGAGACTGTGGGTCGATTCTACCCTTGACCATAACATTCACATCGCCCATTCTGCCGGAAGGTTTGATCGTTGGACGCTTGTGAATGGCAGCGGCGATCTCTTGGTCCATTTTCGCCACTTCATGAATGTAGCATACAAGCATTCGCTTGATATGGTCAATGATCGGCTGGTACTCCTGTGGATTTGACATCAGGATGTTGTTGAGAAGTATCCAGTCGTGGGGATTGAGGTTCGGTAGATCAGCGAGGGTGAAGTTATGAACCGAGCCTTCAGAGCCTCGAGTCACTTTGAATTTCACATTGACAAACTTCCCTGCTGAGTAAGGCTTCAGAACCTTGACAGTAGTAATCTTCTGTAAGCTCCATGTCAGGTGCTGTGGCTGAGCAAACTCCAGATAGAACTCCAAAAGATCCCGATCAACCTTCGGGTCTGGAGAGGGAATAGAAACAGTTGAGTTAAAGCAGTGAAAGATGAATGCCTTTCGCGTGATCGGCATGTCAAACTGTGCATCCTTGGAGTTTTCAAGCCCAAACGACATCACAGGCTCAAGCCACAGTGCACAAGGTTCATCGATAGCACACTTTTGAAGCGAATCAAGAGTCCACACAGGAAAAATGGACTTCTTCTTTTCCAGGAGCTCTTTTTCTTTAAGCTCTTTTTCAAGCTCTAACGATTCCTTCATCAGTTTTTCTTCAAGTTCCTTATCAGATGCCTTTGTTTTCTGAAAAGGATTAGAGGGATCTGGTTTAAAAATATCTTCAATATCATCATCAATATCATCATCGTCACCAATTTTCTTCTTCTTCTTCTTGCATCTATCACTGACCGAAGCTTCATTAACCTTCTTTTTCTCTCCCCCTTGTTTCGGTTGGACACCAGGCACCGGAACACCCTCAATACGACTAAGAATGGCCAGGACAGGTCGAAGTTTATCAGCCAAATTCCTACGAGTGGTGATGGTGATGATAGGATCATGGGCTTCAAGGAGGTGAAGTAAGATGGAGTGAACATCAGCAGCGGAGCCTCGAATAACTTCCCTCTCAGACTTCAAGTCATTGAGTTCAGCTGTTGCAATGCGAAGTTTGAGATTCTGGATTTTCAGTTGAGAGGTTCGCTTGTTGATTTCATCCATGACTCGATTTTCAACTGCCAATTCTGCCTCCAGTTGAGTTAAGCGATCATTGACTTTATTGTGCAGATTGACATTTGCAGCTTCAATGGCTTTTCGGGCAACTTCAAGATTAGCTCGTTCGGTGGCTAGAGAACGCTGAAGATTTGCAACCGAATCATTTACTGTCTTAGCATTCTTTTGAGCAGCAGCCTGCAATGAATCTAGAAATAGGTTAGCCTCGGAAATTAGTTTTTCGACTTTTGCGGTCGCCTCTCTGAATTCGTTAGAGGAGGACTCGACTGCAAGCGAGGCCTTTTGACACTGAGAAGTGGAGGCGTCGATAGCCTTGGCCGCAGCAGAAAGGGATGCGCCATGTTCTTGTACAACAGAAGAAAATAATACTTTGAGAGCAGCATCTGAATAAGCCCCAGAGGAAGAAGAGGAAAGAAGTTGATCAAGTTTATCATTGACTGCTTTGAGATGACGCTTGGTTACAGGCGCATCTTCATCTTCATCACTCTGGACACGGTAAGGACTGAAATAGGTGGAATCAAATTCCAAGTCCTCACCGCCAAGAACAGGGGTGGTGTCAGTAGATGGGGTAGGTGATAAGGGTTTGGTTGTGACAGGAGGTTCAGTGGTAACAGGGGGGATAGGAGCTGAAGAATGAGCCTGTGTAGTAGTGGTGGTAGTCGTAGTGTTGGTAAAGATTGGATTAGGGATGGAAGTAGTGTTAGATGGTTGAGATGTAGAGATGGGAAAGATAGGAGGGATGGATACTGGGACAGAAACGGGTGGAGGAGAAGGAGGGAGGGAGCGAACTGGAATTTCGGGGTTAGGAGAGCGAGGCGGGGTATTACCACGACCCGAAGCCTCCTCGTCAGAGCTTTCGCTTTCAGATTCTGAAGGAGGAGCAGATGTGTGTTTGGGAGGGACATACTCTGATTCTGAATCACTTGAAGATTGGAGTATGAGTCTCCGAGCGGGCTTTTTCTGCTTCTTGGGATCAGGCTGGGAATTAAACTCAGATCGATTAGATCTTTCACAGGTAAAAGATAAAGATCAAACAAAACAAACACAATAACAGAATCAACAATATGCTTATGATTCAAATATAGTCACGCCTCAGCAGAGCTCTATGAAGAACTTCCACTGTACAGGCGACCTAGGGTTTACAATACTCAAAAAGAATAAAAAGCAAAGCGTCTATTTTCTCAAAGACTGCATGCATGCAGCTTAAATACTAAACCCTAGAGAAAAACATGCACGGTTGGACAGGCCCAAACCGGCAATCAAAATTGGACTAAGGATCGAGCCCATGACGCAACACTATAAGCCCAACAATAACACTAGCAACGTTGTCTTGGAGTTCTAACAAGGCAAAAGGATCTGTAATGTTTTCATCCGAAGATCATGTGTTAGAGGTAGACCTCTCAGACATTTAATCATTATCATCACCATCATTATCATCTTGTGTTTCGGAAGGCATAGGATTATCAGCTGGATTGGTTTCGGTTTCGTTGCCTTGATTACCTGGAGTGTTGGCATCAACATTTATTTCTTCTTCTTCCGAGGAGGAGGAGGAGAAAATGTCGAAATCATATGCTAGTTTGGAAGAGGTGGTCTTCTGTAATGACTTGAAAGTTGTGAGGATCGAAATAGCACCAACAAATGTGTTGTCAACATCAAACATTACAACATCATAATGGTCTTCGTCGGAGGAAGGCTTCGGAGTTTCTTCGCCAGTAAACATTGGAGGAGGATCATCCGAAACAATTTTTGGATCGGGAACATTGTTAGATGCCATTTTAAGCATCTTTTAGGGTAGTTTTCATCATCATTTAGCATCATATTTTGCACATTTGCATGTCAGCTGTTTAAATGATGTTCAACTCATGTCTTTTGTTAGAATTCTCGTACTGCTCATGTTTCTTATGTCAATTTCAGATAGTACGAGTGGAGCAGTGCTTTGGGAGCAGTTGGATGCACGTTTGAAGTTTAAAGTGTAGCTTGGAAATATGAAGGATTCTAAGGAATGCTTGGAAGATATTTTCGTCAAGAAACATTCGATCGAATTGATCACACAAAGATAGATTCTACAATCTGAAGCTAAAGGATGTTGCTGACAGCTTTGACCCCCTGTCAGTATTTTGACCATATCTCATGAACCGTAACTCCGATTGACGAGATTCAAAATGTTCTGAAAACTAGACGAAATTTGGACGACGTAGGCAAAACATGCAATCACAACTCTTGTCCCATGCGATCGCATGTATTGCTTGCAACTTGTCTTCGAGGTTTTTTAGTGCCAAAAATTCATCTCGAAAAAGAAAATGAATATATGAGATCGCAACCTTTTCCCATGCGATCGCATGTATTGCCATTTTTCCTGCTGGTCGTATAAATAGACCCACATAACATTCCAATAAAGGGAATTAGTACCATAGTCGACTCCCAAGGCTCCAGACGACGAAAAAGACGATTTTGGAGGTGTTTCTTCTCCGATTTCAACGATTTCTGAAGATCTGAAGACTGTGGATCATCTCCTTTAATTAGATTAGTAAGATTAGCTGTTTAATGTTTAATTCTAGTAGTTTTTATCAGATTTTAGCCATTTCTGGCTAAAACCCTAGTTTTCAGTTCTACATTAGACTAGTACTTTTCATCTGATTAATCATTAGATCTGACTTTTGATTTGTCTTTTTATCTAGATTCTTAAATTTTTGTTCTTAATTTATGTTTAATTTTAATTCTTGTTAGTCTGATCACCTAATTAGGGTTTTATAATTCCGGTTAATTAGTTAATAAAATCTGTAATTGTTCTAATTAACTGGTAATAAGTAACCAGTAATAAATCGGTTTCGTGTTTGGGATTTGACTTTATTATAAACTGAAAAATCATATATTTACGCTTCCGGGCTTGTGAGAAGTATTAGATATTGCTGGGAATTTTACATAGAATTTAATGTAATTTTTCAGATTTAATTAAAAGCTTGTTTAATTTAACAGTAAAAAGCTAGGGTTAATTCAAAGAGCTTATTTTGATTAATTAATTTAGGTAAAAGAGATTATACTAAAGCTTGTTAGTTTTTCTCAGTACCGGCTTAAATAGAATGCATCTCAAATAATCAGATCTGGGCTAGTTGCATGATTAGGAAAGTCGCAGCAGAACTGAAATCATTTTTATTATTGATTTTCGTTTAATTTAATATCACTGCATTTTTAGTTTTTAGTTTATAACTAAAACCCCTTTTTATATTTTGTTTCTTGACTAGATGTGCCTGATGCATAAAGGCATTGACTTTTAGGATGTGTCCTTGAGGATTCGACCCTGCTTCACTGTGCTATATTTTTAGTGCAACCAACAGTGATAAATTTATTTGCTTAATATGCGCACGACAGCGCGTTAACAAATTGACGCTGTTGTCGGGATACGGTGCTTTCTAATAGTTTTATGCCAATAAATTTTCATTCACGTATACATCTAGATTTTGATCCAGAACTCGAGAAAACTGCAAGGAAACTGAAGAAAGAAGCAGCAAGAAAGAAACAATCATCTAGTCTTTTTGTTTCATCATCTTCTGTACCTCCAGAACCACCACACCACAAGCCACTCCCTTGTGGAACGAACTAGATCCTTTTTTCCAAAAGTACCCCCATCTTCTCCTCAAAGTAGCCCTTATAAAACATACTCTCCACCACCCTCACTCAGATCTGAACCAAAGATTCTTCAGAATCTGAATCTAAAGAATCATACATGAGTGGAGACGAAGCAGAAAAGACTCTTAGATAGTGGGCTGCTCAAGAGGTCAACCAACAGCCCCTTTGCATTACGTTTCCAGAAGCCCATAACTTTGAGTTGAAATCTGGGTTGGTACATCTTTTTCCCACATTCTGAGGTCTAGAAAATGAAGACCCACATAAATTCCTGAAGGAATTTCATGTGCTTTGTTCAGGAATGAAGTCACATGTTGTCACAGAAGACCAGATCAAGCTTTGGGCATTCCACTTTTTCGCTTCAAGATTCCGCTAGGGAATGATTATATGAACTCCCATCTGGTTCCATTGCCACTTGGATAGAGCTTGCGAAGCTATTTTTAGATAAATACTTTCTAGAAATGCGAGTTTCCAGTCTCAGGAGAGAAATCATTGGGATCAAACAAGGAAAAAGAAAAGCTTTACACACTTACTGGGAAAGGTTCAAGAAGGTTCTGGTTTGGTGCCCACAACATGGTATCAACGATTATCAACTTTATAATTGTTTTTGTGATGTTCTAACTCCCATGGAGAGGCGCCTGATAAATTCTTCCAGTGGTGGTTCCTTGGGTGATATGACACCAAATGAAATCAGAGAGCTTATCGAAAAGCTGGCGATCGAGTCTAAACATTCCGAAAATGAAGACGAGTGGTATCCAGATCAGCCAAGGGGAGTCAAGGAAGTCAGCAATGCTCATTTGGAGTCTCAGATATTTGAACTAACAAAGGTTGTTCTGCTCCTGACGAAAGAAAATCCAGTTGCAAAGAAACCATGTGGTATCTGTTTGAAGACGGAACATCCAACAGATATGTTTCCGTTACTGCAAGAGGATACAGCTACAATAAAAGCTATTGGAGGCTATTAGAACAATTATCAGAATAATTTTCAGTAGAAACAACAATATCAGATCCCACCCGGATTCCATCAGCAACAAAATTATCAGCAATCGGGCTTTCAGTAGAATTCTCATTACCAGCCCAACTTCCAGAATCCGAATTACAAGAATCAATCTTCAACCCAGTAGTTCCAACGTGGCCTTAGAATATATAGTGAAGAGTCTTGCCATGAGCACCCAAGCATTTTAGACAGAAACCATAGCCAGTATCAAGAATCTGGAACAACAGGTGTCTCAACTTGCCACTTCTGTGGGTCATCTGGAGTTTCAAGGTAAGTTACCAGGGCACACAGAAAACACCCTGAAGCACAATTTGAGTGTTATTTCCTTGAGAAGTGCGAAGTCTTATGAAGGCCCAAGCATATCTGAACCAGAAAACAAGGCTAAGGAAGAATTTGAAGAAGTTCTGGTGGAAGAAGGAGATGTGGAAGGGACAGAAAACGAAGTTGAAACTGAATAGTTTGAAGAGGTGTTGGTAGAAGAAGAATTTGAAAAGCTGGAAGAAAAAGAAACTCCAACAACAGTGAAGCCGAATCTGAAAGAATATAAGCTCTTACCTCCATCCCCATCAAGACCGAAGAATACGAAACGCGAAAGAGATGATGAAGATATTATGGAAATTTTTCACAAGGTTGAGGTAGATATCCCACTTTTAGATGTTATCCAACATATCCCTCGCTATGCTAAATTTCTGAAAAATTTATGTGTCTCAAAGAAAAAAATGAAATTTAATGAGATTGTAAAAGCTGGCAAAGATATTTCTTTAATTTTACAAAAAGGTTTGCCTCCAAAGTGCAAGGATCCGGGGATTTTCTCAGTTACTTGTAAATTAGGGAACCTTGATTTTTCAAAAGCCATGCTTGATTTAGGAGCTTCAGTTAATGTCCTTCCCTATTCTGTTTTTGAAAAATTAAAAATGAGAACTTTAAAAAAGACCGGGACAATTATACAGTTGGCTGACCACTCGACAGTACACCCAAAAGGTGTACTGGAGGATGTTCTTGTCCAAGTGGATAATCTGATTTTTCCTGCTGATTTTTATATATTGGACATGGGGAATGTTGATGTGTCTGACAAAAACTCGATTATTTTAGGAAGGCCTTTTATGAAAACTTCTAGAACGAAATTTGATGTTTTTGCCGGTACACTTTCAATGGAATTTGATGAAGAAGTTGTGAATTTTAAAATTAATAATGATAATTTTCCTTCTTAAAATATTTCTGTCAATTATATGGGTACCAACAGTCCTTTATTAGAGGGCTGATGTAGGTTTTCAAATGTCTCTGTGCAAGAAAAATTTGCAGCCAGGAGTTTATCATACTGTAACATCCGGACTTTCAGGTATATTATTGTGTGATTAATATTGAGATTTATGGAGTGACTCGACGAGTTGTGAGTCCAACTCATTGAGTAGAGGCGAGTGTCCACGTGGGATTAATGATTGGACTCGACGAGTCAGAGAGCTGACTAGTCGAGTAGGTGCTAGGCAGAGAAACCCTAATTTTCCGGGTTTGGGACCTATTTAAAGGAACTTATAGCCTTATTTGCGGCTACCCTTCCTTAAGAGCAAACCCTAAACGTGTATAGAGAGCCATGAGAGTCTTAGAAGCTAAAACTTGGAGTAAACTAGTGCATCTCTTGAGGAGAAGAGCAGATCACCCATCAAGGGAGCTAGAGAATCAGTGGATCGGGTGTAACTTCGTGCAAGGGCTTGAGTAAGAGGTAAAAGCTTGCACCTTTCTTGTTATTTTGCTTAGATCTTGTAAATATGGAAGATTAGGGTTTCTTCCACCATTGTTGGGACTTTGTATGCATAAGGTCTCTCTTGAGGCCTAGACTTTAGATCTGGACCTTGTGAGGTCCAGGGAGTCCAAAGATTATAGCTTTATTTAACCATAGAAGAGTTATTGTGGTTAATGTGACAACCCGAAATTTCTATTATGTCCAACCATTCACTTCAATAGAAGTCAGAACAGTTTCTGCTAACTTTTGAGCTGTGTAGAGTCAGTTTGAGTGTTCTAAAGCCTAGTACTTCAGGAGATAACAGGAGAGAGGATGCCCTAGGGTTTATTGTGCAACAATAAAGTCCCAAAACTCCAAGAGTTTGGAGTTTACGGCCTAAACATGGAGTTTACGGTCGTAAACCCCAAGGGTATAAATATGGCACTTAGCCATTTTAATCACTTTTTCACATTTTCAAGTCTAGAACTCAAATCCTCTCAAGTATCATCCGATTTTCCTTCTTGATCTTCAACTTTGTAAGTGTCTTTTACCCTAAAAAGTTGATATCTTACTTAATCTAGTGATCTTACATGATTCCATCCGTGAAATCATTCCATATGTGTAGATCTTCAAGTTTCACCAAGAACACCAAGAACACACACTAGTGTTCTTGGACTTTTAACACCTTTTCAAGCTTCTACATAGTAAGTACTCTTACCCAAGTGTGTTATAAGACTTGTTACACTTCTTAATCATCTAGAAAATATAAGGAAACACAAGATCAAAGGTGTTTACGGTCCAAGATGTTCTTGGACCGTAAACCCTAATAAAGGGGCCAAAGTGTGCCCTAGTCCCTTACCAAGCCATGGATACTAGTCTAGAACATATCCTTAAAGTGCTTAGGACCTTAAACATCAAAAAGACCAAAAACCATATGGGTTTACGGCCGTAAACCCAAGGAGAAATGGTCCAAGGACCGTAAACTCCACAAAGGGGTGAAATGGTGCCCTAATCACTTCCTAAGGCTTAAACATGAAGTAGGAATGCTTCTAATGAACTTATAAGCTTCAAAACACAAAATGGTAAAAGTACTATGAGTTTACGGCCGTAACCTCATGGGTTTACGACCGTAAACTCAATAAGAGTTGGTCCCAAAACCGTAAACTCCAAAAGAGTTTACCCTTGGACCCCAAACTCAATAGCCAAGTCCTACAACCCTTAGATGCAATCCTTAGCACTTATAAGCACTTAAATCAAGTGTTTTACATGACTTAGGATGTCTTAACTTGGTTAATTGGTTTTTTAATGACTAATTGGATACATATATGTGTTATTATATGTTAACTAGGATCCTTGTGTGTGTTCAAGTCTTCACTTGACACTTAGCATCCTATACAATCCGTACATCCAAACCACTCACTACAGGTGAGTTCATACCCCTTAATTAACCTTTTAAATGTTTTTAAATGCTTTTATGGTGGGGAATACAAGTTGAACTATTATAGTTATTATATCAATCACATGTGATTAATAACTACCAAACAAGTGGATTTCTTACTTTTCAAACTGTTTTACTTCAAACTGTTTTACAAACTCTTTTACATACCAAATGCTTTTGTCAAACTCTTTTACATGTCAAATACTTTTACTTAAACTCTTTTAAACTTATATTCTGTTAAAAGTGTATCTATATAGATATAGTTATATAAGTAGGATTGAAAGGACTTAGGACTGATAGCTCACCTTACTTCCTGTTCCTTGTTTGGTTGTGGACTTAGGGTATTCAGGTTATTTGCCCGAAGGTCGTTTGAATCCTAGTTATATATCATGTATATGTGTATAGATATAAAAGGTTACTTCTTTCTATTCAATACCTTTGGGTAGCAAAGGTATACACAAATATGTGCATACATTCAAACAACATTACTAGTAAACTGTAATAGGTATAGTTTAGGGAGATACTAGTACTATTACTAGAACAGTGAAACATACAATGAGTCAGTTCATACATGAGTCAATAACAAACAATAGAATACTATGATGAGAAACAAACAATACCATACAAAGAGAACATACATACATGCTAGACAGGGAGAGAACACACAATACATCTAGCACATACATATACTAGAACATTACTACAGTTATGTGAGCCACGTAACGGGGGCATGGCATTACCTGTCATGGCCCGTTTTGTATCCAGAATCTCCTTAAGTGGGGAGCGTATGAGTTTGTGTATAGATCTATACTGGATTGACTATCCTACACCTTGCTGCTCGCTACAGTGGGACTTGCAAGTCTACGGGTGCCAAACGTCATTTCTTCCGACGTCTTACATCGTCGCGTTCTATAGTCGGTAGCAGGATACAGGCCGATCACATGGTACTTTAAATAACAATTGGTTTAAGGTAGTTAGTACAGCAGTAGTTACTTAATACAACACTACAGTACTATTTCATTTTCCCATTACATTCAATTTGTGATATTCACACAATAAACAGTAATGTAAAAACTATATTTTTGGTTAATGATAGTCAGATTTGGGAAAATGCATACTCTTACAAGAGACACACACACAGACACTAGATGCCTTGGTAGAAGGCTACTTTTAGTAGGAAACATAGGGTTTTCTAGGGGAGTTCAAACAATTACAAACTTTTACAAACCTTTTCAAACTTATACATTACAGACTTACAAACACTTTCATACAAATACAGACACTAATATACTTATGAACTCACCAGCTTTAAAGCTGATAAACTCTTTCAAAATAACTTGTATTCTCAGGTCACCAGTAGACAGGTACCGGTGCCAGGTTTTGAGAAGATGGAGCTCGTTCAAGACTCATCTTTTATTTTGATTCATATTTTTGGTGTCTATATAACTTGACAGAACACACTTGTATGAAATTATATTATTAATGCAATGGATGATGTTGATTCTTGTTTACTACGTTGCACTGTTGTGATACTGAACATGACGTCCTCCACCCCCGAACTTTTCCGCCGTTCCAGTTTTGGGGTGTGACAGATTGGTATCAGAGCATTGTTTATAGTGAATCGAGTGTATCAACCCATAAAAGATATACGAACTATAAACACAGCGGGATTAAAATACTCTGATAAAGAGTTTATACTTTTAAATAATAAAATATTTAACTAAGTATACATGTCTGCATTCATACTAAAATCAGTGTCACTAGGACAGAACAAAAGTATTACGATTGTTGGGCAGCACAAGTAGACTTAGAGACATATGGTCAACCCTAGGAAGATATAGCCTGATCAACTATATTATCCGAGGAGTGACTAGCATGTGCCTAAGTATGGTTGTGAGGTTGCAACAAGTCTAAAAACTTACCAACACTACTACAATGAGAACAGTAGAACAGAACATAAACTTAAAATACTATAGGAGTATTTTGTGTCACTATTAATTACTTATCTGAGAACTAAAAAGGTCTTTATTAGTATGTCAATAGTTGCGGGGTGGATACATTAAGGTTATATGTAACTGGGATGTCATAGACTTAGAATCTGTGATCTTTGCTTTACTTCATGTTCCTTGTTTGGTTGTGGGCTTAGAGTTAGGGTCACTTATTCGAAGGTCTATCCTGTCTTAGTTACATATGACTGGTATGCACTACGCAAATGTTGAAGTAACTGATAAAGATCATCTTATAATTATCTAGTTAGTTCGTCTATTAATTATTTCTTTATCCCTTTTCTCACATAGATATAATGGCTGGATTCCATCTTCCCGGAGACCCGTACTATCCCAACGAAGGCAATGCTGGATGGCTTGGAGAAGAGCCAAAAGATGATCACCCAATCCCATTGGATGATCACGAAGCTTAAGACTTTTCTGATGATTCTGACTCAGAGCCAAAAGTCAACAACCTACCCCCAGCTGCTCAAGACCCAAACCTGAACCCTCGTCCAGCATTTCAAGAACTCACACCCTTGTGGGCCATAAACTTGAATAGATGGAGTCAGGAACAGGGTGAACCCATTCCCTAAAATGGAGACAGAAGCTTCTACAACCTCACCGAGGGAGGTTCAGCTGACAGGGTCCTGCCCATCATGGTTCGTAGGATTTCTCGGAACACTGAACAAGGTCGAGCGACTATCGACCGAGTCATAGAGATTGACGCCAACTTTGGCGTTAACATTGTCCGCATTTGCCAGCTAGAGTCTGCTCATGAAAGGACTCAGGTCCGCAATGCAGATCTGCAGAGGGAACTTGCTGAAACTCAAGCTGAAGTCAGAGAACTTCGAGCTCAGCAAGCAAGATCTGAAAGGCGTATGAGGGACATAGAACGTCTTCTGTCGGAGTCAAGAACTCACTCTAGTAGTTCTCGTCGCCGATAGAGTCCCATCGATTTCTCTTTTGGATATAACCTAGTTTGTGTAAAAACTCTAGTCTAATTTCCTATCTTTGTAAATCTTAGACCTGTTAGGTCTTGATTAGGTCGTAGTTCTGTCAAAATTTTCCCATCTTGGTTGATGTAAGGCTTACTTCTAGGTCATTTTTCCCGAACTTATTACATCTGTAATTCCAGTATTATTGACAGATATCTAATCTCATGGAAATTATTATCCAAATGCTATCATCTGTTAGTTCTAGATCTACATTCAATCGTGCTATTCAATTGTGCTGTTGGGCTATGGAGAGTTAGTCCATGAGTCATTCTCATCAATTTTCCTATTAAATTCTTATCAATATCTTCATATTTGTAAACTTATAGTTAAAAGATGCCTCCACGTAAATCAACAAGACGCGATCCTCCAATCACAGCAACACCACCTGCTCCTCAAATCGATACGGAAGCTCTAAATGTTGCTGTCGCTGCGGCTGTGGCTACAACCATGGCTCAATATCATTCTTCGGGTTCCACTGGAGGAGGAACCCCTATTCAATCTACTCTTGGTGAAACTCCTGTGCGCTTGAGGGAGTGCTCCTATAAGGACTTCACTAACTGTAAGCCCAAGTCCTTTATAGGGACTGGCGGAGTCATTGCCCTCTCCCAATGGTTCGAGAAGACCGAATCGGTTTTCGAAATCTACTCCTGTCCAGAAGGGAGCAAGGTCAAGTTTGCCGCTTGCACCTTTGAAGACAAAGCCCTGACATGGTGGAATAGCCATGTCAAGTCACTATCTCTTGTGGTGGCTAATGTTATGGGCTGGGAAACTTTGAAAGACCTCATGATTGAGGAGTACTGCCCGAGGGGCGAAATCCAAAAACTGGAGGAAGAACTGTGGAGCCTGACCATGAAGGGCTCCGACATAGTCTCCTACACCGCCAGGTTCTGTGAACTGGTGGCCCTCTGTCCCAACATGGTTCATATAGAGGGGAAGAAGATAGAGAGATTCATATGGGGGTTGGTGCCTCCATTCCAGGGAAATGTTTTGGCTTCAAACCCCACTACATTCGATAGTGCCAAGCGATTGGCACAGTGGCTTATAGACCATGGGGTTCGTACCCCGGCCGCAACCACAACCCTGGCCATCTCAGAACCCGCCAGAACTATTGATTCCAAGCGGAAGTTCTGGGATGACAAGAAAAAGAAGAAGGCTGCTAAAAAGCAGCAGATCGTGGCAGTTCATGCTGCGATAGCACCTGCCACTGCTACTGCTCCGGTAAAGCAGTACACTGGGAGCTTGCCTAAGTGCAACCAGTGCAACTTCCACCACATTGGAGCCTGCCGGGAAATGCAGTGTTCGAACTGCAACAGGAAGGGGCACACCGCCCGTTTCTGCAAAGCTCCTGCTAGGCCACTCAACCAAGCCCCCGGCGCTGGCGTGGGCCAAGCTTGCTACGGTTGTGGCGAGGTGGGCCACTACAAGAGGGACTGCCCTAAGGCAAGGAATACTGGTGGAGTGGGAAGAGTTCTGGCCATAGGCCACGAGGAAGCGGTTGCTGACCCCACAGTGGTCACGGGTACGTTTCTCCTCGATAACTCTTATGCATGCATACTGTTTGATAATGGAGCGGAGAGGAGCTTCGTGAACCAAAAATTTTCTCATTTACTTAAGCAAAAATCACAAGCACTTAAAGAACCGTTCACTGTAGAAATGGCTAATGGAAAGACAGAGAGCACTAGCAGTATATTCATAGGGTGTACCCTAACACTAGATAGTCATTCATTCTCGATCGACCTCATGCCCGTCTCAATTAAAAGTTTCGACGTCATTATCGTCATGGATTGGTTGAGTCTTCATCGTGCCGACATCATATGTTAAGAAAGGCTGTACGCCTTAATCTGTCGTCTGGCGAAACTCTAGTAGTATATGGCGACAAACCCGACACAAACCTTCGTATCATCTCGAGCATTCAAGCTCAGAAATTCTTGCGAAAGGAATGTCGCGCATTCCTTGCTCATGTGGTCGATGTGAGCCAGGAAACGAAAGACATTCAGAACATTCCAGTAGTACGCAACTTTCCCGACATCTTTCCAGAAGAACTCCCAGGATTACCTCCGCAACGTCAAGTCGAGTTCAGAATCGACTTAGTTCCAGTGGCTACTCCCGTAGCCAAATCGCCCTATCGTCTAGCACCTGCAGAGATGCAAGAACTGTCCTGTCAACTTAATGAACTGCTCAGCAAGGGCTTTATAAGACCAAGCTTCTTACCCTGGGGAGCTCCAGTCTTGTTCGTCAAGAAGAAAGACGGATCGTTTCGTATGTGCATCGACTATAGGGAGCTCAACAAACTGACCGTCAAAAATCGTTATCCTTTACCTCGTATTGACGATTTATTTGACCAACTTCAAGGGGCGAACTTCTTTTCAAAAATCGACTTAAGATCCGGATATCACCAACTACGAGTGCTAGGGGAGGATGTTCCGAAGACAGCCTTCCGAACTCGTTATGGGCACTACGAATTCGTAGTGATGCCGTTCGGATTAACAAACGCACCCGCAGTATTCATGGATTTAATGAATAGGGTGTGTCGTCCTTACTTGGATCAGTTCGTCATCGTCTTCATCGATGACATACTTATCTACTCTCGTAGTAAGGAGGAGCATAGTCAACATCTTCGACAGGTCTTAGAAACATTACGTTCGGAGAAGCTCTATGCGAAGTTCTCGAAATGCGAATTTTGGATCCGAAGAGTCGAATTCATAGGGCACGTGGTTAGCAAAGAAGGAATACACGTGGACCCTTCCAAAATCAAAGCCATTGAGAGCTGGTCAGCACCAAAGACGCCTACAGAAATTCGTCAATTTCTAGGCCTCGCTAGCTACTATCGCAGGTTCATTCAGAACTTCTCCCGAATTGTGAAACCTCTTACAACACTGACCCAGAAGGGCGTGGCCTTTGACTGGAAAGAGAAGCAGGAGAGAGCGTTCCAAACGCTCAAACGAGCCTTGTGCACCGCACCAATACTATCCCTCCCCGAAGGAATAGAAGACTTTGTTATCTATAGTGATGCGTCTAATCAAGGGCTCGGATGTGTTCTGATGCAGCGAAGTAAGGTCATCGCCTACGCCTCGAGACAGCTGAAGATACATGAGGTTAACTACACTACCCACGATCTTGAACTAGGAGCAGTTGTGTTTGCTCTGAAGATCTGGAGACACTACCTGTACGGTACAAAAAGCACTATCTTTACAGACCACAAAAGCCTACAACATATATTCGACCAGAAGGAGCTCAACATGAGACAACGACGGTGGGTCGAGCTACTCAGTGACTACGAATGCGAAATTCGTTATCATCCGGGTAAAGCCAACGTAGTAGCTGACGCCCTAAGTCGGAAAGAATATTCTGGTCGTAGAGTCAAATCTTTGACTATGACTATCCATTCACACCTGTCCACGCAAATTAACGAAGCTCAGCTCGATGCTTTGAAACCTGAAAACGTGGCGGGTGAATCCCTGAGAGGGATGGATAAGAACTTGGAGGTCAAGGGTGGCGGAGCTTATTATTTCATGGATCGGATCTGGACCCCGAAACTCGGTGGTTTCAGATACTTGGTCATGAACAAGGCGCACAACACTCGTTATTCCGTCCACCCAAGTTCAGATAAGATGTATCTGGATCTTAAAAAGCTATACTGGTGGCCTAACATGAAAGCAGAGATTGCTACCTTCGTGAGTAAATGCCTTACTTGCGCCAAGGTCAAGGTCGAATACCAGAAACCCTCCGGTCTTCTACAACAGCCGGAGATACCGGAATGGAAGTGGGAGCGGATCACTATGGACTTCATAACCAAGTTGCCTAAGACAACGGGTGGGCTTGATACCATATGGGTCATTGTCGACAGATTGACCAAGTCCGCATACTTCTTGCCTATCAAAGAAACAGACAAGATGGAGAAGCTTACAAGAACTTACATACGGGAGATTGTACGACTGCACGGTGTTCCCATATCCATTATCTCGGACCGAGATAGTAGGTTCACTTCGAGGTTCTGGCAGTCGCTGCAAAGTTCCCTAGGAACTAGGCTGCACATGAGTACAGCCTACCATCCACAGACCGACGGGCAAAGTGAGAGGACTATCCAAACCTTGGAAGATATGTTGCGAGTATGTGTGATCGACTTTGGGAAAGCATGGGATACTCATTTACCCCTTGTCGAATTTTCCTACAACAACAGTTATCACACGAGCATAAAGGCTGCTCCATTCGAGTCCCTCTATGGCCGAAAGTGCAGATCCCCTCTATGCTGGGTTGAGGTGGTTGATACCCAGTTAGCTAAAGGATGAGTTCCTGAAAGCACTCTCACGGGTCCGGAGATCATTCGGGAAATGACAGAGAAGATCGTTCAGATTCGTGAACGATTGAAAGCCTCTAGAGACCGACAGAAAAGCTACGCTGATAAACGAAGGAAACCGTTGGAATTCCAGGTGGGCGACCGTGTTCTATTGAAGGTCTCACCCTGGAAGGGCTTGATACGCTTCGGGAAGCGTGGAAAGCTAAATCCAAGGTACATAGGGCCTTTCGAGATTCTTGCCAGAATCGGCCCTGTAGCTTACAAACTTAACTTACCACGCGAACTCAGTAACGTACATTCTACTTTCCACGTCTCGAACTTGAAAAAGTGTATGTCCGACGAGACTCTTGTAATCCCACTCGACGAGATCGAGATCAACGAGAGCTTCAACTTCGTGGAAGAACCTGTAGAGATCATGGACCGGGAGGTCAAGCAAACAAAACAAAGCCGTATCCCGATAGTGAAGGTTCGCTGGAACGCCAAGCGAGGACCTGAATTCACTTGGGAGCGAGAGGATCAGATGAAACTGAAATATCCTCGTCTTTTTACTTAGTTATTTGTATTCTGTACAACCATTCACTTCAATAGAAGTCAGAACAGTTTCTGCTAACTTTTGAGCTGTGTAGAGTCAGTTTGAGTGTTCTAAAGCCTAGTACTTCAGGAGATAACAGGAGAGAGGATTCCCTAGGGTTTATTGTGCAACAATAAAGTCCCAAAACTCCAAGAGTTTGGAGTTTACGGCCTAAACATGGAGTTTACGGCCGTAAACCCCAAGGGTATAAATATGGCACTTAGCCATTTTAATCATTTTTCACCTTTTCAAGTCTAGAAGTCAAATCCTCTCAAGTATCATCCGATTTTCCTTCTTGATCTTCAACTTTGTAAGTGTTTCTTACCCTAAAAAGTTGATATCTTACTTAATCTAGTGATCTTACATGATTCCATCCGTGAAATCATTCCATATATGTAGATCTTCAAGTTTCACCAAGAACACCAAGACCACACACTAGTGTTCTTGGACTTTTAACACCTTTTCAAGCTTCTACATAGTAAGTACTCTTACCCTAGTGTGTTATAAGACTTGTTACACTTCTTAATCATCTAGAAAACATAAGGAAACACAAGATCAAAGGTGTTTACGGTCCAAGATGTTCTTGGACCGTAAACCCTAATAAAGGGGCCAAAGTGTGCCCTAGTCCCTTACCAAGCCATGGATACTAGTCTAGAACATATCCTTAAAGTGATTAGGACCTTAAACATCAAAAAGACCATAAACCATATGGGTTTACGGCTGTAAACCCAAGGAGAAATGGTCCAAGGACCGTAAACTCCACAAAGGGGTGAAATGGTGCCCTAATCACTTCCTAAGGCTTAAACATGAAGTAGGAATGCTTCTAATGAACTTATAAGCTTCAAAACACAAAATGGTAAAAGTACCATGAGTTTACGGCCGTAAACTCATGGGTTTACGACTGTAAACTCAATAAGAGTTGGTCCCAAAATCGTAAACTCCAAAAGAGTTTACCCTTGGACCCCAAACTCAATAGCCAAGTCCTACAACCCTTAGATGCAATCCTTAGCACTTATAAGCACTTAAATCAAGTGTTTTACATGTCTTAGGATGTCTTAACTTAGTTAATTGGTTGTTTAATGACTAATTGGATACATATATGTGTTATTATATGTTAACTAGGATCCTTGTGTGTGTTCAAGTCTTCACTTGACACTTAGCATCCTATACAATCCGTACATCCAAACCACTCACTACAGGTGAGTTCATACCCCTTAATTAACCTTTTAAATGTTTTTAAATGCTTTTATGGTGGGGAATACAAGTTGAACTATTATAGTTATTATATCAATCACATGTGATTAATAACTACCAAACAAGTGGATTTCTTACTTTTCAAACTGTTTTACTTCAAACTGTTTTACAAACTCTTTTACATACCAAATGCTTTTGTCAAACTCTTTTACATGTCAAATACTTTTACTTAAACTCTTTTAAACTTATATTCTGTTAAAAGTGTATCTATATAGATATAGTTATATAAGTAGGATTGAAAGGACTTAGGACTGATAGCTCACCTTACTTCCTGTTCCTTGTTTGGTTGTGGACTTAGGGTATTCAGGTTATTTGTCCGAAGGTCGTTTGAATCCTAGTTATATATTATGTATATGTGTATAGATATAAAAGGTTACTTCTTTCTATTCAATACCTTTGGGTAGCAAAGGTATACACAAATATGTGCATACATTCAAACAACATTACTAGTAAACTGTAATAGGTATAGTTTAGGGAGATACTAGTACTATTACTAGAACAGTGAAACATACAATGAGTCAGTTCATACATGAGTCAATAACAAACAATAGAATACTATGATGAGAAACAAACAATACCATACAGAGAGAACATACATACCTGCTAGACAGGGAGAGAACACACAATACAGCTAGCACATACATATACTAGAGCATTACTACAGTTATGTGAGCCACGTAACGGGGGCATGGCATTACCTGTCATGGCCCGTTTTGTATCCAGAATCTCCTTAAGTGGGGAGCGTATGAGTTTGTGTATAGATCTATACTGGATTGACTATCCTACACCTTGATGCTCGCTACAGTGGGACTTCCAAGTCTACGGGTGCCAAACGTCATTTCTTCCGACGTCTTACATCGTCGCATTCTATAGTCGGTAGCAGGATACAGGCCGATCACATGGTACTTTAAATAACAATTGGTTTAAGAAAGTTAGTACAGCAGTAGTTACTTAATACAACACTACAGTACTATTTCATTTTCCCATTACATTCAATTTGTGATATTCACACAATAAACAGTAATGTAAAAACTATATTTTTGTTTAATGATAGTCAGATTTGGGAAAATACATACTCTTACAAGAGACACACACACAGACACTAGATGCCTTGGTAGAAGGCTACTTTTAGTAGGAAACATAGGGTTTTCTAGGGGAGTTCAAACAATTACAAACTTTTACAAACCTTTTCAAACTTATACATTACAGACTTACAAACACTTTCATACAAATACAGACACTAATATAGTTATGAACTCACCAGCTTTAAAGCTGATAAACTCTTTCAAAATAACTTGTATTCTCAGGTCACCAGTAGACAGGTACCGGTGCCAGGTTTTGAGAAGATGGAGCTCGTTCAAGACTCATCTTTTATTTTGATGTATATTTTTGGTGTCTATATAACTTGACAGAACACACTTGTATGAAATTATATTATTAATGCAATGGATAATGTTGTTGTTTGTTTACTACTTTGCATTGTTGTGATACTGAACATGACATCCTCCACCCCCGAACATTTCCGCCGTTCCGGTTTTGGGGTGTGACAGTTAATCATCCTTGTTAGAGTTATATTGGCATCAACAGCTTATTTGCCATGTTCAAACGTAAAGCTTGCAGCTTTACGTGACAATTGACCCTTAGGATGGTAGATCTAGTGTTTGGGGTGATGGATCTGCCTTAAATCATTTGAATGAGGAATCTGATCGAAGGGACTCGCCCAGTCCATAGCCTGACTCGACGAGTCGGTGAGGGTTTGTCCCGATGGGTTGATTGAGTGATAACTCAGCGAGTTGGGGGTCAACTCGACGAGTTGAGCTAGACTTTTGAGACTTATGAGGATACGAGGGGACTAGACGAGTCGCAAGAGTGCACTCGACGAGTCGGGTCAAACTTGGACTGTTGACTCGAGTGTTGACTTCTGTTGACTCTGGGGTTCTGGTCAACATGAGTAATAAGGACCATGGAGGGGTAAAATGGTCTTTTATCCACTTCAAAGAGTTAGAAAGAGAAAGAATAGTCTTCGTTTGTTTGAATTGTGAAAAGAGTATTAATTAATGATATGCATCCCTTGTGTTAGGCGGAGGCCAGTTCGAGATTCGGGTGCAAGGTTATTTACTTGTTGCTTATCAGGTGAGTCTTCTCAAAATACATTACCTAGAGTGGTATCTATGTGTAGACCGGAGGGTCTTATGTGTTATGTGTATGTTTGAGATTATGTGCATTGTGATATATGTATGCTATGTGATATATAGGCCGGACCGGAGGGTCCAACGACTTACGAGGCGAGAGGGTCCTCGAGTAGACCAGACCGGAGGGTCCAACGATTTAGACTAGACCGGAAGGTCCAACGAGCTAGACCGGACTGGAGGGTCCAACGAGCTACGGGACTGGAGGGTCCCGCTGAGACACATTGACCGGAGGGTCATACCGAGTTATAGCCTTGAGTGGCTTATGTGTTGTGTGTGGTATTTTGGGGAACTCACTAAGCTTTGTGCTTACCGTGTTATGTGTTATGTGTTTCAGGTTTCTCAGGATCGCGGGACGGCACCGGCTTGATTGTACACACCAGAGAAAGAGTTATGTTTTGAGGATCCTGGGTTATTAATGGAGTTGTGTTTTGTAATTTGAATAAACGAGATTTCTATACAATATGTATGAAAAGTATACGATTTTTAAAATGAAAATTTTGTTTGAAAATTTACGTTGTTACAAGTTTGTATCAGAGACTTGGTTTGAGGGATTCGGATACACCTTCGGGTAAATCTGGACTCAAACTGAGGAATTAAGAAAAGATTTTCAAAAGAGATAAATTTTTCTAAATGAGAAAGAGTTTAAGAGAAAACGGGTTTGAGCAGTGTGTACAATCAGCCAGAGCCCGAACGGTGATTTCCCAAAATACCCTTACTTTTGTGTTAAGAGATATTTATGAGATATTTTATGAGATATCATGCATGCTAGAGATAGGCTAGGTATTTCATAATTTAGGACTAGAGTGGCCTGATTTGTGATGCCTTAGCCTAGGAATTGCTGTTATCTATGATTTGCTATTGAGTATGTGCGGAGTGAGAGTATCCAGCAGGAATCCATTTTAGAGAGGGATTGGAGTAGAGGAGTAATCTAGGAGAGATATCTAGATGAGCATTTGAGGAGTCTACTGAGAAAGTAGTTAGATGCCCGCGTGGGGTAAAGTTCCTTGAGTTCGGTGACACCTGTTGAATATGAGTAGAGCAATAGAGTTGTAACCAAGAATGGGTTTTACGTGTTTATTCGATACCCGAATGCTGCTTGCTTTATGCTTTATGGAACTCCCGATGATGGGACTCAGCTACCAAGTAAATGTGACGATATTCAGGAGGTAGATGGCTGGCATCAGTAGGAGATCTTCAGCAGCTGATGGCAGAGAAGTGTGAGCACCTAGGAAGAGCCTAGGGGGTGATTGTGGCCAGATGAGTGTGCGGACAAAGTAGAGCATTTCGTTGGGGAGCGAACACGTGTAACGGGATGGACGAACGAGAAGGTTGTGCAGCTACTTTGGAAATATGGGATGGTCCGTGTAGAAAGTATGGGTAGATGTGGCAGGTAGTATGGGCCTGTATTACTGAAAGCAGAAGACCCATACTTGATGTAGGGAGCATTCTAGAGATTCTAAGTAGCAGATTGAGAGGTGATGTCATGGTTCGAGTACCATGCTAAGTGACAGATTGCTTGGTGATGTCGTGGTTCGAGTACCATGCTAAGTAGCAGATTGAGAGGTGATGTCGTGGTTCGAGTACCATGATCCGTAGCAGATTAAGGGGAGATAACATGGATCGAGTACCATGGTTTACAGCAGATCGAGAGGTGGCCACATGGTTCGAGTACCATGACCCGTGGCGGTTAGTGTTACTGGTTCTACCAGTTATTCCGTTGTGATTGGTTAGACCGAGATCAGATGCGATAGAGTATGAGGTCAGAAGGCTATGTGGAACAAGTTCCAACGAAGCATCCCTTGTGATGGAAATCGAGATGATTCCAAGGTATTTTTGGTGAGATGTCAGATGGAGTCGCAAGACTCAAGGATAAGTAGAGATTGCGTTTATGGTGGATTGTGGCCTGAGTTGAGCAATCAGCCGATAGTGGAGATGTCACCTTCTGTGACCTGAGTGGTGTTATTTCTGATTCCTGTGGGAAACATAAGAGGTGTTGAGATGTCGGTTTCTGATCTTGGGGGTAAAACCCTGCGGGTTAGCATTGATGGCGACCTTCCATCAGAGTATTTGGGCAGTATGTCTACCGCAAGGTAGTATTATAGTAAGAGAGGAACATCAGTGGTGACTGAGATGGTTAAGGAGAAGGATACACCCTATTTGAGCATAGTAGCGCATGTATTAGCCGCAGCGGTGCACGATCAAGAAGAGGATATTGGGGTGGTGGCTCTTATTGTCTATGATGAGTATCGACTGTGGTAATGAGGTCTCCGCTCTTATTACAATCCACATGATGGAACGTTGGATGAGGAGTCGAGGATGAGGAGTATGATAGTTCATTATTTTCGGATTAAGAGTCAGAGTTACTACTGGACAGTTGAGGTGTCCGGTAATGGGATGGTATGAGATCCTATATGATTAGAGGCAATCATGATGAGAAGTTTCTGAGGATTTCATCTGAGATTCAGGATATTTGGAGTTGCGGGGTCTCTATCGAGGAGGCCAGCGAGCATTGCGTAGTACCTTCCAAGAGGAAGTGTGATGTTCCTGGTGGAAACAGTCTGTGGAATAGATTATTGGTGCGCCAATTGGTGATGGTTCGAACCCCGAGTGGGGGAGAACCGGGTATTTTATTGAGATGATCATAGATTTGTTCAAGAGCGGTTAGGGAGCTGGATAGACACATGCACTATGGATTCATGAGACCAGGGTTAATGGTGGTCGAGGTGAGTTGCAGAGGGAGTTAATGCGTGTTGTACGCGTTCAATAAAGGATGAGTGTCTGCACGGCAGGTGGCCGTTGGTCAGAGGCCTTGTGGTAGATAAGATTTTTTCGAGGTGGTTGGTTCGTAGGGATACTTCGGCAGTTGGGAAATTCTGGTTCGATGAATGGATTATTCTATGCTCTTTGGAAAGGGTAAGAGATGATCGTACAACCAGCTTTAGAGTCGGTATGAATATTCTTGCAGAGGTTTGAGCAACAGAGGAGGGAGTTTCGGATTGTCGACATCGTGTTCTGAGTCATCGACGATTTCTCTGTGTTTCAAGTTGAGGATTGGGATTTTCGAAGTTATAAGATGTGTGAGAGGAAGATCAGTTGTGAGATTCTGACAGAGTGCATTGCGGTATCTGAGTATGATGTCGTGAGTAGGAGAGCAGTGGTGGGGGCAAGACATCATGAGATTCTGTGATGGTGTGCCGAGGCATCCGGGTATGATGTCCTAAATTTCGTTTTATTTCGAGTCTTGAGTTATGAGATGACGAGTGGTGTATCAAGTGTCTATGGTTCCGGTGGGGGCCCTTCAGCTAATTGACATCAAACGGAATTATCTAAGAATGTGAATTGCAGCGAGAAAAAGAGGTTTTTTCATGGCGGTGGTCGTCCGAAGTAGTGATGCTTAGCCTGGATGGGTGTATGTGTACCTATCTATGTTAGGCCGCAGAGCATGAGTGAGTGAACGTAGGGTGGCGTCGACTTGAGGATGAGATCGTGGGGTGGTAAGAGGAAGCACGGTAAGACTACAGGGAGCTGTAGCATCCATGAGTTAGTGCGAGAGAGTGTGGTGATACTGCGGGAAGCCGTAGTATTCGCCAGTCAGAGAAAGGGTGTTGTGATACTGCGGGGAGCCGTAGTACTCACTAGTCAGAGAAAGGGTGTTGTGATACTGCGGGGAGCCGTAGTACTCACTAGTCAGAGAAAGGGTGTTGTGACACTGCGGGGAGCCGTAGTACTCACTAGTCAGAGAAAGGGTGTTGTGATACTGCGGGGAGCCGTTGTACTCACTAGTCAGAGAAAGGTGTTGTGATACTGCAGGGAGCCGTAGTACTCACTAGTCAGTGAGAGGGAGTTGTGATACTGCGGGTAGCCGTAGTACTCACTAGTCAGTGAGAGGGAGTTGTGATACTGCGGGGAGCCGTAGTACTCGCTAGCCAGTGAGAGAGTGTCGTGGTGCTGCGGGGAGCCATTTTATTCGTAAGTCAGAGCATGACACTAGAATGTTCCTAGGCTTGAGTAGCCTTATTGGATTGAGTCTTGGGGGAGCCGTTGGCCAGACCGGGAGAGAGACGTAGGTCTCCTTAATGATCAGGAATCGTTATATTCTGAGCTAAGGTGTGGTTATCGTAAACAGAAGGAATTGGAGAAGTGATGTACACATGAGTTACGGGTCACGGGTCGTGAGTTTAGTGTTTCATTTGGACGAGTGGTTCCAATCGTGTGTCGGACCAGACTCTCGAGTTGAGTTCGATTCTAGTGGTGTACTGAGTAGGCAGAATGAGATTTCGGATTCAGAGATGAATTTCATTTGGAAGGGGGTATTGTTTCCATCTAGTGTCTTAGACCTGAGTGGGTCAATTCGTTGGTATGAGAAAACCACGAAACGCATGGAACTAATGAGTAGTAGACGACAGAGGTCGAGGGTGAGACGAATTCCGTATTCGCTTGAGGTAAAGCGAACTTCATGACTTGTGTGTCACACTGGTCCGAGATAGCTAGTGTGGGAAGGAAGTCAGTGAGACATGTTGAGATATGCAATGGGTAAGCTTTGGAGGTTCAACTGCTAGGTCGGGAGATGACCCGGTGCTCGGTGTTGAAAGGGATATTGGAGAAGGGAGTTGGGGTTTGATTGCAGTACACTGGATGGGTCCCTGGTGCGATGTGACCCTTTCATTCTTTGGAGTATGATCTGAATTGTTTAACATGTCTGGTATGAGTGATCGGTAGTCAATTTTTGGGCATTGACTTGTTTTATCAGTCGTAACAAGGGAATCAAAGGGGCAGTGAGTTGTCAGGGTTGTTATTCGAGGAGCGAATAGCATGGTGATATCTTGAGAAGGCGGTCTGGCAGTGATACAGGCCACTAGAGTTTCCAAATTCTGGAGAGTCAGAAGGGTTATCGTAGCAGCAGAAGGGTCTGTCCTTTTTCTGGGTGGGAGTTCCTGTTCGGATTTAGGTGTCCATGGAGGGAGATAGTTGTGTGGTATGAGATCCTCTCGGTGGTGATTTTCGGTTATTGGGTCAGATCTATGTGTTGTTGAGGAGCGATTTCGAGGGCGAAATCTAATTCAAGTGGGGGAGAATTGTAACATCCGGACTTTCAGGTATATTATTGTGTGATTAATATTGAGATTTATGGAGTGACTTGATGAGTTGTGAGTCCAACTCGTTGAGTAGAGGCGAGTGTCCACGTGGGATTAATGATTGGACTCGACGAGTCAGAGAGCTGACTCGCCGAGTAGGTGCTGGGCAGAGATACCCTAATTTCCTGGGTTTGGGACCTATTTAAAGGAACTTATAGCCTCATTTGCGGCTACCCTTCCTTGAGAGCAAACCCTAAACGTGTATAGAGAGCCATGAGAGTCTTAGAAGCTAAAACTTGGAGTAGACTAGTGCATCTCTTGAGGAGAAGATCAGATCACCCATCAAGGGAGCTAGAGAATCAGTGGATCGGGTGTAACTTCGTGCAAGGGCTTGAGTAAGAGGTAAAATCTTGCACATTTCTTGTTATTTTGCTTAGATCTTGTAAATATGGAAGATTAGGGTTTCTTCCACCATTGTTGGGACTTTGTATGCATAAGGTCTCTCTTGAGGCCTAGACTTCAGATCTGGACCTTGTGAGGTCCAGGGAGTCCAAAGATTATAGCTTTATTTAACCATAGAAGAGTTATTGTGGTTAATCATCCTTGTTAGAGTTATATTGGCATCATGAGCCTTATATGCCATGTTTAAACGTAAAGCTTGCAGCTTTACGTGACAATCGACCCTTAGGATGGTAGATCTAGTGTTTGGGGTGATGGATCTACCTTAAATCGTTTGAATGAGGAATCTGATCGAAGGGACTCGCCGAGTCCATGGCCTGACTCGACGAGTCGGTGAGGGTTTGTCCCGATGGGTTGATTGAGTGATAACTCGGCGAGTTGGGGGTCAACTCAACGAGTTGAGCTAGACTTTTGAGACTTATGAGGATACGAGGGGACTCGACGAGTCGCAAGAGTGCACTCGACGAGTCGGATCAAACTTCAACTGTTGACTCGAGTGTTGACTTCAGTTGACTCTGGGGTTCTAGTGAACATGAGTAATAAGGACCATGGAGGGGTAAAATGGTCTTTTATCCACTTCAAAGAGTTAGAAAGAGAAAGAATAGTCTTCGGTTGTTTGAATTGTGACAAGAGTATTAATTAGTGATATTCATCCCTTGTGTTAGGCGGAGGTCAGTTCGAGATTCGGGTGCATGGTTATTTACTTGTTGCTTGTCAGGTGAGTCTTCTCACTATACATTACCTAGAGTGGTATTTATGTGCAGACCGGAGGGTCTTATGTGTTATGTGTATGTTTGAGATTATGTGCATTGTGATATATGTATGCTATGTCATATATAGATCGGACCGGAGGGTCCAACGACTTACGAGGCCAGAGGGTCCTCGAGTAGACCGGACCGGAGGGTCCAACGATTTAGACGAGCTAGACCGGACTGGAGGGTCCAACAAGCTACAGGACTGGAGGGTCCCGCTGAGACACATTGACCGGAGGGTCATACCGAGTTATAGCCTCGAGTGGCTTATGTGTTGTGTGTGGTATTCTGGGGAACTCACTAAGCTTTGTGCTTACCGTGTTATGTGTTATGTGTTTCAGGTTTCTCAGGATCGCGGGACGGCACCGGCTTGATTGTACACACCATAGAAAGAGTTATGTTTTGAGTATCATTGGTTATTAATGGATTTGTGTTTTGTAATTTGAATAAACGAGATTTCTATACAATATCTATGAAAAGTATACGATTTTTAAAATGAAAAATTTGTTTGAAAATTTACGTTGTTACACATACACATTGGAGGAGCTGGCAAAAGATGAGCTTCGGGAGGTGAAGGAGGAGTATCTGATTCCTGTTGTAGAAAAATCAGATAAAAATTTGAAAAGGAACAAACTTTTGGAAAAAGAAGAAGAGGAGCTGGAATCTGAGGAAGAATCAAATAAGAGTCTGAAAAGAAAAAAAAGGTGTTGGGCAAAGAAAAATGTGGAAGTTGTGATTTCAGATACGAATCTGAAAACAAGAAAGTTTAAAGAAAAGAATAAGGAGATTTATGGGAAGAATAAGAAGATCAGAAAGAGAAAGAAGTTTAAAAATATGAAAGACTAATCTGAAGACAATCTGGAGTCTTTCAAGTTTGCTAAACAAGTTCCACATCCAACCATATTACCATATTTGAAGGGATCTGGAGTCACAAGAAAAAGAATTGAGCTTCAGAGAAGTCTCAACCACACCAGTTAGCAAATCTGGTTGGGCAAAGTCGAGCCAACGACTTTAAAAATGGGTGACTTTCCAGGAGGCAACCCGGTGATTAGTTTTAGTTTTTTTTTACGCTTTCAATAAAGAGATTGTCGCAGTTCCACGCAAGTTTGGGGAAAACAGAGGATCTTCAAGTTGTTGAAACTCAAAGTTTTCGCAAAATTGTGTTCAAAATCAGATTTCTACAACCTTATCTGGTACATTATTTCCTAACTGCAACCCTTTTGCTTTTATATGTTTTATTGAGCTGTTCATTCCTCTCTGATCATTGAGGACAATGCATAATTTTAAGTTTGGGGAGGGGTTAGTGTAAAAATTTGCATTTTTTTTTTTTGAAAAAAATTTTAATTTTTCAGTTTTTCATTTAAATTTTTAAAATTTTATTTTATTTTTCTTTTTGAATTTTATTTGCATATAAAAAATTCAAAAATCCAAAAATATTTTATTTTCCTTTATATTTTTCTGCATTCATAAAAAAAACCAAAAATATTTTATTTCAAATTATTTTTATTTTCTGCATTTAAAAATTCTTAAAAATCTTTTAGAAAATCGAAAAAATTCAAATTGTTTTTTAAAATACGAGATGAGGACACTCTTTACATGCATTTACATTCAATAACTCCGCGAAGATGGAAAATGAAAATCCGAAGCGACCGGGTCGTTATTGGAAGTGTAGAATCAATTGTCATAACTAGGAGACCCAAACACCGTAATCTGAGACCCCAACCTTAGAAAATAAGAAAAATGGCAGACTTAAATATTTTTGTGGGAGGTAATAATAGTTTTGGGATGATTTGCTTTTGAATGTTTAAAAAGGGCTTTTATCGACAATTATGGGCCCACAGAACACGGACCTATTTGTTGACACGTGTTAGCATCGCGGTAACAGAGAGCCCTTATATTAGATCCACACAATCAAGAAGGAAGAAAGGGTACAACTGTCATATCCAGTACCCAAATCAAAATTTCAAGTACTTAATCGAAGAAATCTCAAGAAATTCAAAAGTTGATTGAAGAACTCAAGCTAGAAACAAATATAAAAATTCAAGTTCAATCAAATCAGAAGACATCTCAAAGTCAAATCTGGCTAATGAAGAACTATGAGATATGATATTGGTGGCTCTCAAAAAAGTGAAAGCATAGGATTTAGCCCCCTACGGGTGTGGCCCACTGCTTCAGCGAAAGCTGATTTGTCGTGACGGGTTCTTAAGGATGCGTCGATTCTGGTTCTTGACTATCTAGTCTTAAGGACATGAGATCTTGGACTATTGGATTACATCGTTTCGTGCTCTTCCTCACTTTGAGAGTCTATGATGCATGAAAGGTAGCCAGATGGTCGTCTAGGTAGTAGTGATTGGAACTCTCTCGATGTAAATTCTGATCGTATAAAAAATATATATTAAATATAAAAAAAGAGTGAAGTGTTTTAGTATAAGTTTTTATTTTCTTTTTATTCTATATTCTTTTTAGGTCATCTACATCTTTTCATTTGTTTATAATGTTTTACTCTTTTTCTTACTTGAGGGCAAGTAAGGTTCAAGCTTGGGGAGATTTGTTGGAAGCCATTTTATGCATCTTTTTGGGTAATTTTCATTATCATTTAGCATCATATTTTTTAAATTTGCATGTCATTTGTTTAAATAATGTTCAGCTCATGTATTTCGTTACAATTCTCGTACTCCTCATGTTTTTTATGACAATTTCAGATAGTTCGAGTGGAGCGGTGCTTTGGGAGCAGTTGGATGCGCAATTGGAGCTTAAAATGGAGCATAAAAGGGAGCTTGAAACTTATGAAGTATTCTGAGGAATGCTTGGAATATGTTTTGGTCAAGAAACATTTGATCGAATGGATCACACGAAGATAGATTCTACAATATGAAGCTAAAGGATGTTGCTGACAGCTTTGACCCCCTGTCAATATTTTGACCATATCTCATGAACCGTAACTCCGATTGACGAGATTCAAAATGTTCTGAAAACTAGACGGAATTTCGGATGACTTAGGAAAAACATCTTATCGCAACTCTTGTCCATGTGATCGCATGGAGCCTTTATGCGATCGCATTTATGCTCGCAACTTGTCTTCGAGGTTTTTTAGTGCCAAAAATTCATCTCGAAGAAGAAAATGAATATATGTGATCACAACCTTGCCCCATGCAATCACATGTATTGCCGTTTTTCCTACTGAAGAGACCCCCATAATATTCCAGAAAAGGGAATTGGTACCCTAGTCACCTCCTGAGGCTCCAGATGACAAAAAAGACGATTTTGGAGGTGATTCTTCTCCGATTTCAACGATTTCTGAAGATCTGAAGACTGTGGATCATCTCCTTTAATTAGATTAGTAGGATTAGCCGTTTAATATTTAATTCAAGTAGTTTTTATCAGATTTTATCCATGTCTGTCTAAAACCCTAGTTTTCAGTTCTGCATTAGAGTAGTACTTTTCATGTGATTGATCATTAGATCTGATTTTTTATTTGTCTTTTAATCTAGATTCTTCAATTTTGTTCTTAATGAATGTTTGATTTTAATTCTTGTTAGTTTGATCACCTAATTAGGGTTTTATAATTCCAGTTAATCAGTTAATAGAATCCGTAATTGTTCTAATTAACAGGTAATAAGTAACAAGTAAAAAATCGGTTCCGTGTTTGGGATTTGACTTTATTATAAACTGAAAACCCATATCTTTACGCTTCCGATCTTGTGAGAAGTATTGGATATTGCTGGGAATTTTACACAGAACTTAATGCAATTTTTCTGATTTAATTAAGAGCTTTTTTAATTGAACAGTAAAAAGTTAGGGTTAATTCAAAGAGCTTATGTTGATTAATTAATTTAGGTAAAAGAAATTAGACTAGAGCTTGTTAGTTTTTCTCAGTACCAGCTTAGATAGAACGCATCTCAAATAATCAGATATGGGCTAGCTGCATGATTAGGAAAGTCGCAGCAGAACTGAAATCGTTTTTATTATTGATTTTCGTTTAATTTAATATCACTACATTTATAGTTTTTAGTTTATAATTAAAACCCCCTTTTATATTATGTTTCTTGACTAGATGTGCCTGATGCAAAAAGGCAGTGACTTTTAGGTTGTGTCCCTGAGGATTCGACCCTACTTCCATGTGCTATATTTTTAGTGCAACCAGCAGTGACAAATTTATTTGTTTAATACGCGCACGACAGCGTGATAACAAACATCTCCTGTAGCGGTTTGCTGAGGTTGTTCAGAAGAGGTGAACTCTTCATCAGTTTTTGCATCAGTTGGAATAGTGAATGACAGATTTCTTTGAATAGCTTTGTGACGCATTGAATTAAGCGTGTACTCCACTGGAGCTCTTGTTAGCTCCGGATGACATATATGAGCTATGTCTACAAAATCAGGCCAATCTTTATCAGAAGTACCTGGTCGTCCTTTACCTGAACCAGGTATCAAACCAGTTAGGGCTCTAAAAGTAGGAGAGACAACTCCAGTTTCTGAAAGCTTAGAATCAGAAGCAGGGGCTCCTGATTGCGCAAGTGTAGAACCGAGAGGGATTCCCAAAATGAATCGTGGGTGTGTTCCAGGGGGCTTCAAGGGACTATGTTCAATACATGTACCATCTTTTTGGGAAGATGGGGGTAGATTGTGTGCTGACTCCCTGTGAGTGTGTGCGTGTGATATTGAAACTCTGAAGGGTATTTCAGAAGAGTGGATAGGTGGGGTTAGCAATGATCCAGAGTCATATCGAATTCCAATATGTATTTCCTTTTGAGAGGATCCAATGACTTTGATTCTCTTTTTGTCTTGAAATTTTGAGGGTAATGTTTTTCTTTTTGCCATTTTCTTCTTTCGGCCTCCAGTAGAAACTGGTTTTTTCATATATCTGAAGGTTGCTCATCCGAGACTGGGGCAGATTGTGTGGGGTCATACACAACCGAAGTCTCAATATGGTGTCTGAGATAAATTGAGTCGGATGGAACTATTGCCAACATATGTTGTGGCAAGCAACGAATAGGCCCGAAGGCAGATTGGTTCGGAAGCCTATAAGTTCTAATGGCCTTAAAAGAAAGATATACCCTTTGAGATCGGAATTGAGAGGAATGGATTCTCGTCTTTCATCACGGACTCGATATCTCGTTAGGCTTCCTTTTGATGGCAAACTTCTGAAAAACCTGCCATAACACTTTGGTCAAGTAAACTGCATCGCTTCTTCCGAAGTAGATGTTGTACACGACGTACAACCAATCTTTGATCCTGGTGTCAGTACCACCATGCTAGCTGGATAATCCTCGAAGGATTAGGTGCATCAAAATAGTCTAAAGACCAAGAACAGTGTACTTCTTGAACTTCTTGGCCTTGAATTCACCACTGTACCCAATTTCATTAAGAAAAGACTAAAACTCTTCAGACGTGGGTTCTTGAACAAGAACACCCTTGGGATTTTCTGGAATACCGATAGCTTTGAGAAAAATTTTCTTGTGCAGAGGAACGATATTGTCGTCGGTGTTTTTAGTTTCAAGAACGTCATTCTCGATCTTGATTTGCTCAAAATCTTTATGAAGAACACGAAGAAGAAGTTTAGGGTTTGGGATTTTGGTGAGTGGAAATGCTATGGCATGATGAGAGATGAACTCGATCATCGCTCGAATGGATTCGTCGTAATCCATGGGATCTAGTGGGAAATTTTGGGTTGTTTCACTAAAGATAGGCTCAGTGGATGACGATGAGGCGGAATCCTTGGAAGATTTCTTCTTGGTTTCAGGTTTGGAAACTTAAAGAACATTTTGGGAAGACGCCATTGATGAATGCTTGAAAGCTTCGAAGAACAGAGCATAGAGAAAGCTCTAAGGAATACGATCAATAAACTGATAAGTGGGAGCAGTTAGGATTCAAAATCCTTTTATAGGTTGGATATTCCTGGTCGGGTCGAATGAAAAGAAATGATGACACCCGAACATGAAATGGGTTGTATTTCATGCGTTGCAAAAATGACATCCCTAAAAGTTGTTACGCACAAAAGATGGGACGTCCGTTTGTTCCAAAGAAGAAAATCGTCGTTTCAGTTCTAAGTTGGCATGCAATTTATAGGAACGTGTGCCAAAGCACGTTTATTGAGAATTAAAGGATAATCATCAAGAAAAATTACTGTTAATATAAACGAAAAAAAGTTCCGAATAAAAAAACTTTAATGAAAACCTTTGAAATTCTTTTACAACTGAGGATCTCGGAACAATTGGATTCCGAGATGAGATGTCATAAGATACTTCGGAATGAATATGAACACATCATTAGTAATAGAGTTCAATATGGCACAATCTTAAACTGAATATCAGAGGTAAAAATAAATGAAGATCTTAGAGGACTAGTTTCAAAATATTTGAATTCCAAGACTTGAAGGATCAGATCTTGGACGAAAATAAGAGATGAACGCACATTATCGTTTCAGATTTGAATTCCGAGATGAACTTCACAACACACTTGATTTTTAAATAAACTCCGAGATGAGATTAATGCAAAAACACCAATGTAACTATATTGGTCAGAAGCTTCCAGATACGAGGAAGGTTGTACAACTTAAAAACTAGAAGAATAGGCTAGACAAAAAGACACATATAACGACCCTATATTTTCCGAGAGGAAACGATTCCGAAGCGAAATGAATTTGACTTCAGAATTATTTCACTTTCTGATGTTCCCATCAGAGAGTACAAGACTCTTGGACGAATTGTGGATCATGCATCATCATACCCATTTTGTTCAGAAACCCACTAAATTTGGTTTTGTCTAATGTCTTAGTAAAGACATCAGCAATTTCATCGTCATATGGAACAAAAACAAGTTCGATGTTTCCTTTTAAAACATGATCTTTAATGAAATGGTATTGAATATCGATGTGCTTGGTCATGGAGTGCCTAATTGGATTGTGAGAAATCAGAATTGCACTTTGAGAGTCATAATAGATTGGAATGTGTTGAAATCGATAACCATAGTCCAGAAGCTGAGATTTCATCCAAAGAACTTGCAAAGTGCATCTTGCAACAACAATGTATTCTGCTTCGACTATTGAGAGAGCAATACAGTTATGTTTCTTAGATGGCCAGCTAACCAATCTTCCACCTAAAAATTTACAACCTCCTGGAGTGCTTTTTCTATCCAGTTGAAGACCTCCATAGTTTGAATCGGAGTGTGCCTGAAGAAGGAAACTTTCATTTCCTGGATACCAAATTCTGAGGTTTTTTCTTCCTTTGAGATATCGGAATACTTGCTTGACAGCCAGAAGATGAGACATATTCGGATTGACCTGAAATCTGGCACACGGGCATGTAGAGAACATGATGTTCGGACGACTTGCAGTAAGTTAGAGTAGCGATCCAATCATTCCCTATATTTCTTTTGGTCAACAGCAACACCTAATGGGTCCAAGAAGATCTTGTGTCTGAAACCCATTGGAACCATTGCAGAGGCACATGTGTCCATTGAATACTTTTTTAGAAGTTTGGAAATGTATTTCTCCTGGTGAATAAATATTTCTTTGTTGGTTTGCTTGTCTTAGAGTCCAAGGAAGAAACTTAATTCACGATTCATGCTCATTTGGAATCTACTAACCATTAACTTTGCGAAATCAGCAACCATCGTTGAATCCGTGGATCCAAAAATGATGTCGTCAACATAAATTTGGAATAACATGAGATGGTTTCCATTTGATCTTCGAAATAGGGTAGGATCAATAATTCCTCTTTGAAAACCAGAACGCTTCAGAAAATCAGTGAGAGTCTCGTACCAGGCACATGGAGCTTGCTTGAGGCAATAAACAGCTTTTTGGAGTTTGTAGCAATAGTTCGGATATGAAAGATTTACAAAACCAGGGGCTGTTGAATTTACACTTTGGTATCCAGTTCACCATTGCGAAAGGCACTTTTAACGTCTATTTGGTAAACTTTAAAGCCTTTGTGAGCTGCATAAGCAAGAAAGATTTGGATGGATTCAAGACGAGAAACAAGAGCGAAAGTATCGTCGTAATCAAGTCCTTCGATCTGAGTGAATCCTTTGGCCACCAATCTTTCTTTGTTTCTGATAATAACTCTGGCGTCATCGAGCACGTTTTGGAAGATCCATCTTGTGCCAACAATAGGGTGATCCTAAGGATGAGGGAGGAGAGTCCACACTTAATTTCTGTCAAATTATGCTAACTCTTCTTGTATGGCTGTAATCCAGTCAACATGTTCTAATGCTTCCTTGATGGATTTTGGTTCAAACATTGAAATGAATGCTGAGAAGTGACACTCGTTTTGGATGTTGGTAGCCGAACGAGTTTGAACACCAGCGTTGAGATTTCCGATGACTTTATTTGGAGGATAATCCTTTGTCTAGATGTGTAATCTCGGAAGTTCTTGTGCAGCGGATGATCTGATATCAACAATGGGTTGTGTTACTCCCCCTGGACAACTTGAATTTGAGAATGATGCTCCCCCTGATTTCTGAACCAGATATGTCGACGTCGTCATCGTTCAGTAAGTCAAAGAAGTTAGCATCGCCTTCGTTGTTGTTCGGAATAAAATCAAATTCAGCGAATTGATCTGCAGCATCTTGAAATCCATCAACATTTGATTTGAAGGAAGGATGGCCATTCTCCCCCTCAACCTGAGAATGTCGAAATGGATCGGAATCAAATGGAGGAAAGGTAGGTGTCAGACCAGAAACATTTTGAGAAATTGGAGCTGCAGTTGATGAGGTCGTCCTGGATCGAGATTCAGAGTCAAGAGCAGTTTCTAAAGGTTTGAACAGGATTTCGAGGTCGACTTCATATATGATTTCGGAATTCGGAGATCCTGGTGGTGGATTATCGGACTCCATGATGTGAGTTGCAACACGAGTTGGACCAGAATTCTGAACAAAGTTGTCATCAAAAGTGACATCGAAGCTTTCTTCAAGTACACGAGTTCGAAGATTCAGAAACTCTATAGGCTTTGGATTTGGCTGAGTATCCCAAAAAGATTGCTTCATCGGATTTGGGTTGAAACTTTGTGAGTTTCCCACGATCGTTTTTGATAAAGCATCTGCAGCCGAAAACATGTAAGAACGAGATACTCGGCTTGCGAGCATTCTTGGCTTCATACGGTGTCATGTTGAGACGGAGATTAATGATGCTTCGGTTTTTAGTGAAGTAGTCAGTGGACACAACATCAACCCAAAGATAAAGAGGAAGATTAGCAAAGTTCAACATTGATCAAGCGGCTTCAACAAGATTTCGGTTCCTTCTTTCAACCATACCATTTTGTTGAGGAGTGTAGGGAGCAGATAAATTGTGGTTGATGCCTTTGGCGGAGAGGAATTTCTCAATGGTGACATTGGTGAATTACGAGCCATTGTCACTTCGGATTCTTCCAACAGGAAGTTTGACAAGAACTTCAATTCCTTTGATGAAGTTAATAAATTTCGAGGATGTTTCAGATTTTAGCCTAAGGAAGAAGACCCAGGTGAACCTTGTGTAGTCATCAACAATCATAAGAATGTACTTTTTGCGATGCGGACTTTCTACGGTGGAGGGTCCACAAAGATCAATATAAAGATGTTCTAATGGTTCTGAAATTGACTTTTCAAGGATTACAGGATGACCTTTCTTGGATTGCTTCCCACGTTCACATGCAGTACAGAGGTGATCGTTTTCGAATTTGAGGAGTGGCAGACCTCAGACCATTTCACCAGAAACAAGATCATTCATGTAGCAGAAGTTGAGATGAGCGAGCCTCCAATGCCATAGCCAACGAACGTCAGGAACAGCCTTTGAAAGAAGACATAGTTGAGGCTTTTCTATGATCATGTTGATATCTAATGGATACATGTTTTTGTTGTGATCAGATTTGATTAGAAATTGTTTCTAGTCTTCTGTCATAACGTAGCTATGTTTTTTGCAGTATTTAACTCTTCGGTTTGCATCAGTGAGTTGAGCTACACTAATCAGGTTGTGTTTGAGATCAGCAACATACGCCACATTGGAGAGAGAGAAATTTACGTTTGTCAAGATGTCATAACCTCGGATTTTTGAATTTGAGTTGTTACCATATGTCACATAACCAGCGTTAGGAGCGAGCTTAAGATCACGCAGAAAGTCTTTCTGTCCGGTCATGTACATTTAACAAGCACTATCAATATATCATATTTTATATTGTTCCGAAGCACAGAGTGCCTGCAAAATCATTTATTTTTGGAGTTTTAGGCTCTGAGTTAGGTTTAGGGTCTTTGGAAAGGGCTTTGGACTTGGATTGTGAATTTTGAGAAACTGGCATCTCGGAGGGCTTGTTCCGAGATACTCTAGGAAAGAAGCAGAATGACAAGGTCTTTTCATTTATCCAAAAATGATATTCAACCAAAGGTTGTTTGGATATTGCTTTTCTCGGACTAACATTTTTTTGTGATGTTGTAGGAATCACTGTGTTGACAAAAATTACAGATGTGTTTTCAACCTTTTTTACTTTCCACTCAAACTTTTGTTTTGAATCTTTTGAGGATTTCTGAACAACAATGTTCTTACCAACCTGTTCTTTGTTTGCTACTTTTGAAGGCACATTTGGTTCCGGAAATTGTTTTGGTTTGAAAATCGTGCCATCAGATTTAGCAATAAACACAGAAGAAATTGTCTGAGGAGAGTCAGTTTTCACAGAAGGAGTCTCAACAGTGACCTTTTTCGGATTAGGACTGACAGATTTGTTTTGAACATCCGAACTAGGAGGATTGGATGGCCTCTTAAGAATCTTAACATGCATAAAGGTATTATGGTTCCTAGTGGCTGGACTAACTATTCGAGACACTTTCTTTTCAGATTTCTCAATGAATCTGGAATCCTGCCTTGACCTAATTTCTTTCTTAAGGGCATTTTTGGCTTTGATTTTAGAGTGAACAACATCTTTCTTATGTAACCAAGGTTTCTTCCGAGAGTCGTATGATCACTTGGAAGTTTGTCCAGATGATGGATTGTCGAACTTAGGCTTAACTGGCACTAGAGTTGATTTTGAAATCACTTCAGGGTTAGAGATACAAGATTCAGATGAATCGTCACATATAATTTCTTCATTTATGTCGCTATCAAATGATGCCCAAACGAATTCGTATTTGTCAGAGTCATGTCCAGTTATCTCGTGAGTTATTGTAACATCCTAAAAACCAAGGATAAAAATTTCCTTTCTATTATAGTCTAAGCACTATTGTAAACTTTGTCCAAACATTGAAAAGCATTTCAAATAAAACATTTATCAGGGTTCATTCCCAATGCTCACATATTGCGGAAAAACACGGGTGTATGCGTTGCGATAGTCTCGAGCTCTTTCATTTGAAAACTGGAGTACCTGAAACATAAACTGAAAATTGTAAGCACAAAGCTTAGTGAGTTCCACAAATACCACATACCATACAATAAACATATAGTGGGCCCCGCCCGTCATCGGACCCCGTCCGGCATCGGGCCCCGCCCGACATCGAGCTGAGCTCAGTAAAACGGGCCCCGCCCAACTTACAATAACATATATCAAATAAACACATACACATACAATAATCACAAAGATACATAGCATACAAATATCCATCCGGCCCCGCCCGACATCGGGCCTTAGCCCGGAAGATATATAAACACAAGCACATGCAAGAGTCATAAAGACAACTAGCATACTAACAACATAATATAAACATGGGCCAGCCTTGGTGCCTTCAACCCACTAAATCTGGTAAGGAAACTCACCTCGAATGCAGAAGCACACTGAAAGAAACCCCTAGCTGCTGCCCTTACGACACCTCCAAACTGACAGATCAAAACAACACCCAATTAACAATTGGGTTCCAATCCATAACCACAACTTCATACCCGGGGTAAAAAGACCATTTTACCCCTAACCTAGCCTTATCTAAAAATTATGACCCAAAATACAATCTGAAAGACCCAAAGGCCCACCCATTCTTTCTAGTCCAAACACTTTGCATCCCGATGGCCCATTAATAACTCAAGCCCAACATGCCAGAAACTACTAGATCCATAAAAGCCCACTAATGGCCCAATTTTCCAAATTGGACCCTACCTCATATGGGCCTTATCCTAAGCCCATAATTCCCTTAATTACAATTTTAGATTACCACAAGTACCCCTTGGAACAAACTTGCTCAAGGTCATAAATTGAAAGTCAAAGTCAACGGTCCAAGTAGACCCAACTCGCCGAGTTGTCCTTCATCAAGTTTCTACCTTAATTTGCAAAGTCGGGAAAAACTGAGCCAACTCGCTAAGTTTACCCATGAACTCGTCGAGTTTACCGGTAACCCAACCTCTTAATTCATTAAGTCGACATTGACGAATTAAAGAGCTTCACAACTTAGATCTCAACTGAAAATGGCATTTAGAAGGGTAAAGTTGGAAACTTTACCCCTAAGAACCACCAAAATTGGTTCAAAACCCAAACCCTAGGCTTAAAAGGGTGAGGGCTTAATCATTAAGCACTTAATCATCAAAGACACAACCCCAATCGACATGTCTATCCTTGTCACCGTTCCCGTAAGTAGTCCTTCAGTAGAATAATTAATAATACTTTTTATTTATAGGCTAAGGGATATACCTAAACCTAATAGAGTAAGTCCTAAACTATATACGTGCTTTCCTAAGAAAGTACTAGTTCACTATAGTTAATAGCTCTTATACCAATTTCTGTCACACCCCCAGCCATCGGCGGAAACACCGGGTAGTGTAACGTTATTCTTCGTATCACAGTTATATAACATACATTGAACAGTACTAAAGAAAATACATACCTTTATTGATAACTGAAAGTTACATAACTGTTTTTCTAGGACCTATTACATAATATCCGACTATGGCATACTTCTTAATGAACAGAAAGGTAATAGTAAAACTTCTTCTGTTCGAATACATACCAGCTTTTCAAGTTCCTGAAAACACATGCATTTTAAAATACGTCAACATAAAGTTGGTGAGTCCACAGGTTTTGACTCCATAAAATAATACATTTTCCACATTCAAAAGTATAGTTTTGAAAGTATCATTTTGACTCTCCAACATTTAGTATGTATATTAGGTATAATAGTTTACTTATCAATTAAGTGTTATACCTAAACATTCCTTAATCCTAAGGTATAAGTAGGGGGAAACTTATACTTAACATTAATACTTGTTGATGAGACAATGAATCAAGTATTGAACGAATTAGAGAGTAAATTCAAAGTAGAATTGAAAGATTTGAACACCGATGTAAATATGATCTGTTTGGCTCTATTACGCTTTTGAAAATTTTACAGAGTACAATGAATATTCTGTAAAGACTTCGTTACTAAGACACTAGTAACCACTCCTATTTATAGAAGAGAAAAGCGTACAAAAAATATACTAAGGACTAAACATGAAGCTTCGAATATTATGCCCTAGTAAAATACATTATAAAAATGTTCGAAGACCCTAAATACAAACTTCGACTATTACAACATTTCGACCCTAACAATCTCCCCCTTTGTAATCAAAGTCGAAGTCTTCAGTTTGTAAGTAGAGTAATGGAGTACAGCAAAACTCTTCGAACCTCAGTATACCAAGAAATAATTTTCTTCAATTCCTTCTTGTCTCCTTCATTGTTCTTTTTGCAGTGGTTCATACGAACAATCAAGTTCGTATATTGAGATGTAGAATATCTCTCCACTTCGCTAGCTTGGAACAAAAACCGCTTCGCTTTTCCAGCTTTATCCTTTCCAGCAAAAACTATTCCAAATGGCTTTAAACATATTTCTCCATCAGCATATTTCTTTAACTCAGTCTGAGTCAACGAAGGAGCCATTGGAACTTTTACTTCCATTCCCTTTGTAGTAGCCAACTCCACATCAGTCAGTGCTAGGCACTCATAATAATTCTCAATGAAGATTTTGATGTGAGCAACTCCAAGTTTGAATTCCTCTGGATCTGTGTTTTGCAGAAAAGAAAAGGATTTGTCTTTCAGAAGCAATGCCACTTGTATAAGGTCATACAAGTTCATCATAGGAAAATCTGTAATAGTGAATTCACATGTTTTTCCAATTGCCCTGGCCACAACATATTTAACATTTTGAACAATGTTTTCAAAGACCACATCCTTTTTCATGCTTATCACCTTCTTGATCTTGATCAGTGACCATACATCCTCAGGGGCTTTGCCAAGTACTGCATGAAAACGAATTTTCATATGAGTCCCTTCATCTTTTTCTTTGAAATTCCCTTCAGCTTTGAACTGAGGCATGATGAACATCATCTCATTTATAGGGAAATCCAACTGGCATGCATCAGTGTTTGTAACCACATAACTCTGTTTTGGCTTCTTATCAAACGAGTACATGTGATTAAAGGCAACCAAGGCTTCGATTGTTTCATAGTTGTAATGTTTTGCTGGATCACCTTTATTCATGCCCTTCGGATCACCAGCCCTCTGAGTCATGATGCTTTGAATAAGCCTCATTTTCTCGAGTTTAGCTTCAGCTTCAGCCTTCTTTTCTTCTTTAGATTTTTCAACCAGAATTGATTTTCCTTTGTCTTTCGAAGCAGATTTTTCAGTTACGTCTTTTAGCTTCGAACCACTTCCACCAGATTCCAAAGGTTTACCAATTACAATTCCTTTCGAAATTGTTCTTGTAATTGGTAATGTTGTTACGATTGTTGAGGTCACTGGTTGAGCAGACACAATTACTGGTTTTGTTGAAGGGATGCTAGATGGAAATACCTTGCCCACCATTTTCGCTTCTTCTTCTGTTGACTTCCTTTCTCCCCCTTGCACCCCTGTGAAAACAGGAGGGGCAGTAGTTGTGGGAAGAAGATTGGATATGCGAAATAGTGGAGCAAGTTGCTTGTTAAGTATGGCTTCGAACTGCACAAACTTCTGGGATAAAAATTCTGGAGTAATCAACGGTGACGAAACCGGTTTCGTTGAGATCTCCTTCAACTCCTTTAACAACTTGATCACACCTTCAAAATTTTCACTTTCAGACTTGGAGATTTGAGTTATTTGAGGACTCAAACCTTCGTATAGCTTGACAAATCGAGTGACAGCATCACAAATGATATCGACCTTCTGATTCAAGGACGCATAATCATGTTGAACAGATAGAATTTCCTTTTTCATGTCTTCACGAAGTTCGTGAATTTGGGAGTTAACATCCTCCCTCACTTTCTTGACTTCCTGAACAAAAAGAACATGTCGTTCTTTTGTTATGCTTCGCAGATCCTTAACTTCTCCCATAAAATCAGATCTGAGAGTTTTAACACGAAGCTCAGAATTCTGATCTGTGTAATCAACCTTTTCTAAAATAACAGACTCTGAGGCTTTTATCATTCCAGAAACTTTGTTGATTACTCTTGATTCAAACATCTTGAGCATAGAATCAACCTCCAAACTTGAAATAGATGAACCTCCGCCAAGATCAGCTTGAGATTGAATGATGGAGTTCAACTTTTGATTAAGAATTTTGTATTGCTTCATTGTCATTAACATATGATCAGGAAATTCTTCTTCTTCATCATGAAACTCTAGGTCTTCGAATGTTCCACCAAACCCTTCATTATCAGTTTCAGTGGGTGAAGATGGTTTGGGTGTATCAGTGGATTGAGAGGAAAAAATGGAAGTAATTGGTTGATTGATGATATGTTCAAAGGTTGGTGAAACAGTGGTTGATGTGAGAGGAATATTAGATGTTGGTGTAACAGAAACCAATGATTCGAAAGGAGTAGAGATAATTGGACCTTGATCTGCATCTTTCAAACCACCTTCACCCATGTTGACATTTGCATCCGTATCAGATACGTGTGCAGGGATGCCTGAAGTTCGAACCTCATCAAAAATTGACTTGGCAATCGAAACTTCGGGTGGTATGATAACAGTCTTCTCAGGAATGGAACTTGTAATGATAGAAGTGAACTCTGGAGTTTCTGGTATTCGCTCATCTTCTTCTGTAGACTCAGTAGATAAAACAATCTTTCGAGTCTTCTTCGTCTTCTTCTTTTTCGGTTGTGACAAGTGTTTTGCCATATCTTCTGCTGCTCTTTTCTTGGATCCGGGAGAAACAGGAACAGGTACCTCACGAATTAAAACTCCTTGGTGAGTAATTTGAGGCTTGCGAATCAACTTCTGTGATGGTGACTTTCGTTTGTGAGTGGATTTCATCTTGATTCTTCGAAACATCCCTGTTTTCGAAGGAATAATCACGTTCTCTTGAGTCTCTTCCACTATTGGCTCAATCACTTGTGTTTCTTCAACTGTCACTGCAACATTTTCTGTCTTCTTCTTTGAAGATTTAGAGGATGTTGAACCCTTCGTTTTCTTTTCAGGTGAATCAGGATCAGCTTTCTTCGACTTTTTGGTCTTCTTTTCGTCGCGTGGCAACAAAATTCCCGTAGGAATAGAAGAATCGAATGTTTTCAGATATGCAATCAAAACAGGATTCGTAGGATCCACCCTTTTAAGCATCGCGTCTGGAATCCGAGCAACGTTTGGAAATTCATCATCATTGTCAACAACTTCCTTCGGAAAGTGATAAGATTGAAAAGTAACCTTCTCTTCTTCATTTGAAACCAAGATGCCTTCCTTGTTGTAAAAATGTTGCAGAATTAGACTCCAGTACCTAGCACACGAAATGCCATGAACAACATTCGTATGTTCTACTCCTTTTTGGAATTCCTTCCATAGCTGTGTAGAGTAGTCTGCTGGAAGATCATAGTATAAACCAGCCACCATGGCATAAACCTCCATCCTTCCTTTATCTAATCCAACTGTTCTTCCGGTTAAACAACGCAAAAATATCCCAAACAAAAAATTCCATACTTTTGGAAGACCAGACTTCTTAAAGTCACTTATCTTTGACAATGGGGGCTGATATCCCATTTCATTAAACATATGAATTATTTGGGAGAATTGAAATTCAACAAAAGGAGGTGTATTTGGAACGTCAAGAATCTGACAAAACAGTTTCTTGGAAAGTCTAACCTTTTTGTCATTGATTAGGTGAAAATTAATCGAATCAGAGGCTTTGTTGTATGTGGCAGTAGATCCTGCTTGAGAAAGCCAGGATACCGGAACAGAAAAGGAATTGAACATTGCTTTAGATAAAACAGAGTGTTTTAAAGAAACAATAGGATCTTGAATTCTTCTGGACATTGAGAAAGTTCACCATCCACATAATAATTGGTAGATTGAATCTTCATAATTGGTGCAGAAGAAGTATCTTCAGTAGAAGGATCGACATGAGCAGTAGTCGCCATTGTTAGGGTTTGAAAAAGATGAAGAACAAAGAATTTGGGAAGTTTTGAGTTTTGATCGCATAAACGTATAAAGTACTCTTGAACCCCCTTTTATATGTAACCCTAAATGATTTGAATTTGAAGCGGGATGCATTTAATGAGATCCGACGTGGCACCTTGAAAATCGGACCTGTACAACGGAAAGGTAGCCATGCGTCAAAAAGTGTCTGTCACATCACCTGGAAAACCGGGCAGAATACCATACGTCACGTATACACAACCTGTCATTATCCCCTTAATAGAATTGTAACCGTTAGAACCCTTCGAATGGAGGCAAGGCTCTTTCACTTTTGGGATAAAAAGCGAAGTCATTTGCCAGATGTTCGAAATCATCAGCCTGAGTTGGTATTACTCAGAACCTCAAGGATTTCGTGTGTGTAGTGTGCCAAAGAAAGTTTAGACAAGAAACAACAAATTTTTTTTATTTTATTTTATTTTTTTTTAAATTTTGTGATGTCAAAAATTTAATTTGACACGAAGGCAGTTAAACCCCGGGCAAAGGTTGCTTCGTTAATCATCAAGAGAGATGATCAACAGCTTGTGTATGTTCCCGTGAATTACAATCGAATAGTTTTTGATAAGTATCAAAGGGCTTCTTTTAAGAATGCTTCGTGGGTAGGTTCAAATTTTCGTTACATGTCAACCTAAACATAAGGTGATAAAGTGTAACAGAAATTACTTGTATGACCAGTGTAGTCAGTGACAAGTCGGCTTTGAAAAATTTTAACATGACTAGGACATTCGAATGAAACTCACACGGAAATCATATTCATAAAAAATTTGTATACTGGATCTTGTTGGGTAACAAACATCGTGGGTTTCGAATGCTTGATCAAGACCACTCATTCGAAATCAATATGATTTGGAGTTTCGAACATTGGTACAGAAACAAAAGTTTCGTATATATCTGGAACAATGTTCCCCGTTAATTTCTTAATTTGTAAGATTTTTGGGTTTCACTTCCATCACGGACTCATGATGTCAGATCATAAACACAGAGTTTTTATATATCTAAGTCTCGATGGGTTTGATCAGAGACCTCTCGGATATACGTCTTTGTGTGTGATCGTGTAAGAATGTTTTGGATGAAAAAGATTGGTGTAAGACACGAAAAGTACCTCTGTTATGTTTTGGACCAAACAGGAAACTCTTAACTCATCGTGAGAAGAGTAAGGTAGCTCAGAGACTAATGTGAATATAAGCCTGATTGGGAAGAAATTTTCGTACGAAACATTTCATTAAGGCTTTCGTACACACACATTGAGTCATGGAGGCTTTGGACGACATGCAGCAGCATGCTTCTAGGGACAACCTAACTAATTCGAATAATGAAAAACATATTAATTCATACGAAAAATTTTACCTGACCCTAAAACTGCCTGCATTGTCCCCTCTGAATCATCATCATAATCTGCAACAAAAATCTAAAAATAAAAATATTTTTGTTGTTTTGAATTTTTTTTTTTTAAATAAAGACCGAACAAACAAAAATCTTTTTGGATTTTTGATTTTTCGAAAATTTAAGGACAAAACAAAAGAAAATCTTTTTGAATTTTTGATTTTTCGAAAATTTAAAGACAAAACAAAAGAAAATCTTTTTGAAATTTTGATTTTTCGAAAATTTAAAGACAAAACAAAAGAAAATCTTTTTGAATTTTTGATTTTTCGAAAATTTAAAGACAAAACAAAAGAAAATCTTTTTGAATTTGTTGCAAACGGACGAATATTTGGCATTCCTTGAAGAGTGACAAATGTACGAATTCGAAGCGTTGACTATGAACAGTAACCATTAACTCAACGCTGAAAATAAGTGACAATCATGCGAATTCGAAGCGGTCGAAGCGTTGACCATGAACAGTAACCTCTGAATGCTGAATGACTCTGTGTTATCTTTTATTCAACGCCTCTGATTCATTCTTTTTCGCCTATCATTCTTCTTTTTCGCATGGAACAGAATTGACATCGATCATTCCAAGACCTTCTATTATTCGCATTAGAGATTTTTCATCCAAAGCTTTCGTGAATATATCAGCTAACTGATCAGTTGTTTTCACGAAATGTACTTCAATGTTTCCATCCTCCACGTGATCTTTAATGAAATGATAACGAAGAGCTATGTGTTTAGTCTTTGAATGCTGCACGGGATTATGACAAATTCTTATTGCACTTTGAGAATCACAATATAATGGAATCTTTTTCATATTAATTGCATAATCACGCAATTGACTTTGGATCCATATTATTTGCGAAGTGCAAGCAGCAGCAGCCACATATTCTACTTTAGCTGTGGAAATTGACACATACGTTTGCTTTTTCGACTGCCAGCTGACTAATTTGCCATCAAGAAATTGACATCCTCCACTTGTGCTTTTTCGATCAAGATTACAACCACCCAAGTCTGCATCTGAGTATGCTTGAACGAAGAATCCAGTTTTCGAAGGATACCACAATCCTAACGAAATTGTGCCTTTAAGGTAATGAAAAATATTCGTCACTGCAGTAAGATGTGGTTCGCGTGGATTAGACTGATACCTAGCACAATTACACACAGAAAACATGATATCAGGTCTACTTGCTATTAGATAAAGTAATGAACCAATCATGCTCCTATACAACGTTATATCAACAGCAGGTTTGTCCAACGATGGTGTTAGCTTTATGCCTGTTGCCATTGGTACACGAAGCTTTGTGCTATTCGTCAATCCAAACTTTTCTAACAGATTTTTCGTATATTTTTCCTGATTAATGAAAATCCCTTCTCTGTTTTGACGAATATTCAATCCAAGGAAATTATTGATTTTTCCCATCATGCTCATTTCAAATTTGCTTTTCATCAATTCTTCGAATTCTCTAGACAAAGCAGGGTCAGTCGAGCCAAAAATAATATCATCAACATAAATTTGAACAAGCATTAGATGATTCCCCACTTTCTTTCGAAATAATGTGGGATCAACTGATCCTTGTTTAAATTTAGATTGTTTCAAAAATGATGTAAGTGTTGCATACCATGCTCTTGGTGCTTGTTTCAGACCATAAACTGCCTTATCTAAAATATAAACATGATTGGGATATTCTTCGTTAATAAAACCTGGGGGTTGTTCCACATAAACTGTTTCTTCAAGCTCTCCATTGAGAAATGCACATTTCACGTCCATTTGATAAACATCAAAATCTTTGTGAGCTGCATAAGCCAAAAATATTCGAACCGCCTCGAGTCTTGCGACAGAGGCAAAAGTTTCTTCATAGTCGATTCCTTCTTATTGTGAATATCCTTTTACAACAAGTCTGGCTTTATTTCGAATAATGTTTCCATCTTTGTTGGTTTTATTTTTAAAAATCCATTTTAACCCGACAATCGAAACATTTTCAGGTTTAGGAATTAATCTCCAAACCTTGTTTCGTTCAAATTCAGACAACTCCGATTGCATTGCAACAACCCAATCTGAGTGTTCCATTGCATTCTTAATTGTTTTTGGTTCAATTTTAGAGATGAAAACATTAAACATGCAAAATTCTTGATGAGTATTCAATACCTCATTCTTTGCACGAATTTGAGCTCTTGTCAGAATTCCCTCTTGTGGATTCCCAATAACTTGATCCTTCGGATGGTCTCTTCTCCATTTTTCCATGGGTGGATATGCTGGATCAAATTCCAAAGGGGCATCTTTGTATATTTCATCATTTTCTGAGCTTGCATTCGAACAAGCATCATCAACATTATGCTCCCCCTCAACAACATGATCCCCCTCAATTTCAGCATTCAATTGTTCTTTCTCCCCCTCGAAAGAATGCTCTTCATCATCTAAAGTATTCGAATCCAATTGCTCCCCCTCCAGTGGACTATCACTCATAGTTTCGCCTTCTTGAGGAGTCGATGGTGAATCATCAGTAAGTTTTGAAAATTCTGGTATGTGATTATCAGGAGCATGAACTTCAGCATCAACTGCATGATCTGAAATTCCAAAAATCAAATCATAATCAATATCATCCATTTGTATAGATTCAGTTTCAACTTGTGTTTCTTGTAAAATTGGATGATTCGTAAATCTATGCTCATTTGATTTAACATAATAATCATCGAATGTGAGATTGAACGTTTCTTCCACTTTTCGTGTTCGCTTATTTAACACTCAATATGCCACTGAATTGTGCGAATATCCAAGAAAAATTCCTTCATCAGCTTTTGCTTGAAACTTCGAAAGATGATCCTTGAGATTCATAATAAAACACCTACATCCGAAAACATGAAAAAACTTCACATTAGGTTTACGATTATTCAGAATTTCGTATGGTGTAATATTAAATCGACGATGAATGAACGATCTGTTTTGAGTAAAACATGCAGTTGAAATAGCTTCAGCCCATAGATATTGAGGTAAATTCGCATATGCCAACATGGTTCTTGCTGCTTCGCATAATGAGCGATTCCTTCGTTCTACAACACCATTTTGTTGTGGTGTATATGGTGATGAAAAATTATGCGAAATTCCTTTGTCCACCAAAAATGAATCAAGAACTTTGTTCTTAAATTCAGTTCCATGATCACTCTTGATTTTTCTAACAGTCTTCTTCAACGTGGTTTCTATCTTTTTGATAAAGTCAATCATAATTTGTGCAACTTCGGATTTGAGCCTGAGAAAATAAACCCACGTAAATCTGGAAAAATCGTCAACAATAACTAAAATGTACCGTTTATTGTTGAGAGTTGAAACAGTCGAAGGACCACACAAATCAATATGTATCAACTCAAGAGGTGCAACAATTTTCGAATCAATTGTGATTGGATGACCTTGTTTATGTTGCTTTCCAACTTCACAAGCTGCACATAAAGAATCATTGTCAAATTTAAGTATAGGTAAACCTCTTACCAGATCTTGTACCACAAGTTTATTTATGTTTCGAAAGTTGAGATGTGAAAGTCTTCGATGCCATAACCAGCTTAAATCAGATGTAGCTTTCGAAAGAAGACATATTGCTGGTTTGCCTACAATTGGATTGATGTCCAAAGTGAACATGTCACCTTTCCTTTTAGATTTCAGTAATATTTCGTTTGTGTTAACATTCGAAATAACACTTCCTTCTTCGTTGAAAAGAACTTGATTGCCAGTGCCCACAACAAGTTGAGAAACACTAATCAAGTTATGTTGAAGACCTTCAACATATGCAACACGATTCACTGTGAATTGTCCATTTGTGATTTTTCCATATCCCATGACTTGACACTTTTGATTGTTCCCAAACTTTACTACTCCAGCATTTTTGAGACTTCGAAAATCTCTTAAATTCTCCTTCTTTCCAGTCATGTGACGAGAGCAACCACTATCAATGTACCATTTGTTATCATATTGCTCGTCACACAATACCTGCAATCAATGAAAAATTTTAGGTACCCAAGGCTTTTTGGGTCCTTGGAAATTAGATTTCAATTTCGAATGAAATGAAGAACTTTTAACCCAATCACAAACTTTGGTTTTGAGACTATTAATTAAGTTCACTTCATCATCTAAAGGAACTGAAACATAAGTGTTTGATAGTTTCGAATGTTCACTGACTTTTCCCTTCGCATCTTGAGTTTGTGATTGAACAGTCTTCGCTTTTGTGACAGGTCTCCATGTTTTGACTGAGATATTTGAATCCTTAGATGATGAGCTGCCATTCGAAGAAGTATTGACATACTTTTCGTATGCTTCATGAATTTGCTCTTTTGAATATTTATTTGACTGATACATTTTTCCTCTTCCGTCAAGCCAATGATCAATGTTCTTCCTTGAAGTCATTCCTTTTTCCCGTGACGTCCTCATAGTTTCTTTCTTTGTGTAATTAGGAAAATTTGGCTTTTGAGGTACAAAATCAACTTTGGGTTTGGTAACATAAGAGTAAGCATAGGATGTATCAATTTTGATTTAAAATGTTGACGTTGAAAAACTTTTTGATTTGAATTGGATCTTTCTGAAAAATCTCTTGTTTTGTTAGTTTCAGAAACTTTCGAAAACTTTGTTTGCTTATGTACTTCAGACCTTGTTTGATTTGATTGAGATGATTGTTGAGTTTTTGAAAAAGAATCATTTTTAACTTTGAAAACCTTTTTGATGGATTGTGATTCAGACATCTTTTGAGACTCAATATTTTGCCAAAATATTTTCTTTCGTGCTTGTCTTTTTGAAATGTTGTTTTCCTTCGAAAATTTGTCAATTTGATCTTTAAATTCCTTAGAGTTTAATTTGACAACTTTTTCATTTTCCTTTTCAACACGAATTACTTTCTCTTTTTCAACTTTTGATTTTTCAACCCATTGTTTTTGTGGTTTTTGTCGTTGAAAAATATATGAATTCTTTGTTAAGTTATTTTCAACTGTGTTTTGATTTGCGAAAAAACCTTCCTCAGTTGTTTTTGAATTATCCTCCTCAACCATCTTCTTGAACTCTGGTTTGATATTCTCAACATTTCCGGTAGTTACGAAAACTTGATTTGGAAAAATGACATCATCTGTGCATTTGAAATTTGGAAAAACCACCGTGTTTGTTTCAAGATAATGTTCACCTTTTTCATTCATCACTTTTTCGAACTTTTGTGTATCACCATACACTTGGTTAACAACTATTCGTGGAATTACTTCTTTCTTTGAAGATTTCTTTTCTTTCGAAACTTTCTCTACATCTTCATCATCACTATCATCAGTTTTGTAATCTTTGAGATCCACGAAGTTCATTTCACTAACTTTCGAAGTTGAGGGAATATCAGTTTCTTTCTCAACTATCAAATCCTTAACTTTTTCTTTCCCTTTAGAATTCGAAGCAACATTAACAATAGACAACTCAGAACAATCAACATCTTCAAGCTCACTAATTTCACTAATATTGTTAGAATTATCTTCAATATCAGCAAAATTAGATTGAGAATCAGATGATGAATTCTCAGTATTTTTCAAAATGTGAATTTGTTTAGATTTAGTCAAGGTATCATTTACAATGTTAACTAAATCATTCGAATCAAGACATTCATCAACTTTGACAATTCCATATCTATACTTGTCATTCGGAACTTTGTCAAAATCAGCTATTTCTTTTTCACAGTCATACGAAATGTTATCTACCTTAGCTCTTTCATAAGCTAAAAATGGCAGCAATTTTCTATGTTGTTCTTTACTGATTTCGCATGAATGATGAAGTTCAGTTATTTTCCCATATAATCTTTTAGCAGCATTACAGTAAATGTTTCTTTGTGCTAACAACAGTTTATTATCACTAGATAAATTGTCCCTATCAACCATGATATTCGTTATTTGAAGTTCTAGACAATCTATCTTAGTGATTTTCGAATCTAATTTCTTCTGTGTCTCTAGCAATTGCATTGACAGCTTCTTAGCCTCATTGCTAGCAGATACCACAATCGAATCAAAATAAGTAACAGTTTCATCAAAAGATACTAATTCAGAATTATAAGCATGTACTGGAATATTAAAAGATTCAAGAATGTTTCGTACCTTTGTGGTCATTGGTGATTTGTCAGCAGCTTTTGATACGAAGCATCTTCCATGCACTTCGTATGTTTCCTCCTCTGATTCTTCCTCCATTTTTGCAAACATAGCTCCATGGGTTGGATTTCGCATTTCCTCATCATCTGATCCAGATGACCAGATTTGATAAGTACCATCTTCATCCTCATTCGCACCCTTTGCAACCAGAGACAAATTCTTGGCTTTCGCACGAACCTCCTCCAACTTTTCAGCATAGTATGCCTCATCCTTGACCTTATTCTTTCTCTCATCCTTCTTTCGAAGCATACAGTCATTAGCAAGGTGATTAGCACCATTGCAATAATGACAATCAATCCCAGCATCTCCCTTTAGCTTCTTCTCAGACTTTCCCTCAACAGGCTTCGAATCTTTCATCTCATCTTTCTTTTTTTCTTCCCCAGCACTTTTACTCAGAAAGTTCCCTTTTGTCTCAGACGACTTTGCCTTCGGATTGAAAGGCTTTTTGAAGAACTTTTTCACATGATTGTTTGAATAAAAGGCAACTGCCTCATCATCTGAGTTCATGATGAACCCTTCATCTTCATCCGAAGCATCTTTCTCAGCATCTTTTTCAGAGATCTTCGAAACCAAAGCTAGTGGACCTCCCAACATAGCCTTCGATTCTTCAGATATTTCGTTCACTTCACTTTCATGAGTCTTAAGTTGGTTGTACAAGTCATTCAATGTTGACGTATCAAAGCTCTGTTGATTCTTCACCATCATGCTCACACTACGCCATTCCTTTCGAAGTCCCATAACAAATATCAGATTGAATTCCATGGCTGATCTGGTGATACCATATCGATTGCATCGATATATCAATTCATTAAGACGATCGTAATAAACTTCAATTGTTTCACCATCTTTCTGTCTGAAGTCCTTCAGCTCCGCTAAACATTGCTTCACAGAATTAACTTTCGTCTTCTCACTTCCCTGAAATTTTTCCTTGAGATTGTTCCAGATTTCCTTTGCAGTTGTACAACTCCTCACGTAGTTGTAAACAACTGGAGGCAAAGCTCCTCTTAGCTCTCTTACACACCTTTTCTCCAGCTTTTTCAGACGATCAGATTGATTTTCAACTTCAGAGTTTCCAGAGGAAGAACCAATTGGTTGAACATTCGATGGTGGATTAAGATTGCCAGAAATGCAATTCCACAGTTCTTCATCCAATCCATTCAGATAATCCTGCATACGATCAGCCCACTGATCGTAATACTCAGGGATGAGCATAGGAATTTTGGTGGATGATCCTAGAAGATGAGAAAATGAAGTCATGGAATTCAGATTGAATGACGCCATTGTTGTACGGAATAGATCCTTGAGAATTTTTGAAGAAACTTTGAGAATTTGACAACAAACTGTACGATTCAAATCACAATCACTCTTAGAACACTCCATTCAATGAATTAAGTGCAGAATCGAATCACATACTTAGATCTAAACAATTTTTCACTTTTAAAAAGTGCGGAAACTTTTGAATCAAAAAGTTGACTCAAAAACCTTTTGAACAAAGTGAAAATCAGATCAGAGATATGATTCCTGCTCTGATACCAATTGATGAGACAATGAATCAAGTATTGAACGAATTAGAGAGTAAATTCAAAGTAGAATTGAAAGATTTGAACACCGATGTAAATATGATCTGTTTGGCTCTATTACGCTTTTGCAAATTTTACAGAGTACAATGAATATTCTGTAAAGACTTCGTTACTAAGACACTAGTAACCACACCTATTTATAGAAGAGAAAAGCGTACAAAAAATATACTAAGGACTAAACATGAAGCTTCGAATATTATGCCCTAGTAAAATACATTATAAAAATGTTCGAAGACCCTAAATACAAACTTCGACTATTACAACATTTCGACCCTAACACTTGTATACGACAAAGTATAATGTTTCTAACAATTTGCTACCATGAGCCTGTAACCGCTGCTATGACATAATACCTCTGATAGAACACACTCATGATTTACCATGAGAAACAAACACACTCATGATTTACCATGAGAAACAACACCGTACGCTTCATCGACGTCGGAACAATAACAAATAAAAGGATAGTTCATCACCTGCTTTTGGTTGACTGTAGCTAACAGTCACAAGTGGGGTGGTCAACCCGTATACTAATTATACACGACTTCCTCGCTCACACGGGATTAACGGTTACAGTTCAGAGAATTTCCGCTAAGATCCCCAATCTTAGTTGATGAATACAATTACTCATGTAGACTTCGACGACTTCCTATAGCTTTAACAACAAAAGCATTTTCATGTCTAAAACCCTAAGTCACTAGACTATGCTTTTAAACATTACTCCTAACTTCATAGCATTTAGGCAGTATAACAGCTATATCTTGAAGTAAAACCAGGTTTTATCTTGACCTAAAACCAATAATAACAACATATAATGTTCCTAGTTTTATCTTGACATAAAACTATCAATATCAATACCAAGTTTTATCTTAACATAAAACTAACAATAACAACATATAACATATCCAGTTTTATCTTGACATAAAACTAATAATAGCAACATACTTTATAACTTAACATATAGAACTTCAGAACTATATCACACACAACATATATATAGAATCCTAAGTATAACTCAAGATCTACATTAGTAAATTAACATACTGATAAGTTGATAATAGTTGTATATATTCAAAATATTATATTTAGAACAACTATACCCCGGCTATTATAACTATATACTATCATATAGACATAATAATAACATATATATAATATCTAGCATGCATTTTCCCCCGAAATATTAGAAAGTGGGTCCGTGAAACTCACCCTAGTAACGTGATTTTATGTAATCTAAGCAGAAACAGTCAGCGTACGAGGTCGTCAGGGCTCGGGATGCAAAATGGCTTCCAAAAACGAGATAGAGAGAAGAGTTTAGGTGTGAGAAGTGTTAAGGTCGAATTTGCTATTTATAGCCTGATTTTTGGCCATTCACGACGTGAACCAAGCATGCTCACGTCGTGAGCTCGATCCTGCTCACTTCGTAGACCCGCCATTTGGTCCCTAGCTTCGGATGGTGTCCCTTTGACTCCTCACGACATGAATCAATCCTTGCTCACGTCGTGAATTTTTGGTTTATCACTTCGTAGACTTGCCATGCGCCTACTAGCTCCGAAATCTGGCCTTATGACTCCTCACCTCGTGAACATCTATGTTCACTGCGTGAGTTCAGTCAGATTAGGGTTTCTAACAGCTGAATCTTCGAAAGGTCGTAACTTTCACATACGAACTCCGTTTTTGACGTTCTTTATATCCACGCGTAGGTATTTACGAGTACTACAACTCTCTTTTAGACTTAAATAGCTAATTCTAAGTTTATTTTAAATTCCTCTTATTATAGAGATTTATAGTGTTCGGTTTATCATAACTTCTTCATGCGAAGTCTGATTCAAACATTCTCTATATTTTTGGAATCGTATGGACGTATACTTTGAGTTGTATCATAAAGAAGGTTCATATTTGTATTAGAATTTATCATGAACTACATAACACTCTTACCACATTACTAGGTTAACATAATCACATTACATGATTGGCATAATCACACGTGATTGTCTATTGACCTATTTTGACTAGTGTTACATTCTCCCCCCGTTAGAATAATTTCGTCCCGAAATTTATCTTATGGATGGGGTTTCGTCAAACAGTTGGGGGTATTTTTCTTTCATCTGATCTTCACGTTCCCAAGTAAATTCAGGTCCTCGCAAAGAGTTCCATCGAACTTTCACTATGGGAATACGACTTTGCTTTAATCGTTTGACTTCTCGATCCATAATCTCAACAGGTTCTTCTACAAAGTTGAGTTTCGTATTGACTTGTATCTCTTCGAGAGGTATGAAAAGAGTGTCATCGTAAAGACATCTTTTGAGATTTGATACGTGAAAAACATCGTGCACATTACTTAGTTCTTGAGGCAACTTGAGTTGGTATGCGACGGAACCAATTCTTGCCAGAATTTCAAAAGGTCCTATATACCGTGGGTTTAGTTTGCCTCGTTTCCCGAATCGAATTACACCTTTCCAAGGAGAGACCTTCAACATTACTTTATCTCCAACTTGGAATTTTAAAGGCTTACGTCTTACGTCAGCATAGCTCTTTTGACGATCACGTGCAGCCTTTAATCGATCCTTAATTTGCACGATCTTTTCAGTTGTCTCGTGGATTATTTCTGGTCCAGTACGTAAGGTATCGCCTGTACGTTCTCTGGCCATCTGCGTATCTCCAACTTCTGCCCAACACACTGGGGAACGACATTTTCGTCCATAAAGAGCCTCAAACGGTGCAGCCTTGATGCTGGTGTGATGACTATTGTTGTAGGAAAACTCAATTAACGGTAAATGAGTATCCCACGCATTTCCAAAGTCTATTACACAGGCTCGGAGCATATCTTCTAAAGTCTGAATGGATCTCTCACTCTGTCCATCAGTCTGTGGATGGTAAGTTGTACTCATATCTAGACGTATTCCTAAGGATTTTTGTAGAGATTGCCAAAATCGTGTAGTGAATCTACTATCTCGGTCATAAATAATAGAATTTGGAACTCCATGCAATCTGACAATTTCCTTAAGATAAACTCTAGTCAGCTTCTCCATCTTGTCGTTCTCCTTAATTGGTAAGAAATGGGCGGACTTAGTCAACCTATCGACTATCACCCAAATAGTGTCGGACCCACTAGGATTTTTAGGTAACTTAGTGATGAAGTCCATTGATATCTGCTCCCATTTCCATTCAGGTATTTCCGGTTGTTGAAGTAAACCTGAAGGCTTTTGATGTTCTGCCTTTACTCTAGAACAAGTCAAACATTTGCTCACATAAGTAGCAATTTCTGCCTTCATGTTTGGCCACCAATAATGTACTTTTAAATCTAAGTACATTTTTTCAGAACCTGGATGCACGGAATATCTGGACTTGTGGGCTTCTTCCAAGACCAAATCCCTGACTCCACCGAACTTAGGCATCCAAATTCGGTTCATAAAGTGTCGTGTTCCGTCATCTTTTTGTATAAGTTGCTTTTCCATTCCTCGCAAAGCTTCGTTCTTGATGTTTTCTTCTTTTAGAGCCTCAAGCTGAGCTTCTCTAATTTGTGCGGTAAAGTTAGAATGGATAGTTATAGTTAATGCTCGTACCCATCGGGGTTTAATATATTCTTTCCGGCTCAAGGCATCTGCTACCACGTTTGCCTTTCCGGGATGATAACGAATCTCACATTCGTAATCATTCAACAATTCAACCCATCTTCGTTGTCTCATATTAAGATCTTTTTGGTCGAAGAAGTGTTGGAGACTCTTGTGGTCGGTAAAAATAGTACACTTAGTACCGTATAAGTAATGTCTCCAAAATTTTAGTGCAAAAACTACAGCTCCCAATTCAAGATCATGGGTAGTGTAATTATTCTCATGCAACTTAAGTTGTCGTGATGCATAGGCGATAACTTTCCCTCTTTGCATCAACACACATCCTAATCCTTGATTTGATGCGTCGCAGTATACAACGAAATCTTCTGTTCCATCTGGAAGGGATAGGATTGGTGCACTACACAACATTTGCTTCAGTTTCTGAAAAGCAGCTTCTTGTTTGTCTTCCCAGTTGAACTTCGTATTCTTCTGGGTTAGTGTTGTAAGTGGCTTGGCTATTTTGGAGAAATTCGCTATGAATCTACGGTAATAGCCAGCAAGTCCTAGGAATTGGCGCACCTCTGTTGGCGTCTTTGGTGCTTCCCAATTCCTGATTGCTTCAACTTTGGATGGGTCAACATGAATTCCTTCGTTGCTAACTACATGACCTAAAAATTGTACTTCTCTAATCCAAAACTCGTATTTGGAGAATTTAGCGTACAACTTTTCTTTTCTTAGTAGTTCCAAGATTATTTGCAGGTGTTGACCATGTTCTTCCATGGTTCGTGAATATATCAATATATCATCGATAAATACGATCACAAATTTATCCAAGTATGGTTTACAAACGCGATTCATGAGATCCATAAACACTGCTGGGGCATTGGTTAATCCAAAAGACATAACTAAGAACTCATAATGACCATAACGAGTTCTAAATGCTGTTTTTGGAATGTCGTCTTCTTGTACTCTGAGTTGATGGTATCCTGATCTAAGATCTATCTTTGAGTAGTAGCTAGATCCTTGCAGTTGATCGAATAGATCATCAATTCTTGGAAGCGGATAACGATTCTTGATCGTTAGCTTGTTCAGCTCCCGATAATCAATACACATTCGAAAGGATCCGTCTTTCTTCTTGACAAACGAGATTGGTGCTCCCCAAGGTGAAAAACTTGGTCGGATAAAGCCTTTGTCAAGAAGTTCTTGTAGTTGGCTAGACAATTCCTGCATTTCAGATGGAGCCAACCGATAAGGAGATTTCGCTACTGGTACTACTCCTGGAATTAAGTCGATTCGAAACTCAACTTGTCGGACGGGAGGTATTCCAGGTAGATCTTCAGGAAACACGTCAGGGAAATCACATACTTGAGGTATGTCCTTGATTTCTTTTGTCTTTCTCTTCCTATCTACAATGTGGGCTAAGAATGCGCTACATTTCTTATGTAGATATTTCTGGGTCTTTGTGCAAGAGATAACTTTGAGGTTCTTCCCAGATTTATCGCCATAGATAATCAGGGCTTCGCCGTTTGGTAAGGGTAGTCGTATGGCTTTTTCATGACATAGAATTTCGGCGCGGTGTGAAGATAAACAATCCATGCCAATTATGACATCAAAAATCCCGATAGGCATTGGCATCAGGTTGACGTGAAAAATGTAATTATTAACAGTTAACAGACAATTTTCTAAGATTTCATGTGTTTTCTCAGTTTGACCGTTAGCGATTTCTACTTCATAGATTTCTTTTAATCTGCTAGACTTATGACTTAACAATTTTCTAAATGTCGGAGTTATAAAACTTCGATCTGCTCCAGAGTCGAAGAGTATAGAAGCATATAAATTATCTATAAGAAACGTACCAGATACGACCGAAGGGTCATGGATAGCCTCTCTGCTTCCAATCACAAACGCCCTGCCACGTCCTATGCCTCCTTGACTCCTTAACTTTGGACATTCTTTCTTGATATGTCCAACCTCCCCACACTCGTAGCATTTTCTTCCTTCACCACGGCCTGTCCTATTATTGGTTTGTTGATCAACTGTTGCAGGTGTTGTGCTCCTGCAGTAACTAGCAGTATGCCCCTTTTTCTTGCACTTCATGCAGACAAAACAGTCACCTGGATGATGACGGTTGCACTGATTGCACCATGAAGATTTTGGTTGTGTAGGTACTGCTGTTGTGGCTGCATAATTGGTTGCCACTTCTTGTCTTTTCTCATATGATTGTTTGGGATTCTTCCTATTAAACTTGCGCTTGTTTGTTCTAGATTTGGGAGACTCAGCCTTTTAGACCACTTTTGTTCCTTGGATCTCTGTGAGGGTTAGCTGATGAGCTATCCTCTTGGTGCTGTCATAAGTCGTAGGCTTTGATGCGATCACCATGCCTTTGATTTGCGATGCTAAACCCCAGATATATCGCTCAATCTTTTTATATTCAGTGGTTACAAGTGCTGGACACATTACAGCAAGATCATTAAATCTAGCGGTATAAGCTTTTATCTCTGAACCCTTCATGGTTAGGGTCCACAGTTCTTGTTCCAGTTTATGTATCTCCTCTTTAGGACAATACTCCTCTACTAGCATCATTTTTAGCTCCTCCCATTTCATGGAATTTGCAGTAACAATTCCCATGGTATTCACATGGTTGTTCCACCAGGTGAGTGATGCATCAGCGAAAGTACATGCTGCAAATCGTACTTTACAATCATCTGGATAGAAGCTTATTTGAAAGACGGACTCTGTCTTTTCTATCCACCTCGTCAAATTAACTACCCCTTCATTTCCATGAAAGCTTTTTGGCCTGCAATTCATAAAATCTTTGTAGGTACATGTTCTAGCGATCCCTATATGGCCTTCATTTCTAACTCCATCTCTTGTGACATTAGATAGAGCCGCATCAATTCTTTGAGCTATGATTTCTTCAAGTTGTACTGTACTTATTGAGGGGTTTATTTCTGGTGGTGGTTGCGGTTGTTGTTGTTGTGGTGCTGATGGTCGGTTAAGGTTTAGCCGATTACTCCTTCTAGGCATTTTGTTTTAGTTCCTATTATAAATAATAAGAATTTTATGAGTTTTGTTAATCATTTAATACACGAGTACAAAATACTCCAGTTATTATTCACGGTGTAAAACATAATAGACAACACAATGATTACTGTAACGTATGCTTCATATTATTACCAGCGGTTACATCAGTTTATTTAGGTTTATAAGAGAAAAGTTTCTATAAACATTGCAAAATTTGCAAGGTTTTCTACATCCTTGCTATAAACTTTCCTTTTTCGCCTTAACTAGTCTGATTTTCTCTATTTACATAACCACTAGTTGTAGCTTATCTACCAGAAACCTAAGTGATGACCCAGCACGTCAGTGACATTAACCACTTGCTCTTCAAGTGCTTGAGTTCTCTGCTCAAGACTTCCCGTGCGTTCTTCATTTATTGAGGTTTGATTGTAGAGCTCTAACTCTGCAATCCTGGCATCGTGAGTAATCATGTCATTATAAGCAAAATTTATACGATGATGGACATCCATCACCGATTCCTGATCTCGTGTCGTTTGTCCTTTTAGCCTTCGTACTCTTCCAGAGAGATGAGTAGCCCTCCCTTCGACAATTTCCATCTTGTCTTCAATTTTCACACTTTTCTCAAACAATTGAGATAAAGTGTTATCTTCAGAAGAATGTGGGAGATGTGGTCGAGATGATTGACCGGTCTCATACATCTTGGCAGCTCTTTCTTCCACCACCCACCTATCAACGGTTTGTGCGATCCGTGCAGGTCCATCTTGAACTCTATGACTTCCTGAAGATGCCGCCTTCTGACTCTTCTTAATCTTTTGCCATATCGGTATGGATTTACGTGCTGTGCGTTTCATTTTTACTCCTCCTGGAACTTTACAGTAAAGAGTGTTCAGTGGTGGTAAAGATGATGCCACCGACTCTGTCTCCTCCATGGATTCACTTTCTTCCATTGGTTCACTCTCTTCCCATTCGTTGGAGGGTAAAGGTGCTCCATCGTCAGAAGGTACTGGATGAAAGGTGGTTGGATTTATAGGGTAGTAAGGATCGCCCACCATCATGGGGAATGAAACTTCCTCTTCTTCATCCGTGTCCTCGATGATTATCCATTCTCTTGAATGTGCCATGCCGAATTCCTATACGTTTTGGATCTCCAAAAAGTTTTAGTCTATCAAATATTACTCCCAAATTAAATAGTTCATATGATCTGATCATAATAAAAGTAGTTGTGTACCTACACCTAGTTGTGATAGAATATATGCACATATAAACTTTAGTTGGAATATTTGATCTAAATCCTTGAGATCAAAAACATTTCGGTTATCAAAAACATTTCGGATATATGCACATATAAACTTTAGTTGGAATATTTGATCTAAATCCTTGAGATCAAAATCCTTGAGAATATTTCGGGTATTAAGTCGACATTGACAAATTAAAGAGCTTCACAACTCAGATCTCAACTGAAAATGGCATTTAGAAGGGTAAAGTTGGAAAATTTACCCCTAAGAACCACCAAAATTGGTTCAAAACCCAAACCCTAGGCTTAAAAGGGTGAGGGCTTAATCATTAAGCACTTAATCATCAAAGACACAACCCCAATCGACATGTCTATCCTTGTCACCGTTCCCGTAAGTAGTCCTTCAGTAGAATAATTAATAATACTTTTTATTTATAGGCTAAGGGATATACCTAAACCTAATAGAGTAAGTCCTAAACTATAGACGTGCTTTCCTAAGAAAGTACTAGTTCACTATAGTTAATAGCTCTGATACCAATTTCTGTCACACCCCCAGCCATCGGCGGAAACACCGGGTAGTGTAATGTTATTCTTCGTATCACAGTTATATAACATACATTGAACAGTACTAAAGAAAATACATACCTTTATTGATAACTGAAAGTTACATAACTGTTTTTCTAGGACCTATTACATAATATCCGACTATGGCATACTTCTTAATGAACAGAAAGGTAATACTAAAACTTCTTCTGTTCGAATACATACCAGCTTTTCAAGTTCCTGAAAACACATGTATTTTAAAATACGTCAACATAAAGTTGGTGAGTCCACAGGTTTTGACTCCATAAAATAATACATTTTCCACATTCAAAAGTATAGTTTTGAAAGTATCATTTTGACTCTCCAACATTTAGTATGTATATTAGGTATAATAGTTTACTTATCAATTAAGTGTTATACCTAAACATTCCTTAATCCTAAGGTATAAGTAGGGGGAAACTTATACTTAACATTAATACTTGTATACGACAAAGTATAATGTTTCTAACAATTTGCTAGCATCAGCCTGTAACCGCTGCTATGACATAATACCTCTGATAGAACACACTCATGATTTACCATGAGAAACAAACACACTCATGATTTACCATGAGAAACAACACCGTACGCTTCATCGACGCCGGAACAATAACAAATAAAAGGATAGTTCATCACCTGCTTTTTGTTGACTGTAGCTAACAGTCACAAGTGGGGTGGTCAACCCGTATACTAATTATACACGACTTCCTCGCTCACACGGGATTAGCGGTTACAGTTCAGAGGATTTCCGCTAAGATCCCCAATCTTAGTTGATGAATACAATTACTCATGTAGACTTCGACGACTTCCTATAGCCTTAACAACAAAAGCATTTTCATGTCTAAAACCCTAAGTCACTAGACTATGCTTTTAAACATTACTCCTAACTTCATAGCATTTAGGCAGTATAACAGCTATATCTTGAAGTAAAACCAGGTTTTATCTTGACCTAAAACCAATAATAACAACATATAATGTTCCTAGTTTTATCTTGACATAAAACTATCAATATCAATACCAAGTTTTATCTTAACATAAAACTAACAATAACAACATATAACATATCCAGTTTTATCTTGACATAAAACTAATAATAGCAACATACTTTATAACTTAACATATAGAACTTCCGAATATAACTTCGGAACTATATCACACACAACATATATATAGAATCCTAAGTATAACTCAAGATCTACATTAGTAAATTAACATACTGATAAGTTGATAATAGTTGTATATATTCAAAATATTATATTTAGAACAACTATACCCCGGCTATTATAACTATATACTATCATATAGACATAATAATAACATATATATAATATCTAGCATGCGTTTTCCCCCGAAATGTTAGAAAGTGGGGCCGTGAAACTCACCCTAGTAGCGTGATTTTATGTAATCTAAGCAGAAACAGTCAGCGTACGAGGTCGTCAGGGCTCGGGATGCAAAATGGCTTCCAAAAACGAGATAGAGAGAAGAGTTTAGGTGTGAGAAGTGTTAAGGTCGAATTTGCTATTTATAGCCTGATTTTTGGCCATTCACGACGTGAACCAAGCATGCTCACATCGTGAGCTCGATCCTGCTCACTTCGTAGACCTGTCATTTGATCCCTAGCTTCGGATGGTGTCCCTTTGACTCCTCACGACATGAATCAATCCTTGCTCACGTCGTGAACTTTTGGTTTATCACTTCGTAGACTTGCCATGCGCCTACTAGCTCCGAAATCTGGCCTTATGACTCCTCACCTCGTGAACATCTATGTTCACCTCGTGAGTTCAGTCAGATTAGGGTTTCTGACAGCTGAATCTTCGAAAGGTCGTAACTTTCACATACGAACTCCGTTTTTGACGTTCTTTATATCCACGCGTAGGTATTTACGAGTACTACAACTCTATTTTAGACTTAAATAGTTAGTTCTAAGTTTATTTTAAATTCCTCTTATTATAGAGATTTATAGTGTTCGGTTTATCATAACTTCTTCATGCGAAGTCTGATTCAAACATTCTCTATATTTTTGGAATCGTATGGACGTATACTTTGAGTTGTATCATAAAGAAGGTTCATATTTGTATTAGAATTTATCATGAACTACATAACACTCTTACCACATTACTAGGTTAACATAATCACATTACGTGATTGGCATAATCTCATGTGATTGCCTATTGACCTATTTTGACTAGTGTTACACAACACCTTGGACTTAAGGTGTTTAAATAAGGTGCAAAACCCTAAAATTAGGGTTTCCCAATCAGCGTCCAACTCGCTGAGTTAAGGCACTTCAACTCGTCGAGTTGACCCATTAAATCATGCGATCCTTCCATCTTCAACACGCCAAGTTGGCTCCTCCAACTCACCGAGTTTAACCCAAAATTTGCGTAATTTCAATAATTAACCTTCTAGATTCCGAGTGTTATAATTATTTACTTAACAACACAATTGTTCGGTGGGCTGGAGTTTGGAATTTAAACTCTAGTACAGTTGATGTCATGGAATGAATCTAAAGATTGATTCAGGTCCAGGGGTATTAGAGGTGGAAGAGGCGTGGAATCAGGACATTTATCAATGATAGGTTGGAACTCAGGAATCAGAGATTGGAGTTGGTCTGAAGTCTTAGGAATGGGTGACAATGGTGAGACAGAGGTTTTCGAATGAGTACGGTTCGGAACATCTCCCATAAACGTTAGATTTTGCAACTCCTTCAAGGGACGAGCAACAGCTTTTGGAAATTCGCTTCCTAGGCCTGGTGATTTTGATCATGGATGACGAAAATTATGTGTCATCCTTTCATTTGCTTCAAGAATATCAATTATGTTATGCAAAGCATCAATTTTGGCATTAAGACGTTTGTTATTAGAAACTAAAATATTCCTTTCACAAAAAGTGATTTCACATTTGTCTTTTAAAATGATACATTCATAGTTAGACACTACAAGCTCTCTTTCTAGTGATTCTACCTTAAGCTTGCGATCTTCAAAGTGTAATCTAAGGTGAGTCACTTCACTATCTATCTTATCACTTACTTCAATGGCATACTCATAGGCTTTATGAATGACTATCATATCTAATTGGATTTGGGTTAGATATGGTTCTCCAACAGATAAATCAAAATTATTTTCAGTGATCATAGATCTTACCTGCTAGATGATGCTTCTGTCGGGTGGATCATTAGTTGCCATGTAGCAAAAGTCTGGCTCAGCATCGTCATCGTCCTCATTTGAACCTGAAGACCAGTAGCCTTCATCACACTTGATCGATTGTCTTTCCATAAGACACATGTTCCTTCTAGTTTTTACTTCATCCTCATTTCCAGGAGACCAATACCCATCAACATTTCTTAACACAGTGGTAACAAAAGCTTTCTCACTTGTTGCCAGCTCTTGGGCTCTGCGAGCATTGTATGCAGAATCTTTTACCTGCGGTTTCTGAGAGGTTTCAGCCAAACAGTCTTTGGCAAAATGGTTACCAAGACCACATTTATGGCAAACTATCTTGCGTTTTTCTAATTTCGAAATTTCATGGGATTCCGAGGAGTGACTTGAGATGTTGGGTCGGTATGCATGTGGGTTTTCTGAAGGTTTAGGAAATGGTTGAGAATTATTTTGATGAGGGGATTGAAATCGGTTCTGATAAGTTTTATGATTAGGATTCCAAGGACGTTTGTACTTCATGGACAATAGTGTGAATTCCTGATGAAAGCGAAGTTCGGACTCAGTTGGATCGAGATCAAGATTTTCTGAATGGTTAGAAATAGGTGGAGTAGGTGGGGTAGGAATTGTTGGTTGAACAGGTGAAATAAGTGGGATAGTTCCGAAAGGATCTGACAAAGATGGGTTCAAAATTTGTGTGTTAACACCAGTAACCAAGGCAAGAGGGCCTCCTGATAGTTCTCTTAACGTTTGAGCAACATTAGATTCGTGGACTTGTAGTTCGACAAAAATTTGATAAAGCTTCAACTTCTTCAGAGATCCGTTACTCTAAAGAGATGACTTGAGGTTCCCCCAACCTTTTCCGAGGCTATTGATAAACTTCAGATTGCACTCGAGAGGAGTTCTGACTATACCGTTTGCAGTCATATTGTTCACAACAATTTTGTACCTATTTGAAGTCGAGGCTATAGATTCACCTGGAGTAGTGGTGAAGGTATCAAAATCATTGACAACAGAAGTCAGACGTTTAACTTTCATGTTCTTGGACCCTTCAAACAAGTCCTGAAGAGTGTCCCAAATCTCCTTTGCATATTTGTACAACTTAATGTGCTCAAATAGAGACGGAGGAACACCAAACACCATCTCTGAAAATGCAATCTGGTTTGCATGAAGCTTTTCGATGTCTGAAGCAGTAAGAGGTGTTGGACGTTGTTCTTCTTGGACCATGAGAGTAGCAGCAACATCTATCACCCTTTGTCTCACTGGAACATGAGGACCGTCTTTCACAGACCTCTATATTTCTTCACATTTTTCCTTACCAAGTAAAAATATTTCCATCCTAACTTTCCAGTGATCATACTCTTCAACAACTAGCAGTGGGGCACGTGAAGGGCAACCCATGCTATTTTATATTTGCATCGAATACATTTGGTGAGTTTGATTAGGAGCAGACATTGAAGTTAAAGTATTGGAGCAGAAGCGGTATATAGAAGAACTTTTATCCCGAACACAAAAATGATTGAGATACTAAGGTAATCTCATATCAACTATAATCTAATCTTATGGATTCAAAGGACAACCACTCAAGCTATGATACCAATTGTGAGTACAAGATTCAGTGCGCGGACAATGTTTGAAAACTCAAAACTTGAATTAACTTTTAAGATCAATGTCTGTTGCTAATATATTGGTCCATTCAAGTCTGGTAAACCAGTCAAGACTTAAAGATGATATTCAACAAAGTGTTCAAAAAAATATTTTAAGTAGAGTAAAATGAGTATGAGTAAAGTAAAGACAATTTAAGAACAAGAAGAATGATAGTGAAAGAGATTTGAATTGCAAGAGAATTTGTAATTGACGTGAAGAGAATAATGTTATTTCTTGCTTATAATCCATGAAACATCATCTCCTTAAATAGTAAATGAGAGACACAGTACAAATCGAGAACATTTTTTGGACTAGGTAAAACTAAGTGTTTGACAAATCTGACACATAAAAGATTTACTGATTTGGTCCTAAGAACTGTTCACTCAACAAAAAGACAAAAAGCATTTCATACTTGTACAGACTCTATCACATCAAAAGACTAACTTTGGATTTCTTGGAAATGTCTTCATCTCGAATGAAGATAGACTTCGGAACTCTTCACATCTCGGACTGAGGTTGAGTTCGGATTTGGTTTGGCTCAGATTGCTAGAGGTTCACTTTTATGCATTAACAAAGAGTTCTAAAAGACGGCCTAATACCCTCCAAAAGACGTGTCACGTCCATATCAGTTTTAATAGGGTTTTTAACTTATTCCATTAAGTCAAGGCTTCAAATTCTCATATATGATTCTCAATAGTGCTTTAATGGATAAATTATCCAACCTTATCCATTAGGATGGTCCAAACAACCAAAATCTAAAACCCTAAGTCTCTAGAATGACTAAACTGACCATAACTCTTGCATGACTTAATAGGAATGCATGAGATCCTATTTTTCCAATACCAAAAGGTTGAGAGAGTATTAAAAAGTGATCAAAAGGTGTTGGAGTTCTCTTAACTCTAAGGACATAAGAAAAATGGAGCATAAACTGTCAAAAACAACCTATAACAAGATCTTATGAACTAAAGAGCAAGATATGAACTTTATACTCACATAGATCTATAAATGGTGTGAATTAAACAGATTAAATCCAAAACAAGATACATACCAGAAAGTCATATGTTACAAGTGAGATCATTCCCTACCTTGCTTGTTAAACTTTTCCTATATTGATTCATATAGTAGAGGGAAACTAGTGGGGACATAAAATCAATCAAATAAGACATTCTCCAATAGAGAAGAACAAACCACCCTTTTTTAGAACACATAATTTGTACAATTTGAGTATATGTTTATAATAAACTTAAACAATGTTTGGTTTTTATAATGAAATTTTAAACCACGTTTAATAGTTAAAAAATGTGCAAATGACATAAAATATGTTGTATGTTTATTTTTATTTTCAATTTTGATGTTTCATTGTTTTTTTTAATCAAATATTGTATTTTTAACTATGTTAAGTATTCACCTTTTAATTTTTGTTCAATAATACAAAAGAAATTACATTTTCACATTTTTTTGCATCTAACACTACATTTTGCAAATTTTGTTCTAAAGACAGTATGAATATTCATCTTTTATTTTGACATCGTATTTTCCAACTTCGTTTGGCAAATCGGGTGCCCCAAAAACGTCCTCATGAAGCAGTCGATATTGAATAAATTTGAGGAAATATGATTTTCCATTTAATACAAAAAATAATAAAATATCAAAATCGAAAAAATAAAATAATAATCTCTTTTATGTGATTGTTTTTAACAATAGAGATAATAAAGGAAATTTCAAAAAAAGTCTCAATATTTTGGACCAATTTATGAAAAAGTATCAAATTTTATTTTGTTTACAAAAAATCCTGATTACCAGATAAAAAATTCAAATCAACCATTATTTACAGGTATACTATTTTTTATCTGGTTACTTCCAGAAAAGTTTCATTATTTAGGCAAGTTTACGAAAAAAGCCTCAAATTGTTTTTTACTTCCACTTACCCTTTCACTAAAAATCTAGAAATTTCTTGGTTGAAATTATGAAAAGAAATAAACATCATTAAACTCCATAAAACTAATGATGAAAGTCCTCTATAACCAATTGCTACAAAACAATGATGTTAGTATCATTGTGAAGTCATCATCATTGTATAATCCATTTCCCACACAAATTTATGTTACAAGTATTATAAGATATTCAAATTATATGTTGAAAACTTTATCACGATCTAGCTAAAAGTAGGATAAAAGAAAACAAATTGGTATGTTCATATAATAAACCATTGATTGATGACAAACCAATCAATACCATAGTAGGTTAAGATTGTACGAATTCTAGAAAAGAGCATGTGTTTTATCCTTAAATCTTAAGCATATATGAACAATTCCTCCCTGGATCAATTATATCAAAATTCAAACACCACATTTCTTACGGTTTTGGTGTTTTGGAGCTCCGAAATTTAAATTTATTGACTTTTGAAGTAATTGATCCATGGAGGAATTGTTCATATATGCTTAAGATTTAAGGATAAAGCTCATGCTCTTCTCTAGAAATCGTACAATCTCACCCAATATACTATTGTATTGATTGGGTTGTCACCAATAAATGGTTTCTTATATGAACATAATAGTTGGTCTTCCTTTAACCTAATTTTAGAGAGATTCTAATAAATGTTCAATACATAATTTAAATATCTTATAATACATGTAACATAAATTTGTATGGGAAATAGATTAATGGACGATGGTTATTTCAAAATGATGTTAACGCCATTGTTTTTGTGGAAAATTATTGGTTATAGAGGACTTTGATCCTTAGTTTTATGGATCCTAATGACATTCACTCCTATTCATAATTTCAACCAATAAATTTCCATATTTTTAGTAAAATGGTAAAACAGTTGAACTAAAAAAATTGAGATTTTTTCATAAACTGGCCCAAATAATGAGATTTTTCTGAAAGTAACCGGATAAAAAATAATTTACCAGTAAAAAGGGCTGATTTGATTTTTTTTTTATCCGGTAATTGGGACATTTTTGTAAACAAAATAAAATTTTAGACTTTTTTTTGTAAACTGGGCCAAAATATTAAGACTTTTCTGGAGATTTCTCTCTCAATAAAACCAAGAAAAATAATATTAGTTAAAATGGATTCTTTAGATATTGCAAAAATACTTACACAATTAAAATTTTGTATTGATTAATAGATATTTCATGCCATTATAATGTAAAAATACAATATATATATATATATATATATATATATATATATATATATATATATATATATATATATATATATATATATATATATATATATATATATATAATGAATACACCCTATAAGGTATATAAGCTTAGGTACCGAAATTCACCATACTATGTTGTTTTTGTATCATATATGAATTATAATCGTCCAAAATTCTTAAAATCCAGCTCCTGACTTGATTTACTTCTAAGATTTTTTTAGAAATTTCATCATTGTCTTCGTCTTACATAATTTTCATTTGCAACTATAATATATATAGCCTAGTAGGTGTTCGGAAAAAAGATGTGATGTAAGAGGAAGATAGTTGTGAAATTTCTAAAAATATTGGAAGTAAATCAAGTTAGGAGTTCAATTTTAAGAACTTTGGACGATTACATTGCATATATGATACAAAAACGATGTAATATGGTGGGTTTGGGTACCTAAGCTTAGATACATTGTAGGGTATATTCACTTTTCCTATACATATATATATATATATATATATATATATATATATATATATATATATATATATATATATATAGATGTGTTCAACACGAAACCAAAGAACCAAGTGAAAATGATTAATGTTCATATATGAATATACATGCTCATCGGCAAAAAGCATTCAACTCAACTCTGTCAAGCATTCAACTCAACTCTAGATGCGATCACCAATAATGTCATCGGCAAAAAGCATATACCAAGGCACTTCTTAAGGATCTCTCGAGACATATTATCTAAGACCATACCAAATATGTAAGGGTTGAGATCCGACCCTTGATGAAGCCTAATTTCAACTGGAAATGGAACTACATCTTCAAAATGGGTTTGAATACAAATCGATGACTAATAATACATATCGCAAATAGTCGTAACAAAGGTCTTATGGACCCCTAAGCCTCCAAGGTTCTCCATATCGCCTCATAGGGAACACTTTCATATGCCTTCTCTAGGTCAATAAACAACATAAATAGATCCTTATTTCTCTTTCTATATTTCTCCAAAAGGTGGGTAAGGTGGTGGATGATCTTGATCGTTGATCTTCCATGTAATATTCATTATTCAGGTAATTTACATTTTTTACCCTAAGTAAGAAAGTTAATTGCAAAAATGGTCCCATGGCTACATAAGTAAGGAACGTGTGACTTGTGTGTACATTGGGGGTACCCTTTAGTACGGTGAGCGTACGTGGAAAAAATCCAAACCCTAATTTTTAGGGTTTGAACCCTATTTAAACATCATTCACTCCTCAATACCTCTTCCCTCATCAGCCTCCATCTCTTATTTTGTCCCTAGTAAACCATAATCCCTATGTGAGCCTTTTTTAGCTTGAGAGTGCATTCTTGGTGCTCTTGAAAGATGTGAAAGGAAGGGAAATCATCTTGGGAGCTCAAGGCATCTTAGATCCAGAAATGTTTCACCCTCAAACATCCTTTGAAGGTATAAAGTCTGAAACTTGATGAGTTATTTTCTTAGATCTTATTAGCTTTGAATTTATGTTCATTTTGGTCCCACAAGCTTGGTGTTCATGAGTATGGATTAATCTAACCAGGAGAGTTGTACTTTCAGACGCTTTTAGGTGTTAGGAACCATAAAAATGTGATACTGGTCCTTCTATCCCTTCTATGCAAGAGTTATGATGTCTTAATGCATTAATAAGTTAGGGTTTTAGCTTTTGGGCCTTTTCTAGCCATGTAAATTCATAAAGGTGGAAACTTTATGACTTAAGATGATGTTTTGAGTCTAGATTTGAGTTTGGATGGAAAACCCTTAAGGATTAAGCACTTAATGAAAATGAATGGGCTCATATGACGTACGTTGTGCGTACGGGGTTTGTGTTCTGTATTTTGGCTGAAGTCTCGACTACGATTAGCGTAATGCTGAGTACGCTGGGCGTACTCAGTCAACTTTGAATTTCTTTGACTTTTTGCCTTGATGACTTTGACCTTTGACCAAGGGTTGACCGAGTTTGACTTAGGGCATTTTGGGCATTTTGAGTTGTAGTCTGAGTTTAGGCCACTATTTGTTGTATAGGTGACCTGTAGAGTTGACGTTTGCAGCAACGTTCTTTTCTGACATCTTTTCAGACTGTGAGGTGAGTTTTCCTCACTGTACTTGTGGGTCGAAGGCACCAATTCCAGACCACTAGGTTATGTATCCTGGTATATAGGATGTTGCTATGTTATATTGATATGCTAGATCTGTATGATTATCTTTTTGCTGGTTATATGTTTATTTATTGCATATGTCGACATATTGTGCTTGGGTTGAGGTTGTACCGATCTGTACTGTAAGCCAACAAACCTGAGGCAATCTAATCGGGAGATTGTGAGCCAGAGTGGCAATCCAACCGGGAGGTTGTAGGCCAGGGTAATCCAACTGGGAGGTTGTGGACCCAATATGCAATATGTATGACAATCCAACCGGGAGGTTGTGGGCCAGGGTAATACAACTGAGAGGTTGTGGACCTAGCATGGAATATGAATATTTGTTTGGTTGTGTATGGTACTTTGGGGAAACTCAATAAGGTTTGGCTTACAGTTTAAGTTTTATGTTTCAGGTAATTTTGATGATCGGTGTAAGGCAAAGGCTTGATCGTGCACATCTTTATGATATTATGAGATTTGTTCTTGGGATACTATGATTTGTTATTTTGGCATTTTGGAAACTACGTTTTGCAAACATTTATGGTTTTGATTGGTTTTGGAAAAATGAAAATTTTACCTTGATTTTTGGGATGTTACATTTCAGGCATGAAACTGAATTGTTTTTAAGTAACAGTCGGGTCAATACGTAACCTAGCTTCTAGAGCTCTTTCCTATAATTTCATCATGTGACTAAGTAGTTTAATCCTTCTATAATTTTTTTAGGTTTGAGCATCACCAATGGTTTTATATATTGGGATCCATGTACTTGATCTCCAATCCTCACACATATTTACAAACTCTTGGATAATGTTAAATAAGTTTGTCAACCACCTAACTCCTACCTCCCTAAGACACTTCCACGTCAAAATATGGATTTGGTTTAGGACTATGGCTTTATTCATCCTCATCTTATTCAACGTGTTCTTTACTTCCTTACTACTTAATATTAAGTTGGAACCATTAAATTCTTTCCGGGGCCTTACTAAAGAGCTTTGTGCCCTCAATAAAACATTGTTTTTTTTCTTTTTTGGAAGTATCAAGAGAAGGTTATGTTAAGACAAAAGCGAGAACCAAAAATAGATTTAAGCCTAAGGATCAACCTACTCTAATTCATATCTTAATGCCAAACATCTTTTGAAAACTTGCATGTTAGAAATAATTGTGTGACACCTACATATTTTAATAGACAACTGACAACAGATGGAGGGTAAAGAAATGCCACGAAAAAATAGGTTTGTTGCTAAGAGAATTTTGTTTTGCATCAACCTCCAAACAAAATTATTCACCTTGATTACCATCCGATCCAACTAACTTATTAATAGAATATTAATTTGAGAAACTTTTGCAATTAAGACTATATTAGTATATTTGTCCTGCCACAACTAGTTTATACGCTAGCTTAATTTTTAGATTTTTTTAATTTGTCATGTTTAGCAATGCAAAAAGAATAATTTATTAGTTATATTTTTAAAAATTATTCAGATTAGTTTTCCAACATTTTATTGGGATTTTTGTTTAATAAAAAATTAGTTAAAATATACAATTTATTAATTATAAAACCCAATCTTCAACATGTTCTTTTATGTTATTTTTATATATTTTAATTAGTTTATCAGCTAGTTTTATGAAATATTATTTTTTTTCTTATTGAACATCTAAATTTTAATTTGTCAATTAACTAACATTTGACTTTTCAGCTAATCCAAAAAAATACTTAAAAACCATAAAACACAAAAAATATACTAAAAGTCAAACAAGAAAAATAAATAACTAAAAAAGAAAATGCTAACTTTTTTACTACAAAAAGTCAAATAATAATAATAAGAATAATAAAACAAACAAACAAACGTATTTATTTATGTTATAATTTTAAAACAAGAAAGTATTATATTCGATAATTCAAATATGTTTTGGTTATAATTTTATTTTTTTTTTAGCATTTTAGCCAGCAATTTTTTTAGCTTTTCTAGCCACAAAGTCGCTTTACATTTGTTTTCATCTTATAACAAGCCAAAAGAAATATGGTGAGTATTTAAAACCGTCCAAACATAAAAAAATCACTTAACATACCTACTTTGTTTTATAAACCAAATTGAAGTGTATCTAACCTGAAAACCATATCAAACGAATTTGGTTAATAAAATTCTTGCCTATTCCAATAAAAAATAAACCAAATTGAAGTGTATCTAACTGAAAACCGTATCAAACCAAAAACCTACACCGTATAACTTTAACAAGTTAAAAACCAATCTATATAATTTTCGATACAATTTTAACAAAAAACTACCGAACCGTATCACGTTTACCTCTATTTTGTTAGAAAAGTATGATATTGAATTAAAAAAAAAAAATTTGTCCAATTATATTTAAAGAGAGATATGACATCATTCTATATTTATAAAGGAGGCATTTTTCCTTGAACCTCATGCATTTGAAACCCCCACAAAAATTTGCAAACACCTCATTCATTTGAAACCTCCTATTTTAATGATTACCGCTCAAAAGTCTCTTAATAATGATTAATAATTCAAAGGTTTTATAACTTATATAATATATTTAATAAACAATTAATGGATAGTCTACTATAAAAGGTCAATCTCTTTGATTAGACACACAAATACAAATCACATACAAAATTCACAAAGAAAACAAGTTTAAAGGTTTTTGTGTTAGTTTGAGAGCTTTGGACCATTTTTCAAGCCATGTTATTATGTTGAAGTTTTTAATTTGTAAATTTGCTATATACTAATTCTTTTTTATATTTTATTGGTTTAAGTATTCTTTTAAGAATATCATTGTATGTTGTGGTTGAAATTTTAATGTAAATTGGATTAGATTCAGGTTATCGATCATATGTTATGGAATGTGATATATATATATATATATATATATATATATATATATATATATATATATATATATATATATATATATATATATATAATATTTAATTAACTATTGTATACATGTTTGTATGTTCATGTTGTTTCAAAGCAATAATTAATAAAAAATCATGGATATGTCATATTATCCATATAAGTCTCTTTTAAAATACAAATTGTCTATCTTATCACTTTGTATTTTAGTATATGAATAACATTTTAATTATAATAATAAGTGTTTTTTAAAAGTTTCTTTCACTTATTAATAATAATAAGTGGTTTTAAAATTAATGAACAATAATTATAAATAATAAAATCAACTTATAAAAATCATGGATATGTCATATTATTTATGAAAGTCTCTTTTGAAATGCAAATTGTCTATCTTATCACTTTATTATTTAGTGTATGTTTCACATTTTAATAATAATATTAAGTGTTTCTTAAAAGTCTTCTTTAACTTATTATTAATAATAAGTGGTTTAAAAGTAATGAATAATAATTTTAAGTGAAAATAACATCAAATTATAAATTACATTTACCTACAAATAAATTGTATTTTAAATAAACATCATTATTGAAATTAAAAAACGATCGCATGACTAAAAATATAATTAATCAATCATAATAATTGTTAAAAATAATACAAAATAGATAATTATATTTAATTCTATTAATGAAGAATGTAGGTTGATGTTAATGAATATTATTTTTCAAAATTATATATATATATATATATATATATTAGTGTAAAAATATTATTTCAAAGTTAATGTCAATAACATAACCATTTTAAACATATATTTTTCAATATTTTAACAATATATTTTTAACCTGCGCTATGTAACGTGCGGGAATTCGTCTAGTTAAATATATAATTGACATATTTAATGAGAATGGAGGAGAAAGTCCTTGTAAAAAGTCGACGATGTCCCTGTCCTCATTGCGTATCTAACGCTCCACCGCCCTTGGAACTACTCTATAGGCGTCGATTAAATTTATAGCTGCAATTATGAACTCTCTACCACTTCCGCGTCATCTAATTTTATCAACCTCCACTCCTGATCTTCCACGTGTCTTTACCTATACACGTGGAATTCATCTTACACCACTTTCACAGTTTCACCTTATTCCCCACTCTCTCTCTCTCATCAATTTAACTGCTGTGGAAATGAAAAAGGCTGCAGTAATGAGTCGATCGTATGCTTTGATATACTTTTATATGTCAAACAGTCCATATCAACTTTAATATATAAAAAGTCCATATCAATTGTAATATATAACAAGTATTATTAATAATTTCAAATTGTTGTTAGATAATGGATAATCTATATTATAAAACCTACAAAAGTAATACGACAGATATCTTAATCCGTAATTTAGGTAACTATAGATAAATATTTTATCCATTTATATAGTTATAATCAATATGCTCTATAATTTGTCATTGATATATATTTTATTTAATTTGATTGAAATCTATAAGGTTTTGATAAACTAATGTGTTGAGTATTATATACCTAGCCTTTCTTTTTTAGGAGATGATTGTTTAGGCCAATGTTTTAAAATTCAATACCATCTGATTTTCACAAAAATTAGATTCAACCGTTATATTAAACTGGTTATATTAAACCGTTTTGAACTATTAAACTAAATAAAAACATATGAAAATGAAACATTTTGCATAACAAATTTCGCCGATTTTTTTTTTCATATCCATTTAGATTTTTTTTTTAATAAAAACTCAGGGTAAATGTTATGAAATTTTATGTAATGCATTTGTATTCTTCTAAAACTATATATATATATATATATATATATATAATGTATGTTGATTGATGCAAAACTTATTATTACGTGTTTTCTAATATATTTGGATTTATCTATAATTTTTTTATGTATATTTTAAATGTTTGAACATGTGGACGTCAAATAGAATAAATATATATATATATATATATATATATATATATATATATATATATATATATATATATATATATATATATATATATATAAAATTTAGAAACGGGGTTAATACGACAGTCAAACTGGTTAAATCGGAAACCGATTACATATCAGCTAAAAAAAATTGGGTTTTAAAACATTAGTTTAGATATAAATAAAATTAGGATCTCACTCATATCCACCTCATTGAACTTTCATCTTTTGTTTTATAATTTTAGCTAACTTTAGAAAATATATTTTGATTCAAACGTTTGCATATATATTCTTTAATTATTTTTGTTTATTATTTACTTTCTGTAAACATTGTTTTTTAGAAATATTTTTTAAAAAAAAACGAATTTGACGTTGGAGATATTCATTAGAGAATAAAAGTTTAACGACTGTACACTGAAAGCACCTTTCAAGTCGGCTAAAAAAAAGAAAAAAACAGATTTTTTATTGTCTTTTCCTGTTTTCACATTCGATTGTGAAGCGCTTGTTTTTCATTCATATAATGTTGTAAGAACATATAAAAACTTCATTATTTTACATATTCATAGTTATATACCAAAACATACATTGTTATATATAATAAAACCTATTTCTATGGTGAACTATATCTTGCGTATTGTATATATATGAAATTTTCACATCTCGGTTAGTTGAGAATATATTTTGAAAATTATATAGTTCAGGGGATTTGACAAAAATGGCATGGGTGGATAAAAGCTTGTTTGTGTTCATCTTGTGCCTCGATTTTAGTGAATAAAAGTCATACTTTGGAATTTGATCTTCAAAGAGGTCTCAGGGTGATTCGTTATCTCCTTTTCTATTCCTTATAACCATGGAAGGGTTACATGTAGATATGGAAGATGCAGTAATTCATAATCTTTTTGGTGGTGCCCCAGTTGGTGAAGAAGGGGTGGTTTTATCTCATCTTTTTTATGCAGATGATGCATTGTTTCAGGGCCGGTCCTGAGGATTCAAATGCCCAGGACGAACCGGAAAAAAAAGGCTCTAAGCCCTAACGTGTAACGACTAAGAATAAATAAACTATTGTTTAAAAACGACTATAAACTTTATAGCAATAAACAAAGCAAAAACATAGTATTTTAATGAATAATTACATATTGTAACAGCTAACCCACGATCCGTGAAGCTCTCCTAGCATTCTTGATAGCAAATTGGTTGATCAACTCATCGTATTCTATACTCTCTAAGATTTCGTTCTCGATAGATATCATGGCCAAACCGCTAAATCTTTGCTGGTTCATTGTTGAGCGTAAGTAAGATTTCAACAACTTCAATTTCGAAAAACTCCTTTCTGCAGATGCCACTGTTACTGGAATAGTCAACAATATTCTATATGCAATGCTTGCATTTGGGAAATAATCAAGTTCTTTCAAAAACTTCAAAACATCTATAGGGTTACTAAATTCATTGGTGTCCAATGTCTCAAATACTTTCAACTCTGTATAAAGTTCCTCGGCATCAATATCTGATTTTTCTTTAAACTTGAGTGCGTTTTCAAGACGATGACAAGACGACTTAAGATCTTTATCTTCCATTCCCTTCAAATTATGTGGAAATACAAAACCAAATAATTTGTCATACTCTTTGAATTGTTCAAATATTGTCTCAAGAGAAGAACTAGCTTGATCAACAATGTATAAGAAATAATTGACTCTGAAATTCTCTTCGGCTGTAAATGAAACTTCTTCGCTGCTTGAACTCTCATCAAACCTTCTTTTCCTTTGAATCAAACGCTTTTGTGGAAATATTGGCTCAATACCCAATTCAATAGCAATCTCCTTAGCTTCAATAATCGCATTTGAAAAACCAGTTTCTCTATAATCTTTGAAGTACTCAATCAATTTGTTTATTTCTTTAATAGCATTATCAACATGCATATCCTTTGACTGTAACTTTTTACTCACAATATTCACATAGTTTAATACTTGATACCAGATAACTGTTGATACCAAAAATTCAAAGTCACCAAGTTCTTTTTCTGCCAATGAAGTTGCTTCACTTGCAACTGCAGCATCATTATCCTTTTCTCCAACTTCAAGTAAAGCTTCTCGTACATCAACAAGTTGTAGTTTAATAGCCTTTACACTCTCAACCCGACTTTCCCAACGAGTTTGACATAATGACTTAAGACTCGAAGCTTTAACATTATCTTTCAAAATTTCCCACCTCTTAGTAGAATTTGCAAAGATAGTATAAATACGTTGGATGAGTCCAAAATAGTTCTTTCCTTTAACGCACTTGTTAGCCATATCACATTATGTTAGATTAAGAGAATGACAACCAGAAGGAGTGTAAAATGCTCTAGGATTTAGATCTAAAAATCTCTTTTGCACTCCTTGGTGCTTTCCTTTCATGTTTGCTCCATTATCATAGCCTTGACCACGCATATCATCAATTTCAAGACCAAGAGACTTTAACTCCTCAAGTGTAATATCAAATAGTCCTTTTCCGGTGGTATCATCAACATTCAAAAAACCTAAAAAACACTCCTCCACAGTAACATAATTATATGATAACTTTAAATACCTCACTATTATAGTCATCTGTTCTTGGTGACTTGAATCGGGAGTACAATCAAGTATGATTGAGTAGTACTTTGCTTCCTTTATCTTCTTGATAAGTTTTTTTTTAATTTCTTGAGCTATCAAAAGTATTAGTTCGTTTTGGATCGTGTGCCCAAGATAATGCACATGAAATTCGTCACTTGTGATCCGCCGCACATGCTCTTTGATAACCGGATCAAACTCTTCCAACATTTCAATGACACCCAAAAAAATTTCCATTATCTATTAAGTATAATTAACAAATAAGAAGTAGAATTAGTCATAATAATTAACAAAAAGGTATTTGGTGGAATTGGATAAAAAATATACAATTTATAATTACCTTTATCATACAACTTTTCATTTGATCCACGAAATTCTAAATTATGTTTAGCAAGAAACTTCACTACTGCAATGATTCTCAAAAGGACTTGTTTCCAGTAATCTCTTTCTTTCTTGAATTGCTCGTATTGAACTTTATCAATTGTTTCGTTCAACTTCAATCGTTTACGCATATCAAACCACTTATTCCTATTTGTAAGATGATCTAAGGAAGTTTCACGTTCTTTAACTCTAGTGGTAACATGGTGCCAATCTGAATAACCTTCATCACCCAATTTACCTTTAGAAATCCCTTTTCTAAACACTTTACAACAGAAACAAAATACTATGTCAAGCTCTTTCGAATATACTAGCCACTCTCTATCACACTTCTCCAAATTTGGTAAAGTTCTTGTATATAATGCTGCAGAAAATCGTCTACCATTTTTATCGTAGGGACCATACATAATACTAGTATCTCTTTTAGGACCTCTATCGACCAAAAGTTTTATCTCCTCATGATTAAGTTTTTCCCACCTTCTTGGATCACATATATCAACAAGCTCTTCAATGGGCTCTACCTCTTCTGCCTCTTCTACATGCTCTTGCTCTTCAACATGATCTTCAACATGCTCTTCAACATGGTCTTCAACGTGCTCTTCAACGTGCTCTTCAACATGCTCTTCAATAGGTTTTCTTTGGATAAACTTATCTAGAGAACCAACGTCAGCCTTTCTCTTTTCTTCATCAAGTTTTCTCTTTTTACGTTTTTGAAAGCCGGATGGTTGTTTAGACTTCATCACTACAAGTTCAATAGTTTCAAACTTTCAACTTTCAACATTCAAGTTACATCAACCGATAAACATAATTGATAATCTCATAATCTAATTTCAATTTCCGATAAACGATTAACACTTAACTTATTCTAATTGCTCATAATATGATTTCTGCTTTCAACATACAGTAACATATTCTAATTTCTCAATTATCATAATCTTATTTCTTATTTCAACATTCAGTTTTTGATAAATTATAATCTTATTAATCTGATTCTGTGATTAAATTTCAAGTTCATTAGTTCAACATTCAGAAAAAGTGTTTTTACATATGGAATCCTTCGTGTTAACTCTCCCGCCAAGTTTATTTCCCTCCCATGATATTGACTACAACATAATTCCACCTCTGTTTGGATTTGATACCAAATCAGATGACTAAAAAGTTGTTAAGTTTACAAGAGATCCCCAACTACCCTTATCTAGTTATCTCCATATCCAACACTTGAAATCGATGTTGGTACAGAAACTGTTGTTACAAAGTTGAGGTGTATAGCATGAGAAAGGCTGAAAGGGTATCTCATATCTGGCAGTTAGTCCCTCACAGGTTTCCATCACATATCAAAATCTTAAGGACTATGCATTATAACGAATTTTGTGTAGATGGTCAAAGCCTCAAAGGTCAATGATAACATTCTGAGTCCTGATTAATCATAAGTATTATTAAGTAATTCACTAATTCTGATAAGTTGTTTCTGAAAAGTGTGCAATGAAAAAACTTAAATTAAAGAATGATGGACTGGAATTGGATTCTGGAAGACTGGAACAAAAAAAAACAAGAAAAATAGCGACTACAAGAAAAATAGTGACCGATAAATTGAAAATACCGTTATTGCCCTTTTGATTTCTGAAATCTGAATGAATAAAGAATACTCTATAATCACAGAAAACTCAATCATCCGTTCCTCACGCTCTCTACTCGCTGCTCGCTGCTGTCTGCTGACCTGACCTGCTGTTCGCTCGCTGCCTCGCTCCTTGTCGCTCACGCTCAGTCGCTCACGAATTCACGATCACATAAAACTGGACAGTAATTTCTCTGTGGATCGTTGGAGTTGGACATCTAATGAAAGTTGGGCCTAAATCTGATTACTACATATAATATAAGTAAAAAAAAAATTGGGCCCCTGAAAATAAAAGGCCCTATGCAGAGGTGCTTCTTGCCCCCCCCCCTCTATCACCGGCACTGCATTGTTTTTTAGAGTGTGGGATGAGGTTAATATCAACAACTTGATCCCATATTGAAGTGTTTTTATCTAGTGTCTGGGTTGAAAATAAACTTGCAAAAGTTGAACTTTTTTGGAATTGGAGTGCCCTTGAGTGAAGTGGAAAATCCAGCAGGTCTTACTGGATGTGATGCTGAAAAATTACCTTTTTCTTATTTCGGTTTGCATGTGGGTTCGAATATGAGGAGAGTAAATAATTGAAAAGAGGTGATTCAAAAGTTTAAAAATGACTTGCAAGTTGGAAAGTTAAAATGGTTTCTATTGGTGATCGATTGACTTTGATCAAGTCAGTGATGGGAAGCTTTAGTATCTATTTCATGTCCTAGTTCAAAGTTCGAGATACAATTTGCAGATTGTTGGAATCAATGTGGTCTTGCTTTTTCTGGAGAGTTGATGATATAAATCGAAGCTGTTCCACCTCTTTTTGTCTTCAGCATAAAGTTAGTCTGCTACTTGGGCTTCAGTATTGGCATTCAGCCTGAGGTTGGGCCACCCTCAACTCCCCAAATAGTATATCAACACATATATAACAGACAACAATCCAACACTACATGAAACTAACAGAACTAGCCTAATTTCACACTGTTGAATCATGAAAAGTGACCCTCTTGAACTTCAGCTACCGCAGCCCACAAGGATCCGCAGTTAAGGTTTCATCAGCAGCCTCACCCGCAGTCATCATCAACCGCAGCCACACTTAGTTACTAGATTACTTTACTTTGTCTACTTTTATTGAAATACTCTCTATTGTCCAGTATGCCTTGCATGGCTACTCTTAGAGACGTGATCTAGTGTAATTCTTGAGACTCTATAAATAGAGCTTATTCTCAATTATTCAATATAACTCTTGATGCTATCTTTTCTATCTCTCTATCTGATTACGCATCTCTCCTTACTCACAAAATTCACTAGAACATAACTGAATACAATCTCTCTTCGGAGCAAGTCACTTGTGACTTAATCACTAAGTTTGATCTCATTTACTAACATGGTCTGAATGCATTCCTCGTTATGAATCAATTTATGTGTATACTTGATATAACAATTGTTGTCATTTACATTTCTTTACTTTTCCGCAACTGACTTTCTAACCTTCTAACTCTAACTTATTAATATTATTGTTGAGCTTTTAGATCCTTCGAGATAAACTATTCCGCAATTATACTTGTTCTAACGTTTGTTCAAGTGTGTCTCAAAGTTTTTCTCTCAACAATTGGTATCAGAGCCATATTGGTTGCTTTTTGAAAAACAACTCTGATTTTCAAAGGGCCTTCTATACCACTGAAGCTCATTTCTTAAAAAAAAACTTTTCAAAAAAAAACAAAAGGAAATATGGCACAATCGTTATCTATGAATGTCTCCAACAGTGTTGGTGGTTCTAATCGAGCCCCAATATTGGTGGCAAATAAATATCATCACTGGTCTCAGAGAATGGAAAGATACTTAAGGAGACTTGGTAGAGATGTATGGCGATCCGTAGAAGAAGGACCACATGTCCCAGTTCTTACACCAGTTCAAACTGACGGCGCTACAGCCAGACTAGGAGGAGGTCAACCAGTCATGAATCGTCCCACCAAAGACGATCTCGATAAAATGGAAAATGATGATGTTGCTTTTTATGAAATCTCTTGTGGAGTTGCTCCTGACAACTTCGACATTATCATAAATTGAAAATCAGCAAAAGAGATATGGGAGGTTCTCAAAAACTTGTATGAAGGCTCAGAACAAGCTCAAGACAAGAAGCTCACAACTGCACTCAATGAGTTCAACAATTTCAAAGCTCATACTGGCGAAAGTTTGGAAGACTCCTTCAAAAGGTTCAACCTGATAGTCACCAAGTTATCCAATGCGGGCACCATCCACAGTAACCATGAAACAAATCTTCAATTCCTCAACGGTTTGGGAAGACATTGGACTACTGCTAAGATGATAGTTCAAGGGGATAGAAAGATTCACTCTTTGTCTCTTTACAAGCTCTACGGGGAACTGCAAGCACAAAAATCCACCGTACTCAAAGACTGTGCTGACTTCGGAGGACCACTGGCTCTCATAGCACGAGCTCCACACAATCAATCCTACTCTCCCTCGTATGACACTACACCGCAGTCATACGAAGCTGACTCAAAGTATGATGATGAAGAAGAATTCCAGAAAGCGATTGCTCTTGTTAGCCAACAGTTCAACAGACTACCACCTTCTTCCTTTCGTAAGAATCAGCAGTTCAACAAACCTCCATTCAACCGTAACTTCAATCCACAAAATAATCATTCTCGTTATCCCAAAAGTTCTCATCCACCACCACAATCTCAAAATACTCAACCAAAGGAGGCACCGCAGTCTACTCAAACCACTGACTCCGGTACTCCCTCAGAAGACAAAACTGATGTTGTGATTTGTCACAAATGCAACAAAGAGAATCATTTTGCAAGAGATTGTAAGGCCAATGTAGTAAAATACAGAGCATTCTACCTGAGAATGGCTCAAGAATTGGAAGAAAAGGAAAAGGCCAGGGCATACGTAGCTCATGTCAAAAGAGACCATCAAGTTTGGTCATCCGGAGATGAAGAAGAAGCCATCAGCAATGTCAAAGGAAAAGGCAAAATCTGTATGCTGGCAACTGCGGATGATGATGGGTCTACAAAGATGGAAAAGAACTACTGCTACATGGCCAAGGATGAAACTCTAAGCATCGTCGAGCAGGTAAAACTCATGATTCAAACTCTAAATTATAGCATGCATGACTGTCAACCCTTCATAGACAATCTTAATGACACATGTGTTGCCGTCCTTACAGACTATAACAAAGCCTTAGATGAGAAGAACATTGCGTCCCAAGAGATGTTCCATGTAAGAGGACGCCTGGACAACAAAAGACTCAAAATGGCTATGTTAGAAAAGCACTTAGAGTTAGAAAAAGATGCAAGAATGTTAAGTGAAACACAACTAGAGATAGCCTTGAACAAAAGAGATTTAGCTCAGAGTGAAATTGTACGCTTAAATCTTTTAATAGAAAAATTGTTCAATGAGAGTGAAGCTATTGAAAATTTGGTAAATAATGGGACCGTGGACAATACATACAATTGGGGTTGGTCAAATGGATATCCTACCGCAATGGATTCCTCACCCCGTTTTAACAAAGATCGACTGTATGTCCCTCGGGACCGAGAACTTCATTTCCCAGTCAATGACAAGACTTTTCCCGAAGACATCAGAACACACTTCGGTAGACTTCATAATCTAAGAAATAATTGTGTCATTGAGGAAATTGTGCCTGAGGTTTCGGGTCACACATGTGATCAAATTCCTATCTGTGGCACAATCTACCCAACTTCTCAAACCTCATCCGTAGTTGATGAAGAAATTGTCATTGAGGGCCCCGAAGTCTCGAAAGACTTCTCATCTCTGCCCTCAGACCGCAGTGTCTCACACTGTAGTCAGAAGTCCCACAAAAGTCCCACTGACGTCCCAACTCAGACTTACTCTGCGGTAGTCAGATCATCTTTACCGCAGTCCTCAATAAAAAGCTCTGTGACTCTCCAACCAATTCATCATGAATTACCCATAGAGAACTTTGAAGTAGGTCAATGCTCTCAAAACCCTGAATCTTCAAGTTCGGATGACTCAAGCCCTCGTTTTCATAAATTTTCAAAGGTTTCCAGGAAACCGCAGCTGAACACCATTGACTGCGGTTCTCCAAAAACCTTAGCTAAAAAGGCTTTCAAAGAAGAAATTCGATCCCGAAGCACAAATAGACAAAACTTTTCGAAAAACAAAAGGCATATCAGATTTCCAAAATCTAAGAGTCCAGAGAAATTTGTTTTCTCACACTATTTTTCAAAAAGCTCTCCCATCAAGAAAACATGCAAAAAGGAATGTATAGTTTCATCAGTCATTCCAAACTCTTCTGACACAACCCAAATGAAAGAAAGGTTTTTTCGAAGCAATGGCTTTCAAATCTATTCCTCAGATAATCCGAAATGGAAGGGTATCTTACCCACTCCAACACTTTTAAAATCACATTAGAACTTTAACAAGTGGAAGGGTATTTTACCAAAACCAATAAAAAGGTCCCAAAGATCTACACGTGCTAAACCTTTTCCAAAACAAACTTTTCAGAAGTCCAACAACACCATTGTCGGATATTACCAACCTCGGACCGGTCACAAGTCCAACTCACCATTTGGACCGCTGACCAAACATGGTGTCAGAACAAAAGACAAAACTTCAACTTGTCAATGTCAATGTAGCTGTTAGAATGGTTCATCTCATGTCAAATCTAGTTGGATTCAGAAACCTCGTAATTTTTCAAAAAGACACAACACTCCAAAATCTCACAAACATCCAGGACTAGGATTAAACATTGACACGAAACCCGTCCCTGCAACCTCGGTTCATGCACCATTCAGAAATTCACCTTTTTTCCCAGGCTCCAAACTAGTTTGGATGCCTAAACTAACCGTGTAATTTTCAGGCCTTGTGCAAGGAGGAACAAGAAGATGAATGGTTAATTGACAGTGCCTGCTCCTTGCACATGACCGGAAGGTTAGAATACCTTCGGGATTTCAGGCCAATTTGCAACGGTGGAAACGTTACATTCGGCAACAATGCGAATGGGATAATCCGAGGTTATGGTGTTCTTACTACGGGAAACTTCTCTATTCAAAAGGTTTCTTATGTAGAAAGCCTTAAACACAATCTCATCAGTGTTGGCCAACTATGTAAGGCAGGCCATCGAGTTGAATTTGATGATCAATTTTGCTACGTAATGACAAGTGATAGGAACACATGTCTGATCAAGTCCCAATCCGAAGGTACTATGTATCCTCTGGATGTCTCTCTGATTATAGTCAAACCGCAGTTATGCTTCCTATCCAAAGCAGTATCCGAAGTCAGCTGGCTTTGGCACCGCAAGCTAGCTCATCTCAACTTCAGATACATCAACAACTTGGTCACTAGAGAACTAGTCAGAGGTCTTCCAATCCTCAAATTCAGCAATGATACTCTGTGTCCTGCATGTGAATGTGGAAAACAATCCAAAGCAAGTCACCCCATGGTGATTGACTCTTTAATTTCTGAACCATTGGAGCTCTTGCACATTGATCTCTACGGTCCATCCACCGTAGCCAGTCTCCATCACAAGAAATACATACTGGTTATAGTAGATGACTACACGCGCTTCACATGGGTCTTCTTTCTTAGACTCAAGTCAGAAACACCGCAGATTCTCATCAATTTCATCAAGGAGATAGAACTCCAGATCAAGCTGCCCGTCGACGCATCCGAAGTGATAATGGAACCGAGTTTACTAATCATCTCCTAAACAGTTTCTTGGTTTCAAAGGGTATCACTCACAACTTCTCCGCTCCCTACACACCGCAACAAAATGGGGTAGTAGAGCGAAGGAACCGCACTCTAGTAGAAGCAGCAAGATCCATGCTCAACTTTGCACACCTTCTTCTCTACTTCTGGGCCGAAGCAGTGGCCACCGCATGCTTTGTGCGGAATCGAAGTATTGTATGCAAGCGACTCAGCAAAACACCTTATGAGGGCCTTAACAACCGCAAGCCAAATGTCCGCTTCTTTCACATCTTTGGGTGTAGATGTTTTGTGATTAACAACAGAGATCATCTTAACAAGTTTGCACCAAAGTATGATGAAGGCATCTTCCTTGGCTATTCCACTAACAAAGTTGCTTACCGGGTTCTCATTCGACGTACAAGGCTAATCATTGAAAGCTTCGATGTGAAATTTGATGACTATCACATCCGCAACACCGCTCCATCGACTGAAACCACAACAATCCTAGAAAGTGATATTCCTGCCTCTACGGGTCCATTAAACGTAGTTGAAGTAAACTATGATGATCTCTTCGACCCTGTAGAAACATCCAAACTATCTGAAGTTCTTGTGTCTTAGGAAGCTCAACAGGAGCATGCTGATGTATCTGGTCCATCTCTATCCGAAGTAGCATCTCTCAATACTTCCACCTCACCGGTTGAGGGGGAAAGCTCTACTCCGGATCAGGCAACAACCATCGAGGTTCCAGTACTTAATGAAGCTCAAGTTCCCAGCCGCAGAGCATCATTACGATCCAACGTTTCTTCCGACTCGGATGATGAAAACATAGAGAGCATTGACACGAGAACAGACTCAAGAATTATCACTCTCCCATCCGCAATCCAGGGGGAACCTTCTAATGGTCAAGGGGCACTCCCTTCTGTAATCCAGGGGAACCTGCACCATCTGCCGAAGAAAATGTTAATCCCACCTTCCCAGTTCAAGATAATTCAGCAGGATGTTCTCAAGTCCAGGGGGAACTGCTATCTCCAACCGCAGAGTCTTCCGACATCGAAGACATTCCCTCTACCGCAACTGCTGATTATCTGCAACCCCGTCTACACGTATGGACGAAAGACCACCCACCAGGACAAATCATTGGCAATCCATCCGCAAGTATCCAGACTCGATCTTCCAAGGACTTATCTGATCATTGTCACTATGCAGCATTTATGTCCTCGGTCGAGCCCGGAACGATCAAAGAAGCATTACTAGAACCCGACTGGATATCTGCAATGCAAGAAGAATTCAAATGAAACAAAGTTTGGCAGCTCGTCCCGAAGCCGCAAGGTCATACCATTGTTGGTACTAGATGGGTGTTCAAAAACAAACTGGATGAATCTGGTGCGGTAGTCAGAAACAAGGCAAGGCTAGTTGCAAAGGGTTGTAGTCAACTTGAAGGTATTGACTATGATGCAACGTATGCTCCGGTGGCACGAATGGAAGCCATCCGAATCTTCTTAGCGTATGCAGCCCACAAGAATATCAAGGTACACCAAATGGATGTAAAAAATGCCTTTCTCAATGGGGAATTAAAAGAAGAGGTTTATCTTCGGCAACCTCCAGGCTTTGAAAGTATTGAATTCCCAGACCACTGCTACAAACTTGAAAAAGCAGTCTACGGTCTAAAGCAAGCCCCAAGAGCGTGGTTCGAGACTCTCTCTGAATTTCTTGTCTCATCCGGTTACAAAAGAGGAGTGATTGATCCCACTTTATTTAGAAAAGCAAATGGTAATCACCTTATGCTTGTACAAATATATGTGGATGATATCATCTTCGGATCAACTGATGAAAAAATGGTGAATGATTTTGCTAAGCTCATGACCAACAAGTTCCAAATGAGCTTGAATAGAGAGATTAACTTCTTTCTAGGACTTCAAGTGAAACAAGTACCTCAAGGGATATTCATTCATCAGGAGAAATACACCACAGAACTGTTAAAGAAATATTCAATGGACAACTGCTCTTCGGCTAAGGTCCCCATGGCCTTCGGATATAAGATATATGCTGATCCCTCGGGCGAATCAGTGGATCACAAGACTTATAGAGGTATCATTGGTTCATTGATGTACCTCACCGCAAGCCGACCAGACATTGCCTTTGCAACAGGTGTGTGCGCAAGGTACCAGACTGACCTAAAAGTGTCACACATGAACGCATCCAAACAAATACTACGATACCTGAAAGGAAGCAAGTCTCTTTGACTATGGTACCCCGCAGGCAATGACTTCAGCCTTCAAGCATTCACAGACGCGGATCATGCAGGATACAGACTAGATCGAAAAAGCACCTCAGGTGGATGTCAATTTCTGGGTGGAAGACTCGTCAGCTGGTCATCTAGAAAACAAAGTTGTGTATCACTGTCTACCGCAGAAGCTGAATATGTGGCCGCAGCCAGCTGTTGTTCACAAGTCCTATGGATGAAAACACAACTTATGGACTACGGATACAGGATGCTGCGGATACCAATTTACTGTGACTCTGAAAGTGCTATAGCTATTTCACACAATCCAATTCAGCACTCCAAGACAAAGCATATTGAACTACGATATCACTTCATCAAAGACCACATCCTGAAAGGTAACATTGAACTCATCTTTTTCCATACTCATGAAGAGATTGCTGATGTGTTCACAAAGGCACTTGACTCTACAAAGCTCAACAGTTTCTTACAAATGTTAGGAATGATGAATCCGGACCGACAATTCTTCTTGAATTGATAGGTACCGCATACCACTCTTGGTCTCTGTTGCGGTCCTAACTGAAGTTACTTATGATAGATGGTTTTGGTATATCCTGTGTACCGCAGTCTATGTACCGCAACCATATCTCATATGTATCTCTCAATGGTCCTTATTGTTTGTTGTTACTAATTTTTGTTCAAGTGTTCTCCTCAGTTCTTCTACTGCGGTCATACATCTGATCCATCCGCAATGACAATTAATTCATCCGCAATAAAGTCTCAATCCGCAACCACATTGATAATTTCTCAACTGTTTCATTAATTATTGATTCATGGTGTGCTATTTAATGATCCTTCATTAAATAAGAAAATCATTAACAAAAAAAAACATTCCTTGAGTAACTGTCTCATTCTCTTTTTGAAAAACCTTGTGTCAGACCTATTTTAGGTATGATGACAAAAAGAGAGTTTTCCCATAAACTAATCCTTTTAACCTGTCCCTTCCTATTTCCCCAACACGTCCAATCCGTTACAACTTCTCTTTTGTATGACGGATTAACTCCACCCTCACCACACGATCACAGACGTGATGTTTTACGTCTGACATTTCATTAATTGCAACCCTTTTTAGTAAATCCAAAAAAATAATTTAAACCTTTTCATAATCTGTGGCTGAGATTTCATCTTCCAAATCGCAGAAAAACCCCCAAACGTTTTTTACCTTATTTACTTTCACCCAGGTTAAAATCAATTACCCTTCAAATCCATTCCTATAAAACCCTTTCTTCTTCCCCAAGAACAGTTTACGCTCTCTGAACCTTGAACCTTCTCTCCATCTTTCTCACACTCTGTTTCTGCAACCTTTCTTATTCTCTTAACAATGGTGAAACCAGGCATCTTGAAGAAAATCTCCAAGGCTTCTGCCTCTGCAAACCCAACTGGGCCTGATTCTGAAACAAGAAATCAAATGCCTACGATTGCTTCAAGCAATTTTAGGGCTGTGTTCGAAGAGCATTCCTCCTACAATGCTCCGATCAAGCTAATGATCAAGTTCTTGACCAATCACCCTCTGTTTGGCCCCTTTGATGCATTCACCGACGTAGTTCCTCTTTCAACCTTGTTCAAGTGTGTATTCTCTGCTTACAGACCACTCGAGAACCCTCAAGAGGTGCATCTGAACTTAGTCAACAATTCTTTGGTCATTCTGAACAAAGAAAAGTTTCTCAACGCCATTAATCTGCTGGTTCATCCTTTAACTAAGATTTTCACTCCAAGTATGGCCGACATTCTCTCAGCTCTCTACCAAATGGGTTACCAAAAAAAGATCAAAGGAATTGGCGAATTCAAGAAGAATCAACTGCCTGCGGTGTGGCAATTCGTTTGTCACTTTGTCATCCGCAGCCTGTCAGGCCGAACCGGAGGCACTGACAATATGGGTCTCAAGCTACTAGAGCTGGTTTGGAGCATTTTCACTGGCTACGAAGTTAACTACGGTCAGATCTTGTGGGACGACTTTCTACAATAAATTCCCAAAGAGAGCCCAAGGGAAAACCCTACCGAACTCACTTTTTCAAGGTTCTGGTCTCTGTGCATCTCAGATCTTCATGCGGATGCAGGAATTAGCATGGGCAACGACACCAGCCTCTTCATTACTAAAGATCTCAAAAGGTACAATCCCTCCAAAGACCAATCTAACTTCGGACCTATAAGACGACTACCAGTCCACATTCTGACATCACTTGGACTTGAAACCCCTGATGTCACAGACCATATAGAGGCTACGGAAGGTATTAGCCCATACCTTTCTACCCCGCCTCTACAAGCCACAACCCCACTCACCATTCCTGGTAGTACCGCAGTTCCATCTTCCACTACCCTCTCCAATCTTTCTCAAAGACAAAAGAAGTTAGCCTCAGCCCATCAAGGCCCCCGCAACGTCCCCAAGAAACAAAGAACCCAAAAGAAAGATGCTCCCAAACCAACTGAACCCTCAAAGAAGCGCAAAATCACCCAAATTGTACCCTCAAATGACGAATCCTCTGAAAGTGATTCTGATGAGGATGCACAACCCATAGCTATCCTTAAGAAAAGGAAAACCGATCCCACTGGCCAAATGCGTGACCGGACTGATACCTCAGCATCTCAAAAGGCTCTGGTAGTCCTTAGGGTGGCCGCAGACCCATTCAACACCACAATCGAATACCACTCAGACTCAGAAAGTGAGTCTGTTTCACCTCATCGTGGAGACTCCCCCCAGTTCACTCCCAAGAGGATGACACTGGTTCTCGCCCTAAGGTCTCCAGGGCTTCCCGACTTCATTTCTTTTCTCCTGAGGAGTTGAACTCCATCCTCTTGTCAGTAACCCAAACACTGCAAACACCTTCCCAACCGCAGGGCACTTCTTCCGCCCTTGCCAGAACTGAGCCGAGGCCAGACTTGACCACGGGTCAAGGAGACCGAGAAGCTCAAGAAATCCTACTCTGCTTACATCTGTTACAGGTGGTTTAGGCACGGTGAGCACCAATGTGCAAGGATCCGTGAACCTGAAGGACACTTCGGTGCGATTCCAAGGATTTGACGGAGATAAATCGAATGATTCATGGTTATATTACACTCCTGTATCTGAGTCCGATATCAAGAAGTATGCCGCTTTCTGGAGGGCATTACAAGCAAGGAAGGATCAGCAAACCAAGCAACTGCAGCAAAAGCAACAGGAAATTCAATCTGTAGCTAAGTATTGAGCGGACGCAATCAACAATGCCAACACCGTAACCACCATCCTGAAAGTACAAGACTGGATGACTGAAATGGCTGAAACAATCCGCAAGGCTCAGTCCACTCATGATGGTGAAGGTGCCTCCAAAGTCCCTCCAACACCAACTCCAATTGTTCAAGAATCTCAAGAAGAAGGAACCGCAGTCGAAGTCAGCTCAGCTCCCACATTCGGCTTCGACGATTTTGATATGAATGAGGTAAATCAACCCCCTCCTTCTGATGATGATTTGATGATTTTCGATGAAGAAGAAGAATCGAGTGGTTCTCAACACTCAACCTCCAAGCCAAAAGCAAAGAAGAAGAAGAAGAAGAATGCAGTAACCAGAAAGGAATTTTTAAGTCTGCAAGCTAAAGTCGATCAGATTCTAGCTGCGGTTAAGCCAACACAACCACAACCGGAAGACATTCCAGAACCGCAGTCCTTAACCGAAAGAATAGAAAGACTGGAAAACCGTGAAAGATTGGCTGCTGAGCGCATCTCCCTGAAGGTTGATATGGGAATCCGATCCCTGGATATAAGTCGCCAAGCTGACCACAAGCAGTTCATGGCCACTGCGGAGCGCCTCATCTCTGAGGTATCCGCAATCAAAGCAGATCTTCAAAAGGCCATTGCAGACTAGTCCTCTCACTCCCAGAGACTGATAGATGAAACTCACACTGCTTATGATTCCACTATCTCAGTCCTTTAATCCACCATCAACAGACTCCAACGCTCTCTTTCTTCAAACTTCCATGGCCCCGAAATTCTTCAACTCATAAAGGAGATTCACCGGTTGCTCTTCAACTCCACCATCCTAGACAATCAGCAATTGGCTGATGCTCTAAAAACCCAATTCCAGGAGGTATGTGCCAAGGTCGATGGTCTCAAACAATGGGTTGAGGAAGCTCCGGTGTTGCATTCCTCAAGAGGGGGAAGTGATGAAGAAGACCATCATTCCAACAGTATTTCCCATCATCAAAGTCCCCCCATCATTACTGAAAAAATTCCATCACCACATCAGTCACCACCGCATCAGTCTCCACCGCATCAGTCTCCACTGCAAAAGGAGATCACTCAAAAAACCCCTTCTCCTGAGCGACCAGAGACCCCTCCCCACTTCAAAAACCTTGCATCCAACATGTCATCCGAACACTCATATGACTCCCCTGCAACATAACAAAAGAAAAAAGATTGGAAAGCAGCCAAGTTTGCGGAGCTCATCTGGAGAGAAAACGGTTTCGACATTACTATGGATGAATCCTTAGTAAATTCCTGGATCAATCCCCACCGCAGACTCCTAGATGATGACTACAAACCATACCTTACCTATGTTGAACCCCCCTGATGGTTATTGGGATGTTCCAATCTCTCCCAATGCCAAATACTTCACAGTATTTGAGCCATTTGACCGCAACCTATCTGACCACAAGAGACTGCCTATGGAATTCGAAAGACTTAATAGATTCTATGCCAAACATGCGTCTTCCATGGAGAAAATATGGTCTATTGATAGGCCATCCGCAGTCAAGAACTACAAACTCCGGAAGTTCATAAAAGCTGACTTCATCCAATACACTCTCACAAGGAGGAATCAGGACTATGTCCGCACCCAGACTGACTTCCCATGCATGAACCCTGAAGAAGTCTTTCTGATAGCCAAGGTGTTCCAGAACAAGTCCGAGAAGCATCCGAAGATGAAGATAGCACTTGAAAGGGCAAGCATTTTCTTGAAGGAAACTGTCTGCGACTTTGCCAAAATTGATGCAGACATTCACCCCATCCTAGCCACAAAATTTAATCTTCCACCACTTGACCCCGCACCCATGATAACTGAAGGATTCCAAGAAAGATCCCTAGGTGCAACAAACTTCCCAGACCTCGGAGTCATCTTCAAACGGAAACTCAATGATACCAAATACTTCATTCCGTTGACTGTCGTGAACCGCCTTACAAGGAAGCAGATTGAAGTTTGTCGAACCGCAGTTGAAAAGTCAAAACACACAACTGCCGAAGTCAAGTTCGAGATTTTGAGAAGGATAACCTGGTTGGAAAATATCAGTAAATTTTGGTGGATACTGATCAAGTTTCTAAAACTTGACAACTGAAGAAAAGTTAAAGAGGTCACTTAGGGGGGAATTGTTGAATCATGAAAAGTGACCCTCTTGAACTTCAGCTACCGCAGCCCACAAGGATCCGCAGTTAAGGTTTCATCAGCAGCCTCACCCGCAGTCATCATCAACCGCAGTCACACTTAGTTACTAGATTACTTTACTTTGTCTACTTTTATTGAAATACTCTCTATTGTCCAGTATGCCTTGCATGGCTACTCTTAGAGACGTGATCTAGTGTAATTCTTGAGACTCTATAAATAGAGCTCATTCTCAATTATTCAATACAACTCTTGATGCTATCTTTTCTATCTCTCTATCTGATTACGCATCTCTCCTTACTCACAAAATTCACTAGAACATAACTGAATACAATCTCTCTTTGGAGCAAGTCACTTGTGACTTAATCACTAAGTTTGATCTCATTTACTAACATGGTCTGAATGCATTCCTCGTTATGAATCAACTTATGTGTATACTTTGTTGAAAATATACGATCTGATTACCACGAATAAAGGCTCGGATACCAGTTACTGGGTGACATATATATATATTTAAGGAGATAAGATGCGGAAAAAAAATAAGAAGTGCGGAATAAATATAAACTGGAAAGCTATAAATGACTGAAAGCTATAAATGAAATAAATGACAGTATTTAAATGACATAAAGCGTTAATAAAATATATAAATATATATATAGTAGGTGGTGTTAGAATGGGATTTGTGGAACGACTGTTTTGTCAAGTTGTTAGTCAAATAAATGACTAACAGGCTTAGGGTTGGACTGGATCCTAATAGACTGTGTCTCTATTTGTTCAATCTTCAATCTGGTACTTGATATGTAACAATAAGTTTATTCAAAGTTTTGTTACACAGTTATTTATACAGTATTACAAAATACACGGGTTTATGTAATTGTATTTAAGATATTTCTGGTTGTTTGGAGGTTGGTATTGGTTGTTTTGGGTGTTGGTATTGGTTGTTTTGAAAGTCGGTATTGGTTGTTTTGGGTGTCGGTATTGGTTGTTTTGGGTGTCGGCATTGGTTGTTTTGGGTGTCGGTATTGGTTGTTTTGGAAGTTGGTATTGGTTGTTTTGAAAGTCGGTATTGGTTGGGCAGAGGTTGAACACGGGTCGTGTAGATATTTGACTTGGACTCAACAATGGGCGTTTTCAAGGTTTAGAGGATTTCTGGGTTTGGTGTTTGCACGGGTCGTGTAGGTTTATGGGTTGCTTAGCAAGGGTCGTGTTCTTGAAGTTTTCATGCACAGATTAGAATTTCTTCATTTTGTTTAGGGTTGTTTTGTGGTTGGGTTTTGGTAGTTTGATGTGAGAGAGATGTTTGGTGGTGATTGGTGTAGTAAACAAAGGTGGTGTAGGCTTTGTTTGATGGGTTGAATGTGAGGAAGATGATGAATAGTGTTTGTGTTCTTGAAGTTTTTCTTGAAGAACAGGTTGTTCTTGAAGCTTGTTGGTCTTGGCTTTGGCTTTCTTCTTCTGGAAATGAGAATGTTTGCTGGAGATATTATAAGCTAATACACAACACTTAAACTCTTACAATTCACTCACATACATCCATACACACACATACTCACGTATGCTCTCTCTCTCTCTCTCTCTTTTTGGTGTATTTACCCACAACACTCCCACACTTTGGTGATTTTATTCACACTTTGGTGTTTTTCTCTACTCTTCTCTCTTCTTGCATGCATCTATATATATATGCACAAATACTCCAGGCAACTCTCATTTGTTTAAGGGAAAGTAAACATTGTTGAGGAGTGAAAGCTGGAAAGAAGTTGGAAGCATGCAAGTGGGTTTTCTTCTTTTGTGATGTCTTTGCTTTCTTTCCTCACAGCACACATACATATACACGATGCATGTGCATGTATATATATATTCAAAAGTAATTTCTAGGTGGTATGTATGCTGGAAGTGATGATGAAGATGTGAGTTTAGAAAGAAAGAAGAAACACATGTGATGGAGACTTTTGCTTTTGTGTTTTCTTGTTTCTTCCTTCATATGTATATATATACGATACATGTTATATATATATATATATATATATATATATATATATATATATATATATATATACATATACACACAATATACATATATATAATATATATTCGTGGGTATTTCTTGCATGGATGAGTTTTACGCGGGTGTGGGCGCGGGCCGCGGGTCGGTCGCGTGCATGGCTGCTTCTTGCGATCTGAATAGCTGAAGTAAAAATTCGATGTACGCGGGTATGGGCTCGGGTCGCGGGTATGGGCGCGGGCCGCGGGTAGGTCGCGTCTTTCGTTCTGAATAGCTGAAGTGAAAATTCGATCTACGCGGGTATGGGCGCGGGTCGCGGGTCGGTCGCTGGACCTAATCAGTTTTGTGCGTTTTGTCATGCGGGCCGCGGGCTGGTCGCGGGACCTGAATGGTTTTGTGCGGTTTGTCATGCGGGCCGTGGGCTGGTCGCGGGACCTGAATGGTTCGGTTCTGAATTTTGGATTTGATCCATGATATCCGCGGGTATGCGAGTCGAGTCGGGTTCGTGAATCATCTTGCTTTGGTTTGATTCGTTTTTGATCTTTGTATTCGGTTTTGCAAGTGGTTTGAGTTGCATGACTTGAGTCTTGAGATTCTTATCTTCATGCGGTTTGAGACTTGTCGAGTTGTGAATTTACGTCTTTGCGTTTTTGTCATTCACGTGTTTTCGTATATGCCGTTTTGATTACGCATTGATACAACCTGAAATAACTGATAATATTTGTTAGATAACATCAAAACAGTTCGTCTTATTTCAGTGATGGTCACATACAAAAATATTTTCCAACAATTTCCCCCTATGTGATCATTGATGAAATAAGGACAAATATTATCACATTAACAGTTTTAATCTTGAAGATTTGGGATAATTGTTTTTGTCAAAGATAAGATATATATAAAACATAGTGATCGTTTTGAAAGCTTGTGACTTTGTTTAACATATCTTATGTAAAAGATTTTCAGAAATTTGTTTCCGAATCAAAGTCTCGGGTTCGGTTATCAAAGGGTAGCCATATATGTATCTAAAGAGATTTCTTAAGATTTTATAGCATTATTTCTGACGACAAGTGGTTTAACAGGTCGATTCAGATGAACGCTTATTGGTATAGCTCACACTTCACTTGGGTGTTTGGTTGTTCTGGCAGCAGAACAGGTTAATGATCACTAAAAATGAGTGATATCTCTCTCTGACGACTCACACTCATATTGGAGGTGTTCAGCTATGTTTTTCCTGCAAGTCACTTAGTCTCATTATTAGATAATCAATCACATAAGACTGGTTTCGGCATTACTCAGCGGGTTTTTTCATTCATGCCATTAACGTTCACTCTCTCTCCGTCGGGACATACATGTAGAGGGGTTTAGCAATTTTCATAATGCAGTTTGCAGCTAAGAATCTTCAATGATGAAGGCTACAGTATCCCGGGAAATTTATTGTTGTTACAGCTTCTCTTTGATAGTGTCCTGTTTGTTGATCAATATCGATTTACTGTAAAAAGATATTTTGTTTTGAGAGTTTACTACATTTGAGAGTTTTTAAGAGTATTTGACTTGAGTGATTGAGCTATCTTCTTTTGTCAAAAATGGTTAAAACAAATCGTGAATTTTATGATTTTAGTTTTGAAATAACCATTTGGTTGAAAGTTTGTTTTGAAAATACCAAATGTATAATATTTTTGTTTTCTTTGGTATTTCTTCGGTGAATGGTTTGGCTATCTTGTTGATTTGTCTTTGAGGATTGGATGTTGATAGATCTTTGTTTCTCCTGTGGGGTTTTTTGATACCATTTGTTGGAGATAAACGATCTTTGTTTCTCCTTAGGTTTTCTTGTAAGGATATGTCGTCTTTGCTTGATGGATCATGGGATCGCAAGTCTTCATTTTTGGTTGGCATTTATCTGGGTAGGGATAGGTGGCATAAAAGACAGTTTGTCTAGTATGTAAGAAATGAATGTATCGTCCCTGGTCATTTTGATATCTAAGCAAAAATAAGACCGTGACAAGGTATAATCGGTTATACCTTATAAGCAATAGTGACACACCTAAGCTCACAAGAAATGATTTCCACAATGATTTAGATCGACGAGGCACAAATTCTCACATGGGTTTTTGTTTTCATCTGAACCTCCTAACCTTATGTCCCTTGATTGTTTAAAATCGTCAATAATGAAATAAAATCGAAGGAAATAAAGTTATATACATTATGAAAAGTAGGATATTTGAACCTTCACTCCAATTGAGAATCAATATGACTTAAAATCTTCATCGAGCATAAGCATCTGAAAATTAAGTCAAGAGAAGATTAATCACAAGGTTCTATAAAAGCTTATTATGGCAAGTCTTTTATTAATTTTTTTTTTGAAGATTTGTTTTTCTGAATGTTTTTGGAAATATTGGTTATTTGAATGTTTTTGGTATTTTTGAAAGGAAAGCAATTTTCAATTGTTTTTGAATTTTCCTTTTGAATGAAAGTAAACACACTTTTGTACAAACAAAAAGTAAAAGTTTAAGGATGGATGTTATCTGGATTTAACATTCCTAGACGGCCTAGGAAGTATTGAAACTTTGTTTCATCGAGAGCCTTAGTGAAGACATCGGCAATTTGATCTTCAGTGTTGATGAAGTGCAATTCGATATGACCCTTTTGAATGTTGTCTTTGATGAAATGATATCGAATATCGATGTGCTTTGTCATGGAATGGTGAACGGGATTGTGAGAAATGGCAATTGCACTGGTTGAGTCACAAAATATGGGAATTTGTGAAATTTTGAAGCCATAGTCTCGCAGTTGAGTTTGCATCCATATGACTTGCGAACAACAGCTGGCGGCAGCGACGTATTCAGCTTCTGCTGTTGATGTGGATACACAAGTCTGTTTCTTTGAAGTCCAACTCACTAGTCTACCTCCTAGGAATTGACAGCTACCAGATGTACTCTTTCTATCTAACTTGCATCCTCCATAGTCTGAGTCGGTGAAAGCGTTCAGCTGAAAATCAGATTTAGCTGGATACCAAAGGCCAAGTTTGGGAGTGCCTTTTAGGTATTTGAAGATGCGTTTCACAGCAACTACATGGGATTCCATAGGATTTGCTTGGTATCTGGCACAGACACATGTAGAAAACATGATGTCAGGTCTGCTGGCAGTGAGGTATAAGAGTGATCCGATCATTCCACGATATCTTTTCTGATCAACAGGTTTGCCTTTTAAGTCTGCATCGATTTTGTATCCAAAAGCCATTGGGGTTTTTGCGGTATTGGATTTGTCCATTGAAAAGCGAGTGAGTAGGTTTTTGACATAATTCTCTTGGTTGATGAAAATGCCATCAGTTGACTGTTTGATTTGAAGTCCGAGAAAAGTAGTCATCTCCCCAATCATGCTCATTTCAAATTTGCTCTTCATTAGATCTGCAAACTTAATACTCAAAGATTCATCAGTAGAACCGAAAATAATGTCATCAACATATATTTGTACGATTAAAAGATGTTTATTATAGATTTTACGAAAGAGGGTTTGATCGATTGAACCTCTTTTAAAACCTGATTCTTCGAGAAAGGTTGTCAATGTGGCATACCAGGCTCGGGGTGCTTGTTTTAAGCCATAGACAACTTTCTGCAATTTGAAGATGTGATCAGGAAATTTGGGATCTTCGAAACCTGGTGGTTGTTGGATGTATACATCGTGATCTAACTCTCCATGTAGGAATGCACATTTAACATCCATTTGGAATACTTTGAAGTTCTTATGTGCAACATATGCAAGAAAGATGCGAATTGCTTCAATTCTGGCAACTGGAGCATATGTTTCATCGTAGTCGATTCCTTCTTGTTGTGAATATCCTTTGACTACGAGACGTGCCTTGTTTCGACAAACGATTCCTTGATCATCAGTTTTGTTTCTGAATACCCATCTTGAACCTATAACAGAAACATCGGGTGGGGTAGGGACAAGATTCCATACGTCATTTCTTTCAAATTCTTCTAGCTCTTCTTGCATAGCTTTTACCCAGTCTGGATCTTTGAGAGCAGAATGTATGGTTTTGGGTTCAGTCATGGATAAGAAGGCTCCAAATAAACAATCATTAGAAGTTGCGGCTCTAGTTTGGATGCCTGAGTTTGGATCTCCGATGATTTGGTCAGTTGGGTGGTTTCTGGTCCATTTTATTAAGCGATTCTCTTCCGCTATAATAATTGGAATTTCAGTATCCCATTGTTCTTCTCCGGGAGTTTCATCTTGGAATAGGTTTGAAGGTTCCCCCATAAATGATGCATCGGGATTGTTTTGGATATTTGGGGATGGGGTATTTAAAGGAGGATTTGGTGTTTGTTCCAATGAAGAAGTATGTGTAGGTGGTTCCCCCTTGAATTGATCTGCATCATTTCGGTTTGTTTGTGGAGTTCCTTCAGTGGTCGTTCCTGTAGAATCAATAGAAGTAGTTAGAAGTTCATAATTGTAAGCGGTTTTGGGTTGTTCAAAAAGTAAATCAAGATCGATTTAAATATCTCTGTCAGGAGAAGGTGTTTGTTGAATTGGATTTTGAAAAATATTATCGATCATTTTTTAACCAAAATGTTCACGATCCAATTTCCTGACATAAAATTCATCGAAATGAACATCGGTACTTTCTTCAATTACTCTGGTACGTTTGTTCAGTACTCGATAAGCAGCTGAGGAAAACGAGTAACCAAGGAAAATTCCTTCGTCCGACCTTGATTCAAATTTTGAAAGGTGATCTTTATTGTTCTTTATGAAGCATCGACAACCAAAAATATGGAAAAATTTGATGTTTGGTTTTCGGTTGTTAATGACTTCATATGGTGTTTTATGAAGATGTTTATGGATTAAGGAACGATTTTGAGTGTAGCAAGCTGTGGCTATTGCTTCTGCCCAGAAGTATTGTGGCAGATCAGCGAAGATAAGCATTGATCTTGCAGCTTCACATAGAGTTCTGTTCCTTCTTTCGACAATGCCGTTCTGTTGTGGAGTGTATGGGCTGAGAAGTTATGTTCAATTCCTTTGTCTTTGAGAAATGAATCTAGAGTCTTGTTTTTGAACTCTAAACCATTATCACTTCGGATTCTTCGAACAGGTCGTTTGAGCTTCAGTTCGATTTGTTTGATGAAGTTGATCATTTCTTCAGGTGCTTCTGATTTTAGTCTTAAGAAAAAGACCCAAGTAAAGCGCGAGAAGCCATCAACGACAACAAGAATGTACTTCTTCCCTTGTATGGTTTGGGTTTTGGCAGGGCCACAAAGGTCTATGTGCAGTAATTCTAGTGGTTCGGATACACTAGATTCTGAGATGCTTTTGTGAGTTGATTTGGAAAGTTTTCCTTTTTCACATGCGACACAAAGAGTTTCATTATCAAGCTTCAGAAGTGGCAGTCCTCTAACAAGATCATCGCCGATCAGTTTGTTGATGTACCCAAAGTTTAGATGGGAAAGGCGGCGGTGCCATAACCAACTGATATATGCTGGGGCTTTTGATAGCAGACATATATCGGGTTTACCATAGATAAGATCCATGTCAAGTGGATACATATTTCCGGCACGGTAAGAAACAACAATGATTTCTTTGGTTTTGGCGTCCATGATCAAGCTTCTTTGTTTGGTGAATAGGACTTCAAGATTGTTATCACATAGTTGAGAAACACTGATGAGGTTGTGTTTCAGGTCATCGACATAGGCAACTTTCTTTATGGTGAAGTTACCATTTGTTATGTTTCCATAACCTTTGATTTTTGCCGTCATGTTGTTGCCGAAGGTAACATCTTGATTTGTTTGGGTGGTTTGAAGTCACGCAGGTAGTTTCGGTTTCCTGTCATATGCTTGGAGCAACCACTATCAATATACCATGTATCATCATTGGGTTCTCCAACATTAAATACCTACAATTAGACAGAAGGTTTAGGTACCCAAATCTGAATGGGTCCTGGTTTGTTAGTTGTTGTTATTTTGGGTGTTTTGCTTAATGAATTTCTTATAGCATTTGACTTCACATTTCTATAAGAGTTTGGATTATTAGGATGGAATGGTTGACGTTTGATTTTATTTATCAAGTTTTCCCAAAATGTGATTTGTTTTTGAAAACCTGTGGGTTTATAAAATCTGTGATTTGGTGAACGATATCCTAGATGTGAAGATTTGTTTGAAAAGTTCTCTTCATATCTGGGATGTGATTGGCAGTTGTGAAAAGCTTTTTGAAGATGATGGTTTGGAACTTTCTGATTTGGTCGTTTTTTAAAGTTCCTTGAATTTTTAAAGGTGATCTCTTGAAAGCGGTTTTCAAAAGGTTTTTGAAAAGGTTTTGGTTTTTGTTTGGAAACCTGTTTTTGAGGTATGACGTATGGTTTAACAGGTTTCTTTGGTTTGTTTTCAAAAGCCTTTGGTTTGTTAAGTGGGGGTATGGTTGCTTCATTGGTATGTTTGATTTGGTTTGTTGAAGAACTAGCAGAGTTTGTTTCAGATTTTACAACTCTTTTGATAGACTTTTTGGAAACAGTGAAAGCAGTGTCATCTGGGCTACAGTTGATAACTGTTTCGTCATCTGAATCTTCCTCATTAGCAGATGTGAAAAGATCTGGAAGAGTGGATTCATAGTTTTCACAAATTGTCATGTTTTCTTGTTTAGCTAGTTCATTTTCAAAGGATTGTCTTCCAATTCCTGGTCTGTAATTCGTATCAATTTTGCCAGTTCCTAAGGTGTTTGCTTTGGTGAAAACATCATCACTTAGTTTTCTAGCAATTTTGATAGAATTCATATTCCATATCAATCTTTTGTTTTCAGATTCAAGAAAATTGGTTTGGTTTAAAGAATCAGTCGGTTTTTCATTTAAAGTTTTGTATTTTTCAGTTGATTCTTGAAAGTTTTGCTTCAACTGAAGGATTTCCTTTTCTAAAACATCTTTTGTTTAAGAGGAAATGACTGACTGATTTTTTTGTTCCAAATCCTTTTTCTGAATTAGGGTTTGATTTAATTGTTCCAAGACGTGATTATAATCTTCTGATTTTCTTTCAACGTCTCTTTCCAACTTGTTCTTTATCCTTGTTGATTCTCCAAATTTAAGTTGCAAGGTTTGTAACTCAGATTTGTAGATATCGGAATTGATCATTGTGTCATGATATTTTTTGAGATCAGCTTCTAGACTTTTCTCAATCTTGGTTATATGGGACTCAAAATTTGATTTGGAAAGACCAAGTTCAGAGATCATAGACCATACCTGTTCTATGACGTTTGGAGCTCTTGAAGGTCTATCAACACCAACTACGAAACAGAAGTTTGATTGTGTTGGTTCATTGTCAGCTTCGTTTTCAGAAGTTGGCCAGTATTCCACGTTTGGTTCATGGATTGCCATCAATGCTCTTTGCTTATCTTGATTTTCCTGTTTCTTTAATTCATCGGCTTTTTGAGCGTAGTATGCTGAGTCTTTGACTTTGGTTTTGTTTTTGGCTCGGCATTCTCTGGCATAGTGATTAGTTCCTTTGCAGTTGTGACAAATGATCACTTCTTCATCACTGTCATCCTTTTGACTTTTAATCGGAAGTCTTTCAGGAGCTTGAGTTTGGATTTGTTGGGAAGATTGGGAAGGGTTCTGTTGGAATCCAAAATTTTGGTTGTTTTGAAAGCCATTGTTTTGATTAGTGTAACCTTGATTTTGGAATCCTCTGTTTTGGTTTTGAAAACTGTTGTTTTGGTTATTGTTATGATGACTTGAGTTAGGATTGTTTTGAAATCCCTGGTTTTGAAAACCTTGGTTTGAATTGTTTTGGAAGGAAGGTCTTTGAAAATTTTGTCCAAAATAAGGTCTTGGTTGAAAACCTGAGTTGTTTTGAACAGGTTGAGGTCTTGGTTGAAATCCAGAATTATTTTGTCCAAATGATGGTCGGTTTTGAAAATTTGGTTTAAAATTCGATTGACCGTGATTTGGAATAAATCTCTGGAGGTTTGTGTTTGCTACGAAAGCACACAGTTGTTGGTAGTCTGCTTCATCATTTAAATCAGATTGATCAAAAGAATTGTTCAAAAAGGGTTGGTTTTGAAAAGATGTCTGATTAAAATGATTGAAGTTTTGTTCATTAAAAGGTGTTTGGTTTTGAGAAGATGTGGAAACGAGAGCAAGTGGTCCTCCAAAAGCTGTAGTGGTTGGTGGGTCAATCGAGGATTCATACGATTGAAGTTCTCCATACAAATTGTATAAAGTTTCAGTATGAATGGCTGGATTTCCCTGAATGATGAGTTTAACCATCTTCCAGCTTTCGTAAAGATTGTTTAGAAACTTGAGATTTATCTCGTGTTGTGTCTTTTTGATGCCCAAATTGTTCATTTTTACCGTGATAAAATTGAACCTATCATGAGCATCATGGATGGTTTCTGATGAAAGCATCTTGAAATTATCGAATTCATTTAAAACAGATGTTCTTTTGTTTCCAATAATTCTTTGATTTCCACAAAAACGATTTTTTAAATTTTCCCAGATTTGATTTGCAGTCAACAGTATTATGTCATCCATTTGACTTAGAATACTGTGGGGAATTCCAGACACAAGTTCCTTTTTGGCTTGTAGTTGCAGTCTTTTTTCGGTTTCAGCAAGAGTTGCTTGATTTGTAACAAGAGTAGCCATGTCTTCTGGAGTAATATATGTTCCTTCTACACAATTCCAGACATTTTCATTTATGGAGTTGCGATGAAGATTCATACGGCCAACCCATGAATTATACTCTTCGGGAATAAGTATGGGTGCCCGTGAACCAGATCCCAAGCTGTTAGCAATAGAAACATAGTTCATGTTGGAATAATTAGCAGAAGACATAATAAAATTTTGTTTTTGAAAGGATTTTGAACAAGTGATATTAAAATGAAATTTTTAAAGAAAAACTTATGGAAGGTTTATAAACGCTAACCAAAAGTTTTCGACAAAAATTTCAAAGTAAATCACACAAGCTCTGAAATTTTTTTGTTTAAGATTTTTTTTTTTTTTTAAATTTTTTTAAAATTTTTTTTTAATATTTTTTTTAAGGATTTTGAACAAGTGATATTAAAATGAAATTTTTAAAGAAAAGCTTATGGAAGGTTTATAAACGCTAACCAAAAGTTTTCGACAAAAATTTCAAGGTAAATCACACAAGCTCTGAATTTTTTTGTTTAAGATTTTTTTTTTTTTTTTTAAAAAAATTTTTAATTTTTTTTTAAGGATTTTGAACAAGTGATATTAAAATGAAATTTTTAAAGAAAAGCTTATGGAAGGTTTATAAACGCTAACCAAAAGTTTTCGACAAAAATTTCAAGGTAAATCACACAAGCTCTGATACCAATTGTTGAAAATATACGATCTGATTACCACGAATAAAGGCTCGGATACCAGTTACTGGGTGACAGATATATATATTTAAGGAGATAAGATGCGGAAAAAAAATAAGAAGTGCGGAATAAATATAAACTGGAAAGCTATAAATGACTGAAAGCTATAAATGAAATAAATGACAGTATTTAAATGACATAAAGCGTTAATAAAATATATAAATATATATATATAGTAGGTGGTGTTAGAATGGGACTTGTGGAACGACTGTTTTGTCAAGTTGTTAGTCAAATAAATGATTAACAGGCTTAGGGTTGGACTGGATCCTAATAGACTGTGTCTCTATTTGTTCAATGTTCAATCTGGTACTTGATATGTAACAATAAGTTTATTCAAAGTTTTGTTACACAGTTATTTATACAGTATTACAAAATACACGGGTTTATGTAATTGTATTTAAGATATTTCTGGTTGTTTGGAGGTTGGTATTGGTTGTTTTGGGTGTTGGTATTGGTTGTTTTGAAAGTCGGTATTGGTTGTTTTGGGTGTCGGTATTGGTTGTTTTGAAAGTCGGTATTGGTTGGGCAGAGGTTGAACACGGGTCGTGTAGATATTTGACTTGGACTCAACAATGGGCGTTTTCAAGGTTTAGAGGATTTCTGGGTTTGGTGTTTGCACGGGTCGTGTAGGTTTATGGGTTGCTTAGCAAGGGTCGTGTTCTTGAAGTTTTCATGCACATATTAGAATTTCTTCATTTTGTTTAGGGTTGTTTTGTGGTTGGGTTTTGGTAGTTTGATGTGAGAGAGATGTTTGGTGGTGATTGGTGTAGTAAACAAAGGTGGTGTAGGCTTTGTTTGATGGGTTGAATGTGAGGAAGATGATGAATAGTGTTTGTGTTCTTGAAGTTTTTCTTGAAGAACAGGTTGTTCTTGAAGCTTGTTGGTCTTGGCTTTGGCTTTCTTCTTCTGGAAATGAGAATGTTTGCTGGAGATATTATAAGCTAATACACAACACTTAAACTCTTACAATTCACTCACATACATCCATACACACACATACTCACGTATGCTCTCTCTCTCTCTCTCTCTCTCTTTTTGGTGTATTTACCCACAACACTCCCACACTTTGGTGATTTTATTCACACTTTGGTGTTTTTCTCTACTCTTCTCTCTTCTTGCATGCATCTATATATATATGCACAAATACTCCAGGCAACTCTCATTTGTTTAAGGGAAAGTAAACATTGTTGAGGAGTGAAAGCTGGAAAGAAGTTGGAAGCATGCAAGTGGGTTTTCTTCTTTTGTGCTGTCTTTGCTTTCTTTCCTCACAGCACACATACATATACACGATGCATGTGCATGTATATATATTCAAAAGTAATTTCTAGGTGGTATGTATGCTGGAAGTGATGATGAAGATGTGAGTTTAGAAAGAAAGAAGAAACACATGTGATGGAGACTTTTGCTTTTGTGTTTTCTTGTTTCTTCCTTCATATGTATATATATACGATACATGTATATATATATATATATACATATACACACAATATACATATATATAATATATATTCGTGGGTATTTCTTGCATGGATGAGTTTTACGCGGGTGTGGGCGCGGGCCGCGGGTCGGTCGCGTGCATGGCTGCTTCTTGCGATCTGAATAGCTGAAGTAAAAATTCGATGTACGCGGGTATGGGCTCGGGTCGCGGGTATGGGCGCGGGCCGCGGGTAGGTCGCGTCTTTCGTTCTGAATAGCTGAAGTGAAAATTCGATCTACGCGGGTATGGGCGCGGGTCGCGGGTCGGTCGCTGGACCTGATCAGTTTTGTGCGTTTTGTCATGCGGGCCGCGGGCTGGTCGCGGGACCTGAATGGTTTTGTGCGGTTTGTCATGCGGGCCGCGGGCTGGTCGCGGGACCTGAATGGTTCGGTTCTGAATTTTGGATTTGATCCATGATATCCGCGGGTATGCGAGTCGAGTCGGGTTCGTGAATCATCTTGCTTTGGTTTGATTCGTTTTTGATCTTTGTATTCGGTTTTGCAAGTGGTTTGAGTTGCATGACTTGAGTCTGGAGATTCTTATCTTCATGCGGTTTGAGACTTGTCGAGTTGTGAATTTACGTCTTTGCGTTTTTGTCATTCACGTGTTTTCGTATATGCCGTTTTGATTACGCGTTGATACAACCTGAAATAACTGATAATATTTGTTAGATAACATCAAAACAGTTCGTCTTATTTCAGTGATGGTCACATACAAAAATATTTTCCAACATACTTGATATAATAATTGTTGTCATTTACATTTCTTTACTTTTCCGCAACTGACTTTCTAACCTTCTAACTCTAACTTATTAATATTATTGTTGAGATTTTAGATCCTTCGAGATAAACTATTCCGCAATTATACTTGTTCTAACGTTTGTTCAAGTGTGTCTCAAAGTTTTTCTCTCAACACACACTGCATGGCAACTACATCCTAACAGATAGAGGATACATACTGGAGTATACAATATAGTGATAAAACTCACATGGACAATTACTCAGACGATTAACAATTATCGGTGTGATCCTATTGGCGATCCAACTGGCGGGTAACGTGCCTAATAAGTATTAACCTATAATATTTTAACTTATTAATCTCGATGACAATCTGGTAATGAAAGCTAGATCTTTCACTAATCCCAATGAATACTGAAAGTTCTATCAAATAAGGATTAGTCAGGCAGGACAGTTGGGAGGCAGGACCATTTAGATGTATAGTTTTTCTGAAATCCAACAACCAAGCCAACGTGACCATTCTAGATATCTCACGTAAGTATATCAATCAATATTATTATTGGAATTACTAATAAATCTTATTTACACATTCATAATAACGACTATGAATATAAATATAAGTTACACTTAAAAGCATAGTAAGTGCAGCTTAACTTACAGGAATTTCTAGCGAATACCTGAAAAGTCGTGGGCAGGACCTCGATACCGAGCACTTCTTTTTGCCCAGCTCTCTGCTGCCCCAGGGCCCTATTACGGATACTTAAGAACTCCAAAAAGTTATAAATATAGGGGAGAGGGGTCCTCTAGAGAGAGAAAGTCGAGTATGGAGTGTGTGAGTAATGAGGAGCCTTGATGTGATATTTATAGGCAAAAATAAGGGGAGGTACACGGCGCCCTTGGTAGGTGGGAGGATGGTTGACGGAGTGCCACGTGTCAGTCTGGGGTTTGTCCACGTCGAACTTCTAGAACCGCGCGCCACACAAAACACATATTTTGTAAATTTCATAACTTCTTCATGCGAGCTCCGTTTTCGACGTTCTTTATATCCACTTCTAGCTATTGACGAGATCTACAAATTTCATTTAGACTCCGCCGGCTAATTCTCAATTTATTTTTAAATTTATATTTCTAAAGGGTTTCGACTGTTAAAACCCATATCAAAATTATAACTCTTCCATACGACATCCGTTCTCAACTGTCTTTATATCAACAAAATTGTATCTATGAGCTCTTCAACTCTCGTTTAGATTGTTTCGGCTAACAATCAACCGATTTCTATTTCGATTTTAGTGTCACGCACTGTTGCACTGAAACTTCTAAAAACCATAACTTCGTCATACAAAGTCAGATTTAGAGGTTCTCTATATGCATGCTCTCGTTTTTACAACTACTACGATTTTTTTAGATTACTTAGAATAATAAGAAATCTATCTCTAATTCATATTTTACGACACTCTTTCCCATATAAGGGTTAACGCAAAACTTCAAACAATCATAATTTCTTCATAAGAAGTCGGATTCGAGCGTTATATATATACATATATATATATATATATATATATATATATATATATATATATATATATATATATATATATATATGTATATCGTATTGACGTTTCCTACATTTTTATGACAATTACTTTGTCTAAAATGTAATATAGTTCTACTTCAAATTTTATAAACAACGATTTATAGTGAATCCTATTGAAATGTGAAAACGAGGAGTTACAGATGGAAAGAAAGAAAAATTTACGCTTGAGTTTTATTTAAGGAGGACAAAACTACAAAAGGTGTCCATGTGTTTAGACGAAAATTACCACTTTGGTCCAAAATTTTTTGGACAAGAACCACTTGTCGAAAATAAGTTTTTTTGTTGCGTTTTCATCCAACTTTTTTTTAGAAAATATTTTAAATGATGGATTTGCCCTTGGTATTTTCTTTTTCTAGCTTTTTATTTACTTTAACACTTATTTAATTAAAAAAACAAAAGGAAACCACCTCTATCGTTACTCCACCCCCCCCCCCCCATTTCTCTTTTTGTCTATTTATCTATTTCCCCTCATTACATCCCTGTCTATCTTCAGCTAGCATAATCTACGTAGAAAAGTACGAATACCACCACTGGAAAATATGACCACCACGACCACGGTTGGTCAACATCGCCGGTCTATACCACTACCACAAGTCAACACCACTAACCACCTCTTAGAAAACCTTTGATTTGAAAAACCATCATTTTTTCCAACAAAGGAAAAAAAAACCCCCTCGTAAACCTCCTTGAACGTTGTTGGTCTGAACCCCCCCCCCCCTTTTGGATCTACGTCATCATCGTCAATTTTCAAATCTATTTCAATTTAGAACGTCGCCATGTAACACCCAGTTCCTGGTAAGCGCCATTTTAGAATTTCAGTTTTAATTCTCAAAGTTTAAACTCTGCTCACGACGTGAGCACTGAGGTGTCATGACGTGAGCCCAGATGGATGAATCGCGCATGTTTTTGATCCTCACGGCGTGAGCCCTTATGGATCACAACGTGAGACGCAGCTGAAAGGAAACCCTAATTTTAAGGATTTATTTTCGTATTTAAAGGAAGTAAGTGTTAGGGTTAGCCCACCCTCAGCCTTCATCACCTCCTAACACTCCCCTTTGAAACCCTAGTACCCATTTATGATCTTGAGCTCATTTTTGGAGATTCTAGCCAAAAAGAAGAAGAGGAAGAGCATATAGTTCATCATTTATGCATTCAAGTCTCACCATCAATCACCTACACACCTTCTAGACCTTTATGAGTTTCCAAGTTTATTGGTTTTGAGTTTATAAGCTTAGATCTAGGATTTTATGACTTATCTTTCATGTATAAGATGATATAGTGTTTGGAACCATAAATTTCCCAACTTTATAAGTGCTAGATGTGGAGTATGGTTGAGTTTTAAGACTCTTGCATGAGCTTCTAAGGTCATTTCTTCCTTTTGTGCCCTAGTTTTTGTTTGGGACATGCAGTGGAAATGCATGTCCAAAAAAGCCACAATTTTTATGATGTTATGGAGTAGATAAGACATTCTGGAAGTGTTTTTTTTACATATCTTAAGGGATTAAGAGCTTTGTTCATCAAATCTATCTAGAGCGTTCCTCACGTCGTGAGTACTTAGACGTGAGAGTGATAATTCCCGATTGTTTTGTCTTATAAGGTCACGACATTACCAATAGATGGTCACGATGTGATGAATGGTTGTATGGCTTTTAAATAAGGATATTGGCCTCTGACCATTGACTAAGTTTGACTTTGGTCATTTTGGTGAATTTGAATAGTAGTTGAGGTTAGGTCCCTTTTTATTGTATAGGTGACCGGTAGAGACAACATCTGGAGTCCTGATTTGTTCAGCTATTTTCAGACTGTGAGGTGAGTTTTCCTCATTGTATTCATGGGTCGAAGGTACCAATGCCAGCCCACTAGGTTGTGTTATGTATCATGGTATATAGGATGTTACTATGCTATAGTGAACTGTTAGATTGGTAGATTTGTATGATTACCTGTTTTCTGGTTATATGTTTATCTGTTTCATATGTCGACATAGTATGCTTTGGGTTGAGGCTTTACTACTCTGTGCGTAAGCCAACAGACTGGGGCATTCCAGTCTGATGACTGATTGGGCCAGGGTATTCCAATCTGTTGACCGATTGGACCCGTTGCATATTAGCATTCCAGTCCGATGAATGATTAGGCCGAGGCATTCCAGTCCGATGACTGATTGGGACGGGGATAATCCAACCCTATGGGTGTGGACCCGAGGGTATTCCATTCTGATGACTGATTGTACCCAACATGCATGATTGTATATGTTCTGTTGTGTGTGGTATTTTGAGGGAATCACTAAGCTTGGTTTCAGGTACTTCAAAGGATAGGAGCAAGGTGAAGTTTTGATCGTGCACATCATCCTAAATATTTACTTAACCTATGACTTTGGGATACTCTAATTTATAATTATGGCTTTTGGAAATTATGTTTTGTATGACTTATGGTTTTTGATATGGTTTTAAAAATGAAAATTTTTGTCATGATTTTTGGGATGTTACAAGTTGGCATCAGAGCCCTGGTTTGAGTGAACTGGATAAACATTCATGTCAATCCAGACTCAAACTTAGGATCTGTAAAAGTTTTCAAAATTGTTTTCAAAGAAGACCGAAGAAGGATGAGATGTATACGATCAGCCGAAGCAAGAAAGTGTACCCCAATATATCCACATTGTTATTTGCTTATGATGATTATGATAGAGTTGCATGCTAGTTTGTAGGCTAGGAACCTCAAGAATTACATAATAGAATTGCCTGATGTGTGATGCCTGATAGCCTAGGAGAATCTCTTGTATACTAGATGGAATTGACATCATTACTGTAGTTGCTTAGTGTGTGCATCATAGTTGTACATAACTAATATTTTATAGCTTGAGAATGTTTGATTTGGCCTTATTTCATGTTCCCTGTGTGGTTGTGAGCTTAGGGTATAATCAATTATTCGACTGTCTATGCGATCCAGCGTTATGTATGATTAGCATGTACGAGCGGCTACAGAGTTAGTGGAAGTTTCATGAGTGACTACAGTTCATAGCGGGACATCATGATGAATGATTAACTACTCTTGAGAGAGTAGATATAGGATATATATGTGTATCCTAGATGCTTGGTCCTAGTGGTCTGGAATTGCATGTAAGAATCTGCTTGATTTAATGGCGTCTTAGTGCCAATCAGTTTCACTGCTCGAATGATGCTTGCTTTGTGCTTTGTAGGACACATATTGATGTGAGTTAACTATTAAATGATTATGTTAAGTTACATGCTGCAAAGGTTAAATAATTTTAGAATGATTGATTCTTCGCTATTGCACAACTCTCGTTTGAGTCTAAACGTTGTAGGGTTGGGTCTTTTAGTCGAAAGATTATTTAAGTTTTGTTGCATGTAATTGTATTCATGAAGTGGTTAGCTGACATTAATAGGGGTTTCTCAACAGCTGATGGCAGGGTGAGGTGGGGATCCTAGGAGATCCTAGGAAGTGCTTTAGTACGAGTGCTACGTTGATTAGCAGGTATTTGGAGTATTACCATGATTAGATACTTAGAGGATCTGAAACGATTCTTGAGGAAGTATGGATAGGCGTGGAAGGTAGTATTGAGCCCGTACTACTGAAAGCACAGGATCCGTACTCTAATCAGGGAGAATTTAAGGGATTCTAAGGATCTAATTGAGGGAAGATTGTATGGTTTGGCACCATGATTCATTGTAATGTGTTTCCGTTTTATTTGGTTTATAAGATATGGTTTGTCAGACTAAGGATGGGTCTGGTAATTGCTTGGGCCTTAGTGTCCATGTTAGTTTGGGTTTGAATGGTGCATACCTAGGTAGTTGATTTTGAGGTCTCGATGGCCTTGCTCGAGGTAGTGCCAGTTGAGTTGCGAGACTCAAGAAGGAAGCGATTGTGATGATTAGCTCGAGGATTGCAGCCGGTGGCTGAGTGATTGGCAGATGGATTTGGAATGTCACTATCTATGGCGGGGGCTATGTTCTTCCAACTTTCGATGTTCGGGGGAAAGAGAGAGCTGACATGTGATTTTCAGAGTTGTAATGTAGACCTAGAATGAGGCTAGATGGTTGCGATTTTTGGCGGCAGGTATGACGGTGTGGGAATGCACAAGAGGATTCTTGTGGTATGGTTGCCTCGAGATGAGATCACGGGTCTGATTTCTTTGAATATAGTCAAGTCAGGTGCTATTTGATTGTTTCAGGTGAGCAGGGAAGTTAATCGGGAACAACTACCTTGTTATCTCTGATGTATCTTGACTATGAGAATGATGCCTCTTGTAATTATGAAATATTCTCACGATGAATTGATGGTTGAGGACTTGTAAACGAGGTGTGGTAGTCCATTTGTTTCTAGATAGAGGATCGGTTCTATGAATAGATAGTCATAATTATTGCTTGTGCATCTGCATGGGACTCTTGATGTTAAAGGCAATTATGATTGGGAAGTTTTTGAGGTCTCCATATGAGATTTGGAATTTAATTGAGTTTCTTTGCTTTATTTGAAAGATTATCTTGCATTGTGGTATACATTCCAAGGGTCGGGGATGTTATGCATCTGGTTGAACCGGTTTGAGTTTTGGTCTATTTGTAATGCCCGTTGGTGGTAGTTCAAACCGTAAGTGGGGGAGAATTGGGTATTCTGCTTGGAGGATTATCGATCTGTTCGAGCTTCTGATTTCAGAAGAATGGGTCATAGGGATCTGTGGTTCGGGTATGGGAGACTTTGGTTCAAAGATTTGGTCAATATGGGGTTGAAGAACAAGTTGCTATCAGATATACGTTCTCAGGAATGAATGAGTTGTCTTCGAGGTAGGAAGCTGTTGGACAAGGAGATCATTGTAGCAAATGGTTCCTTTCAGAAATGCTGATGAATAGAGATAGAGGTATTTGGATCGATCAGGTTGAGTATCAGTTGTTGTGGGATTTTTCAGCTCGTTGTATAGATTGTTATCTATAGTCTAGGTTGGTCAGTTGTTGATTGGTAAATCTGCTTCATAGTTGGGTATGTGTAGCTCCACGTGGGTTTTGGTTCAGTAGTGTATTGGATCATTGGATTAGTTGTCAATGCATCCTTGATAGTTGGTCATTTTGTTCATCATCAATAGCGGAGATTCTTCGGAAGTTTCGAGTTGTATTAGTTGAAATTCAATGGATGCATCAACCTATCATCAAGTTCAGCTTGAGTTTGGCAGATGTCCTTGGTTATTGGAAGTTTAGAAGTTGCCGTGTTGTTCAGTTTTCCAGACATGACTTTAGATCTGCGTAGAATCAAATTTTGGCATGTCGTGCCGGCAAGGTTGGTATCTGTATGGATCCGACCAGGTATTTAGCAACATTTTTGGATAACTTTAAAAGTTTTATCGAGCTAGTTACATATTGATGGGATCTGTTCAATCTCAATCAAGGTATGGGATCTTGTTTCAGTCATTCACGAGGATGTTTTATGTTAGTGATTGAGGTTCGTCATTTCGTTAGATCTACTGGTACTTTACCCTTTGGGTAAGGTTGTGAGGAAAAAGGAACACAGTAGATCCAGGGTTGGTTGTGGGTTCCTTTAAGGGTGTGTGTTGTGGTAAGTTCACTAGATATTATCGAGAGGGATGTATGTGGGATGGAAAAGATAGCAATGGAGCACTTGGTACAAATTATATGCATGGTTCTTATTTGAGTTATAGCCTTTGAATTGGAACAAGAGTGCGATTGCTTATCCCATTCTATGGTCTTGTGCGACCATTTTTCGTCGGATTTTGCATTGGTAGCAACCTGTGCTGTGAAAGGAATTGTGTGTGGTATAAGGGTATGGTCGTGTTGTCTTCGATTAGCATTGAGATGGATGTTGATTGCGTTCATGAAAGACGGTGGATTGTGGTTAAGTATATTTAGGCCCCCGTGGTGCTAGCCATGTGTTTTCAAGCTAGTGATGGAATGACAGCAAGATCGGCGTGGTACCCTGAGCTTATTGTTATAGTGGTTAAAAGGTGCCACGATGTATAGTGAACCAGTGGTTGTATGTTTCATATACGCGGGACCCGGTAGTCATTATCCAGAGTTATTCGTAGCAACGGACTTTGATGACGAAGTCTGATCCAAGTGGGGGATAATTGTTGTAACGTCTTAAATTTTAACACCAAAAATTTCATTTTAATAATAATAAAACCATCATCCAAAACGTGTTTATAAACCCATGAAAGGAAATCAGAAGATGTCAATAATCATCCAAGTACATAAAATCAACAAAATGCAGAATAACGTGGTGTGTGCGATGCAATCATCCCGAGCCCTTCCCTTTCAATCTGGAAGTACCTGAAACATAAACTAAAAACCGTAAGCACGAATCTTAGTGAGTTACCATAAATACCTCATACCATACATATCAAACATACAATGGGCCATGCCCAACAACCATCGGGCCCCGCTCGGAATAGATCTGTCAATAACATGAGATGGGCCCCGCCTCATGACATTCATCAGGCCCCGTCCGACATTCATACAGACACATAAAACACATGCAAGAATCACTAAGACAAATAGCATACAATACACTCATCAGGCCCCGCATCGCATCTAACCCCACCCGGTATACATATCACATACTATACATGCAAGATTCCTACAAACAACTAGCATCCTAATCATAATGAATCATGGGCCGACATTGGTGCCTTCGACCCGCTAAACACTGTGAGGAGACTCACGTCAAATTGTTGAAAATCAGATAAATGCTCGGACTGTTGATCCGGAAAGTCCCCACACTAAATAATCAATAAAACCCCAATTATTAACTGGACCATAAACCATAAATATGAATCTATTTAATTTTTCCAACTCTTAGGGTAAATGACCATTTTACCCCTTCCTTACTTGGCCCAATAACCGAGGCCTAATCCAGTGGCTCCAAAAGCCCAATGTAGCCCATAATCCAGCTAAGGCCCAAAGTCTAGAGGGAGTCCAAGCTCCAACAGCTAACCCTCACGTCGTGAACAGCTCATGGTCATGTCGTGAGTATCAACTTGACCCGATCCCAACTCAGCGGGTCAACTCAGCCCATCAAATCGCCTAGTATCGATTCCAGTCTTCGTCATGTCGTGGCCATTCCTGGTCACATCGTGACCCAATACAGACAAAACAGTCGGGACGACATGCATTCTCACGACGTGACAGGCTCATTCCTCACGTCGCGAGCACTGCCTTGGCCAACTTTGAGCATTAAGCTCTTATTCCTTTCAGCCACTACTTGGGGCTTTCTAGAGGGTCTTCCCTCACCCAAAGGATGCTAAAAATCATAGATTTTTATTCATGCATGTCCAATGCATAACTCAAACATGCACTAGGTCAAAAGAGGGAAAATGAGATCAGGACTCATGCTTGGAGTCTAAAACTACTCCAAAACTGAGATCCAAAGATTATAATATAGAAGATGTCTCAATGATCTATAAATTTTCCAACTTTGTGGATCCTATGCATGCAATCCCACACAACCATGCAAAAAGGAGCTTAAAATTTTGATCTAGCATGCAAGAGGTGAAAAGGCCAGAGCTTTCTGACTTACAATGGTCCAAAAGCTCCGCAAGAAGGTGAGGTAGAAACTGGTTTGCCAAGAGAATGCTCCACAAAAGTATTCTTCCACTTCAATAAGCCAAAGACCACCAAATAAGTGCTTCAAAGTCACCAAAAATGGCTAAGGACCTCAATCAGGTCGAGATTAGGGTTTTCAGGAGGCAAAAGAGTGAAGGAGGCTAAGGATAGGCAAACCTAGCCTTCTCATTCCATTAAATACCCGAAATATTAGGGTTTTAGTCATCAGGTCATTCTCACGTCGTGAGCATTCAAAGTCTCATGTCGTGAGACTTAAAAGCACGGGTCAACTAGTCAACCGCCGCTCATGACATGACCACCATGTCTCACGTCGTGACCTTCTTCCAAAGCTAAAAATTCAAGAAATTAAATACCTCTATGATTCGGGTGTTACAATTGTAACACCCAGTTCTTGGTAAGCGCCATATTAGAATTTCAACTTTAATTCTCAAAGTTTAAACCCTGCTCACGACGTGAGCACTAAGGTGTCACGACGTGAGCCCAGATGGAAAAATCGCACATGTTTTTTATCCTCAGGATGTGAGCCCTTATGGATCACGACGTGAGACGCGACTGCAAGTAAACCCTAATTTTGGGGATTTATTTCTGTATTTAGAGGAAGTGAGGGCTAGGGTTAGCCCACCCTTATCCTCCATCACCTCCTTACACTCCCCTTTGAAACCCTAGCACCCATATTTGATCTTGAGCTCAATTATGGTGATTCTAGCCAGGAAGAAGAAGAGGAAGAACATCTATTTCATCATTTCTACATTCAAGTCTCACCATGAATCAGCTACATACCTTCTGGACCTTTGTGAGTTTCAAAGTTTATTGCTTTTTGAGTTTATAGGCTTAGATCTAGGTTTTTATGCCTTATCTTTCATGTATAAGATGATATAGTGTTTGGAATCCATAAAGTTGCCAAATTTATGGATCTCTAGTGTCCCTTGGGTAATATAAGTGCTAGATCTGGAGTATGGTTGAGTTTTAAGACTCATGCATGAGCTTTTAAGGTCATTTCTTCCTTTTGTGCCCTAGTTTGTGTTTGGGGAATGCATTGGACATGCATGTCCAAAAAATCCATGATTTTTATGATGTAATGGAGTAGATAAGACATTCTAGAAGTGTTGGTTACATATCTTAAAAGGATTAAGAGCTTTGTTCATCAAATATGTCCAGAGCGTTCCTCACGTCGTGATCACTTAGGTGTCACGACGTGAGAGTGATGATTTCCAATTATTTTGTCGTATAAGGCCACAACATGACCAATAGATGGCCACAACATGACGAATGGTTGGATGGCTTTTGAATAAGGATTTTGACCTTTGACCGTTGGCCAAGTTTGACTTAGGAGCATTTTGGGTAATTTGAATAGTAGTTGAGGTTAGGTGCCTTTTTATTGTATATATGTGACCGGTATAGACAACATCTGGAGCCGTGATCTGTTCAACTATTTTCATACTGTAAGGTGAGTTTTCCTCATTGTACTCATAGGTCGAAGGCACCAATGCCGACCCACTAGGTTATGTTATGTATCATGTATATAGGATGTTGCTATGCTATAGTGAATTGTTAGATTGGTAGATATGTATGATTACCTGTTTGCTGGTTATATGTTTTTCTGTTGCATATGTCGACATAATGAGGTTTGGGTTAAGGTTTTACTGCTCTGTATGTAAGCCAACAGATCAGGGCATTAAAATCCGATGACTGATTGGACCCGTTGCATATTGACAATCCAGTCTGATGACTGATTGGGCTAGGGGTACTCTAGCCTGATGGTTGTGGACCCGAGGGTATTCCAGTCCGATGACTAATTGAACCCAACATGCATGATTGTATATGTTTTGTTGTGTGGAGTATTTTGGGGGAACTTACTAAGCTTGGTTTAAGGTACTTTAGAGGAGATGGGCAAGGCGAAGGCTTGATCGTGCACATCATCATAGATTTTTCTTAACATGTGACTTTGGGATACTCTGATTTATAATCATGGCTTTTGGAAACTATGTTTTGCATGACTTATGGTTTTTGATATGGTTTTAAAAATGAAAATTTTTATCATGATTTTTGGGATGTTACACACCATCACCATTCATCTTCTTTGGTTACGTCGTTGTCATCTCCAGAAATCGAAAATGAAACCTTAGCATCGTCGCCACCTCAAGATCGATCGATAGATCTGCAAACCTGAATATACAAAGTCTTGAGTTAGGGTTTCTTATATACGAAAGCGGCGACGAAATGGGCGACACCGATAAGTCGGAGCCGAATAATGTTAGGGTTCTGTCGAAGATCTAAGGCCTTTCCGTATGCGTTGCTGGAGATCTATCGGTTTTTCGACGACAACAACGTTCTCAAAAAAGCCCGGCGAGAAGGATTTCCAGATCAGAACTCCGACGAAATCAGAAAGAGATGTTTCAACATCGGCGAGGCTAGAGAAGGAGAGAGACAGTGGATAGAAAGAGAGACAAATTAGAGGAAGAATGACGGTTGTGGCAGTGGTTTCCGGCTGGTGGTGTTGGTTTTCGACATACAATAATGGTTTTGATAGATGGTGGTAGTTTTCGGTAGGTGGCGGTGGTTTCCGGCAGGTGGCGATGATTTTCGGTGACACAATGGAGTGAGAGAAAGATAGAGATGTGTAGTATTTATGTTAAAGAGATTGTGGTAGGCGTGATAGTAGGGGTGAATTTGTATTTTTATTTGTATTTTTTGTGTTTTTTTAAATTAAAAAATTAGGAAAAAAATAATAAGAAAAGTCATATTAATAAGAGCAAATACGTAATTATAAAAAGTTCTAAAAATTTAATGACTAAAACCGTAACAAAATAAAAGTTTTGGACTAATTATGTAATTATACTACTCCAAAATATTTTAGACCAAATAATAATTTTCCATAAATTATATTTTTATAATTTTGTCCTGAAAAAAAAAAAGAAAATTGAGAGGGAACGAAAAAAAGCTTATTTTTTATAAAAAATTTCCTTCCATTTTTTGGAGGATAAAAAAAAGCAAGAGAAGTAAGAGAAAGGAAAAGAGAGTAAACTTCTATTTCATACCATCTCTTTGCCTCTTAATATAAATAAAAACTGGGGAACGGGGTATTAGTGTAACTTCTCGCTACAAAAGAGTAGTGGGTTATAATTTACTAATTATTAACCATGGTTAAACAACCAACCTCACCCCACACACACCATAACCACTATCTCCCAGCGGTTTATATATGGAGAAGTGTGGAAAGTAGAAACCCACAAAACCTGCAAGAAGAAAAAACACACTTTCACCATAACCCACTCACAAACCACAGATCGAGAAGAGAAGAAAATGGTCGGAGATGGAAACCAGCATGGTATGATGGTTCATGTACCTCCATGGACGCTCATGGACGATTCTGTCGCCGGAGTTTCACCCTTTTCTCCTCGAAGCCCTAATGCCACCATAAACAGCTTATCATCCATTGAAGACTACGCTTATTTCCTACGTAACGACGCCGCGCTCCGACGCTATCTGGAAGAAGACCTGGATGGAGATGGATCTGGCTCCGGTTGTACGGATTTTGACATCACGTCGGAGGCTTATGCTTGTGATAGTTTCCGGATGTATGAGTTTAAGGTACGTAAGTGTGCTCGTGGCCGGTCGCATGATTGGACCGACTGTCCGTACGCTCATCCAGCGGAAAAAGCTCGCCGCCGAGATCCCCGGAGATACAGTTACTCCGGGACTGCGTGTCCTGAGTTCCGTAAAGGAAACTGTAAGAAAGGAGACGGTTGTGAGTTTGCTCACGGCGTTTTCGAGTGTTGGCTCCACCCAAGCCGGTACCGTACGCAACCGTGTAAGGACGGAATAAACTGCCGCAGACGTGTGTGTTTCTTTGCTCATACGCCGGAGCAACTTCGTGTACTCAGTCCACATACTGATTCTTACGACGGCACGTCGCTAAAAGGCTTACCGCCGTTCTTCTCTTCGCCGTCGGAGACTTCCACACCCCCATCGGAGTCCCCACCGATGTCTCCGATGGACAGCTCTCTCAGCCGGTCACTAGGTTCGGTTTCGGTGAACGATATGTTATCATCTCTCCGGCGTTTGCAGCTTAACAACAAAACCCCATCTATGCCAACCGCATGGAGCCTACAAATGGGTATGACCCTTCCCTCACCCCGGTCGGGTTTCTACAGCCTGCCGTCAACTCCAACCCGACCTGTAACCCGACCCGGTCTAGGCTTTTCCGATATCTGGGAAGAAGGGTGTGTGGAGGAAGAACCTGCCATGGAAAGAGTGGAATCTGGTAGGGGTTTGAGGGCGAAGATGTTTGAGAAGTTGAGCAAGGAGAATCTGGTAGGGGTGGATCCGAATCCGGAAGAAGGTTCAAACCCGGATGTTGGATGGGTCTCGGAGCTTGTGAAGTGATGGTATCCAGATTCCAGAACTCTCCAACACCTTCAAAGTGTTCAAATTTAATGATGGATTAATTAATTGAGGGAATTTAATGAAAGGTAAATTAGTTGTAAACCATTTTGTTTACTTATTTTCCCTGCTGATGTACATAGCTTAAAAGGAAGGGCGTGAAGTGTAAGTCTATTTTATGGGGGCTGGTATGGTGGACGAGTACAAGAAAGAGATGGGAGGAAATTAAAGGGTGGAATTTTTATATTCGAAATGATTTTTATATATTTAGTGTGATAAATGTAATTTGTCACCTTGATGAACTGTTACTGACCCTTTATTGGAGTATTATTGATATTGATGTGTACTTGTTCTTACTGTTTCTTTGATTGCACTTATAGAACTTAAAACATGTCTGTATGTAGTAAGCATGCTAGCCTATTTGATGCAAGTATGTAATAATGATATGCATCCAAGGAAACATGAACTGAACATGTAATCATGTGTAATCTAATTATAGATCTTATTGGGCCACATAAAATCACGTCAATTAAATTTAACACTTGAGGAGTTAAAAGTCTCTTGGTCTTCTTGAAATTGATGATATGCGTGGGAAGGCTATGATAATGGAGCAAACGAAAGCACCAAGGGAGATTTTTAGATCTAAATCCTAGAGCATTTTACTCTCTTTGTGGTTGTTATTCTCTTAATCTAACATTATGTGATATGGCTAACAAGTGCGTTTAAGGAAAGAACTATTTTGGACTCATCCAACGTATTTATACTATCTTTGCAAATTCTATTAAGATGTGGAAATTTTGAAAGATAATGTTAAAGCTTCGAGTCTTAAGTCATTATGTCAAACTCGTTGGGAAAGTCGGGTTGAGAGTGTAAAGGTTATTAAACTGCAACTTGTTGATGTACGAGAAGCTTTACTTGAAGTTGGAGAAAAGGATAATGATGCTGCAGTTGCAAGTGAAGCAACTTCATTGACAGAAAAAGAATTTGGTGACTTTGAATTTTTGGTATCAACAGTTATCTGGTATCAAGTATTAAACCATGTGAATATTGTAAGTAAAAAGTTACAATCAAAGGATATGCATGTTGATAATGCTATTAAAGAAATAAACAAATTGATTGAGTACTTCAAAGATTATAGAGAAATTGGTTTTTCAAATGCAATTATTGAAGCTAAGGAGATTGCTATTGAATTGGGTATTGAGCCAATATTTCCACAAAAGCGTTTGATTCAAAGGAAAAGAAGGTTTGATGAGAGTTCAAGCAGCGAAGAAGTTTCATTTACAGCCGAAGAGAATTTCAGAGTCAATTATTTCTTATACATTGTTGATCAAGCTAGTTCTTCTCGAGACAAGATTTGAACAATTCAAAGAGTATGACAAATTATTTGATTTTTTATTTCCACATAATTTGAAGGGAAAGGAAGATAAAGATCTTAAGTCGTCTTGTCATCGTCTTGAAAACGCACTCAAGTTTAAAGAAAGATCAGATATTGATGTCGAGGAACTTTATACAGAGTTGAAATTATTTGAGGCATTGGACACCAATGAATTTAGTAACCCTATAGATGTTTTGAAGTTTTTGAAAGAACTTGATTATTTTCCAAATGCAAGCATTGCATATAGAATATTGTTGACTATTCCAGTAACAGTGACATCTGCAGAAAGAAGTTTTTCGAAATTGAAGTTGTTGAAATCTTACTTACGCTCAACAATGAACCAGCAAAGACTTAGCGGTTTGGCCATGATATCTATCGAGAACGAAATCTTAGATAGTATAGATTACGATGAGTTGATCAACCAATTTGCTATCAAGAATGCTATGAGAGCTTCACGGATCGTGGGTTAGCTGTTACAATATGTAATTACTCATTAAAATACTATGTTTTTGCTTTGTTTATTGCTATAAAGTTTATAGTCGTTTTTAAACAATAGTTTATTTATTCTTAGTCGTTACACGTTAGGGCTTAGGGCCTTTTTTTTCCGGTTCGTCCTGGGCATTTGAATCCTCAGGACCGTCCCTGACTATATGATTGCGACTTGGACATCGTAAAACTTCTTAAAATGCAAGTTCAAATCAAAAGGCCTTGAGCTATAAAAGTATTAAAGTAAATTGCCTTCTAAAATAGTGATTTACAAAATGGAGCTAAATACATGCTAAGACTGGTATAGCAAAAGTAAAGAGAATCGCACAAATGGCTAATGGCTAAAATGGGATATGTTTTTAACATCATGACTACTACTGTTCGTAACTTTCTTGGGATCGATTGCGAAATATTATTTCCTTTTTCTTTAAGTAGGTTTATGTAATGGTTTATAAGTGTTCTTTTCATGGTAAATTTTAATGTCCGCAAGCCTTCAAACAATTTGAACAAATAGTTCATAGTAGTTTTTTTCGTATACTAGGGTTGTAGGAAGAGACAAATTATAATATTTATAGTAATTTCTTTGTATAGGATTTGTATAGAAGGGTGGTTGGCAGTGCCATCTATAGGAATAACATATATGACGACAAAATAGTGATATCGATGAAATAATGTCCGTTAATTTTTAATTGGTGATAGACTATTAGAAGTTGATAAACATTTATACCTAGGGCTGTAAAACAAACTGAATGTTTGGCGAACCGTTCTGCGGGAAGTTCGTTTATGTTTGTTTATTTATAAATGAACGCACACGAACAAAAATTCTCGTTCGTTTAATTAAACTAACGAACACGAACAATTGTCTTGTTCGTTTATGTATGTTCATGAACGTCGTTTATGATGTTCGTTTACGTTCGTTTAAGTTTATTTATATTTATTTATGTTCAATTTTTTTATATAACTATATTTAGGGCTGTAAACGAACCGAACGAACACGAACAAAGGCTTGTTCATGTTCGTTCGTTTAAGTTAGCCGGATAAACGAACGAACACGAACGGATAAACGAACAGAATTTTCTTGTTCATGTTCGTTCGTTTAACAAATTGTCTTGTTCATGTTCGTTCGTTTATGTTCGTGAACATGCTAAACGAACATAAACGAACCAAGATAAACAAACACAACTGAACATATATGAACATAAACGAACTATAATATAGTAATGTAATAAAAAGACAATTGAAAATATATGAACATAAAATAACTTAAACGAACGAACATAAACGAACGTTCACGAACGTAAATGAACGAACGAAACCATTGTTCATGTTCGTTCGTTTAACCAAACGAACGAGAATTTGTGTTCATGTTCGTTCATTTATTAAATAAACGAACATAAACGAACTTTCCGCCGAACAGTTCACGAACGGTTCGCCGAACGTTCAGTTCGTTTACAGCCCTAACTATATTATATGTTCGTTTATGTTCATATACGCTCAATTATATTTGTTTATCTTTGTTCGTTTAACATGTTCACGGAGATAAACGAACGAACATGAACAAGATAATTTTTTAAACGAACGACCATGAACAAGAAAACTCGTTCGTTTATCCGTTCGTGTTCGTTCGTTTGTTCGGCTAACTTAAACGAACGAACATGAACAAGCCATTGTTCGTGTTCCTTCGATTCGTTTACAACCCTATGTATACCTATTATAGAAGTAAAGAAATACAAAAATAAGAAAGTGTTAAGTTGTGGAGACCGATTCATCTTTTTGACCTCACAGCTTGTAACGATCAGGTTTTATACGAAGTACAAACCAAAAATTTCATTTTTCATTTAAAAATTTTACAATTTATCTCTGTGTACATTGGTACTCTGGAATACAAGAAGTTATAACAATGATCGTACTGACCTCAAGTACAGGATCGAGTCAGGCGTCACAATAATCTACCTACAAAATTGTAACATCCCAAAATTCAAGACCAAAAATTTCGTTTTAATTAAGTTATTATATAAAACCAACAGTATAAAAACATTCATATTAATATCTCATGTCAAAACCAAAGTGTCAATAATCAAAACATATTATCATAAAACCATATAAGAGTGTAATCCCAAAGATCTCATGTGCGGAAAACATAGTGTGATGCGTTGCGATCAAACCGACTCCTTTCCTTTGAAAACAAGTACCTGAAACCAAAACTGTAAACCGTAAGCACGAAGCCTAGTGAGTTCCCCCATCATACCACATACCATACAATCATATAACATACATACTGCCATGCATATCTGGGTGTCCGACCTACCCCTTCGGTCCTCTCGACCGGTGACCTTGCCTAGCATATATGGGTGCTGGCCTACCCCTTCGGTCCTCTCGACCGGTGACTGCCTAGCATATTTGGGTGCTGGCCTACCCTTCGTTATCTTTCAACCGATAACTGGGAGCTGGCCTCCCCTTCGGTATCTTTCAACCGGTAACCGGGGACTATTTCACCCCTATCACTACTACATAAACCCTAGCATATAAACATAAATCACATACTACCTAGCATATCTGGGTGCTGGCCTACCCCTTCGGTCCTGTCGACCGGTAACCGGGGACTATTTCACCTCCTACTACCACTATCACATAACATCATAACATGCTAGAACAGAAAACATATCAGGTAGCAGCAACCTAGATGAATATCATAAAGACAATCATCTAACATACAACTCCTACTGGTGGGCCGACATTGTGGTCGCAGACCCACCGCCACTGGAAGGTAACTCACCTCACACTGCTGAAGTCTCGTAGATACAATCCCACACTGCTGAAGTCCCGCAGACTCAACCCCAGCTGCTGGATGACTGATTCCCGAACTGTCAACACCAAAATAACACAAAATTAATAATTGGGTTCCACTGCATAACCATGAGTACATACTTTGGATAATTACTACATTACCCCAAGCTTGGCTTTATGCAAGCCCAAGGCCCAATCCATAGGCCCAAAGTCAACTAGGAAATCAAAGCCCAACATATGGCCCAATTTTCCAAATTGGGCCCAAGCCTTTACATGGTCTTATTCTAAGGCCCAACATCATATAATCATTAAGGCCCAAACTATGGCCCATCTATGACCCAATTTTCCAAATTGGGCCCAAACCCCTTACATGGGCCTTACCCTAGGCCCATTAAATTATTCTAGTCCAATTGTTTGACTTTGGATGGCCCATTAATAACCCAATCATCAAGGCCCAGTAAAGAGGCCCAACAATAAACCCAAGTGAAATTAGGGTTTCACATGAAATGACGATTAGGGTTAAGTGTTTCTCACTTAACCCATTAAGGACTTAATCCTCTAAGGACTTAATCCATTAAGTCCAATATTTCTTAGATTAATCTTTGCCAATGATTATTATTTAATATCTCAAGTTATTAAATAATTCATGTGTGCCCCGGTTAATTCCCCAAATTAGGGTTTTATTGGCATTAGGGTTTTCCAAACCCTAATTAGGGTTTCCAACCCAAAAACTAGCCCATTTATCAATTTGTTGGGCTTTAGGTCAATTAGGGCTTTATTGGGCCTATTAGGCCCACTAGAATATCATTAAGCCCGTTAGGGTTTTAATGGGTCAATTAGGGCTTACAAGGCCCATTAGGGTTTCAAGCACCCTAAACGAATCGAACTCAACGAGGCAAGCACACCGCCACCCGACACGGCGGCAGCCACCACCCTAAGGTGGTGGTTTTCAATTTCTTTTCATTATTCTTCTTTCTAGTTACATTTTACAATGCTAACTCCCATAATCATACACACACACACGTACTAATACAAACACATATAGATAATGACCTAGCGGTGGCCGGCGGCGGCATGTTGTGGCAGCCACCATGGCTGGCGGCCATGGTGGGTATTTTTTCCATTTCCCGGCCATCAAACAATCCCCACACAACACCCACTCCACTGTATCAATAAACCACAAACACCAAAGCACGCACATCCACCCTCTACGGTGGCTAGCGGCGGCAAACTAGGGTAGCAACCCCTATGCATTTTGCTCGGACTCCGAAAGCAGCCACCCACATGGTGGCATTCAACGAACGACAGAGACCCACGAAGGTGGCAGCAACGGCTAATGACCGAACAAAAGCGACAACCACGCTCCATCTCCCCGACGGCGGCAACAGTAAAGTAACAATGGCGGTTGGCGGCTCCCGGCCTCGTCGTCGACTGATCTTGTGGCTCCACCGACGGCGTAGGTGGCAGTCGGTCCTTACGGTGGTCGATTTGAATCCTCATCAACAATGATGGCGCCGGAGATCGTAGAAGCGAAGTGGCGGCAACCACACTTGGTGAAATAGCCGCGTAACGGTGCTGTCCATCTTGAGACCCAACCACGACCCTTCGACCGGTCCTTTCCAATGGCGGCGTCGATCTCGGCGGTTCTTCTCGGCAACCCGACGTCCGACAACGGTAGAGATGGCGAAGAGGAAGGCAGGCGACGGCTGGAGTCTTCACATGGCGGCTAGAGAGAAATGAGTTAGGGTTAGGGTTTGCTTAACCCTTTATACCCGGCTCCACTCAAGAGTTTGCCATAATGGCAATAACAGTCCCTCCATGCCCTTTTTATTCAAATGTAATCCATATTTTACCTTTTTAACCCCTGCCATCTAAATACATTACAAATTAGGTCCGAGATTTACAATACAGCCCCTCCCCTACCAATCCTTTTCATATTTGGCCCAAAATTTACCAAATACCCCTTGTCTTCTAAAAATCTTTACAAACTAAATCCTGGAACTCACACTTTTAACCCCAAACTTCTAAAACTGACAATTAACCCCTCGAGACCAACACTCTGCCATATAATTACTGATTTCTGGGCTACGATTCATTCATCGATTAATTTATTTTTTTATTAAATAAATAAATGGGGTGTTACAACTCTGTCCCACTTAAATTAGATTTCGTCCTCGAAATCATTCCTTACACGCCCAACCGCTCTAGTAACATGGTCACCATCCTCAGCACACCCTAGGCTTCCCAGGGTAGCCGTGGTTAATCTTCGTAAAGCCCTAAAACCCGAAGGTAAACGAATTCCTCGCAACACGATCACATCTACTCCGTCTGAAATCTGTTGTCTCGAGACGGTCTGAATCCCTGACAGACCACTCATAATGAATCATTATTGTTGAATCTAGTCTATTTATCCCTCAACTGACTACTTAGCTTCTGATAACTCGAGGTTCCCACTATAAAACAGGATCACATACCTGATTATCTTTGCAGATCACTTGTACCTGGCCAAGGCTCAGATACTCCTGCTGTGAGTGACTTGTCACTCCCCAATCATCTAGTTATTTCGTCCGTACTCGCAACCTGAAGCACAAATGCTAACATTGCCCAAACGTTGAAACTGCTTAAACACTGAGCTGTCTGAAGCAGTATGCTGCTACCTGGTTGTTTCCCAAAATCTATCTAGACCTCCCTGATCTCAATTCAGTCACCAATCATCTGAAATATCGGGTTTTTGCCCGGTTGTGGAGTCAAAGGGCTCCCACTTAGTCGTCTCACACGACTCCTGAACGAAATCCTTCTCTGGAACTAGCTGCCACTAGTTATCATGCCACTGTGGCTCTAACAACCTCCCGATCCAACCGATCGGGTCCATACGTCGAATCTTGTCATCATCAAATCCAGGCTAAAAGTGATTGCTACCTAACAGATGGTAGCCTTATAACACCAACGACCTTAAGCAATTCCATTACTTCCCTGATCTCATAACTGTAGGGGCGATCCTACAGGCTTATCACTGTCTCAACCAGATATAATCCATCTGGGTAATTCCGAAATCCAATCCATGGATTTCCATATCCTTAATGTTGCACCCGAACTGGTGGGTACTACTGTCCCTTTCACGATCTATGAACGTGCTCATGCTATCTACCAATCTAGTGAATGCTGCGGCTACACCCGCAGTCTCACGACACTCTATCACTATCTGACCGCTAGTGAATGCTACGACTACCCCCACAGTCTTACAACACTTCCCATGCTAACTGACCACTAGTGAATGCTATGGCTACCCCCGTAGTCTTACAACACTTTCCATACCAATTGACCACTAGTGAGTGCTACGGCTACCCCCGCAGTCTTACAACACTTTCCATACTACCTGATCGTTAGTGAATGCTACGGCTACCCCCGTAGTCTTACAACACTTTCCATACAACCTGATCAGTAGTGAATGCTACGGCTACCCCCGTAGTCTTACAACACTTTCCATACTACCTGACACTAGTGAATGCTACCGCTACCCCCGGTAGTCTTACAACACTTTCCATACTATCTGACTGCTAGTGAATGCTACGGCTGCCCCTGTAGTCTTACAACACTTTCCCAACCGGGCCGAACACGCACTCGACCTAACACACCACTGAACTTGAATCCTAAATGGAGCTCTACCCTGGTTCCCGAAATCTGCTGTCTGAGAGTCTCGAAGGTTGCTTGCTGCTCAGGCCCTCAATGAAAGGCCACCAACTTCTTGGTTAGTCGGGTCAAAGGAACTACAATCTCGGAGACGTCCCGTATAAATCCTCCAGTAACAACCTGCTAGACCCAGGAAACTCCAAATCTCAGTTGGAGACCTCAGAATCTCCCACTGCATCACGACCTTTATCTTGGCCGGATCGACCAGAATACCCTTCTGGTTGACAAGGTGCCCAAGAGATTGCACCTCGCGCGACCGGAACTCACTTTTGGAGAACGTTACAAAAAAGTCTCTCCCCCACTTAGATTCGACTAAGTCTTCACGGTACGTGAGAATTGAAGGATTCTCAATCCTTCTTACTTCCTAATAGTCCCCTGCCGACAATCTGAGCTTACCAATGCTAACGATCAATTACCAGTCAAACCCTTAAGATCGGCCCATCCTCTGAAATCTTGAAGAGTACTCTTGAAATCTGGTCCAGTATGACACCTCAATCCATCTCACATGCTGTCAATTGAAGGCCTCAATCTTCACTCTGGCTGACGAATCCTCGTTCCCACTCCCAATCTTGTAGTACCACTGAACTCTAACCGAACACAGCCCAGGCGAAAATACAATTCTCTTGAACATCCTATCAGCAACCACTTATGCATCTAACACCCGCGACTAATACTACCCTCTTCATGTTACCAGCTCTGTCCTAGCAACGGTAGTGCCTTGAACTCCACAGTTCATCCATAGACAATTACCGACCATACCTGAACAATGATAGAACCCCTGAACGTTGACTTCACTGGAGAACTATCACTCCAACCCTGACCGAGTATCCTCTAAATAATACTCCTACATAGATCCCGACAAAGATCCGGAATGATAACGGTACGCGCGGAACCCACTCCGCAAGATGCGTCCCTTTGTGGGTTCATCAAGGACTTTTCGACATGCTATATGATCCTTGATAACCCAGAAACTAGCAGAAAACCGACCCGAGATCTGACTTATCCAAACTCACTCATAATTCCCAAGCGATACGTATTCCCATCATCCATCTAGTAGCAATAGAAGATGACATACCCACAACATCTGGAGGAACACTGATCACCTTCTACTGACATGACCAACCCCGCTACCCTGTAGTAGCCTAAACCCTTGGAGCGACAAACTCCCTTGTGCACTGTCCTGTACGTGCTGCACCGACTCAGGACCTACTGGCCTTTCACCCTATGATCAGAAGTGATGGGTCTCTTCCCGGGACCCTCTACTATACTCACCTAGCACGAACCTCTCTTCTTAAAGTGCTCCAAATCGATCTCGCACCTGCAACCTCTTGGAAATCATGTCCTTCAGGGTCTGACACCCTGTCACGCTCACTAGCTCACTTGACCAAGGCTAAGCTGCAATAACTGGAACATCCTCTGTCCCCAAACCGGGTCACAAACTCTTCCCCGAAGCTTCTCGGATTCTCCAAGGCTCTTACCGATTCGAGTATGGATCCTGTGCTTTCAGTAGTACGGGCCCAATACTACCTTCCACACCTATCCATACTTTCCTCAGCAATCCTCTCGGATCCTCCAAGTCACTTCCTCAATCTGATGCACCCAAGTCTCACTAAACCTCGCTACCAACCCACTGAAACATATCCTAGGCTTTCCTAGGTTCCCAAACTCACCCAGTCCTCGGCTGCTGAAAGATTCCCAGTAATGTCAGCTAGCTACCTCATGAATATAGTTATCTCACATTACTAAGAGTCCCACAAAGCACAAAGCAAGCAACATTCAGACCATGGAAAATCTAACCATCATATTCCAATCAAACCTTTCTATCCTCTAGTCAGGGATCTATACATGTAATTCAAAGGCTCATACAATCAGGCATAACCTAAACATGCTATCCTATTACTGACTGATCAGTACTAGCATGCAAGTCTACAAGCACATACAATAGGCATATAAGGCATCCTTCCTAGATCCTTAGCCCTAATCTAGCATGCAGTTCTCAAAATCATATCATAACATAACATAACATTGTTGGGTTTTGAGCATTCTAACACTCCTAAGTGTACATGCAACCCTAAATACCTTGGATCTATGTTTTCTCTATTATACATACAATTATGAACATCCAAGGTATTATCCTAATCTAGCATACAAAATAATAAATATAACAAGATAGAATACATACCTCTTTGATGTAGAATGTCTTCATGAAGCTTGAGTGCCTAGTGCCCCAAGTGTGACACCTCAAATGGTTCACACAACACCAAATACACTTGGAATAACTTGAGAGAAACTTGAACAATCCTTGAAATCGTCTAGCCCTCACACTCACACATTAGTGCACGATTTCTTGAGCCATGAGATTCTTTTATATGGTGGCTATTAGGGTTACACCATGTAACTCATAACTTTACCCATTCCTTATGCTCCATGGATTTTAACCTCCATGGAGTATCCATGGGTCACCCCATGGACTTAGTCCAACATAAGGAATCTTGGATCACAAGCCCACATATATAAGAATGAATGATTTACACAATCAACCCATATATTTAATTAGTCTCCTTTTGATCACTTAATTAATTCCAAATTAATTCTTGACCAATACTAATTAAATAACCTTATTAATATATTAGAACTTATAATATATTAACCAACCTTAAGTGTTATTTCTCTCATTATAGTCTATCCAAATGCATGATGCCATGCAACCCAAATGGACTATGCTGGGTCGGGTCAAGTCTTACCAATTATAGTTATGGACTTAGACATTAATCCAACAGTCTCCCACTTGGATAAGTCTAAAACTATTATTGCGTATGACTTCAGGAACCGATCAGCAATCGTAGCTCTCAAAAGCTTCTGTCGAACTCTGACCTTTGTTAATGACTTGTCCATTAGATAAGGGATCATATATTCCTCCATTCTAGATATCATATGGACTAAGACATGGATTATCAATCATTCTCTCTGTCCATTTATTGTTTCCCGATTTCTGATTCATGATGACTGACTGATTGAACAAATCAAATCAGTCCTGGCTTGGCCAAGCACTCACATGTATCATCTTTAAATCATCGAGGGGCCCACAGATATCGCTTTTATCCCGAAGGTAAAAGGAATGGATAAACTTCGACTCATATGGCTTGTTCTACTACTTGTTGAATCATACACAAAGGAACGTTTTATAACATCGAGTTACCAATGCGTTTTCGTGCAATCAATGTATAACCAACTCATAGTAACAACTCATATCTCTAGGTTTGAAGAATATAAGATATTATCGTCTCATGATCACTCGTGATAAAATCCATGAAGTGATTCAAATGAGCGCGGGTTGAATCCAATACTCAGAACTTATGAGCACTCATGAGTGTTGTAGCACCACTTTGTCCACCAATTTGGACCTCTACAAACCAACCCATGACAGTCTTGATTCATATCTACTTCCAACATATGACCGACTGTGGATGGTTTGAATAACTTAATCATTCAGGAAGAGCGACTTAGTTATTCTGGAAGTCAAAACATGCAAAGTGAAACACAAGAATAAATGAATCAAATATGGTATCAAACCCTATGAATATAAATAAACACTTTTATTTATCACCATACTGATTACTCATTATTCATTGTTTCGGTTTTATCAACTTTATACTTGAATTAAAAACACTAGTTGTCCCATGCTCCAAGCATGTACATTATGTTTTTCTTAAACAATAGCTTTGCCATACACCAAGTATGCACTCTATGTTTGTCTATGATCCTTACTTTGTGAAATAAACCAATTGAACATAATTTCAATGATTCTAATTTCACACTCCCAAATCCTTATCGAAAAATGTGAGAATTTCAAATTCCTATCATTTATCGAAATCTGTTTAGATTTTAAACTTATATGCACTGACCCTCCTGTAATGAATATGTACAAAGTCACAAAGACTTGTCAACAGTCATTATAAGGTATTCCAATGGAGATCAACTCCATGGAAACTAAGTCTCATATTCAAAGTACATTGCTTTGGACATGCTTCTTGCATTAAGTTTTCTAATCTTACACAGATAACTTCCACCTATGGAGACAACTCCATGTTCTCATTTTGACTATCACTTCTGAATAAGAGATGCCTCTTTTCAGAATATGTCAATATGGTCCTTCTAAAATTAGGACTATACTTCCAACTGTCCCTGAGCAACCAATCTTTGGTAAACCTCAGATTGTACTCGACAATTGCTTAATCATTTTAGTCATATCCAATTCTAGACCTTTTCCCTTCTTAATGCCTCTGGGCATTTGGAAAAATTTAGAAATGACAAATATTATAGCACATGCAATCGATCCTGTACCCAAAGCAAATGGTACACGATTCATGATGTCTCACATAAAGACATGATTCTAGACCAGTCTTTTGCTACAATATTTTTATTTGCCATGTTTTCAAAATTTGACTATGAAGAGGGATGCCGTAATCATAATCGAATTTTGAGAACGCAATATATAGAATTTCCTTAAGTTGAACCAATCCAACATGAAATTCATATATATATATATATATTCTTGACTAAAGATGATTAAGGTCTCAATCTAAGCCTTTAGAATTGAAATGAAGTATAATTTCCTCTCCCTTAATTATAGCAAAACAACTTTTTCAATCCCTGCAGCCTCACGAATTGAAACTTTTGTTTTCTATAATTAACATTGCTAACTTGCAACACTAACAATAATTATCATGCTCCCACTAACATGATGATTATTAGCATAACACTTATGATCCCACTAGCTTTGACATGTACTCAGAAATCAGCTGGACTTCTAGAAATCAATACTTTATTGACTTTCTTACCAAAGTTCAGATTTCTGATACGAGATGCTTTGATAAAACTTTATCCAAATCATACACCTTTCCTTAGATAGCATGCATGTGTGTCTAAACAATTTCAGAACTATGAAAAGGGATGTCGTAATCATAGTTTCAATTGTTTAGACCTTTTGCCATCTGCTTCAAATCTACTTGGTGGAAGTGTTTCCTCACCATCATTTTCATGAATCGGAGAGAAACCTTATGACCCTTAGATTTTATGGTGTATGTGTTCTTATCCATGTGAATCGTCAAAAAACCATAGTCACAAGACAAGGATAATGACAAATCCAAACTCATATGGACTGAACTTATGCAATCTTAACTTCTTGCCACCTGGCAGTACAGGGCCTGCCATTGCTTCCAAGTTGTTATGCAACCAATTGAGAACTTTCAGAACTCCTATGCAAAGCCAACTTTAACTGGAATGGGCACAGAATATGTTAACACGATAGGTTATAAACCTCAAGTCGTGTGCTAGTGAAGAACCTCAGGTTTTATTCTTGATTAGTTCTTGAATTTTTTTTAGGATCTTTAAGACTCCCACTATCCTCTTGACATATAAGACTATCTTGCCAAATATTCAAGAGATAGTGCGGATTCTTTATCAAGACAAACACTTCACACAATTGGCCTTAGTTGGTCTTTGTTTTATCCAAAACATCACAACTTACCAATTTCAAATGTACAAGAGTAGGACACTTTTACTCTTACATTTCACAAGTGTTTTAAACCTTTCTTTAAGATATGTCACTCAAGTTACAATCTTGGAGTATGACTCTAAGAATTCTTTTGGAACGAAGTATGACTCATCTTCCTGATCTAACCATTTCAACAATTCATGACTCCTCTTCTTAGTCATAAGAATGCACTAAGATGACCTTTAGAGGACTAACTGTGATATGATTTCTAAATCATTAAGATGATCACAAACATGATACTAAAGTACTCTCCCATCTTTTCAGATTTGAGAAACTTTTATCTTTCTCCCTAATTTGATTCTTCCCATTCGTTCTGCCATACATTGAGACTTTTCCAATGTTTCAGAATTATACTTAAACTTGTAAGTATAACCGTATTTGCTAAACTTTAGTAAATCAAATAGTCTTAACGAGCTTTGTGGTGGACATGACCAGTGCAAAAGAATGTGTACTCGATCCCTTTAGTCCTTCACTTGACTCACACATCCATGTGAACAAGTAATTAGTCTTGATTTTCCAATGCTTGAAAGTTCTCATTCATCATACTATTCAACTTGCATGAATCCAAGTTTCGGTCCAATTGAAACTTGGGCGATGAGGAACTTTCCTGATTTGGTAAATTTAGACACTACCACAAATGAAAGAATCAAATCCATTTTCCAATATTGCTATCAATGGAATCTTATAAGCAACAACTTTTCACAAATGCCATTGTAAGGATACTTAAAATAAATAAAATCAAAACCTTTTTCTTTTATTTTAAAACTTTGCGGAAAAACTTATCCTTACAATCCATATGAAAACCTTGTTGTTATCTATTCCTAAGCAATATAAATATCATAACTCTTAAGTAATAGCCCAAAATTCTGATCACCGAGCCATGCGATTGAAATCCATCTTCGCGATCAGAATCAGCATGTACTTAACAGAGTTAGACAATGGACTTTACCTGAAGTAGAGCCAAACTTATTGACTTTAACATCCTTAGGTAAATTTGGCAGCTTCGTAACCAATGCCCCTTCCTTTGGCAATAGTTACCTATGGACCCTTGATAATGAGACTATCTCAGACTTCGCCTCTCTCTTTACCATTGGGTCAACCGAGTTGACTATGGCCGATCCCTTTCCATTGGGAAGAGAGAGCTTTACTGGATATCCAATGTCATCATTGTCAATGTCCATAGCGTTTTAGGAAGTTGATCTTAGCAAATAGATAAGATCATTAAGGGTCTTGTCTTAATCTGTTTCATAGGATTCCCAAAAGAACTCACTATGTGACTTAGAAAGTAGTTGAGCCACCAACTTTCTCAAGACTTTGACACCTAACTCTCCCGGCTTGTCAATATGTGACTACATCTCCAAGATGTGATCACACCTAGACCTTGCCTTGCCAATAGGGCTTGAGTGACCTTAAACTTTTTAGGAACTTGTGGGTTAGGGAGAATAATTGGAGGAGGTGAAAGAAGTATGATATACATGGGACATCATCTTCATTTAGGAAAGCTTGTTTCAAGAGATTTGGGAAGATCATAAATGTCTAGACCAGACATCTTTTTGGGAGATATTCAAGATAGTTGATTTAAAGTCCTTAATATGACACCCAATATGAAATATTAAGGCTAGGACCCAACAAACTATTTTATAACTTAGAAGAGGGATGCCGTAATCCAAGCTATAAAATATTTGAAGGTAGGTGAATGACGATTCACCAATTTCCACCATGAAAAACGAAATAATTTATTAGGTTTTAATTGGATTTGAAAGTCCTAGATCTTTGAGATTCATTGAACTGTTCAAAGGCATGTTTGAATCTCGAGTGTGCCCTTCAGGTTCTGTGACTGGGATGCCGAAGATCACAAAACAAGGTGTGAATAACCATGCAAATATACTTGGTACCCTTAATATTTACCCCTTAATCAGTGTGCCGGTTAACCACACACGCTCCACCGATACTATGATAAATATTAAGTTACCCTTTGCCTACCTTGTTAAGTCCAGGTTAGTGTGCCGGTTAACCACACACGCTCCACTAACGACTTAAGCAAAGTGCAAAGTGTAATTTCATGGGTTAGCACCAAATTCACATTTTCCAAAGTAACTAAGATTGGGTATTAATAAGAGTTTAGTTACTTAGTATTTATCATTAATACTTTTAATGAAAGGAGAATTATAGTCCTTGTCCTACCCGTTTGGCTAACGACCCTCCACCAGTCAAGGAAGCGGTGGGTGAGAGTGGACACCCATTAAACTGCCATTTTATAGGCAGTAAACTTATACCCCCCTTATAGACCGGCTTCGTGAATGAGGCCTACTAACGGTAAGACCGACTTTACTCTTATACATATATATAAATATTATTAACTTATAATATTATAAAGTATAAGGGTTGAATTTTAACTTTTAAAATTCTAAGGGCTAACTTGGAATTAAAGTATTCATAAGTGAAAACTTTTCAAATTCCAAAACTTGAGGGCAAGTTTTGAAACTATTCAAAACTAATTAATTCCATAACTTATGAGTTTAAAGTAGTTTTAATTAAAAAAAAAACGCTTCAAGTTCCATAACTTGAGAACAAGTTATGGAAGACTTTAAACTAATTAATAAAAAAAAATAACTTTTGTTTTATTGTAACTTATGGAACTAATTAAGGTTACTTTTTTTTTAATTTAATGAAGAGACTCTTGAACCTCCATAACTTGAGGACAAGTTATGGAGTCATAAAACCATTTAATTAGAACTAGACTCTTCATTTTGTAACCTTTGCCAACTTTTATGAGTTTTATGATTCTTAAATGTGACTTTTCATAGAACTTGAGGACAAGTTACAAAAACACACTTTGGAATCAACTCTTAGATTAAAATGGATTGAAAACAACTATTTCACACAACTTTTCTATTAATCTAAGAACCTCATAAGAACAAGATAATTCAAATCATCAATCTTCAAGAAATTAGCATGAACATACAAACTAATACAAATCTTGAAATTATGACAATTATCTTAGAAATTGGATTAGCATGAACATTACCACATCAAAAACAAGTTTATAAGTCCAAAAACATCTTAGGGTAATGTTCCTAGTCCAATTCCAGCCAAAACAATCGAATATATGCATCCAACTCGATTTTTCAGCTACTTTTGCAAGTATAACAAGAAAACAAGCCTAGGCTCTGATACCACTGTTGGGTTTTGAGCATTCTAACACTCCTAAGTGTACATGCAACCCTAAATACCTTGGATCTATGTTTTCTCTATTATACATACAATTATGAACATCCAAGGTATTATCCTAATCTAGCATACAAAATAATAAATATAACAAGATATAATACATACCTCTTTGATGTAGAATGTCTTCATGAAGCTTGAGTGCCTAGTGCCCCAAGTGTGACACCTCAAATGGTTCACACAACACCAAATACACTTGGAATAACTTGAGAGAAACTTGAACACTCCTTGAAATCGTCTAGCCCTCACACTCACACATTAGTGCACGATTTCTTGAGCCATGAGATTCTTTTATATGGTGGCTATTAGGGTTACACCATGTAACTCATAACTTTACCCATTCCTTATGCTCCATGGATTTTAACCTCCATGGAGTATCCATGGGTCACCCCATGGACTTAGTCCAACATAAGGAATCTTGGATCACAAGCCCACATATATAAGAATGAATGATTTACACAATCAACCCATATATTTAATTAGTCTCCTTTTGATCACTTAATTAATTCCAAATTAATTCTTGACCAATACTAATTAAATAACCTTATTAATATATTAGAACTTATAATATATTAACCAACCTTAAGTGTTATTTCTCTCATTATAGTCTATCCAAATGCATGATGCCATGCAACCCAAATGGACCATGCCGGGTCGGGTCAAGTCTTACCAATTATAGTTATGGACTTAGACATTAATCCAACAAACATATCATAACATGTATGGGTATCTTGGGGAAAACTTACTTGAGCTCGACTGATTGCACGCATCACACATCTTGTTCTTTTCAAAGTTCTTTTCTCTTTTCAAATTCTTTTCGAACTTCCTTTACAAAATGATTTTACTTTTGAAAATTTTCATACCAAGTCCTTAGTTTGAGTTCAGACACACCCGAGAGTGTACCCGAATCCCTCAAACCAAGGCTCTGATACCAACTTGTAACATCCCAAAATTCAAGACCAAAAATTTCGTTTTAATTAAGTTATTATATAAAACCAACAGTATAAAAACATTCATATTAATATCTCATGTCAAAACCAAAGTGTCAATAATCAAAACATATTATCATAAAACCATATCAGAGTGTAATCCCAAAGATCTCATGTGCGGAAAACATAGTCTGATGCGCAGCGATCAAGCCGACTCCTTTCCTTTGAAAACGAGTACCTGAAACCAAAACTGTAAACCGTAAGCACGAAGCTTAGTGAGTTCCCCCATCATACCACATACCATACAATCATATAACATACATACTGCCATGCATATCTGGGTGCCCGACCTACCCCTTCGGTCCTCTCGACCGGTGACCTTGCCTAGCATATCTGGTTGCTGGCCTACCCCTTCGGTCCTCTCGACCGGTGACTGCCTAGCATATCAGGGTGCTGGCCTACCCTTCAGTATCTTTCAACCGGTAACCGGGAGCTGGCCTCCCCTTCGGTATCTTTCAACCGGTAACCGGGGACTATTTCACCCCTATCACTACTACATAAAACCCTAGCATATAAACATAAATCACATACTGCCTACCAAATCTGGGTGCTGGCCTACCCCTTCGGTCCTGTCGACCGGTAACTGGGGACTGTTTCACCCCTACTACTACCACATAATATCATATCACATATATCATAATCTGGCTAGCATGGATGGGTACTAAACTACCCCTTCGGTCCTATGGACCGGTAACCAGCGACTATTTCACCCCCTACTACCACTATCACATAACATCATAACATGCTAGAACATAAAACATATCAGGTAGCAGCAACCTAGATGAATATCACAAAGACAATTATCTAACATACAACTCCTACTGGTGGGCCGACATTGTGGCCGTAGACCCACCGCTACTGGAAGGTAACTCACCTCACACTGATGAAGTCTCGTAGATACAATCCCACACTGCTGAAGTCCCGCAGACTCAACCCCAACTACTGGATGACAGATTCCCGAACTGTCAACACCAAAATAACACCCAATTAATAATTGGGTTCCACTACATAACCATGAGTACATACTTTGGATAATTACTACATGACCCCAAGCTTGGCTTTATGCAAGCCCAAGGACCAATCCATAGGCCCAAAGTCAACTAGGAAATCAAAGGCCAACATATGGCCCAATTTTCCAAATTGGGCCCAAGCCTTCACATGGTCTTATTCTAAGGCCCAAGATCATATAATCATTAGGGCCCAAACTATGGCCCATCTATGGCCTAATTTTCCAAATTGGGCCCAAACCCATTACATGGGCCTTACCCTAGGCCCATTAAATTATTCTAGTCAAATTGCTTGACTTTGGATGGCCCATTAATAACCCAATCATCAAGGCCCAGTAAAGAGGCCCAACAATAAACCCAAGTGAAATTAGGATTTCATATAAAATGACGATTAGGGTTAAGTGTTTCTCACTTAACCCATTAAGGACTTAATCCTCTAAGGACTTAATCCTCTAAGGACTTAATCCATTAAGTCCAATATTGCTTAGATTAATCTTTGCCAATGATTATTATTTAATATCTCAAGTTATTAAATAATTCTCGTGTGCCCCGGTTAATTCCCCAAATTAGGGTTTTCCAAACCCTAATTAGGGTTTCCAACCCAAATACTAGCCCATTTATCAATTTGTTTGACTTTTAGGTCAATTAGGGCTTTATTGGGCCTTTTAGGCCCACTAGAATATCATTAAGCCCATTAGGGTTTTAATGGGTCAATTAGGGTCCATTAGGGCTTACAAGGCCTAGTAGGGTTTCAAGCACCCTAAACGAATCGAACTCAACAAGGCAAGCACACCGCCACCCGACACGGCGGCCGGTGGTGGTTTTCAATTTCTTTTCATTATTCTTTTTTCTAGTTACATTTTACAATGCTAACTCCCATAATCATACACACACATACTAATACAAACACATATAGATAATGACCTAGCGGTGGCCGGCGGCGGCATGTTGTGGCAGCCACCATGGTTGGCAGCCATGGTGGGTATTTTTTCCATTTCCCGGCCATCAAACAATCCCCACACAACACCCACTCCACTGTAGCAATAAACCACACACACCAAAGCACGCACAGCCACCCTCTACGGTGGCTAGAGGCGGCAGACTAGGGTAGCGACCCCTATGCATTTTGCTCGGACTCCGAAAGCAGCCACCCACATGGTGGCATTCAACAAACGGCAGAGACCCACAAAGGTTGCAGCAGCGGCTAATGACCGAACAGAAGCGGCAGCCACGCTCCAGCTACCCGGCGGCGACAGCAGTAAAGTAACAATGACGGCTGGCGGCTTTCGGCCTCGTCGTCGACTGATATTGCAGCTCCACCGACGGCGTAGGTGGCAGTCGGTCCTTGCGGTGGTTGATTTGAATCCTCATCAACAATGATGGTGCCAGAGATCGTAGAAGCGAAGTGGCGGCAGCCACACTTGGTGAAATAGCCGCGTAACGGTGCTGTCCATCTTGAGACCCAACCACGGCCCTTCGACCGGTCCTTTCCAATGGCGGCGTCGATCTCGGCGGTTCTTCTCGGCAACCCGACGTCCGACAACGGTAGAGATGGCGAAGAGGAAGGCAGGCGACGGCTGGAGTCTTCACATGGCGGCTAGAGAGAAATGAGTTAGGGTTAGGGTTTGCTTAACCCTTTATACCCGGCTCCACTCAAGAGTTTGCCATAATGGCAATAACAGTCCCTCCATGCCCCTTTTATTCAAATGTAATCCATATTTTACCTTTTTAACCCCTGCCATCTACATTACATATTAGGTCCGAGATTTACAATACAGCCCCTCCCCCCCACTAATCCTTTTCATATTTGGCCCAGAATTTACCAAATACCCCTGTCTTCTAAAAATCTTTACAAAAGAAATCCCGGAACTTACACTTTTAACCCCAAACTTCTAAAACTGACAATTAACCCCTCGAGACCAACACTCTGCCATATAATTACTGATTTCTGGGCTACGATTCATTCGTCGATTTATTTATTTATTTTTTAAATAAATAAACGGGGTGTTACAAAAATAACCATCTCAGAAACATAAGTTTCACGACTTAGTGAATAACAACTACAATAACCTACTCACATAAATCACACAAATCATATATATCGCAATCAAGTAATCATCGAAAATATGTAATAAATAAATTACAACAATTAGTGGTATTCTTATATACTCTTATCAACTCTAATAATATTCAGTTTTTCAATAATGATCTAGTACTCAGTAATGATCTCCCTCTCTCTTAGTGATGATGTCTCTCTCTCATAATCAATATCTCACTTGTTAACGTATCCCTCAGGGAAAACGTCAAAAAAGGAGAAGTCAAACTAACTCCAAGCTTGGCCTAGTTAGAATCTGGTCGTATCCAATCTGAGGCCAAGGCCGGGCCTTCGCCAACGCAGAGTCACTGGTATGGCGGTTAAGGGGGAGAATTGTGCCTTGCCCTCTTCTCCCAGAAGAAATACCTCGAAAAACGTGGGACCAATCAGAGAGTTCCACTTTGTGACAACCTGAAATTTACTCCGTCACTGTAACCCGTTTCCGTTAATAAAAGTTAGTTTTATTAAAATTTTCCGTTAACTTATATTTATCTAAATAATTCATTTTTGAATTATTATTATAATATATTTATTGACGGGATAAAAACAACTAGGTCGGGTTACGGTTAGCTTACCGGGTAAAAACATTTAGCTCCGTTTAAACGACAGTGTATGGTGGGTCCCCACTAGGCAGCCATATATAAAGGAGGAGTGTCCACCTTTAGAGCCTTTTCCCACCTTGGAGCTTTCTCTCTCTACTCTCTCTCTCTAAAATCGGGTTTGGCTCAAGAACACCACTTTCAAGCCTCAAAAATCAAAGGTAATCTTCCTAACTTGATTTTCTAGCTTGGTATTCATGCTATTTCGAGTTGGATCATCCAAATACCCCAACATGCATGTGTTTACGGTTTGGGGAGCCTCCCAAAACCGTAAACTCCTATGTGAGGGTTTTTGAAGCCCCAAAACACTTCCAAACCTTCTCTAATGCTTAGATATAGCTTAGATACTTGCATGCATGGACTAAGGAACCCAAGATCATGACTTTTTGGCCATAAACTTGAGTTTACGGTTCTTGAACATTCAAGAACCGTAAACCCAAAACCGTAAACACCTCAAATGGTGTTTTGATGCCCCTAAACCCTTCCTTAGCTTGTTTGATGAACTAGAAACTAGTGTAGATGAGCGTAGGACCTTGAAACATAAAATGGTTGAAGTGGTCAAGGGTTTACGGCCGTAAACCCTAGAGTTTACGACCGTAAACTCCCAAGGAGTGGTCCATGGACCGTAAACTCCAAGGGAGTACCCAATTGAACCCTAATCACTTCCCAAGCCCTTGAATTGATCCTAGGAACCTTCCTTGTGATGCATGAGACCTTTAGACACACAAACTCACCATTTCCATGAGTTTACGGCCGTAAACTCATGGGGGAAATGGTCTCCCAACCGTAAACACACTTAAGTGTGGCCAAGTGAAGTGTAAACTCCATAGTGAGGCTATACACTCCTTAGATGCAACCTTTAGCACTCCTAACACTTGAAACAAAGTGTTTTCATTCATTAAAGTGCCCTTACTCACTTAATTAGTGATTACACAACTAATTAGATACTTTATACATCACTACATGTTACATAGGATCCGTAGGTGTGTTCAAGTCCTCACTTGACGCCTAGCATCCTACCCGGCGTTTCCATCCACTTCACTCACTACAGGTGAGTTCATACCCCTAAATGAACCTTTTTAAATGTTTTTAACTGTTTATGGGGGGGAATACAAGTTGAACCAAATAAGTTATAGTAACAATCGCATGTGAATTATAACTTGCAACCAAAAGGATTTTCTACACTATTAACTGTTTTTACCACCAAAAAGGGATTTTCTATATTTTCAACTATATTGCCAATTAAACTGTTTTCAAATGCTTACCAAATTCATTTTCGTGTTAAATCACTATAAAACTATTTTCCAAAATTCGTTTAAACTAATTTTTATTCTCAAACCATATCTACACCAATATATTTATATAAGTAAGACTTGAAGGACTTAGGACTAATAGCTCACCTTATTTCCTGTTCTTGTTTGATTGTGGGCTTAGGGTATTTTGTTATTAGTCCGACTCTCGTTGAATTCTTAGTTATATATCTTATATATTTGTGTCAGATATAAAAGTTTTCATATCAGTTCAATGCCTTTGAATATCAAGGACATACAACCAACATTACTATTTAACTATAATAGGTATAGTTAAGGATTACTACTCATTGCTGCTATTGCCATGACAACTACCAGAGTCAGTTCAGTTGTGAGTCAATACATGCTATGTACTATACAAGAGAACACTATATATTATACAAGGAGAACATTACATACTATACAAAGAGAACACTATATGCTATACAAAGAGAACAATACACACTATACAAGAGAACTTACTAAAATCGAATGTGGCATACTATTTCTCGATACGACACATCTTTGTGCTATCACCGCGTAACCAGAGTCTCCTGGAGGGAGAGCGGGGATTATGTGTATAGATCTATACGGGACAGACACTCCCACATCCCGACTGCTAGCTACAGTCCGAGCCGTCTAGGCCCAGGGGTGACAAAATGTCACATCACTACATATGACTCGGAGGGTCAAAGGGATTCGATCGTCAATCAGCATGGTTACGTACGAGTTCACATTCAAACCTTTAATTAATACTTTAAGAATTAAAGGCAACAGACTCCCTGAGGAGTATTGTACATTTAATACTACCTGGAGCCTGCATTTCATTTCATATGGCCGACAGTGATACTGTTGGGGTAAAAACATTTTTCTCATTACTATACATGAATAAAGTCTAAAACTATATTTTCAAACTAATAACTACTGGGAAAACTTGTACATTATCAAAGGAACAAACAAACCATCGGGTCTTGGTGAAGACTACTTTTCTGGAAAACATAGGGTTTTCTAGGGCTCATACTATTTTCAAACACCGAAATCTTTTTTTTTACAATGTATAAATGTGAATATTTTTATACAGGAAATGACACTAAATACTTATGAACTCACCAGCTTTATGCTGATAAACGTTTTCAAAATAACTTGTATTCTCAGGTCATCAGTAGACAGGTACGGATGCAGCTTTTGAGGAGACGGAGCACACATAAGACTCCACTTTATTTTGATTGTATTTTTTGTGTCTAACATTTGTACTGAACACGTTTGTATTACAATTATTATCTTAATGCAATGGATGTTGTTGCTTGTCTTTACTATTATGCTTTGTTATGATACTGTACATGACGTCCTCCACCCCAGAACGTATTCCGCCGTTCTCGGTTTTGGGGTGTGACACACTTGCCCATCTGACGACAGCCACGATCATCATAATATCAAAGATTCTCCTCTAGCCAATGAGGCGACGAGGCAAAAAGACGTAATGGAGAATCCTTCAATACGGATCCGCCACGTCACGTCTCACGAGCGAAGGCTCAACAGAATCAGTTAGGAGGCATGTGTCTCTCAATCAGACATAAAAGGACCCTTCTTCCTCATGAAGGAGGGGACGAAACTCTTTTTCCTCTGAATTACCCTTTCTTCTCTCAAAATCAATTCTAACTTGATCGTCGGAGCTTCGTCCCGGGAATCCCTCCCGGACTTCGACTAACGATCATCTTTCTCTTTTTGTACTGTGATATCAGGAGAAGGAACCAGCTTAATTCTCAACCTCGATCTCAATTCAACCATCTCTGACATATCACAACATTTGGTACCATCCGGACGTATCTCCAGAACAATACATCCACGAAGCACAACCAAAGAGCAAAAATGGCAGGCGAAATTCCGACGACGTCAAGAGCACCAAAGACAGGCCCAGTGCGTCCAATGCAACCGTTAGATGGATGGCAAGTTCCCATCCAGGAAGAACACGCTTCAAATCGCATGTCAGTCTCACAGACACCATCCAACTCTGCAGCTGAAACGGCGGCAACCTACATAGCCAGTCTATAGCTCCCAACAGTTAACCTACCTCCACAAGCAGCAATCCTAACCACAATTCCACAGATTGTCACAACACAACAAATAGAGATACCTGTTTCGCAGCAACAATCGTTTCCATACACTTCGGGCACCGGAACCTGGATCCCTCACAATATTCAACCACAGTCACAATATTTATCGATGGTCTACCCACACGCCACCATGGCAGGCTTGCCCCACGTGCCGTTGTTCGTACAACAACCATCGGTCTTCAACCCGTTCGCACAACAGGCTCCAGGTTCAATCCCAGAAGTGTCTCAGCCGCAAGTCATAGGTGTGCATACCTCGATAAACCAGGGATCCAACTCCTATGGACCTGACGTTCATTTCTTAGTAGCACCTGAATTTAACCCCTTCATGATGGCCGCTCAACCATTCAATCAGTCTACGCAACAGTACACAGGAGCAAACCCATGATGGGTTTTAAGCATATCTACATTCCTATGTGCACATGCAACCCTATTTACTTTGGATCTAGGTTTTTCTCAAGTTATACATACAAATTAATTTTCCAAAGCAAGAACCCTAGATATACTATATAAAATTGAAATCTATACATATTAGGATTTAGAAGAATACCTTTATTGTTAGCTAGTAGTAACAAGTAATCCTTCTTTAATTCCTTGACCTTTGAAAACCTAGTGCCCCAAGCGTTGCACCTCTAATGGAGTCACAAACACCACAAGAAAAGAATGAGGTAGAAGGAGATAAAAATCGGCTAGGTTTCTCTTGGGAATCAAGTGACCAATTTCTAGAGGCTAAGGGGTCTTTATATACTTGTGGCTGCTAGGTTTTAGGTGAAAACCCTAATCTGATTGCTTAAGCCTTAAGCAGTCCATGGAAACCTTCCAGAAGGCCCCCTTGGACGAAATCTTCTATGGGCTTCCCATAGATTTCGTCCAACCCTTCCAAGGTGATCCAACAACCCATTTTGCAACTATCAATGATTTGCAAAACCAGTCCCCTTACTTTTAATTAGTTACTTTAATCCCAAAATTAATTCCAAATTAATTTCTGAATAATACTAACTAAATAATATGATTTCTCAATTAATATATTATTCTTATAATATATTAATAAACCATTAATTAACCTCTTTCTCCAAAACTCATTCTGTCCAGTTGCTATGATGAAGGCAACCCAAAAGGACTATGCTCTAATCAAATCAGGTACATACCAAATATAGTTATGGACTTAGACACCTAATCCAACAGTCTCCCACTTGGATAAGTCTAATAACTATAATTGCAAGTATGGCTTCAGAATCTGATCAACAATCGTAGCTTTCAAAAGTCGTTGTCGAACTCTGACCTAGTCAATGACGTGTCCTTTAGATAAGGGATCATATAATCCTTCGTTCTACAAGATATCGTGTGGACAAATACATGGAATAGAGTCATACTCAATGTCTAACAATTTATTTCCCGATTTCAGATTTGTTTGACAACGAACTTAATTGAACACATCAATTCAGTCATGACTGGATCCGACACATAACTCAACACAAAATCATCGAGGGGCCCAAGATATCGCTTTTCCCCTTTAGATAAAAGGAACATATAAACTTTGACTTATATGCTTGTACTATTTTCTCATCAAATCGTACACAACAATGCGTTTTATAACATCAAGTTACTGATGCGTTTACGCATTATCAATGCACAACCAACTTGCAAACAACAACTCATATATCTCGGTTTAAAGATTATACGATATTATCGTCTCATAATCACTCGAGATAAATTCCATGAAGTGATTCAAATAAGCGTGGGTTTAATCCAATACTCAAATCCTATTTCAGGAGTACTCATGAACGTTGCAGCAAACCTTTGCTATGTCTAAACACTTAGACAATCTACAAGCCAATTCATGACAGTCTTCATTCAATACTTACTTCCAAAGTATGATCGACTGTGGATAGTTTGAATAACCTATGAGTAGTATGTCATCAACATACAATATTAGAAAACTAACTATACTCCCACTAGGTTTGACATACACACATGACTCATCATCACTTCTAGAGAAACCAAACTATTTGACTTTCTCATCGAAACAAAGATTCCATCAGCGAGATGCTTGCTTCAATCCATAAATGGATTTTTCAAGCTTCCACACTCTATTGGGGTATTTAGCATTTACAAAACCTTCTGTCTGACACATGTAAACATCTTAAGCCAGCTTCCCATTAAGGAAAGCGGTTTTGACATCTATCTGCCAGATTTCATAATCATGAAACGCAACGATAGCTAACATAACCCTAATAGACTTGATCTTGGCCACTGGTGAGAAAGTCTCATCATAGTCAACCCCTGGGGATTGAGTAAAGCCCTTCGTAACCAGTCGTGCCTTGAACGTATGCACATTTCCATCCATGTCGGTCTTCTTCTTGAAGATCCATTTGCACCCAACTGTCTTTCGACCTGGTACATTGTCAATCAAGTTCCAAACCTGATTGTCATACATGGACTGGATCTCGCTATCCATCGCCTCTTTCCACTTAGTAGACTCAGGGCCCACCATAGCTTCCTTGTAGTTATTAGGTTCATCCAAATTTATTAGTGTACTATCACTGATAAACGTATCACATTCTGCAGTTATATGGAAACCATACAATATAGGTGGAACGCTAACTCTACTGGAACGCCTGAGAGGTAATGATTCGTCAATCGATTCAACAAGAATCTCTTCCTCAGGTTGATCGCTAGTGTTTGAGGTTCCTTCACCGCTTGATTCTTGAATCTCTTGAAGATCAATTTGCCTCCCACTGTCCTCTTGGCATATGAGTTCCCTCTCGCGGGAAACCCCTCTCCTTGCTACGAAGACCACGTTGTCACTAGGTCTGTAGAAAAGATATCCAAAGGATTTCTATGGGTAGCCGATGAAAATACATCCCTCACTTCGAGGTTCAATCTTTTCATGAGTCTCTCGTATTATGAAGGCTTCACAACCCCAAACCTTGATATGTTCCAACGAGGGAACCTTCCCTGTCCACATCTCGTGAGGTGTTTCAGCAACCTTCTTAGTTGGGACTAGATTAAGGATATGGGCGGCAGTCTCTAAGGCATACCCTATAATGAGATTGGTAGTGAAGCTCGACTCATCATGGAACGAACCATGTCCAACAAGGTTTGATTGCACCTCTCAGCCACACCATTAAGTTGTGGTGTCCTAGGAGGCAACAACTGTGAAACAATTCCACATTCCTTAAGATAGTCATGGAACTCGATGCTAAGATACTCACCACCCCTATCGGATCTGAGCATCTTGATCTTCCTGCCCAATTGATTCTCCACTTCTTGCTTAAACTCTTTGAACTTTTCAAAGGTTTCTGACTTGTGCTTGATTAAGTAGATATATCCATATCTACTATAATCATCGGTAAAAGTCACATAGAAGCGGTTTGCATCCCGTGTGGTGGATCTAAAGGGCCCACACACATCTGTGTGTATGAGATCCAACAATCCCTCACCTCTTTCACAAGTACCAGTGAAAGGTGGTTTAGTCATCTTTCCAAGCAAACAAGATTCACATGTTTCATCTAACTTTAGGTCAAATGACTCCAACACTCCATCCTTTTGGAGTTGGGCAATGCGCTTCTTGTTGACATGTCCAAGATGACAATGCCACAAACATCCCTTGTCTAAATCACTAGACGAATCAATATGCAACACATTATTTCCTAAGTTATCTACAACCATCACAGTTTCATATACTCCATTACAAGGCAATGATTCAAAATAAAAAGTACCATTATAATAAGGATTAATAGAACACTTTCATTATTAAATGAATATCTAAAACCTTGTCTGTACAAACCATGAAAAGAAATAATATTCCTCTTCATTTCTGACGAGTAGCAACAATCATTCAAATCTAATCCTAACCCACTATTAATCACTAAAGAGTAAACTCCGATCTTGGTGACAAGCGACGATTTCCTATTCCCCATTATCAGGTTCATCTTCCCATGCTCCACATCCCTACTTCTTCTTAGCCCCTGCAAATCAGAACAAATGTGAAAACCACATCCTGTATCAAGGACCCAAGAACTATCATGTGATGAGTTATTAGATAGAATAGTATAAATACCTGCAAAAGATGGCTTTATATTCTCATCCTTTATGTCGTGCAAGTATTTCGGGCATCTTCTCTTCCAATGCCCCTTCTCATGGCAATAGAAGCACGTTGCTTCTTTTGGATCGGATGCAGGAGGGGCAGAACCGGTTTTTGCTTTGGATCCACTTGAAAAGATCCATCATTAGACTTTCCTTTCTAGTTCTTTGAGGGAGCTTTCCTTTTTTTCCTTTTCCCATGTCCAATAGTCAGGACTGGGGCAGCAGCAGGAGTGGAGTCGACAGCTTTGCCTTTCATTCCACTTTCAGCAGTTCTTAATAAACCTTGAAGCTTGCTCAAAGATACTTCCTCCTTGCTCAGATGATAAGTCATCTTGAACTGATCATAGCAGGGAGGCAAAGAGTGTAAAACTATGTCTATAGCCAACTCTTCATCAAAGTTGACAATCAACTTGAGAAAACGGTCCACATACCTCTGCATCCTTTGTAGGCGGGCCGTGATGGACTATCCATCCTTCATTTTGGTTGTTATGAATGAGGTGACTATCTCATACCTCTCTTGACGTGCTCTCTGATGGTAGTTTTCCATCAGGTCCTGGCACATCTCGTAAGGCTAGTAGTCCTCGTAGAAACGCTGAACTTCTGGAGTCATAGTGGCCACCATAATGCACGACACTTTGGTCGCTTCCTTGCATTTGGCCCTCTACTCAGCCATTTCTTGAGTAGTAGCAGTTTCTTCATTTACCTCGATGAGTTCATTGTCGAGAATATCTTCCTTATCCTCGTATCGTAGGGCCATCCTAATGTTTCTGATCAAATCATTGAAGTTGGATCCATCAAATGTGACCCTCCCACAAATCTTAAGGAGCGAGAGTGGGTTTGAGGAGTTGTTGGAGAAGTTGGAGTTTGAGCCAGAAGCGTTGTTTGGGCCAAACATATGAAAAGAAGAACAAGTTTTAATTATATATCAATTCCTTAATATAACACCCAAATGAAATATCAAGGCTAGGACCCAACACAATAATTCACAATTAGAAGAGGGATGCCGTAATGTAATCATAAATTATTATGAAGGTAGGTAAATACCGATTTACCAATTCCACCATGAAAAACAAAATTTAAACACATTAGGTTTTATTAAATGAAATTCCTAGATCTTTTGAGATTCATTGAACTTTTCAATGGCATGTTTAATATCGATTATGCCCTTCAAGTTTGTAACTGGGATACCGAGGATCACAAACAAGGTGTGAATAACCATGCAAATTAGCTTGGCACTCTCGATGTCATTTACCACCTAATCAATGTGCCGGTTAACCACAGACACTCCATTGATCTATGATAATTCTCGAGCTACCCTTTTCCACCCTTGTTAGTCCAAGTTAGTGTGTCGGTTAACCACACACGCTCCACTAACGACTTGGCAAGGTGAAAAATGCAATTTCATGGACTAGCATCATTTTCAAATTTTTCCTAAAGTAACTAAGATTGAGAATTTTATAAAAAACATTTAGTTACTTATATTTATCATTATACTTATTAATGTAAGGGTTGAAGACCTGTTGTAATATGTCGAAGATGTAAGTTTATTTTACAAGGCACTTTTGTAACGAAGCGTACTGTTCAGTCCTTGTAATTTTTTGTGTGCTTTCATTTTCTTATAAATAGGGACATTACTTAGAGTTAGATAACAGTCTTTGTACAAACTTGTCTATTTTCTCTCTGTAACATTTGAAAGCATAATAGAGCTGAAACCAGATCATATTTACATCATGTGTTCAATCTATATTTGTTTAACTCTGATTTGATTCATACTTGATTCCACACTTCATCAATTGGTATCAGAGCAGGAATCATCATCTGCGATCTGATTTTCACTCTAATTCAAAAGGTTTTTGAATCAAATTTCTGGTTCAAAAAGTTCCGCACCTTTTGACGTGAAAAATCGTTCTAGATCTTCAGTTGTGATTTGATTCTGCAAATGATTTGTTGAATCGAGTATTCTACTTGATATTTATGTTTAATTCAGCAATTTGCTTTCAAATTCTCTTTGATTTCTCAAAAATTCTCAAAAATCTTCTTCCGTACATCAATGGCGAACTTCAATCTCAACTCGATGACTTCATTCTCTCACTTGCTAGGATCTTCAACTAAGATTCCTATGCTTATTCCTGAATATTATGATCAATGGGCGGATCAGATGCAAGACTACTTGAATGGAATCGATGAAGAGCTTTGGTCATGTATATCTGGGAATATTAATCCTCCGACAATTGTGCAACCAATTGGATCACCGTCTGGAACTTCAAGTGTTGATAATCAAACTGATCGATTGAAGAAACTTGAGAAAAGATGTATAAGAGAGTTACGCGGTGCATTGCCTCCAGTTGTCTATAACTATGTCAGGAGTTGTACAACTACAAAAGATATCTGGAATAATCTCAAAGACAAGTTTCAGGGTAGTGAGAAGACAAAAATAAATTCAGTTAAGCAGTGTTTGGTTGAATTGAAGGAGTTCAAGCAAAAAGATGGTGAAACGATTGAATGTTATTATGATAGGCTGAATGAGTTGATCTACAAATGTAATCGTTATGGAATCACGAGAACTGCTATGGAATTCAATATTATCTTTGTTATGGGACTTCGTAAAGAATGGAGGATTGTTAGTATGATGGTGAAAAACCAGCAAAGTTTCGATACTTCTTCTCTAAATGATTTGTACAATCAATTGAAAACTCACGAAAGTGAAGTTAATGAAATTGCTGAAGAGTCGAAGCTTGGTCTGGGAGGTCCATTAGCACTTGTCTCTAAAGTGTCTGAAAAGGAAGCAGTCGAAAAAGGTGACTCTGATGATGAAGAAGGGTTTATCATGAATTCGGATGATGAGGCAGTAGCTTTTTATTCAAACAATAGAGTCAAAAAGTTTTTCAAGAAACCGTTTGTTTCGAAGATGAAGAATGATGGAAAAGGTAATTTCGTGAATAAAGCTGCTAGAGAGGAGAAGAAGAAGTATGAGAAGAATGATGGAAAGGTAGCTGAGGAGAAGAAAGAGAAGAAACTGAAAGGAGATTTTGGTATGGATTGTCATTATTGCAACGGAGCAAATCATCTAGCAAATGATTGCATGCTTCGTAAGAAGGATGAGAAAAAGAATAGAGTAAAGGATGAAGCGTATTATGTGGAGAGATTGGAAGAGGTGCGTACGAAGGCGAAAAATTTGTCTTTGGTGGCTCAAGGTGAACAGGAGAATGATGGCACATATCAAATCTGGTCTTCGGGCTCAGATGATGAAGAAATGCGTAACCCTATGCATGGAGCCATGTATGCGAAGCTGGAGGAAGATTCGGACGAAGAGGTAACAGGCCGATGCTTTGTGTCAAAGTCTGCTGATAAGTCTCCAATGACAACTAAGGTACGTAATATTCTTCAATCTTTCAATATTCCTTTAAGTGCATATGATTCTGAAATTGTTTCTTTTGATGATACTGTTGCTTACTTTGATAATTTGGTTGTTTCTGCTAGCAACGAAGCTAAGAAATTAAGCAATCAGTTGTTAGAGACTTAGAAGAAGTTAGATTCGAAAGTTGTCAAGATAGAATGTTTAGAATTTCAAATAACAAACATTATGTGTGATCAAGATTCGTTGTCTAGAGAAGTAAAACTCTTATTAGCTCAACGAAATATCTACTGTAATTCTGCTAAACGTCTATATGGAAAATTAACTGCATTGCATCATTCGTGTGAAATTAGCAAGGAACAACATAGGAAATTATTACCTTTTCTAGCATATGAGAGAGCGAAGGTTGATAATATTTCGTATGATTGTGAGAAAAATATTGCTGAGTTTGACAAAGTTCCTGATGATAGATATGCTTATGGAATTGTAAAAATTGACGAATGTCTTGATTCAAGTGAATTAGTTAACATTGTGAATGATACTTTGACAAAATCAGAACAAATCAAAATTTTGAAAAAGTCTGAGAATTCAACATCTGATTCTCAATCTAATTTTGCTGATATTGAAGATAACTCTGACAATATTAGCGAAATTAGTGATAATGAGGATGTTGATTGTTCTCGGTTGTCTGTCATTAATGTTGCATCAAAATCTAAAGGAAAAGAAAAACTTAAGGATTTGATGGTTAAGATTGACACTGACAAACCTTCAACTTCGAAAGTTTGTGATCCTGAGTTTGTGGATATCCGAGATAGTCAAACGGATAGCAGTGATGATGAAAATGATGAAGATGATTCACACAAAAAGGTCTCATCAAACAAAGATGTGAAAGAAACTGAAATTCTGCGTGTTGTTGTTGATCAAGTGTTTGAGAACACTGAAAACTTCGAAAAAGTGTTGTCAGAAAAAGGAGCCCATTAGTGGGAAACAAACCAAGTGGTGTATCCAAATTTTAAGTGTACTGATGATGTTGTATTTCCAAATCAAGTGTTTGTCACTACTGGAAATGTTGAGAATATTAAACCAGAATTCAACAAAATGGTCGAAGATGAAAACAAGAAAACAACAGACGAAGGATTCTTTTCAAATCAAAGCACTGTCGAAAATAATCTAACAAAGAATTCATATGTTTTTCAAAGACAAAAACCACAACGCAAATGGGTTGAAAAATCGAAAATTGTGAAAGAAGTTACAAAAGTGGTTGTTGTGGAAAATGAAACTGTTGTCAAATTAAATTGCAAAGAATTTAAAGAACAAATTGACAAGTTTTCAGAAGAAAATGCAATTTCAAAAAGACAAGCACGAAAGAAGATTTTTTGGCAAACCGTGAAGTTTCAAAAGAAACAAAATGGTCTGACATTGAAAACGACTGAAAACACAAAGACTAAATCAGTTGAGAACAAGTCTTCACATTCAGCAATTCATTCAGATCAAAAGATAAATCCCACTCAAACAAATAAAAATAAATCTGAATTTTATCCAAAAACAAATTCTTCAAAAGTTTCAAACTCATCATTTTATAAAGATAACAAAAATATCTCAAAGAGTGTACAAAATCAACCATCAACACAACGATTTTCTTCTAATCAACAAACGAGGTTTTCTCAAAAACAAAAATTTCAACATCGATTTTCTCAAAATATAAGTGTTGGAAACAATGATGGAAGTCGATACGCTATGGCATTTCGACCTAAATCAAATGTTGATTTCGTCCCACAAAAACCGAATTTTCCAAATCCTACAGGGAAACAAACCTTAAAAATTTCGTACATAAAAGGATTGTCTCGTAACAAATACATCGATCATTGGCTTGAAGGAAAAGGACAAAAGTATCAATCAAGGAAATATTCTCAACAACAAATTCACGAAGCTTATGAGCATTATGTGAATACTTCGTCAACTGAAAGCTCATCTTCAAAAGATTCGAATGTATCGGTTAAAACTTGGCAACTGGTTTCGAAAGAAAAGCATGTACATACACAATCTAAAAAGACGAAGGCATGTGTCAGTGACAATCCCAAACTAACAAAAACTTATGTTTCTGTTCCTTTACCTAGTGATGTGGACTTAATTGATATTCTCAAAACTAAAGTTTGTGATTGGGTTAAAAGTTCTACATTTCAATCTGTTTTCAAAACTAATTTCCAAGGACCCAAACAGCCTTGGGTACCTAAATTCTTTCATTGATCGCAGGTATTATGTGACGAGCAATATGATGAAAAATGGTATATCGATAGTGGTTGCTCACGTCACATGACTGGTCGAAAGGAAAATTTGAGAGATTTTCGAAGTTTGGAAAATGCAGGTGTTGTGAAGTTTGGAAACAATCACAAATGTCAAGTAAAAGGCTATGGGAAAGTAACGAATGGACAGTTTACTGTAAATCGCGTTGCTTATGTCGAAAGTCTGAAACATAATTTGATAAGTGTTTCACAACTCGTTGTGGGCACTGTCAATCAAGTTGTGTTTAACGAAGAAGGAAGTATTATCTCGAAGGTTGAAACGAACGAAGGGTTGCTGAAGTCGAAACGTTATGGGGATATGTGTACTCTAGCTCTGAAACCGATTGTTGGGAAACCTTCAGTTTGTTTACTTTCGAAAGCCACATCTGATGTTAGCTGGTTATGGCATCGTCGTTTATCACATTTAAATTTTCGCAATTTAAATAAGTTGGTACTTGATGATCTTGTTCGAGGCTTACCAATTTTAAAATTTGACAATGATACCTTGTGTGCAACTTGTGAACAAGGGAAACTGCACAGAAAAGGACATCCAACTGTGATAGATTCGAAAATTGTGGAACCGTTGGAACTTCTTCATATTGACCTTTGTGGACCATCCACTGTTGAAACTCTCAATAAGAAACGGTACATTTTGGTTATTGTTGATGATTTTTCTCGATTTACTTGGGTGTATTTTCTCAGGTTAAAATCTGAAGTCGCTCAAACAATGATTGATTTTATCAAGAAAATTGAGATAAGTCTGAAGAAAAATGTTCGAAAGATCAAAAGTGATAATGGGTCTGAATATAAGAACAAAGTGCTGGATTCGTACTTAACAGAAAAAGGAATTTCGCATAACTTCTCTTCGCCTTATACACCTCAGCAAAATGGTGTAGTAGAAAGACGAAACAGGTCACTTTGCGAAGTAGCAAGAACTATGTTGACATATGCGAATCTTCCTCAATATTTATGGGCTGAAGCAGTATCAACAACATGTTTCACTCAAAATCGATCTTTCATTCATCGTCGATTTAATATCACTCCGTATGAAATCATCAATAACCGAAAACCTAATGTCAAATTCTTTCATGTTTTTGGTTGCAGGTGTTTTATAATGAATCTTAAAGATAGCCTTTCAAAATTTCAAGCCAAGGCTGACGAAGGCATATTTTTGGGATATTCGCACAATTCGGTTGTGTACAGAGTGTTAAATAAACGCACACGAAAAGTCGAAGAGACATTAAATCTTAGTTTTGATGATTATTATGTTAAACAAGTTGAAAAACAATTTGAACAAAAACCAATTATTAATGAACCATCTGATGAAACTGAAGAATCAAATTCATCTGACTTTGATTATGATTTAATTTTTGGTATTCCTGACAGGGCTGTGGATGCTGAAATTCATGCGAATGATAATCATCACTATGAATCTTCAAAGCATACTGATGACATGGAAATCCCTCAAAATATTGTAGATGATAATTCAACAACAAATTCTCCAGGAGTTGGTGAAAGTATGCATAATAATCCAGTGGAGGGAGAGCACTTGGATTCGAATACTCTGGTGAGGGGGAGCATTCTTTCGAGGGGGAGAATGGGAGAATGGATGAAGTTGTTGAGGGGGAGCATCAGAATGATCTTTCTGTTGCAATTGAACGAAATAACAATGATTTGATAAGTCTTGATGAAACTGATGAATTTCACGAAATAAATGATAATCTTTCTATTGCAGGATCTGAACATGAAGAGATGTACGAAGATGCACCTTTGGAATTTGATCCAACATATCCACCGTTAGAGAAATGGACAAGGACTCATCCGAAAGATCAAGTCATTAGGAATCCTCAAGATGGAGTATTAACAAGAGCTCAGATTCGTGCAAAGAATGAGGTATTAAACACTCATCAAGAATTTTGCATGTTTAATGTTTTCATCTCGAAAATTAAACCAAAAACAGTTAAGGTTGCAATGGAACACTCAGATTGGGTTGTTGCAATGCAATCTGAACTGGCCGAATTCGATAGAAACAAGGTATGAAGATTAATTCCTAAATCTGAAAATGTTTCGATTGTCGGGTTAAAATGGATTTTCAAAAACAAAACCGACAAGGATGGAAATATTGTACAAAATAAAGCACGTTTAGTAGTAAAAGGTTATTCGCAACAAGAAGGGATTGACTATGAAGAAACCTTTGCTCCTGTCGCAAGACTCGAGGTTGTTCGAATATTTTTAGCTTATGTAGCTCACAAGGATTTCGATGTCTATCAAATGGATGTGAAATGTGCTTTTCTCAATGGTAAACTCGAAGAAACTGTTTACGTTGAACAACCTCCAGGTTTCGTAAATGAAATGCATCCTGATCATGTGTATATATTTGATAAAGCTGTATATGGGTTAAAACAAGCACCAAGAGCATGGTATGCAACTCTTACCAGTTTCTTAAAACAGTCGAAATTTAAACAAGGATCAGTTGACCCCACATTATTTCGAAAGAAAGTTGGGAATTATCTAATGCTTGTTCAAATTTATGTCGACGATATTATTTTTGGCTCTACTGACCCTGCTTTGTCTAGTGAATTCGAAAATTTGATGAAAAGCCAATTCGAAATGAGCATGATGGGTAAAATCAATAATTTTCTTGGCTTAAACATTTATCAAAGCAGAGAAGGCATTTTCATCAACCAGGAAAAGTATACAAGGAATTTGCTCGAAAAATTTGGAATAACAAATAGCACGAAGCTAAGAGTTCCAATGGCGGTTGGCACAAGACTATCACCTTCGTTAGAAACGCCTGCGGTTGATCTTTCATTATACAGGAGCATGATAGGTTCATTACTTTATCTTACTGCAAGTAGACCTGATATCATGTTTTCTGTATGTAATTGTGCTAGATATCAAGCAAATCCATGAGAACCACATTTAATTGTTGTGAAGAATATCTTTCGTTATCTCAAGGGAACAATTTTGTTAGGATTGTGGTATCCTTCGAAAACATGATTTTTCATTCAGGCATTTTCAAATGCAGATCTAAGAGGGTGTACTTTGGATCGTAAAAGCACAAGTGGTGGATGTCAATTTCTGGATGGAAAGTTGGCGAGTTGGTAGTCGAAGAAGCAGACATGTGTTTCGATTTCCACGGCTGAAGCTGAATATGTTGCAGCTGCTGCTTGTACTTCACAAATTATTTGGATCCAGAGTCAGTTGTGAGATTATGCTGTGAATATGAAAAAGATTCCATTGTATTGTGATTCACAAAGTGCTATTCGCATTTGTTATAATCCTGTACAACATTCGAAAACAAAACATATTGCTCTTCGTTATCATTTTATCAAAGATCATGTGGAAGAAGGCAACATTGAAGTTCATTTTGTAAAAACAACTGATCAGCTTGCTGATATTTTTACAAAAGCTTTGGATGAAAAATCATTTGTTCGAATTTTGACAGGTTTGGGAATGATCGAAGCGAGTTCGGTTCCAGGAATGATTTCGAATGTATAACAAAGGAGTGCTATACAAATGTGTCGATTCAGAGGCAATAATACGTTATTCAGCGGTTACTGTTCATAGTCAACGCTTCGACACGCTTCGAATTCGACAATGTGCATGATGGTTATGTGGTACAAAGTTTCGTTAGTTTGTCAAAATTTTCGTAAGGTTGTTTCATTTTCGTCAGTTTACAAATTTTTTACTTGTCTATAAAAATGTCTTTCGTTAGTTTGTATCTTAGCATTATTTTCGAAAAATCAAAAACTACAAAAAGATTTTCTTTTGCTCATTGTTTTCTTTTTCGAAAAATTCACAAAAACACAAAAATATTTTCTTTCTGTTAGAAAAATCAAAAATATCAAAAAGATTTTTGTTATTTTCTTTATATTTTCTTTATGCAGATTACACGAAAGTCTTTTCAAGGGTCATGCTTGCGTTTCTATGGAAAGGTACAATTTCGATAACTATGTACTAGTTAGACTGTCCCTAGAAGCAACCTGCAGCATGTCGACCCAAGCCTCCAAAGACTCAATGTGTGTTTACGAAAGCCTTAATGAAAATTTTCATACGAAAATTTCTTCCCAAGTCAGGCTTATATTCACATTACTCAATAGAGCTACCTTACTCTTCTGACATGAGTTAAGAGTTTTCTGTTTTGTCCGAAGATAACAGAGGTACAATTCGTTTCTCAAAACAAATCTTTTTCATCATAAAGTTCTAACACATTTCACACACAATGACATATGTCCGAGAGGTCATTGATCAAAGCAATCATGACTTAGGCATGTCCAAAGTCTGTGTTAATGATCTAACATCATGAGACCGTGATGAAAGTGAAACCCAACCATTCGAACCCTTATAAGGAATTGACGAGGAACTAAGTTCCAGTTTTCACGAAACATTTGTTTCCGTACCGCTTTTTGAAACTCCAAATCATATTCATTTCTTATGTGTGGTCTTGATCAAACTATCGAAGCCCACGATGTTTGTTACCCAACAGGATCCAGTATAATTTTTTTCTTGAATATGATTTCCGTGTGAGTTTCATCTGATTTTCAAGTCATTTTCAAAATACTTCAAAGCATACTTGTCACTGACTACACTGGTCAAACAGGTAATTTCGGTTACAATTACTCACCTTATGTTTAGGATGATATGTAACGAAATTGTAAACCACCCATGAAGCCTTGTAAAAGAAGCCCTTCGATACTTCTCTATAAGTATTCGATTGAAATTCACGGGAACATACACAAGCAGTTGATTATCTCTCTTGATAATTAACGAAGCAAACTTTGCCCGGGGTTTTTCTGCTTTTGTGTCAAATTTTTTTTTTGACATCACAGATCCAAATTTTCATTAATTTGTTTCTTATCTTATCTTTGGCACACTGCACTCACAAAATCCTTGAGGCTTTGAGTACTCCCAACTCAGGCTGATGATTTTGACAGTCTAGCAAATGACTTCGTCTCTAAACCCAAAGATGAAAGAGCTTTACCTCCATCCGAAGGTTGGTGACAGTTACTATTCTATGGGGAGACACGAACAGACTGTCTGATGATACGTTTTGTATTAAGTCCGGTTTTCAAGGAGATGTGACAGTTACTTTTTGACGCATGGCAACTTTATCGGCAGCCTGGTACGACTTTCAAGGTGCCACGTCAGATCTCAGTTAATGCTTATGCCGCGTTAAATTCAAATTCCAGGGTTACATATAAAAAGGGGATTCAAGGGTTCTTTGTTCGTTTATGCTCACAAAAGAAAATTTCCCAAATTCTCTTTGTTCTTCAAATCTTCAAAACCCTAATCATGGGCTGGTGCTGATTCTGCTTCTTGCACAACTGAAGACATCACTTCTCAACCAATTATGAAGATTCAAAGCACGAATTATCAAGTTGAAGGGGATGTTTCTTTGTATCCTGAAGAGTTGAAGATGTTAATCATTGCATTAAAGAGTTCTATTCTTTCAAAGGCTATGTTCAACTCGTTTGTTGTTCCACTTTCATGGCTTTCACAAGCAGGATCGACTGCTACTTACAGCAAAGCAATGGATATAATCACTTTTCAACTGGTGAATGAAAAGAAGATTCGATTGTCCAAGAAGATTTTTTGTCAGATTCTTGATATCCCTAATTCTCCAATATATACTGATCTTTCTTCTGCACAAATCATTCACATGTTTAATGAGATGGGTCATCAACCCCCACTCACCAAGATCAGTGATTTCAAGAAGTCTGCACTTCCGACTGTTTGGAATTTTCTCTTCGGAATTTTTCTACGATGCTTGACTGGTCGTCATGTTGGCTTGGATAAAGGTCGAATGAAGGTGTATGCGATGGTAGCAGACTTGTACTATGATATTTCTGTTGATTACTCTACACAGCTATGGAAGGAATTTCAGAAGAGTGTTGAAAACACGAATGTTGTCCAAGGCATTTCATGTGCGAGGTACTGGAGTTTGATTCTTGGTTATTATTATGACAAAGTAGGTATTGAAGTGCCTGTTGATGAAGAAAAGGCTGAGTTCATGAAGTATCAATTCCCAAAGGAAGTTTCTGATGATGCAGAAGTGTTCACACACATTGCCAGGATTCCTGATGCAATGTTGAAGAGGGTTGAGCCAACAAATTCGGTGTTGGTTGAGTATTTGAAGACAATCAATCCTGATGATGAAACTGGAAGGTTATTGTCTAAAGAAGATGATGGTCCTTCGAAGAAACCAAAACGTTCTAAGAAAGATGCAAAGGCTACCCCTGAGAATCCTGTGCACGAATCCAAGCAAAAGAAGTCACCACAGAAATAGACGAAGCCAGACGAACAAGTTTCGACTGTTGTGATCGAGCCTGTGGAACCTGTTACTGATACTCATGTCAAGGAAACCATTCCATCCAAGTCTGGTTTTTTTCGAAGACTAAATCAGAAAGCTCGTGGTACACGAATGTCTAAAGATGGATCTTCTCGATTTTCTCCTTCAAATGTTCGTAAACCACAAATTACTCATCAAGGGGTACTTATTCGTGAGGTTCCAGCTCTTGTTTCTTCTTCATCAAAGAAACGAAGAGTTGAAGACGTGGCTAAACATATTTCGATGAAGAAGAAAAAGCAACGAAAGTTGGTTATACAAGCGGAGTCGTCCGAAGAGGATATATTTCCTGAGACACCCGAAACTATTCTTCCTAAATCAACTCCTGAGAAGAAAAGGTCATATCACCCGAAGTTTCGTTAACCGAGTCAATCCTTAAGGAGGTTCGAACTTTGGACATCACTACAAACGTATATGTTACAGATGTAAATGTCAATATGGGTGAAGGTGTTTCGAATACTGAGCTTCCGTTGTCCACACAAGGTACTACTATTTTTCCTCAAATGGATACTACTGTATCTTTGCCACCCTACATCATTCATGTGTCCAACATCACACACTCACCTACGTTTAAGCATGTGATTAAGAATCCGTTTACAACACTTTTCTCATCTCAATCCACTGATCCACCCAAAGAAGTTGGTGAACCAGAAACTGACACAGATGAAGGAGGTTTTGGGGAAACTTTCGAAGATATGGAATTTGATGAAGAGGAAGAAAATTTTCCAGACCATATGTTGATGTCAATGAAGCAATTCAAGATTCTAAATAAGAAGTTAAATTCGATTATTCAGTCTCAAGCTGACATGGGAGGAAGTCAGTTTGTCTCCAGTTTCGAAATCGATGGCATGCTGAACGCTGTAAAGGCAAGAATGCTTACTAAATGTTCTGGGTTAGTTTCTGCATCTGAATCTCGATTAATGGAGAAGATGGATCAAAATGATAAGTCTAATGAATTACAAATGAAGTCTCAATCTTCGAATTTTCTGGGTGAAGTTCAAGATTTACGAACGGTAGCTAAAGAACGACATGTCATGTTTGTCAAAGATGTGAAGCAAGTGCGTGAAGATGTTAATTTGAAGCTTCAAGAACTTCGTGAATACATGGTAAAAGAGATTACTGTTGTTCAGAAAGATTATGCATCTCTCAATCAGAAGATGGATATCATTTGTGATGCTGTCACAAAATTCGTGAAATTGTACGAAAGTGTGAGTCCTCAAATTACTCAACTCTCCACAAATGACAGTCATAGTTTCATGTTGGTTATCACTTTACTGAAGGAGCTAAAAGACTTATCTGTTAAGCCTATTTCATCCTCAATCATAACTCCTAAATTTTTGTCTCAAAAGTTTACATAATTCGAAGTTGTCTTGCATAAGCAGTTGGATCCTTTGTCCAGAATCTCAAATCTTCTATCAACAGATGCCCCGCCTGTTAGCACATGGGTGCAAGGGGGAGAAAAGAAGGTTGGTGATGCGAAAGTTAGTGGGGTTTCGCATGAAGAAGTGAAAACGGTTGACAAAGTCGTTTCATCAAAGGTTCCAACAACAAAACCAATAATTTCGTCTGTCGAGCCAGTTACTTCAACAGTGATTACCACAATACCAATTACAAAGTCAATTTCGAAAGGAATTGTTATTGGTTCTTCTGATGGAAGTGGTAGTAGTTCGAAGCCAAAGGAAAAGGTTGATAGTTCTTCAATCAAAGACAAGGGAAAAACGATTTTGATTGAAAAATCAAAGGATGAGAAGAAAGATGAAGCAGAGGCTGAGATTGAAAAGTTAAGAATAGTGCAAAGCATTATGCGACTTCGTGCAAATGATCCACCAGGAATGAACAAGGGTGATCCTGCTAAGCATTACAACTATGAAACAATTGAATCAAAAGTTGCATATAATCATATGTATGCTTTTGAGAAGAAGCCAAAGAAAAGCTATGCTGTTGCCAACTCAGACATGAATCAACTGGATTTCCCTATAAATGAGATGATGTTCATCATGGCTCAGTACAAAATTGCTGAGTAGTTTGACAATGATGATAAGTACACATACATGAAAATCAGATTTCATGCAGTTCTTGGGAAACTTCCAAAGGAAATATGGTCACTCGTGAAGATAAAGAAGGTGATCAGCATAAAGAGGGATGTTTTATTCGAGAATATGATGCAGAATCTTCGCTTCTTTGTCTCAAGAGCGAATGGTCAAGTTTGTGATTTCTCAGTAGCAGATTTTCCATTGATGAACTTGTATGATCTTATACAAGTTGCATTGTTGTTGAAAGATAAAGATGCTTCATATCTACGAGAAACTGATTCTGAAGTTTTTCGTCTTGGGCTTGCTCACATCAAGATATTCATAGACAACTACTATGAGTGTTTAGCTCTTACTGATGTGGAGTTAGCTACTGCGAAGGGATTGGAAGTGAAAGTACCCATGGAACCAACGAAGACTCAACCTGAGTTAAAGAAGTATGCTGATGGGGAGATTTGCTTGAAGCCATTCGGTTTGGTATTCGCAGGAAAGGATAAAAATGAAAAAGCCAAGAGATTCTTATTCCAAGCTTGCGAAGTAGAGGAATACACAACGTCCCAATATACAAACTTTTTTGTTCGTATGAATAGCTGCAAGAAGAATCACGAAGGAGACAAGAAAGAGTTGAAGGACATTATTTCTTGGTACTCTTAAATCCGAAGGGTAATATTGTATGCTATATAGATTCTCTTGAACTGAAGATGGTCGACATTATTACAAAGGAGGAGAATGTAAGGGTTGAAGATATGTTGTAATATGTCGAAGATGTAAGTTTATTTTACAAGGCACTTTTGTAGCGAAGCGTACTGTTCAGTCCTTGTAATTTTTGTGTGCTTTCATGTTTCCTATAAATAGGGACATTACTTAGAGTTAGATAAGAGTCTTTGTACGAACTTGTCTTTTTTCTCTCTATAACATTTGAAAGCATAATAGAGCTGAAACCAGATCATATTTACATCATGTGTTCAATCTATATTTGTTTAACTCTGATTTGATTCATACTTGATTCCACACTTCATCAATTAATAAGGAATTAATGTCCTATCCTACCCGTTCGGCTAACGACCCTCCACTAGTAAAGAGTGCGGTGGGTAAGAATGGATACCCAATAGCGATCATTTTATAGGCCGCTTCCTTAAACACCCCTTATAGACCAACTTTGTGAATGAGGCCTACTAACGGTAAGACTGACTCATCTTATGCATATATATATATATATATATATATATATATATATATATATATTAATCTTTTAATATTATAATAGTACAAAGGTTGTATTTTAAACTTTTAAAATACTAAGGGTTTTAGAATTTAATATTTCAAAAATTAAACTTTTAATTAAATTTTAAATTCCAAAATTTGAGAGAAAATTTTGAAACTTTTCAAAGCTTCTAGATCAAATTTTAAACAATTAAACTAATCATATAATTTTGTAATTATCTTAAAATTTGACCTAATCCATCTTATTTGGTAAGGAAATCAGATTACCATTCAAAAATTCAATTTACGGTGATAAAAACGATTTATGGTAATTATCCCAAACCAAACAAGATAAGGAAATCGAAAAATGAGTTGTCTGACGAGTCAACTCGTCGAGTCAGGGCTTGGACTCGTCGAGTTCATGCAACTCGTCGAGTTCATCAGACAGATTGCGAAATCTGTTTTCTTCCAGCTTTGAACAAATTACAATTGCATCAAATATAACAAAAAAACATCTTAGGCTCTGATGCCACTGATGGGTTTTGAGCATATATACATTCCTATGTGCACATGCAACCCTATTTGCTTTGGATCTAGATTTTTCTCAAGTTATACATACAAATTAATTTTCCAAAGCAAGAACCCTAGATCTACTATATAAAATCGAAATCTATACATATTAGGATTTAGAAGAATACCTTTCTTGTTAGCTAGTAGTAACAAGTAATCCTTCTTTAATTCCTTGACCTTCGAAAGTGTAGTGCCCCAAGCGTTGCACCTCTAATAGAGTCACAAACACCACAAGCAAAGAATGAGGTAGATGGAGATATAAATCGGCTAGGGTTGCTCTTGGGAATCAAGTGGCCGATTTCTAGTGGCTAAGGGGTCTTTATATACTTGTGGCTGCTAGGGTTTTAGGTGAAAACCCTAATCTGATTGCTTAAGCCTTAAACAGTCCATGGAAACCTTCCAGAAGGCCCCCTTGGACGAAATCTTCTATAGGCTTCCCATAGACTTCGTCCAACCCTTCCAAGGTGATCCAACAACCCATTTTGCAACTATCAATGATTTGCAAAACCAGTCCTCTTACTTTTAATTCGTTACTTTAATCCCAAAAATAATTCCAAATTAATTTATGAATAATACTAATTAAATAATATGATTTCTCAATTAATATATTATTCTTATAATATATTAATAAACCATTAATTAACCTCTTTCTCCAAAACTCATTATGTCCAGTTGTTATGGTGAAGGCAACCCAAAAGGACTATGCTCTAATCAAATCAAGTACATACCAAATATAGTTATGGACTTAGACACCTAATCCAACAACCCATACATAGTTCACCCAACAGGGCAGTACTCATTCCAGCAATTTGGATCGCAGCCAAACTTACATCAATATCAACCGTACATCTCATCGGCGACCATGCACAACCAGATGTACGGGAGCCCCTACCAGGCACAACAACATATGGCCTATGGCGGAATGTCGTACTCAGATGACCACATCGACAACTACAAGTGGACGGTGACATCTCTCAAGATGGATCGTCGCTTCACCTGCACCTATTTACCCTGCACCTTAACAGGAAGCGCATGCAAGTGGTTCAAGTCTCTGAGGCGAGGCAGTATTTTGAATTTTGAGCAACTGAAATTCCTTTTCCTCAACAACTTCATGCATTTGAGGAAAGGAAAAGGGGACGCCAACTCTGTGATCGCGTGTAAGCAAAGAGAAGGAGAGTCGATTCGTGATTATTTCGATCGATTCACGCTAGGTACCTTGAATGCCCCAGGACATGAAGAGTTCATGGTGACGAGCGTCGTCGCCCAAGGTTTGCTTCCTGGGCCCCTATCTAAGAAGATGCAAGGGACAGTCCCCAGATCTAGGGACGAGCTCAAGTTCCGCGTGGAAAAATACCTGAGACAAATCGAAGGGGGAAGAGCTAAAGGAGACTAATCTCAAAGATGTAACCAACGCATACATCAAACATGAGGAGGCGACATCCCGAACGAGCTCAGACCAGTAGGAGAAGCAAGACGACAACCAACATAAACACAATCGATACTCTAGACACATGTCGAGGAGGTACAAGCCGTTCAAAAAAGATGACAACAGGAATGGTCATGCAGATGTCCATGCAATCAACAAAAATCCATCAAAGGAGAGCAAGGTCAAGACCAAGTTCTGTGAATATCACAAGAGCAAAACTCATGATACCACCGAATGCACAGTATTGAAAAGGGAGATAGATGAGACACAGCTTGTTGGAAACATAGTTGACATTGCAAAAGAGCTCAGAAAAAAATTTGATGAGGACAACAACCAGCCTGGAAATCAAAGGGATGGGGGAAAGGACCATGATAAGAGGCCAGAGGTCCTTACCTTCACCGGGCCTCGCCCATGCATCAATCGCCAAAGCCAACACGCAAGCGCGACAGTATACAATCAAAACATGCTTAACATAGCATTTTCAATGAGTGATCCCAGACCAGAACATTGGGATCCGAACGACCCATTGCACATCATAGGATTCATTAGCCAAAAACGTGTTAAGCATGTATACATTGATAACGGAAGCAGGGTCAATGTAATTTATGAGCACTGCCTTTGGCGGTTACCAATCGAGTGGAAAAAGTACCTCCAGCCACTATAGCAGGGCCCGCTAGTCGGGTTCGCTAGTCATGACATCTGGCCAGCAGGTACAATCATGCTCCCGTTTACATTAGTTAGTCATGATGGGGCAAAACAGGTAACGAGGGTACTCGAGTTCTGGGTTGTTGACTGTCCAGCTGAACACAATATTCTACTGGGCCTGTTGGATAAGGTGTCTAAGTCCATAACTATTTCTGGTATGTACTTGACCCGACCCGACATGGTCCATTTGGGTTGCATGGCACCATGCAATTGGATAAACTAAAATGAGAGAAATAACACTTATGGTTTATTAATATATTATAAGTTCTAATATATTAATAATATTATTTAATTAGTTTGATCAAGAATTAATTTAGAATTAATTAAGTGATCAAAAGATAACTAATTAAATATATGGGTAGATTATGTAAATCTTCCATATCTTATATAGTGGGCTAAGAGGCTCCATGGATTATCAAGTTGGGTTCCACCCATAGGATGCTCCATGGATGCTCCATGGGAGTTACAAACCCATGGGTCATGGAAATGAAGAGTCATGACACATTAGGGTTTACATGGTGTAACCCTAGATGTGTCAACACTATATAAGAAACCCATTCTCCACCAAAATTGGCTACACATAAGAAACAAGAGGGCTAGGCCGATTTTAGAAGTGGGTATTCTCTCTAAAGTCATTCCAAAAGCATTTGGTGTTGTGTGAAGCATTTGAGGCATCACACTTGGGGTACTAGGCTCACAAGGTTTCAAGGATCATAATCAACAACAAGGTAAGTTATTCTATCTTTCATTCAAGTTAAAAATGTTCCCCATGTATGCTAGATAGGAATATAACCTTGGAATTCAACTTTGCATGATTATTAGACAAACATAGATCCAAGGTTATTAGGGTTGCATGTACACTTAGGAAGTGTTAGAATGCTCAAAACCCATCAGTGGTATCAGAGCCAGGTTTGTTTGTTGTTTTTTTTTGTGTGTGTAAATAGCTTGAAAAAAAAAATCGTTAAATTACAAGTTTTTTTTAAGTGTAATTTTTGATTCTTGAAAGTGTTCATATTCATGTTCTTGAACTTATGAAGATTAGAAGATCATAGGAATTGTTTGTAACCTTCATGGTAGTTTAATTCATGATCATAATGTGTTTTAATGGAGTCCATAACTTGTCCTCAAGTTATGGAAAACCAAAAATCTCACTTTTATTAAAGCCATTAAAAGAACACAAGAGTTATAAAAATGAAGAGTCTTCATTTTTATTACTCAATTAATTCATAAGTTATAAGAAATAAAAAGTTTTGGAAGTTTACAAAACTTGCCCTCAAGTTTTGGAACATGTAAAGTCTTGATTAAAACTTTAGTTCCAACCCTTAGAATTTTAAAAGTTAAAATTCAACCCTTATACTTTATAATATTATAAGTTACTAATATATATATGTACAACAACAAGTCGTCTTACCGCTAGTACGCCTCATTCACGAAGCCGGTCTATAAGGGGGGTATAAGGTTGTTGCCTATAAAATGGCAACTTAATGGGTGTCCACTCTCACCCACCGCTTCCTTGATCGGTGGAGGGTCGTTAGCCGAACGGGTAAGACAAGGACTTATAAATTCTCATTAAAAGTATGATGAATATTATAAAGTAACTATACATTATAAATTCCCAATCTTAGTTACTTTAGGAAAATGTGAAATTGGTGCTAGCCCATAAAATTACACTTTGTACCTTACCAAGTCGTTAGTGGAGCGTGTGTGGTTAACCGGCACACTAACATGGACTAGTAAGAGTGGCAAAGGGTAACTTGACTTTATTATAGATCGGTGGAGCGTGTGTGGTTAACCGGCACATCGATTAGGTAATATTGTTGAGGGTACTAAGTCAATTTGTATGGTTATTCACACCTTGTTTGTGATCCTCGGCATCCCAGTCACAAACTTGAGAGGGCACAATCGAGATTCAAACATGCCATTGAAAAGTTCAATGTATCTCAAAAGATCTAGGAGTTTCAAAACCAATAAAACCTAATAATAAAATATTTCGTTCTTATGGTGGAAATTGGTAAATCGTCATTTACCTACCTTCAAATATTTTATAGTATGGATTACGACATCCCTCTTCCAACTATAAATAGTTTGTTGGATCCTAACCTTAATATTTCATTTGGGTGAATTATTAAGGATTCCTAATATAATGAAACTTGTCTTTCTTTCCTTTCAGATGTCTTCCAACAATGCTTCTGGCTCAAACCCAACAGGCTCCTTTTCCCTTATGAACTTGTGTGGTAAGGTCATCTTTGATGGATCCAATTTCAATGAGTGGATCAGAAACATCAGAATGATTACCCGCTATGAGGACAAAGAATATGTCCTCGATAGGGAGCTTAAGGTTGTGAGTGAAGCCACTGCTACTCCTGAAGAGTTTGCGGAGTTTGTTGCACATGAAAAGGATGCTACTAAAGTAGCATGCATCATGATGGCCACCATGACTCCTGAACTTCAAAAATCCTATGAAGATTTCTACCCCTATAAGATGCACCTGGATCTGATGGAAAGGTACCATCAGAGCGCGCGTCAGGAGAGGTATGAAATCATCTCCTCCATGATAACCGCAAGGATGAAGGATGGTGAACCCATCACCGGTCACTTGTAGAAGATGCAAAGGTTCGTTGACCGGTTGCTGAAGCTAAATGTTGACTTTCCAGAGGAAATGGCGATTGACATCATTCTCCATTCCTTACCTCCAAGTTATGATCAGTTTCGTATGACTTATCATATGAACAAGGAGGAAGTCACACTTAGCAAACTTCAAGGACTCTTAAGGACAGCTGAAAATGGCCTTAAGGGTAAAGCGGTTGCTACTTCTACTCCTTCAACAACCCCTGTTCTGGCTATTGGGTAGGGAAAGGGTAAGAAGAGGAAAAACCCTTCGAAGGGTACCAAGGGTAAGACTCTTGATGGTTCCTCTTCAAGTGGGACAAAGAAAGGTCCCATTACTCCTTCTTCAAACCCAAAGGAAGCACAGTGCTTCTATTGCCAGGATAAGGGACACTTCAAGCGAAGCTGCCCTAAATATCTGCAAGATGTAAAGGATGGGAAGGTTAAACCCACCCATGCAGGTATTTACACAATATTGTCTAATAACTCATCTAATGCTAATTCTTGGGTGCTTGATACAGGTTGTGGTATTCACATTTGTACTGATTTGCAGGCACTAAGAAGAAGTGAGCAAGTGGAGCACGGGAAGATAAACTTAGTCATGGGCAACAGGAAAGCATCACCTGTTACCAAGATAGGAGTTTATTCCTTATTGCTTAATAATGGGTTAATGTTAGATTTGAATAAGTGTTGTTACTCGCCCGAAATGGCGAGAAATATTATTTCTTTTCATGGCTTGTACAAACAAGGTTTTTCATTTTCATTTGATAATAAAAATGGTGCTATTAATGTTTATTACAATGATGTATTTTACTTTAAAGCATTACCTTGTGATGGTGTATATGAAGCTGTGAATGTTGTAGACAATCTAGGAAATAATGTGTTGTATATTGATTCTTCAGATAGCTTGGATAAAGCATCCTTGTGGCATTGTCGTCTTGGACATGTTAACAAGAAGCGCATAGGCCAACTCCAAAAGGCTGGAGTCTTGGAATCATTTGACCTCAAGTCAGATGATAGTTGTGAGTCTTGTTTACTTGGAAAAATGACAAAGTCACCCTTCACAGGTACTTGTGATAGGGGTGAAGGTTTGTTGGACCTTGTACACACGGATGTGTGTGGGCCCTTCAGAGTTGCTACAAGGGATGCTAATCGCTATTATGTGACTTTCACTGATGATTACAGTAGATATGGATATATTTACTTAATCAAGCATAAGTCATAAACTTTTGAAAAGTTCAAAGAGTTTAAGCAGGAAGTGGAGAATCAATCGGGCAGGAACATCAAGATGCTCCGATCCGATCGGGGAGGAGAGTATCTTAGCATTGAGTTCCTTGACTATCTTAAGGAATGTGGGATTGTCTCACAATTGACACCTCCCAGAACACCACAGTTGAATGGTGTAGCTGAGAGGCGCAATCGAACCTTGTTGGATATGGTTCGTTCCATGATGAGTCGAGCTTCGTTACCAATCTCTTTCTGGGGGTATGCCTTAGAGACTGCAGCCCATATCCTTAATCTAGTCCCTACTAAAAAGGTTGCCAAAACACCTCACGAGATGTGGACTGGGAAAGTTCCCAATTTGGACCACATCAAAATTTGGGGTTGTGAAGCTTTCGTGAGGCGTGAGACTCATGATAAGCTTGAACCTCGAAGTGAGAGGTGTATTTTCATCGGCTACCCACAAAGATCCTTTGGTTACCTCTTCTACAGACCTAGTGATAATGTGGTCTTTGTAGCAAGAAGAGGAGTCTTTTGTGAGAGAGAATTCATAAGCCAAGGGGACAGTGGGAGGCAAATTGACCTTGAAGAGCTTCAAGAGTCAAGTGGTGAAGGAACCTCAAATGCTATCGACCAACCTGAGGAGGAAACTCCTGTTGATCCGATAGATGAGTCTGTACCTCCAAGACGTTCCACTAGGGTGAGGAACACACCTGATTTTTATTATGGTTATCACATCACCACTGAAGGTGATACATTTATTAGTGATAGTACACTAATAGATTTGGATGAACCTAATAATTACAGGGAAGCCATGGCAGGCCCTGAGTCTGCTAAATGGAAGGAGGCTATGGACAGCAAGATTCAGTCCATGTATGGCAATCAAGTTTGGAACTTGGTTGACAATGTACCAGGTCGTAAGACAGTTGGGTGCAAATGGATCTTCAAGAAGAATACCGACATGGATGGGAAGGTACATACTTACAAAGCGCGACTGGTTGCGAAGGGCTTTACTCAAACTCAGGGAGTTGACTATGATTAGACCTTCTCACCAGTAGCTAAGATTAAGTCTATTAGAGTATTGTTAGCCATAGCTGCATTTCATGATTATGAAATATGGCAAATGGATGTCAAAACCGCTTTCCTTAATGGAAAGTTGGCTGAGGATGTTTACATGGCTCAACCAGAGGGTTTTGTCAACACAGAGTACCCTAATAGAGTGTGTAAGCTTGAGAAATCCATTTATGGGTTAAAGCAAGCACCTCGCAGATGGAATCTTTGCTTTGATGAGAAAGTCAAGGAATTTGGCTTTTCTAGGAGTGAAGATGAATCTTGTGTATATGTCAAGGCTAGTGGGAGTATAGTTAGCTTTTTGGTATTGTATGTGGATGACATACTACTCATAGGAAATGACATCCCAACTCTGCAGGAAGTTAAGTCCTGGCTTGGGAAGTGTTTCTCTATGAAGGACCTAGGAGAAGCTGCCTATATTCTAGGGATAAGGATCTTGAGAGACCGGAGTAAAAGACTAATTGGACTTAGTCAGAGTACTTACTTGGATAAGGTGTTGAAGAGATTCGGCATGCAGGACTCCAAGAAAGGAGAGTTACCCATCCAGAGTAATGCCAGATTGAGTAAGATACATAGCCCTAGTACTGAGGCTGAGATAGCAGAAATGAGTCGAAGACCTTATGCTTTGGCTGTAGGATCGATCATGTATGCTATGACGTGTACTCGACCTGATGTAGCCTTTGCTTTGAGCATGGTTAGCAGGTATCAGGGGAACCCTGGCAAGGCACACTGGACTGCGGTAAAGAATATCCTCAAGTACCTACGGAGGACTAAGGACTGGGTCCTTACCCTCGGTGGGAGTGAAGACTTGAGAGTTGTAGGGTATAGTGATGCTAGCTTTCAGACTGATAGGGATAATTTCCGCTCTCAGTCAGGCTGGGTCTTTACCTTAAATGGAGGAGCAATTTCTTGGAAGAGTTCCAAGCAAGAGACAGTGGCTGATTCAACTTGCGAATCAGAGTATATAGCAGCTAGTGAGGCAGCAAAGGAGGCGATATGGCTGAAGAACTTCATTGGAGACCTTGGAGTTGTACCAGCTATTAAAGAGCCAATGGAAATTTTTTGTGATAGTGAAAGTGCAGTTGCCTTAGCCAAGGAACCAAGGGATCACGGGAGATCCAGACACATCGACAGAAAATACCATTTCATCAGACATCGAATAGAAGAAGGACTCCTCGTGGCAAAGAGGGTATCATCGGATGAGAATCCAGCAGATCCCCTCACGAAGGGACTGACTCGGGTTAAGCATCTCCAGCAGGCTCGGAGCATAGGGCTGAAGGATGATATTAGATTTAGTAGTTAGATAACCTTGAAATTTGTAAAGTGTAATTGACATTAGATGATGAATAAAAGGTGTTTTATTTATGAGTAAAGTGTTGCTATCTCTTGTCGATCGTTTACTATATTTCTTTTGCATGTTTTGACTTCCAGAATAATTATGTTTGGTATATCATATTATTCGAACCTCCACAGTCGGTCATATGTCGGAAGTAGGTATGAATCAAGACTGTCATGATTGGTTGCAGAGGTCTAAGTTGTTGGACATGGCTACAACACTCATGAGTGCTCATAAGTTCTGAGCATTGGACTCAACCCACGCTCACTGGAATCACTTCATGAAATTTATCTCGAGTGATCGTGAGACGGTAATATCATATAAGTCTTCAAACCTAGAGATATGATTTGTTACTTATGAGTTGGTTATGCATTGATTGTACGTTAACGCATTGGTAACTCGATGTTATAAAACGTGCTTTTGTGTATAATTCAATGAGTGGTAGAACAAACATATGAGTCGAAGTTTATCTGTTCCTTCTTGGATTAGAAGCTGATATCTGGGCCCCTCGATGATTTTGTTTTGACCTATGTACCAGGCCCGGTCAGAACTAAGTTGATGTGTTCAATTAAGTTCTTTGTCAAACAAATCGGAAATCGGGAAACAAACTGCTGGACAATAAGTAAGACATTGTTCCATGTATTTGTCCGGCTGATATCTTGAACAGAGGATTATATGATCACTTATCTTAAATGGCGTATCATCATCTTCTCAGTTCCGAGAGACCTTGAAAGAGCTACGATTGCCGATCGGTTCCTGAAGTATTGCAGTTATAGTTATTAGACTTATCCAAGTGGGAGACTGTTGGATAAGGTGTCTAAGTCCATAACTATTTCTGGTATGTACTTGACCCGACCCGGCATGGTCCATTTGGGTTGCATGGCACCATGCAATTGGATAAACTAAAATGAGAGAAATAACACTTATGGTTTATTAATATATTATAAGTTCTAATATATTAATAATATTATTTAATTAGTTTGATCAAGAATTAATTTATAATTAATTAAGTGATCAAAAGATAACTAATTAAATATATGGGTAGATTATGTAAATCTTCCATATCTTATATAGTGGGCTAAGAGGCTCCATGGATTATCAAGTTGGGTTCCATCCATAGGATGCTCCATGGATGCTCCATGGGAGTTACAAACCCATGGGTCATGGAAATGAAGAGTCATGACACATTAGGGTTTACATGGTGTAACCCTAGATGTGTCAACACTATATAAGAAACCCATTCTCCACCAAAATTGGCTACACATAAGAAACAAGAGGGCTAGGCCGATTTTAGAAGTGGGTGTTCTCTCTAAAGTCATTCCAAAAGCATTTGGTGTTGTGTGAAGCATTTGAGGAATCACACTTGGGGTACTAGGCTCACAAGATTTCAAGGATCATAATCAACAACAAGGTAAGTTATTCTATCTTTCATTCAAGTTAAAAATGTTCCCCATGTATGCTAGATAGGAATATAACCTTGGAATTCAACTTTGCATGATTATTAGACAAACATAGATCCAAGGTTATTAGGGTTGCATGTACACTTAGGAAGTGTTAGAATGCTCAAAACCCATCAGGGCCGACCTGCACTTTTTCAGCTACAAGCGATTCTGTCCACTCTCCACGACATTCTCAAATTCAGCACAAGTGACGGGTTGGCGACGGTCGTAGCAACCAGGCCAGATAATGAACGCATTACCCAACAAGAGACAAAGCAAGAAACCAAATCGTGTCGAAGCGAAAGTTTCCAGAAGGTGGAGAATCCACAACAGAGATCAGCAACAGCACATGCTGGTCCATGAGTCTAGGAAAAGGCAAAGAGACGTGTTCAGATGACTCACAACATCTCTTTCGTGGAAAGAACCAAACGCTGATCCAGAGATGGTCCAGCCAGAACACGGAGCAAAAATCGCAAAGCGAGGGAATGTCTACCCGCGGGCAAGGGCATCAGTCTGGCTCGCAATCGATGGCCAAGCCATGCGCAGACAAAGAATGATTCGAGACTCGAACCAGATCTTCGCCAATGTCAAAGATGAACCAAACCCCTTGGTATGAAGAAGCTAAGCGCTAGAAACAATAAAGATAGTGACGGAGTGTCACTCAATCTAACACGCAAGCTTTACTGTCGAAGAGAACCAAGCAGCGCCTCTGATGAACAAAATAAAACCCCAAATAACCGTGCGAAACGCCAGATTGATAGGCGCGAAGAAAATAGCGAGTGACATTCTCGCCCGACCAAGGGGAGACACTTCCCACGGTCGCAACATGCGCTAGGTCAAGAAGAAGGGGAAGTGCGAGCGCCTGTAGAGCATGAAGGGTGAAATTCAATTCTTCCATACCAAGACCCGGTGGTGGAAGCAGGAAGGAACCCCAAGCTATCAAGAAACACTTTGAGGAGATGAGAAAAGGATGCACAACCATGACGAGGTAATCACAGCGGAGCACTCGACCAAAAATAATGCGAAGGCTGAGAAAAGGGAGTATGGTCAAACTCCGCATAGGATAACCATACTCCAAGTACCGACGTGAAGACCGGGCCCGCGCCCAGATACTAAGACATTTAGAGTCTAATGTTTCATGTATTTCCTTTTTAAGAGTTAATATAATTTTCATTTCGAAAGAGCTTTCCAGAATTCTATTTAACCAATTACAAAAGCACAAAGTAAAGAGATTGTGCATATTTTCCAAGTAGCAACAACGGCTGATCACCTACGCTACTTGAGCAAAATATTCGGATTCAAGTGCTTAGAGACAACCCAAATCCGATGTTGGGAATTTCTCCTCTTTTTAGAGAAGTAATCATTCATGACATACATTTCATGCCCTTCATGTATTTTGATCTTCCAGCACAAGATGCCGATCAACTGGACTTGCCAATCTCTCCACATGGACGCTTCTTCATCAAGTTCGCACCTTTGCATCCAAATGATGATCCTCAAACTATCATCTGAACTGAGTGTGAGAGATTAAGCACTTTCTATTCTACCAATGCACGACCCCAAAAGGAAGTGTGGTCTTGAAAAACAATCACCAACATAGTTGATCACTGTAGAAAAGTCCAAAGCAAGTTTGATCTTGATTGTCACTTGTACAGATATTTCATTCTTGGAACAAAGAATCTGCCATCATAATCTCGGATGATGAATTTCCTTCGATAAATCCTAATGACATTCTTGTCATTAACCTCTGAGATCGTCAATCAAATGACTCAAGCATCGGAGCCTACTACTCATTTATCTGTTTCCTGAAGGACTACATTGCTGAATTTTTTCGATCATAAGTAGAGCTTGCTCATCTTTTTGGAACCGAAAAATTCTTGACCAAAATCAGTACCGAACTTCTTGAAGCTCAGGTTTTAGTTGAAGGACCAATTGAAGAACCATAACTTTGTTACATCAACCTAAAGAAGAGGACCAATCAAAAGTTTATGAGTGCTAGATAAACATCTTGTTCCTACCAAGATTCTCCAAAAGTTCATCTCCAACGCGGACAAGAGTGATTCTTCAGAACATGTGAAAAAGAAATTTATTAAGCATCTCACATGGTACATCAAGGTATGAAGATGGATTCAAATTTCTTATCTGTTTGTATTTTATGAATCGAAGTGAGAAGTCAAAAGATTGCTAAGATCACTTAGGGGGTGATTGTTGATACATGAAAAGTGACTCCTTAGCAATCCGAAGTGAAGCGTATTCCAAGATAGAAGGATTCCGAGATGATGGTGATTCCGAACTGAAGATCTGTCTGAGACACTTCCTTTTGTTATTTTATCTCTGAGTCTGTATAGTGCATTAATTGTTCCTAGTACAACTTTACCTTTTAGTAGTTGTTTTATAGTATAGTACATGGGACAAGATCAACAGATGCGGCTTTGACAGTCTGTTGATCTTCTGTTGTCTTCTAGTCCATGCACTTTATGGGATTTGTCTTCTGTCTGACATCTTGCCTATTTAAGGAGATGTAAGGTTGATTGTTTACTTATGAACGTAAGAGTGAAACATTATCTATCATATCAATACCAAGAATCATTTAGTCAAATCACTCTCTATACATTTTTATTGTTCTTTATTTGCTTTACTTTGTTCATACATAATATCCATTTATATATTGAAAACATTGTTTAATATCTCAATTCCGAGACAAGATTGGTTTACCATACTTGACTGGATCTCTATTAGTTGCAGACATTGATATGAAGTTAATTTAAGGCTTAAGTTCTCAAACCTTGCCCGTACAAATCGTTTCTTGCTTTCACACCGATAAATATTTGCAACGAGAAACTTCTTAATCACGATCACTTCGATGGTAACCCACTTTCTTACCCCTATGCATCCATAAACTCGAACCAAAATCTTGCTCACATGAATTGCATATTCCTCATGCCCCTCGTGATGAAACCATGAAATTGAATCGACCAATGATCCTCCAAGCAGAATACCCCGTTCTCCCCCACTTAGGGTTTGGGCCATCATCGACTGACATCTGCAACATAAAAACCTCAGACCGGCTTAATTGCGATCATACTTGACTTGAATCTCAAAATTCATAAACAACACGAAATGATCCTTCGAACAACAAAACTATGAATCTCAGATGGAGACTTTGGATACCTTTCTATCCTCATCGCCAATTAAGCATAGTGATAACGATCAGAACTCCATTGGGTAGGCTAAGCACCTTCCAAACTGAATTTACGCACCAGAAACCTTACACTGGGAAAGTTGCTCACAACTTCATCCTCCTGTTGAGACTCCAAGAATCCCGGTACAGATGCTCAAAACATAACTACATAACTCTCTCGTGTCCTAAAACAGGAACCACACGATGCCCCTCCCCCATCCCCCACGGAAAAACCTGACATTCTAGAATGTGTGATACATATTCCACCTGTGACATATCCTTCACCTTGGTCATCAAACCACCAGAACCATCTAGTCTCAAATATCCTTTCGATGTGAGATAGAAACGATTTACTGCGAACCAAAATTCACCTTACTTCAGCAGAACCGATGAGGAGATCACCATCTCCTATCTTAAACATTGACTAACCCACATTTGGTCTCTCCTTGAGCCTAGGAGGCAGGAAAACACAACCCCAATATAGAAAGTAACATCCCTTTCCATCAGCTGACCGCTCAACCTCAGGCTGCAATCATTGAGTCGATCATCATAGCGACTTCCTCCTTGAGTCCTGCGACTCAGTCTAACACTACTTCATGCAAGGCCAACGAGGCCTTTGAATCAACTAACTCACACAGGTCTGCACCTACCACACCCCAAGCTGCCACGAACACTAAGGCCAAAATGATTAACAATCTCATTGTAAACAATCATAGCCATAGGCCGACAAAGACGGGAATGAATGCAGTTGCGCTAGTGCTAAACCACACTATCTACCCTTACCTAGCTCCTTAGAAACCTTTTCGACCCTTCAGATCATGTACAAATCATATTATTTCAGTAGTATGGACCCTTACTTCCTTCCACACCTATCCATACGTGTCCCGAGAATTGCCTCAAAGTCTCTAAGTCACTATACCAGACGACTGTCAATCTCAGATACATGTGCTACTACAGACACACACTACCGCCCATCCTAGACTCTCGCACTCTAGGATTCTTCTCACATACGAACACACATCAAAATGCTTTTCTAGGAACTCCACCACTACCAGGTGTATCAGTACACCCATATGTTTCAAAAAAGCCTCCACAAACTGCCTGGATTCCCAACTTGGACTTCCTCATACGCAAGTGCTCACACCAGCACACTCTAGCACTCCTGTAAGATCACTTGGAATAATCACTCCCACCCTGCTATCAGCTGTGACAGAAACTTCCACCAACGTTAACAAATTATCTTACAAATACAATTACATGCAGCAAGGGTTAAACAGTTCTTCGACTGAATGATATTATGCTACAACGGTTGGACTCAAACAAGAGTTGCGCAATAGGCCAAATCAGACATACTAAAACTATTTAATCCTTGTGTCATGCAACTTACTGTACTCATTCAATAGCTAACTAACATCAATATAGGTTTCACATACCACAAAGCAAGCAACATTCGAGCAGAAAAACAACCGACAAAAAGGCATCATAAGGATCAGGAAATTCTAACACGCAATTCCTGAGGATCCTTAGCCTACACACTATCCTGCATCTCTAACAGCTCATTCATCACACATAAAAGGCATATCTTCTAAGGAGGCAATCTAGCATGCAATCCTGAGGAGATCCTTAGCCTAACTTATATCATACACATCATACTATAACACATACAATAGCAAGTCAATTACAAGATAAAAAGTACGTATGGATTTTTTTGGAATTCAATTTTCAAGCTTCAACTGACTGTACACATCACATCTCCTCCTTTATTTTCTTAACATGAATATCCTCCAAAAAGGTTTAGTAAAAGTCTCAGCTCCATACTTTGAGTTTGGAATCCCACTAGTGTTCATCTAAATACCTCAAACCAGGGCTCTGATACCAACTTGTAACATCCAAAACACTAGGGCTAAATTTTTCACTTTTAAAATAATATTAAATCCATTTTTAGTGAAGTTAAAACCATTTGTTCATAAACCATTATTCCAAAATTAGAGTTAATAAGAAGATAATGTGGAATCTAAAATCATAAATTTGTTGATGTGCTTGTACAGTCCTGCCTTCAACCTCAAGAGCTCCAAAATTTAGTTGCAAACTTTAGTTGAAATCATAAATCTGCCATGTTGCCACGGCATGGCAATAAAATAAAATCACATCCATTTTTAGTGAAGTGAAAACTTTATCTCTTCAAACCAACCCAAACTTGAATTTGAACCAATAAATGCAATAAATTTTAGATCTATGAAGAGAGAACTAAAAAGGTGGAAGCTTTATAAATTCCAAAGCTCCACAAGATGCATGAGGTGCAAGATCTGAACTGATGCACTCTTCTAACTAGCAAGTACACCATTCCATCTTCCAAAAATGCAAGCTAAATCTTCAAACTTCAAGAATCACCACTAATACAACAAGATTCACTCCAAGGAGGCTAGGGTTTCGTTGAAAGGGTTAGAGGCTGAAAAGGATGCCCTAATCCTCGAGATTAGGTTCTTAAATATGGAGAAAACCTTAAAAATCATGGGCTTAGGCTGCCACAGCTGCCATGCCGTGGCCTTCCTTGCCATGTCGTGGCGACCAACAAAACACATGATCATGCATAAGATATGACATGTCGTGGTGCTCCAATCACCACTTCATGGCGCCTATTTTTCTCAAAAATAATCAGATGTCTGATCCCACCAAGCCCTCACCTGATCAATGCTGGTAACGGTTGTTACATGAAGTGATCAGTAAATGTAATGAAGTATCTATACAGCTTCTGATCATTTCCCTAAAAGGTCCACATACATCTGTATGTATGATTCCTAATAGATCTCAAACCCTTTCACCGACTCAGGTAAAATTAGCTTTGGTCATCTTGCCACCTAGACATGATTCTAATACATAAAAAGATTCTAAGCCTGTTGATTCTAAGATTCCATCCTTTTGACCCTCGCGGATCATCATAATCTGATTCCTAGATGTCTTGATGTTTGCCTCGACATTTTTGAGTGTTAAATGAAACTCATTAATGCTTATTTCCTAGTTATTCAATTTATAATTCAACACAAATTGATTGAATGACTTTATAAATGTGGCTAGGATCACATATCTTGCTAGCTCATCCCTAAATGGGAATCTGAGGCGAGAAAGTTGCTCAGTTTAAGCTTTCATTTTGAGTACATGTGCACTCATAGAGGAACGCCCAACCATTGAAAGTATTCATGGTCTCAAACCTTTCTTGTTTAGTCTGAACTGGAAACATGATTCTCAGCTGTTTAATCATGTGAAATGCTTCATGGAACTCAAAAGTATTCTGAAGCTCAACAGAAATTGTGGAAATCATGATGCAAGCCACCTCGGTCAAATCATTAACTTGTTTTGCCCGAGCATCTTTCAATGCCTTGGCAACATTGGCTGGGAGTTCATCTGGCATAGGTTCATCAAGGACATAGTCCTTTTTCTCAAGTTTGAGGACAATTCGATTTTGTCTAAACCAATCAAGAAAGTTGGGTTCGCTTAGTTTTTCCTTTTTGAGGATGGATCGAATGGTGAGTGATGAGGTAGTTATAGTTGGGGTAGTCGTCTACAAATTAATAAGATTCATTTTAATATCTTTGATATAATTCCTTTTAAAATTAATTACCCATTAAATTAAGATTGAAAATCTAAGATCCACATCACACATAATAACTTGAGGTGGTGACCCACAACATAAGTGATTTTGTTTATTGGTAGGTTGTGCTAACCAATTACAACTCTTATGTATTTCTTAGGTGACCTTTATCACATAAGATTCTTGATCAAATCATCCATTTAAAAAACTTGTCAATTATATTTTAAAAATGCTTAGGTGACCTTTATTCCATAAGTAAATATGAAGCACCTTGGCTAACATTTGACAATCCAAATAGATAAGGTGAGCCAAAATCCACAAGGATTGTACAAATGATGCACAAGTGATTTTTAAGTGGATTGCATAGATTTGAAGTTTTGGACTAAGGGATTTTATAAATGTTTTATTATTATAGAATTTTAAAACATTTTATATCATGAATATTTCATGGTACATTATATAAGGTTCAAAAAATATAAATTTGAATTTAGATCTTATATTAAATTTTATTGGTTAAAATTAATACTCAATTTTAATGCAATGTTATAATGATAGGAACCAATTTTTAATTTTTTAATAGAACTTCCTTTTACAATAGAGTTATGGAGTTTAGATTAAGTTTTAAAAATATTTTAAACCTTTTTAAATATTTAAAATTTTGGATATTTAAGAGTTTTAAAATAGAGTAAATTACTTGAATGGTCCCTATGGTTTGGTTTAATTTTCACGTTTGGTCCCTAACTTATTTTTTTAACTCGGACATTCCCTATTGTATGTCTTTGTTGCATCCTTGGTCCCTAAAAGACTGGAAAAGACTATTTTTCCCTTAATACTTTTTTTTAACTAATTATTTATTTATTTATTATTTATAATTTTTATTAATAATATTGAAATAGTATTAAAAGAAAAAATCCATCCCCTCCTTTTTACCCCACCAATGCTTTCCTTTGCGTGCCTTCGTAGGGATTCAATCTTCTGATGACAACGACAACTTTTCCAACGAGAGACCCACCCTACCGGTGACCAAGTGAGCTTCCTTCATTCTCATCCTCTCTTCTCTCTTCCTCATTCGAGAAACCCAACTGAAACCGAAAAATCCATTCATCCTCTCTTCACCGTCTCTTTCATCAACATCTCGATTAAAGAGAAAGGGAATGCTCGATAGGTTTGTAAGTTTGGAAATGAATGAACCTCGGTCGCTTTTGGAAAATTATCGGCAACTTCTGGAAAACCCAAATCGCAAATGGACGGAACGTCGGTGACTTTTGGAACCCAGATTGAAAATGTTAATGACACATATTGCCTTGGCCGGACTGGAGGAGGAGGTAATTAGAGAAGACATCTATTAACTTATTTTTATACTAGGAATCTAAAGACTTCAAGATCAGATCTGTGAGTGGGTTTTTTGATATGGATGAGACGTGCGATCTTTGTCGAGTGTGTGGAGCAACACTAGATTATATAAACAGAAATGGTTTATGTTTATTGGAAAAAGAGACGGTGGAACAATGCCTCAAAAGGTGAAGGAATTGTTCGTCGGGTTCAGATCGTAAACACCATGACATCGTTCGTTGAGTTTCAGGCCAAAAAAACCATGGAGGTGGGTCATTGAGTTTCATATCGGAAACATCACATCGTTGAGAGAAGAGAGAGGGGAAAGGAAACATACTAGGCGGTGGTTGAAAGGAAACAGACAAGGTCGGCGACTTTTGATCAGAAACATACAAGGCGGTGGCGGTTGATCGGAAATAAACAACCGACGACGATGGTGGAAGGAAGAAAGGTGGTTGTGGAGATTGGTTTTGGGTTCATTTTGTTTAGAGAAGAAATAGGGAAAACGAGATCATGTTCAATGATAAGAAATAGTGTGGGGGCTATAATATATTTTAATAATATAAATGATGAACAATTAAAAACTTAATTGAAAAAAAAATCAGTAAGGACAGAATAGACTTTTTAAGTCATCTTGGGACCAACGACGCTATAAAAACAAACTTTGAGGACTGTCCGAGTTAGAAAAAAAAAGTTAGGGACCAAACATGTATTTTACTTCAAATAATAAAGACTATTCGAGTAATTTACTCTTTAAAATAAAAGTATTTTTAACAAAAAAAAGAAAAAAATAAAAAAGAAAAAAAGAAAAAAACTCATGTTGAACATCTTATGTTGAAACATTTTATTTAAAATTTCAAACTACAACTTCATGTTATTTTTGTCAAAATGTTTTTTAGCATGGTAAACACATTATACATAAAATATTTCATATTAGCAAAAATATAAACATCACAAGTATGCATTATATTAATAAACAAATCTATTTCTATTAATAATTATTGTGAGACATCACAACAATTATTAAGTCATTTCCTAAAAGAATTACTAGGACACTTCAAGGGTCTTTAAAAGGTCTTCATTCCTCCATCTTGTTACATTTGTGTAAAATTAAAGAAATTGGTCTAAACTAATCTATTACATATAAAAATGAATAAATGAACTAAAACATATTTATCTATTACATCTTCATATGAATAAATAAATAACAACCACATATGTCCTAATGACTTGTTTATACACATCATCAACATATTAAATAAAAAAACTTTATATTTTCTAAGTCAACCTTTATGTAACCAAAATGAATGGAAAAATGGTTATATAAACAAAAACAAATTTACACTACAAAACCATCAAGGATCGTTTTACATAGGTTAGAATGATATTAAAACAATCATTAGAGGTTTTAGAATGACAAACTTTGGAGCCTTTGAACCTACTTGGAATTAGGGTGTTGAAGTTGATGGCAAGAACAAAGAGCTTGAACTTCTCTACAAGTAATCCACTACCAAGAGTAAGTTACTTTGGAATGCTAGTTCCCTTCTTGCATATTGAATTTCTTACGCCTTTAAGTGCGTAACATAAATAAGCACTAAAGGAGAAACACAAAGTAGTGCCAAAAATACAAATAACTAACTTGAAAAGAGAACAAGCATGAGATAGAGAGAGGGATATGACTTTTGTTCATCACAAGGCAAAATAGATGAGTTTTCCATGCACAAGACTTTCTTATATATCCTCATGCAAGTAAAGGACATGCCTTATTATATTTTAAAGTAATACACTAGTAAGTGAGCGTGGGGGACAAGGAAGGGAGGTTGACAAGCAACCTCCCATGTCTCTTATAAGTTTCGACATCATGAGGGAAACGAAAAACTACTTCTTTAGCTAGTTGTTTTAACTAAATAAAGTCAACTAAGCAGTTAGACCAAAGTTAACCAATGTGTCCAAAACATTTGTACATCACTTACTAATCATAATATATGATATAATAACTATTTTGTTCTTTATATTATTAATATTTCCATAAAATAATAATTATTTTCGAATTAAATACAAGAGTTGAATTTATGTATTAATAATCAAATACTTAATAAATATTCAAGAAGTAACAACTTGATTAAGGTGTGACCCTATAGGATCATATGCTATTAGTTTCGGTTCCTTGATCGATATCAATTAACAATAGGAATAAACAAAAAAAACACAGAAGAATAACACAAAGCTTTTCATTAAGAAAACATTCTCACCAAGAGAACGAGCATAAAGCTCTAGGGTTCGATGATCAACCGATGATTTGGAACCTATTATATATAGAAAAGAAAATATGATGTGAATCCTTATAAACCAAGTATATCACCTAATCTACGATAATAATAAAGTATATCTGATATCACTAAGATACCGAATCTGCTAACTAACTATCTATATTCTACAATTACAAGTGATTACATAAGATATACATATCATGCAAACACGGATTAATTTACAAACTTAACTTCATGTTGGCGCTTGATAGACGTTGGCACTGATTAAGTCAGTGTGACTGTTTTACATCATCAGATTCTAAGGATTGACCTTAGAATCTCCCCCAATTAGATGATGTCAAAACCTAAAATCTTCTTTCATTTCTCCCCCTTAGAGGTATAGTCATTGACATCTTCTTTATCTTTTGTTTCTCCCCCTTAGACGTATAGTCATCAACATCTTCTTTATCTTTCAATTCTCCCCCTTAAAAGTAAAGTCATCAATTTCTTCTTTATCTTCTTTATAGTCATCAATATCTTCTTTATCTTCTTTCTTTTCTCCCCCTTTTTTTTTGCATCATTTGTGAAGTACAACAAAATCTCTCCCTAGGTATTAGCTTGATATAATAAAAATTATGGATTTAGTAGATTGGGCACTCCACCTGTGTTGAGTGAGAATAAATAATCATAGGTGCAGCGGAATAGTGGGAAGGAGTTTGTTGCAATATATGATCATTTACAAAATGTATAGTCTTATACATTGAATAATTAACTTCTTTTATTAGAAGAAAATATGAGAAAGAATTGTATGATGCGTGTAATACAATTTGGCATTAAATATACCCATCGACATAGAGTGTCGAATTTTTATCAGTGAATGGCTAATTCAATGAATAATAAAATTCTTTGTTAGAAGCTTTAAAGAGCAAGAATAGGTATGTGTGTGTAATATACCACGGTACATGATATATCCATCAGTACAAATTTTTCAAATTCTCGTCACCGTCTGCCATCTTATGCTGAATCATAAAACTTTAAAGACAAAAAAACAGTAAGAAAGGGTTGGTGCGTGCGATAAACTACAGTACATAGCTTAACCATCGGCACAAAATTTCAAACTTCTATTAGTGTATGGTATCGTACAATGAATCATACACTTTTATGATAGAAGACTTTTTGTGAGATAAAAGGATGTACAGTCTACACTGAGGTATAATCAGTGTGAATCATAGATAGTTTCTAACTCATCAACTAATAGTGGTTCAACTCCTAGCATCATAAAGTTATGTTTACAATTTCAGTCTGTAATCAATGATTAACCATCACATCGTTTCATATGGTACATAATAGAATTAACAAAATAAATAAAGACAAAAGTAAACAGTTTATAATCAATGATTCACCATCAATTCACAAAGAGTCGATATGGTGTATCTATTTAATTGAATGTTCATAAAGTACTTCCTTTTTTCAAGAATCCTTCTACACCAACTTATGTCTATAAAAAGAGACAAATTAGCAAACATATTACACTTCCAAACATAACAAAATATAGAGATTACGCACAAAAACATTGAGAGAAAGAAGTTCTTATTACGCGAAGATGAAATCATTCTGATGGATTCCAAGCTCTTTATTCACTTCCGTGAGGAGAGGTCTTAAGAATCATAGTCTTTGTAACTAACGAGACAAATTGCTTTAATCTTGAAGTCTTCGAGATATCAAAATCAACTGAAGTTACTCAAAGAGTCAAGAGCTTTGAAGCCAAGAGATGGTAAACCAGAATAATTGTATTATCAATGATTGTTTTCGTCCATGATTAGAGGGTGATTCCAAAGAAAGCATTGTCAAAAGGAATAAGACATGGTAAACTATTTACCTTTACATTACTATGTTACATCAGATGAAGGGTCATGAAGTGGCAACAAGAGCAATGATATCATTTTTTCCAAACATATAACCTCCTCATCTTGTGTAAATAATAAAAGTGTTGTTCCCGACTCGTTAATCATCTCATTCGAATTGAAAACTGCGTCCACTATAGAAAGGACGCAAATTGATACTCGTCATATAACCATGCTAAATGATAAGCTTTGCGATTAAAATGTTGGAGAAGGCGAATTTGAATGAGAAGATGATTCACCCTAAGACTTATGCTTAAGAGGAAAGAGACAAGACGAATCAATCATAAGTATAAACTAGACATACATTGTATACTCCTTTGATAAAGAGCAAATATTTTGCAATTTTCTGAAAGTATATAATCAAAATATGTTTTTGTAGTTTTGTAATTTCTCTGAAAACAAAGCAATGAGTACTAGAAATACAATAAAACAACCAAAATATTAAAAACACTATACATGACACTAAATAAGTTGAAAAACCTTAGGACATGGAAAGCATGCCCCATTTGTTGGATTAGTGTCTAAGTCCATAACTATAATTGATATATACTTGACCCGACCCGGCATAGTCCATTTGGGTTGCATGGCATCAGGACATTTGGATAGACCTTTTGTGAGAAGAGGATATTTGTGACATATTAATATATTATAAGTTCTAATATATTAATATGAAATCATATTATTTAATTAGTATTGATCAAGAATTAATTTGGAATTAATTTAGTGATCAAAAGAGACTAATTAAATATATGGGGATTGATTGTGTAAATCATTCATTCTTATATATGTGGGCTTATGATCCATGATTCCTTATGTTGGGTTTAACCCATGTGGTGACCCATGGATACTCCATGGAGGTTAAAACCGATGGAGCATAAGGAATGGGTAAAGTCATGAGTTACATGGTGTAACCCTAATAGCCACACTATATAAAGACCCCATTGGTTGGTGAAATTGGCACTAGTGCATACACAAGAGGGCAAGACGATTTCTAGAGTCCATGTATCTCTTCTCATGGTTATTCCAAATGTTGGTGATGTTGTGTGAACCATTTGAGGTGTCACACTTGGGGCACTAGGCTCTTGAGCTCCATGGAATCAAGCTACAACAAAGAGGTATGTAATTCTACTAGATTTTATATTACATGTTCTTTATATTATGCTAGTTAGTACAATAACTTGGAAAATTGATATTTGCATATGTACTAGAGAAAACATAGATCCAAGGTATTTAGGGTTGCATGTACACCATAGGAGTGTTAGAATGCTCAAAACCCAACATTGGTATCAGAGCCTAGGCTTGTTTTCAAGTTATACATGCTGAAATATCTTAAAAATCGAAAATTCTGGCTTCCTGGGCACTGGACTCGCCGAGTCCATGAAGAAATTCATCCTACTCGTCGAGTAGGTTCATACACTCGACGAGTAGAATCCCCTAACATCATATTTTCGACTTTAAGGCTGGAATTGGTCTAGAATCATTAACTTAAACTGTTTTGGACTTATAAAACCTGTTTAAATGTGGTAATGATTATGGTAAACCAATTTCAAAGTTATTATCAAAGTTTCAAGTTTTATATATGTTTATATGATTCTTGAAAATTGTTGATATGGATTGTTCATGCTGATGAGTTTTGGTAGATCATAGGAATTATGTGCAAATTGTTTGTTAGTGTAATTCTTGATCTTAATGACATTGTATGGACTCCATAACTTTTCCTCAAGTTATGGATTACAAAAAGTTTTTTTTGTGTTACCTTGTTTTATGAGTTAATTTAGATTAATGGGAAAATTATGTGTTAGTTGGTTTCAATCCAAATTGATCTAAAAGTAGTTCATAAAATGTGTTTTTGTAACTTGTCCTCATGTTATATGAAAAGTCACATTTATGAATCTTAAAACTCATAAAAGTGTCACAGGTTACAAAATGAAGAGTCTTTTTCTCATAAATAGTTTTATGGACTTCATAACTTGTCCTCAAGTTATGGATGTTCAAAAGTCTCTTCATTAAAGTCTTTAAAACAATAATTAAACTCATAAGTTATGAAAATCCAAGAGTTTTGAAAAGTTTCAATACTTGCCCTCAAGTTTTGGAATCTGTAAAGTTTTGCTTATGAATGTTTTAAATTCCAAATTAAACCCTAGAATTTTAAAAGTTTAAAATTCAACCCTTATACTATTATTATAATTTTAATTATATAGATATGTATAAGATAAAGTCAATCTTACCGTTAGTAGGCCTCATTCACGAAGCCAGTCTCTAAGGGGGGTATAAGGTTACTGCCTATAAAATGGCAGTTTAATGGGTGTCCACTCTCACCCACCGCTTCCTTGACTGGTGGAGGGTCGTTAGCCGAACGGGTAGGAGAGGACTATAATTCTCCCTTCATTAAAAGTATAATGATAAATACTAAGTAACTAAACACTTATAAATTCCCAATCTTAGTTACTTAGGAAAATGTGAAATGGTGCTAACCCATGAAATTACACTTTGCACCCTTGTTAAGTCGTTAGTGGAGCGTGTGTGGTTAACCGGCACATTAACATGGGACTGACAATGTGTGGCAAAGGGTAACTTAATGTTTATCATAGATTGGTGGAGCGCATGTGGTTAACTGGCACGTCAATTAGGTGATAAAGTTAAGGGTACCAAGTTAATTTGCATGGTTATTCACACCTTGTTTGTGATCCTCGGCATCCCAGTCACAAACTTGAGAGGGCACAATCGAGATTCAAACATGCCATTGAAAGTTCAATGTATCTCAAAAGATCTAGGAGTTTCAAATCCAATTAAAACTTAATTATATTTCGTTTTCATGGAGGAAATTGGTAAATCGTCATTTACCTACCTTCAAATATTTTATAACTTGGATTACGGCATCCCTCTTCCAGTTATAAATAGTTTGTTGGGTCCTAGCCTTAATATTTCATTTTGGGTGTTATATTAAGGACTTAAATCAACTAAACTTGAATTTCTCCCTCATAAATGTCTATTTCAGATAACTATGGTCTTCCCAAATCTTTAGGAACAAGCCTTCCTAATGAAGATGATATCCCACATGGAAATCAAGATGAAAGATTAATCCCTTTGTTGTGCATTAATGGGATTGGAAATCATGCTTCACTTCCTCCACCTCCTCCAATCATTCTCCCTATCCCACAAGTTTCAAGACTTGAAAAGTTCTAAGTCACTCAATCCTTATTGGCAAGCAAAGACTATATGTGCTTACATCTTGGAGGTTAAGTCACATATTGGCAAGCCGGGAGAGTCGGGTGTCGAAGTCTCGAGGTAGCTGGCTGTTGACTTGGTTCTTCAGTCACTCCCTGATGACAGATCACGGCATGACCCTTAGTGATCTTACCTATTTTCTTGATGCTGCTAAATCAGCAATGATTTGGAGCATTGGTAAAGCAAATTAGATTGGAAGATCTACTTCCCAAACCTATTTGGACATTGACAATGATGACATTGGAAGTCCAGAAAAAGCTTTCTCTTCCCAATGGAAAGGGATTGACCATGGTCAAGTCATTTGACCGATGGTAAAGAGAAAGGCTAAGTCTGAGAAAATCAAGTGTACCATTTCCAAAGAGTCCATATGTTTCTTTTGCCAAAAGAAGGGGCATTGGTTGCGAAGCTGCCGAATTTACCTGAAAGTTCATAAGGATGGTAAAAGTCAAAAACATTGACTTTGCTTCAGGTAAAATCCATTATATAACTCTATGAAGTCTCTTTTGGAGATTCTTAATACATGATGTAATGTAATTAAATTTTGATGTTTTGAAGAATCAAAAGAAACCTAAAGAAAGAGTATGTTGATTCTGATCGCGAAGATGGATTTTGATCGCAAAGTTCGGTGATCAGAATTTTGAGCTGCTACTTAAGAGTTATGATATATTTCTTAGGAATAGACAACAACATGTTTTTCATATGTATTTGCATTGTAAGGATAAGATTTTTCCGCAAGTTTTAAAATAAAAGAAAAGGTTTTGATTTTATTTATTTTAAGTATCCTTACAATGGCATTTGTGAAAAATTGTTGTGTATATGTTTCCATTGATAAGCAATATTGGAAAATGGATTTGATTCTTTCATTTGTGGTAGTGTCATAATTTACCAAATAAGGAAAGATTCTCATCACCCAAGTTTCAGTTGGATAGAAACTTGGAATCATGCAAGTTGTATTGCATGATGAGTGAGAAATTTTCAGTTTTGGGAAATTAAGACTAATTCCTTGTTCACATGTATGTGTGAGTCAAGTGAAGGAATGAAGGATTGGGTACACTAGGTTGTGCGCTGGTCAGGCCCACCACAAAGGTCGATAAGATTATTCGTCATGATTTACTAAAGTTTAGTAAATATGGTTATACTTACAAGTTTAAGTGTAATTCTGAAACATTGGAAAAGTTTCAATGTATGGCAGGACGGATAAGAAGAATCAGATTAGGCAGAAAGATAAAAGTTTCTCCAATGTGAAAAGGTGGGAGAGTGCTTAAGTATCTTGGTTTATGGTTATCTTGGTGATTATAAAACCATATCACAATTGATCCTCTAAAGACACCTTAGTGCATTTGTTTGGCTAAGGAGAGGAATCATGAATTGTTGAAATGGTTAAATCAAAAGATAAATCATACTGCGTTCCAAAAAAAATCAAGTCTTAGAGTCATACTCTAAGATTGTAACTTGAGTGACATAATCTTTAGAAGGTTTATAACACTTATCAAATGTAATGTAACATGTTTCTTAGTCTTGTACATTTAAAATTGGTAAGTTGTGATGTTTTGGATAAAACAAAAACCAACTAAGACCAATTGTATGAAGTGTTTAACTTGATAAGAATCTGCACTAACTCTTAAATATTTGTTTTGTCAAGAAATGATTCTTGACAAAGGGAATCTTATATGTCCAGAGGTCAGTGGGAGTCTTAAAAGATATTGAGATAGTTTCAAGAACTAATCAAGAGTATTGTTAATAACTAGCCCACGACTTGAGGTTTGTAACCTATTGTGTTGACATATTCTTATTTCTGTGTCTATTCCAGTTAAAAGTTGACTTTTCATATGAGTTCTATGAGTTCTCAATTGGTTGAATAACAACCTGGAAGTAATGGTAGGCCCTTGTGCTGCCGGGTGGCAAGAAATTAAGATTAAACAAGTTCAGTCGATATGAGTTTGGATTTGCCACTAACCTTGTCGTGTGATTATGGTTTTGACAAATTCACATGGATAGGAACACATGCACCATAAAAATCTAAGTGTCATAAGGTTTCTCTCCGATTCATGAAAATGATGGTAAGGAAACGTTTTCACTAAGTAGATTTTAAGTAGATAGCAATTGTGATATTTGCATTCTCAAAGTCATTAGTGGAGCACGTGTGGCTAACCGGCACACTAACATGGACTTGTGAGAATGGCAAAAGGTCTAAACATTATGATTATGGCATCACTCTTCATAATTGTTTAGACATACATGTGAACTATCTAAGGAAAGGTGTATGATTTTGGTAAAATCTTATCAAAACATCTCGTATCAGAAATCTGAACTTTGGAAAGAAAGTCAATAAAGTATTGATTTCTAGAAATCCAGCTGATTTTTGGGTACATGTCAAAGCTAGTGGGAACATAAAGTGTTATGCTAGTTAGATTATAGTTATCATGTTAGTGGGAGTATGATTATTATGTTAAGTGTTGCAAGTTAGCAATGTTAATTATAGAAAACAAAAGTTTCAATTCGTTTCGAAAAGTTGTTTTGCTATAATTAAGGGAGAGGATTTTATACTTCATTCTAATTCTACAATCTTAGATTGAGATTTTAATCAACTTTAGTCAAGGATATATATGAATGTTATCTTGGAATGGTTCAACATAACGAGATTGTATATATGATTTTAATCAACTTTAGTCAAGGATATATATGAATGTTATCTTGGAATGGTTCAACATAAGGAGATTCTATATATGTTGCATTCTCAAAATTCGATTATGATTACGACATCCCTCTTCATATTTCAAATTGTGAGAACATGGAAAATAAAAATTTTATAGCATGAATCGTGTCCCATATGATTCGGGTATAGGATCGATTGTATGAGCTATAATATTTATCCATTCTAAATTTTCCAAATGCCTGGGGGCATTAAGAGGAGAAAAGGTCTAGTATTGGATATGACTAAAATGATTAAGCAATTGTCGAGGACAATATGAGGTTTGCTCATGGACAGTTGAAAGTATAGAGATAGGACCATATTGACATACTCTGAAAAGAGGTAAATCTTGTTCACAAGTGATAGTCAAAATGGGCATATGGAAATGTTTCCATAGGTGGAAGTTATTCTTTAAATCTGTGTAAGATTAGAAAACTTAATGCAAGAAGGATATTCAAAGGAATGTACTTTGAATGTGAGACTTCGTTTCCATGGAATTGATCTCCATTGGAATACTTTGTAATGTCTGTTGCCAAGTCTTTGTGACTTGGGCATAGTCATTATAAGGGGATCATTGCATATAAGTTTAGAATCTAATAGATTATAGTAAATAGCAAGAGTTTGGTATTCTTACATTTACAATAAGGATTGGGATTGTGAAATGAGCATCATTGAAATATTGTCAATTGATCTGTTTCACAAAGTAAGGACCATAGACAAACATAGTGTGCATACTTGGAATATGGCATAGCTATTGTTTGGACAAACATAGTGTGCATGCTTGGAGCATGGCATGACTATTGTTTTATTCAAGTACCAAGTTGGTAAATCGAAACATTATACAAAGAATAATGTTTAATCAATATGGTGCTTAGATAAAAGGTGTTTTATTTACACTCAAAGTGTTGGGGCCATATAGGATTAGTATTATTCTTGTGTTTCACTTTGCATGTTTTGACTTACAAAATAACTAGGTCATTCTTCCCGAATGACTAAGTTATTCAAACCATCCACATTCGGTCATATGTTGGAAGTAGATATGAATCAAGACTGTCATGAAGCTGGTTTGTAGATGTCCAAAGTAGTGGACATAGCAAGAGTTGCTGCAACATTCATGAGTGCTCATAAGTTCTGAGTATTGGATTAAACCCACGCTCATTTGACTCACTTCATGGATTTTATCACGAGTGAATCATGAGACGATAATATCTTATATTCTTCAAACCTAGAGATATGAGTTGTTGACTATGAATTGGTTATACATTGATTGCACGAAAACGCATTGGTAACTCGATGTTATAAAACGTGCCTTTGTGTATAATTCAACAAGTAGTTAGTACAAGCATATTAGTCAAAGTTTATCCATTCCTTTTACCCTTAAAGGGATAAAAGCGATATATGTGGGCCCCTCGATGATATAGTGATGACACCCTAAGTGCTTGGCCAAGCCTGGACTGATTTGATTTGTTCAATTAGTCGGTCGTCATAAATCAGACATCGGGAAGCAACAAATGGACAGAGAGAATGATTATAATCCATGTCTCAGTCCATATGATATCTAGAATAGAGGAATATATGATCACTTATCTAATGGACGCGTCATTGATTTGTTCAGAGTTCGACAACAGCTTTTAAGAGCTATGATTGCCGGTCAGGTTGGAGTCATACTTGCAATAATAGTTATTAGACTTATCCAAGTGGGAGACTGTTGGATTAGTGTCTAAGTCCATAACTATAATTGCTATATACTTGACCCGACCCGGCATGGACATAGTAGTAAACAAGCAACAACATCATCCATTGCATTAATAATATAATTTCATACAAGTGTGTTATGTCAAGTTATATAGACACCAAAAATATGAATCAAAATAAAAGATGAGTCTTGAACGAGCTCCATCTTCTCAAAACCTGGCTCCGGTACCTGTCTACTGGCGACCTGAGGATACAAGTTATTTTGAAAGAGAGTATCAGCTTTAAAGCTGGTGAGATCATAAGTATATTAGTGTCTGTATTTGTATGAAAGTGTTTGTAAGATGTTTTGTAAGATGTTTTGAACTCTCCTAGAAAACCCTATGTTTCCAACTAAAAGTAGCCTTCTACCAAGGCATCTAGTGGTCGTGTGTGTGTCTCTTGTAAGAGTATGTATTTTCCCAAATCTGACTATTATTATCCAAAAATATAGTTTTTACATTACTGTATATTGTGTGAAGATCACAAAGTGAATGCAATAGGAAAATGAAATAGTACTGTAGTGTTGTATCAAGTAACTACTGATGTCCTAACTACCTTAAACCAATTGTAATTTAAAGTACCATGTGATCGGCCTGTACCCTGCTACCGACTATAGAACGCGACAATGTAAGATGTCGGAAGAAATGACGTTTGGCACCCGTAGACTTGCAAGTCCCACTGTAGCGAGCAGCAAGGTGTAGGATAGTCAATCCAGTATAGATCTATACACAAACTCATACACTCCCCACTTAAGGAGATTCTGGATACAAAACGGTCATGGCAGGTAGTGTCATGCCCCGTTACGTGGCTCACATAACTGAAATAGTATTCTTGTATATGTATTGAATGTACTAGCTGTATTGTGTGTTCTCTCTCTTTCTAGTATGTATGTATGTTCTCTCTGTATGGTATTGTATGTTCTCTCTCTGTCTAGCATGTATGTTTTCTTGTAAAATGTATAGTATGTACTAGCTGTATTGTAATGTATAGACGCATGTATGAACTGACTCATTGTATGTTCCATTGTTCTAGTAATAGTATTAGTAACTTCCTAAACTACACCTATTGTAGCTTACTAGTAATGTGATTTGTATGTATGAACATATCTGTATACCTTTGCTACCCAAAGGTATTGAATAGAAAGAAGGAACTTTTATATCTATATACATATACATGATATATAACTAGGATTCAAACGACCTTCGGACAAATAACCGATACCCTAAGTCTACAACCAAACGAGGAACAGGCGGTTAAGGTGAGTTATCAGTCCTAAGTCCTTTCAATCCTACTTATATAACTATATCTATAAAGATATACATTTAACAGAATATAAGTTAAAAAGAGTTTAGGTAAAAGTATTTGACATGTAAAAGAGTTTGATAAGAGTATTGGACATGTAAAAGAGTTTGACAAAACAGTTTGAAAAGTAGTTTGCTTGATAACACAGTTTGAAAGTAAGAAATCCACTTGTTTGGTAGTTATTAATCACATGTGATTGATATAATAACTATAAAAGATCAACTTGTACCCTCCCCCCCCCCCATAAAAGCATTTAAAATCATTTAAAGATTGATTGAGGGGTATGAACTCACCTGTAGTGAGTGGTTTGGATGAACGGATAATATAGGATGCTAAGTGTCAAGTGAAGACTTGAACATACACAAGGATCCTAGTTAGCATATAATAACACATATATGTATCCAATTAGTCATTAAACAAGTAATTAACCAAGTTAAGACATCCTAGGACATGTAAAACACTTAATTTAAGTGTTATAAGTACTAAGGATTGCATCTAAGGGTTGTAGGACTTCGCTATTGAGTTTGGGGTCCAAGGGTAAACTCTTTTCGAGTTTACGGTTTTGGGACCAACTCTCATTGAGTTTACGGTCGTAAACCCATGAGTTTACGGCCGTAAACTCATGGTACTTTTACCATTTTGTGTTTTGAAGCTTTAAAGGTCATAAGAAGCATTCATACTTCATGTTTAAGCCTTAGGAAGTGATTAGGGCACCATTTCACCCCTTTGTGGAGTTTACGGTCCTTGGACCATTTCTCCTTGGGTTTATGGCCGTAAACCCAAATGGTTTATGGTCTTTTTGATGTTTTAAGTCCTAAGCACATCAAGGATGGTATCTAGACTAGTATCCAAGGCTTGGTAAGGGACTAGGGCACACTTTGGCCCCTTCATTAGGGTTTACGGTCCAAGAACATCTTGGACCGTAAACACCTTTGATCTTGTGTTTCTTTGTGTTTCCTAGATGCTTTAGAAGTGTAACAAGCCTTATAACAAGCCAAGGTAACAGTACTTCCTATGTAGAAGCTTGAAAGGGTGTTAAAAGTCCAAGAACACTAGTGTGTGTTCTTGGTGTTCTTGGTGAAACTTGAAGATCTACACATATGGAATGATTTCACGGATGGAATCATGTAAGATCACTAGATTAAGTAAGATATCAACTTATTAGGGTAAGACACACTTACCAAGTTGAAGATCAAGAAGGAAAATCGGATGATACTTGAGAGGATTTGATTTCTAGTTCTTGAAAGTGTGAAAAAGTAGTAAAAATGACTAAGTGTCATATTTATACCTCTTAGGGTTTACGGCCGTAAACACCTTGTTTAGGCCGTAAACTCCAAACTCTTGGAGTTTTGGGACTTTATTGTTGCACAATAAACCCTAGGGTATCCTCTTTCCTGTTATCTCTTGAAGTACTAACTTTAAAACACTCTAACTGGTTCCAAAAAGCTTGAAAGTTAGCAGAAACAATTCTGACTTCTATTGAAGTGAATGGTTGTGCAGAATAGAAATTTCGGGTTGTCACATCATCCCCCCGTTAGAAGGAATTTCGTCCCGAAATTAGAGTTTAAGCAAATAAGTAGTTACAAATAACTAAGTAAAAAGACGAGGATATTTCAGTTTCATCTGATCCTCTCGCTCCCAAGTGAATTCCGGTCCTCGCTTGGCGTTCCAGCGAACCTTCACTATCGGGATACGGCTTTGTTTCGTTTGCTAGACCTCTCGGTCCATGATCTCTACTGGTTCTTCCACGAAGTTGAGGCTCTCGTTGATCTCGATCTCGTCGAGTGGGATTACAAGAGTCTCGTCGGACAGACACTTTTTCAAGTTCGAGACGTGGAAAGTAGAATGTACGTTACTGAGTTCGCGTGGTAAGTTAAGTTTGTAAGCTACAGGGCCGATTCTGGCAAGAATCTCGAAAGGCCCTATGTATCTTGGATTTAGCTTTCCACGCTTTCCAAAGCGTATTAAGCCCTTCCAGGGTGAGACCTTCAATAGAACTCGGTCGCCCACCTGGAATTCCAACGGTTTCCTTCGTTTATCTGCGTAGCTTTTCTGTCGGTCTCTAGAGGCTTTCAATCGTTCACGAATATGAACGATCTTCTCTGTCGTTTCTCGAATGATTTCCGGACCCGTGAGAGTGCTTTCAGGAATTCGTCCTTTAGCTAACTGGGTATCACCCACCTCAGCCCAGCACAGAGGGGATCTGCAATTTTGGCCATAGAGGGCCTCGAATGGAGCAGCCTTTATGCTCGTGTGATAACTGTTGTTGTAGGAAAATTTGACAAGGGGTAAATGAGTATCCCATGCTTTCCCAAAGTCAATCACACAGGCTCGCAAAATATCTTCCAAGGTTTGGATAGTCCTCTCACTTTGTCCGTCGTTCTGTGTATGGTAGGTTGTACTCATGTCCAGCCTAGTTCCTAAGGAACTTTGTAGCGACTGCCAGAACCTCGAATTGAACCTACTATCTCTGTCCGAGATAATGGATATGGGAACACTGTGCAGTCGTACAATCTCCCGAATGTAGGTTCTTGTAAGCTTCTCCATCTTGTCTGTTTCTTTGATAGGCAGGAAGTGTGCGGACTTGGTCAATCTATCGACGATGACCCATATGGTATCAAGTCCACCCGTTGTCTTAGGTAACTTGGTTATGAAGTCCATAGTGATCCGCTCCCACTTCCATTCCGGTATCTCTGGCTGTTGTAGTAAGCCGAAGGGTTTCTGGTATTCGACCTTGACCTTGGCGCAAGTAAGGCATTTACTCACGAAGGTAGCAATCTCTGCTTTCATGTTAGGCCACCAGTATAGCTTTTTAAGATCCAGATACATCTTATCTGAACCTGGGTGGACAGAATAACGAGTGTTGTGCGCCTCGTTCATGACCAAGTCTCTGAAACCACCGTGTTTCGGGGTCCAGATCCGATCCATGAGATAATAAGTTCTGCCACCCTTGACTTCCAAGTTCTTATCCATCCCTCTCAGGGATTCACCCGCCACATTTTCAGGTTTCAAAGCGTCGAGCTGAGCCTCCTTAATTTGTGTGGACAAGTGTGAATGGATAGTCATAGTCAATGATTTGACTCTACGACCAGAGTATTCTTTCCGACTTAGGGCGTCAGCTACTACATTGGCCTTGCCGGGATGATAGCGAATTTCACATTCGTAATCACTGAGTAGCTCGACCCACCGTCGTTGTCTCATGTTGAGTTCCTTCTGGTCGAATATATGTTGTAGGCTTTTGTGGTCTGTAAAGATAGTGCTTTTTGTACCGTACAAGTAGTGTCTCCAGATCTTCAGAGCAAACACAACTGCTCCTAGCTCAAGATCGTGGGTAGTCTAGTTGACCTCGTGTGTCTTTAGTTGTATCGAGGCATAGGCGATGACCTTACCTCGTTGCATCAGAACACAGCCGAGCCCTTGATTTGACGCATCGCAATAGACAACGAAGTCTTCTATCCCTTCGGGGAGGGATAGTATTGGCGCGGTGCACAAGGCTCGCTTGAGCGTTTGGAACGCTCTCTCCTGCTTCTCTTCCCAGTCAAAGACCACGCCTTTCTGGGTCAGTGTTGTAAGAGGTTTCGCGATGCGGGAGAAGTTCTGAATGAACCTGCGATAGTAGCCAGCGAGGCCTAGAAATTGATGAATTTCTATAGGCGTCTTCGGTGCTGACCACCTCTCAATGGCTTTGATTTTGGAAGGGTCCACGTGTATTCCCTCTTCGCTAACCACGTGCCCTAAGAATTCGACTCTTCGGATCCAAAATTCACATTTCGAGAACTTCGCATAGAGCTTCTCCGAACGCAGTGTTTCCAAGACCTGTTGTAGATGTTGACTATGCTCTTCCTTACTACGAGAGTAAATAAGTATGTCATCGATGAAGACGATGACGAACTGATCCAAGTAAGGACGACACACCCTATTCATTAAATCCATGAATACTGCAGGTGCGTTTGTTAATCCGAACGGCATCACTACGAATTCGTAGTGCCCATAACGAGTTCGGAAGGCTGTCTTCGGAACATCCTCCCCTAGCACTCGTAGTTGGTGATATCTGGATCTTAAGTCGATTTTCGAAAATAAGTTCGCCCCTTAAGTTGGTCAAATAAATCGTCAATACGAGGCAAAGGGTAACGATTTTTGACGGTCAGTTTGTTGAGCTCCCTGTAGTCAATGCACATACGAAACGATCCGTCTTTCTTCTTGACGAACAAGACTGGAGCTCCCCAGGGTGAGAAGCTTGGTCTTATAAAGCCCTTGTTGAGCAGTTCGTTAAGTTGACAGGATAGTTCTTGCATCTCTGCAGGTGCTAGACGATAGGGCGATTTGGCAACGTGGGTAGCCCCTGGAACTAAGTCGATTCTGAACTCGACTTGACGTTGTGGGGGTAATCCTGGGAGTTCTTCTGGAAAGATGTCGGGAAAGTCGCGTACTACTAGAATGTTCTGAATGTCTTTCGTTTCTTGGCTCACATCGACCACATGAGCAAGGAATGTACGACATTCCTTTCGCAAGAATTTCTGAGCTTGAATGCTCGAGATGATATGAAGGTTCGTGTCGGGTTTGTCGCCGTAAACTACTAGAGTTTCACCAGACGGTAGATTAAGGCGAACAGCCTTTTCATAACACATGATGTCGGCACGATGTAGACTCAACCAGTCCATGCCGATAATGACGTCGAAACTTTTAATTGAGACCGGCATGAGGTCGATTGAAAATGAATGGCTATCTAGTGTTAGGGTACACCCTATGAATATACTGCTAGTGCTTTCTGTCTTTCCATTAGCCATTTCTATAGTGAAAGGTTCTTTAAGTGTTCGTGATTTTTGCTTAAGTAAATGAGCAAATTTTTGGTTCACGAAGCTCCTCTCCGCTCCACTATCAAACAGTATGCATGCATAAGAATTATCGAGGAGAAACGTACCAGTGACCACTGTGGGGTTGGCAACCGCTTCCTCGTGGCCTACGGCCAGAACCCTTCCCACTCCACCGGCATTCCCTGCCTTCGGGCAGTTCCTCTTGTAGTGGCCCACCTCACCACAACCGTAGCAAGCTTGGCCCACACCAGCGCCGGGGACTTGGGTGATTGGTTTTGCTGGAGCCTTGCTGAAGCGGGCAGTGTGCCCCTTCCTGCTGCAGTTAGAGCACTGCATTTCACGACAGGCTCCAATGTGGTGGAAGTTGCACTGGTTGCACTTAGGCAAACTTCCAGCGTATTGCTTTACCGGAGCAGCAGCAGTGGCAGGTGCTATCGCAACATGAACTGCCACGACCCGCTGCTTTTTGGCAGCCTTCTTCTTCTTCTTGTCATCCCAGAGCTTCCGCTTGGAATCAGCGGTTTTGGAAGGTTCCGAGATGGCCAGGGTTGTTGTTGTGGCCGGGGTACGAACCCCATGGTCAATAAGCCGCTGTGCCAATCGCTTGGCACTGTCGAATGTAGTGGGGTTTGAAGCCAAAACATTTCCCTGGAATGGAGGCACCAGCCCCCATATGAATCTCTCTATCTTCTTCCCCTCTGTATGAACCATGTTGGGACAGAGGGCCACCAGTTCACAGAACCTGGCGGTGTAGGAAACTATGTCGAAGCCCTTCATGGTTAGGCTCCACAGTTCCTCCTCCAGTTTTTGGATTTCGCCCCTCGGGCAGTACTCCTCAATCATGAGGTCTCTCAAAGTTTCCCAGCCCATAACATTAGCCACCACAAGAGATAGTGACTTGACATGGCTATTCCACCATGTCAGGGCTTTGTCTTCAAAGGTGCAAGCAGCGAACTTGACCTTGCTCCCTTCCGGACAGGAGCAGATTTCGAAAACCGATTCGGTCTTCTCGAACCATTGCGAGAGGGCAATGACTCCGCCAGTCCCTTTAAAGGACTTGGGCTTGCAGTTAGTGAAGTCCTTATAGGAGCACTCTCTCAAGCGCACAGGGGCTTCACCAAGAGTAGATTGAACAGGGGTTCCTCCTCCAGTGGAACCAGATGAATGATATTGAGCCATAGCTGTAGCCACAGCCGCAGCTATAGCAGCATTTAATGATGTTGTATCGATTTGAGGAGCAGGTGGTGTTGCAGTTATCGGAGGATCGCGTCTTGTTGATCGACGTGGAGGCATCTTTTAACTATAAGTTTTAGAAAGATGAAGACATTGATAATAATTTAATAGGAAAAATTATGAGAATGACTCATGGACTAACTCTCCATAGCCCAACAACACAATTGAATAGCACGATTGAAGGATGATCTAGTGCTAGCAGATGCTAGCAATTGGATAATAATTTCCGTGAGATTAGATATCTGTCAATAATACTGGTATTACAGATGTAATAAGTTTGGGAAAAATGGCCTAGAAGTAGGCATTACATCAACCAAGATGGGAAAATTTTGACAGAACTACGACCTAATCAAGACCTAACAGGTCTAAGATTTACAAAGATAGGAGATTAGACTAGAGTTTTTACACAAACTAGGTTATATCCAAAAGAGTAGTCGATGACACTCTAACGGCGACGAGAACTACTAGAGTGAGTTCTTGAATCTGACAGAAGACGTTCTATGTCCCTCATACGCCTTTCAGATCTTACTTGTTGAGCTCGAAGTTCCCTGACTTTAGCTTGGGTTTCAGCAAGTTCCCTCTGCAGAACTGCATTGCGGACCTGAGTCCTTTCATTAGTAGACTCTAGCTGGCGAATGCGGACCGTGTTAACGCCAGAGTTGGCGTCAATCTCTATGACTCGGTCGATAGTCGCTCGACCTTGTTCCGTGTTCCGAGACATCCTACGAACCATGATGGGTAGGACCCTGTCAGCTGAACCTCCCTCGGTGAGGTTGTAGAAGCTTCTGTCTCCATTGTAGGGAATGGGTTGACCCTGTTCCTGACTCCATCTATTCAAGTTTGTGGCCCACAGAGATATGGGTCCTTGAAATGTTGGACGAGGGTTTGGGTCTTGAGCAGCTGGGGGTAGGTTGTTGACTTCCGGCTCTGAGTCAGAACCATCAGAAAAACCCTCAACATAGTGATCATCCAAAGGGATTGGGTGATCATCTTCTGGCTCTTCTTCAAGCCATCCAGCATTGCCGTGGTTGAGGTAGTACGGGTCTCCGGGAAGATGGAATCCAGCCATGATATCTACGCGAGAAAAGGGATATAAGAATCTAGCACATAAGTAGTTTATAGTAATACAAAATACCTCTATAGTATTTTAGGTTTATGTTCTGTTCTAATGTTCTCGTTGTAGTAGTGTTGGTAAGTTTTTAGACTTGTTGCAACCTCACAACCACACTTAGGCACATGCTAATCACTCCTCGGATAATATAGTTGATCAGGCTATATCTTCCCAGGGTTGACCATATGTCTCTAAGTCTACTTGTGCTGCCCAACAATCGTAATACTTTTGTTCTGTCCTAGTGACACTGATTTTAGTATGAATGCAGGTATGTATACTTAGTTAAATATTTTATTATTTAAAAGTATAAACTCTTTATCAGAGTATTTTAATCCCGCTGTGTTTATAGTTCGTATATCTTTTATGGGTTGATACACTCGATTCACTATAAACAGTGCTCTGATACCAATCTGTCACACCCTAAAACCGGAACGGCAGAATCGTTCGGGGGTGGAGGACGTCATGTACAGTATCAAAACAATGCATATTAGTAAACAAGCAATAACATCATCCATTGCATTAATAATATAATTTCATACAAGTGTGTTATGTCAAGTTATATAGACACCAAAAATATGAATCAAAATAAAAGATGAGTCTTGAACGAGCTCCATCTTCTCAAAACCTGGCTCCGGTACCTGTCTACTGGCGACCTGAGGATACAAGTTATATTGAAAGAGAGTATCAGCTTTAAAGCTTGTGAGATCATAAGTATATTAGTGTCTGTATTTGTATGAAAGTGTTTGTAAGATGTTTTGTAAGATGTTTTGAACTCTCCTAGAAAACCCTATGTTTCCTACTAAAAGTAGCCTTCTACTAAGGCATCTAGTGGTCGTGTGTGTGTGTCTCTTGTAAGAGTATGTATTTTCCCAAATCTGACTATCATTATCCAAAAATATAGTTTTTACATTACTGTATATTGTGTGAAGATCACAAAGTGAATGCAATGGGAAAATGAAATAGTATTGTAGTGTTGTATTAAGTAACTACTGCTGTACTAACTACCTTAAACCAATTGTAATTTAAAGTACCATGTGATCGGCCTGTACCCTGCTACCGACTATAGAACGCGACAATGTAAGATGTCGGAAGAAATGACGTTTGGCACCCGTAGACTTGCAAGTCCCACTGTAGCGAGCATCAAGGTGTAGGATAGTCAATCCAGTATAGATCTATACACAAACTCATACGCTCCCCACTTAAGGAGATTCTGGATACAAAACGGTCACGACAGGTAGTGCCATGCCCCGTTACGTGGCTCACTTAACTGAAATAGTATTCATATATATGTATTGAATGTACTAGCTGTATTGTGTGTTCTCTCTCTGTCTAGTATGTATGTATGTTCTCTCTGTATGGTATTGTATGTTCTCTTTGTATGGTATTGTATGTTCTCTCTCTGTCTAGCATGTATGTTTTCTTGTAAAATGTATAGTATGTACTAGTTGTATTGTAATGTATAGACGCATGTATGCACTGACTCATTGTATGTTCCATTGTTCTAGTAATAGTATTAGTAACTTCCTAAACTACGCCTATTGTAGCTTACTAGTAATGTGATTTGTATGTATGAACATATCTGTATACCTTTGCTACCCAAAGGTATTGAATAGAAAGAATGAACTTTTATATCTATATACATATACATGATATATAACTAGGATTCAAACGACCTTCGGACAAATAACCGATACCGTAAGTCTACAACCAAACGAGGAACAGGCGGTTAAGGTGAGTTATCAGTCCTAAGTCCTTTCAATCCTACTTATATAACTATATCTATAAAGATATACATTTAACAGAATATAAGTTAAAAAGAGTTTAAGTAAAAGTATTTGACATGTAAAAGAGTTTGATAAGAGTATTGGACATGTAAAAGAGTTTGACAAAACAGTTTGAAAAGTAGTTTGCTTGATAACACAGTTTGAAAGTAAGAAATCCACTTGTTTGGTAGTTATTAATCACATGTGATTGATATAATAACTATAAAAGATCAACTTGTATCGCCCCCCCATTAAACAACTAATTAACCAAGTTAAGACATCCTAGGACATGTAAAACACTTGATTCAAGTGTTATAAGTACTAAGGATTGCATCTAAGGGTTGTAGGACTTGGCTATTGAGTTTGGGGTCCAAGGGTAAACTCTTTTGGAGTTTACGGTTTTGGGACCAACTCTCATTGAGTTTACGGTCGTAAACCCATGAGTTTACGGCCGTAAACTCATGGTACTTTTACCATTTTGTGTTTTGAAGCTTTAAAGGTCATAAGAAGCATTCCTACTTCATGTTTAAGCCTTAGGAAGTGATTAGGCACCATTTCACCCCTTTGTGGAGTTTACGGTCCTTGGACCATTTCTCCTTGGGTTTACCGCCGTAAACCCAAATGGTTTATGGTCTTTTTGATGTTTTAAGTCCTAAGCACATCAAGGATGGTATCTAGACTAGTATCCAAGGCTTGGTAAGGGACTAGGGCACACTTTGGCCCCTTCATTAGGGTTTACGGTCCAAGAACATCTTGGACCGTAAACACCTTTGATCTTGTGTTTCTTTGTGTTTCCTAGATGCTTTAGAAGTGTAACAAGCCTTATAACAAGCCAAGGTAAGAGTACTTACTATGTAGAAGCTTGAAAGGGTGTTAAAAGTCCAAGAACACTAGTGTGTGTTCTTGGTGAAACTTGAAGATCTACACATATGGAATGATTTCACGGATGGAATCATGTAAGATCACTAGATTAAGTAAGATATCAACTTATTAGGGTAAGAAACACTTACCAAGTTGAAGATCAAGAAGGAAAATCGGATGATACTTGAGAGGATTTGAGTTCTAGTTCTTGAAAGTGTGAAAAAGTGGTAAAAATGACTAAGTGTCATATTTATACCTCTTAGGGTTTACGGCCGTAAAAACCTTGTTTAGGCCGTAAACTCCAAACTCTTGGAGTTTTGGGACTTTATTGTTGCACAATAAACCCTAGGGTATCCTCTTTCCTGTTATCTCTTGAAGTACTAACTTTAAAACACTCTAACTGGTTCCAAAAAGCTTGAAAGTTAGCATAAACAATTCTGAATTCTATTGAAGTGAATGGTTGTGCAGAATAGAAATTTCGGGTTGTCACACCTTCCTAGGTCACGTGGTAAGCGAGGAAGGCATACATGTGGACCCCTCCAAAATCAAAGAGATAGAGAACTGGTCAGCACCAAAGACGCCCACAGAAATCCATCAATTCTTGGGTCTCGCTGGCTACTATCGCAGATTTATCCAAAATTTCTCCAGAGTTGCCAAACCCTTAACCACTCTGACTCAGAAAGGCGTACCCTTTTGTTGGAGTGAAAAGCAAGACACTGCGTTCCAAACGTTGAAGCGGGCCCTATGCAGCGCACCTATCTTGTCTCTGCCCGAAGGGACGGAGGACTTCGTTGTCTACTGTGATGCATCCAATCAGGGCCTAGGCTGTGTGCTCATGCAACGGGGAAAAGTCATTGTTTATGCCTCAAGACAGTTGAAAGCACACGAAGTCAACTACACAACGCACGACCTGGAATTGGGAGCAATGGTCTTCGCATTGAAGATATGGAGACATTATCTCTACGAAACCAAGTGCACTATCTTCACTGACCATAAAAGTCTGCAGCATATCTTCGACCAGAAGGAGCTGAACATGAGACAACGACGATGGGTTGAGCTACTCAGCGATTACGAGTGCGAAATCCGCTACCATCCCGGCAAGGCCAATATGGTGGCAGATGCCCTCAGCCGGAAGGAGTACTCAGATCGTAGAGTGAAGGCACTGACCATGACTATCCATTCCCATTTATCCGCGCAAATCAAGGAGGCTCAGCTGGAAGCCTTGAAACCAGAGAACATGCCGAGAGAAACCCTGAGAAGAATGGAAAAGAACCTAGAGATCAAGGGAGACGGAGTCTATTATTTCATAGACCGGATCTGGACCCCAAAGTTCGGTGGGTACAGAGAAGTTGTAATGAACGAAGCTCACAAGACTAGATACTCCGTTCATCCAGGCTTGGACAAAATGTATCTCGATCTCAAGAAACTGTATTGGTGGCCGAACATGAAAGCAGAGATCGCTACCTTCGTGGGCAAGTGCCTGACTTGCGCCAAGGTGAAGGTCGAATATCAGAAGCCCTCGGGTCTACTCCACCAGCCGGAGATACCTGAGTAGAAGTGGAAGAGAATTACTATGGATTTTATTACTAAATTACCCAAGTCTCCGAGTGGGCACGACGCCATCTGGGTAATTGTCGACCGACTGACTAAATCCGCCCACTTCCTGCCGATCAAGGAGAGCTTCAAAATGGAGAGACTCACGAGAATCTACATCCGAGAGATAGTTCGACTGCATGGTGTGCCTGTATCCATTATCTCCGATCAAGATAGCAGGTTCACTTCGAGGTTCTGGCAGTCACTACAGAAGGCTCTTGGAACTAAGCTGGATATGAGCACAACTTACCATCCTCAGACAGATGGGCAAAGTGAGAGAACCATCCAAACCTTGGAAGACATGTTGAGAGCATGTGTCATAGACTTCGGTGAGTCGTGGGACACTCATTTGCCCTTGGTTGAGTTTTCTTACAACAACAGCTACCATACGAGCATCAAGCTTGCGCCTTTCGAAGCTCTCTATGGCCGCAAGTGCAGATCCCCTCTGTGCCGGGCTGAGGTGGGCGACACGCAGCTAGTCAAGGGGCAAGTCCCTGACAGCACTCTCACTGGTCTAGAAATCATTCGCGAAACCACAGAAAAGATCGTACAAATCCGGGAACGACTTAAGGCATCACGAGATAGACAAAAGAGCTACGCCGACAAACGACGAAAACCCTTGGAGTTCCAGGTTGGAGATCGTGTTCTGTTGAAGGTCTCGCCCTGGAAAGGCATGATACGCTTTGGAAAGCGTGGAAAGCTAAATCCAAGATACATAGCACCCTTCGAGATCCTCGCTAGGATCGGTCCCGTAGCCTACCAACTTCGTTTACCGCAAGAACTTAACAACATTCATCCTGTCTTCCACGTTTCGAATCTTAAGAAATGCGTATCTGGCGAAACCCTTACGATTCCTCTCGACGAGATTGAAATCAATGAGAACCTGAACTTCGTGGAAGAACCAGTCGAAATCATGGATAGAGAGATCAAACGAACGAAACAAAGTCGCATCCTAATAGTGAAGGTTCGCTGGAATGCCAAGCGGGGACCTGAATTCACTTGGGAGCGCGAAGACCAAATGAAACAGAAGTATCCGCATCTCTTTACTAATCCATGATTTGTATTCTATGATTCAAATTTCGGGACGAAATTCCCTCTAACGGAGGGATGATGTGACAACCCGAAACTTTTCCCGTTATCATTACCCAGTTTCCGTTAATAAAAATTGGTTTTTTATTTATTTCCGTTCACGTTAGTATTATTTTTGGTCTAACGGAATATTCTAAACTCAGTTCGATCGAGTTTCGTATTCAAAAACGAGGTTTTCTAAGTCAAAGCATAGCATCCGGGCCAAACTACCCTTCGAGAGGAGTTCACGGCTGCAAACTCAGTTTACGGCCGTAAACTCTGTTTACGACCGTAAACCCTATTTACGACCGTAAACCCTCCACTCCACCCCTTGACCGTAAACTCACCCCTATATAAGGGATGAGTGGCCTTCATTTCTCACTTTTCACACTCCAGAAGCTTTCTCTCTCTACTCTCTCTCTCTCTACAAACTTCGAATTTGCCCAAGGATCCTCAAGAATGTAAGTGATTCTTCACCTTGATTGTGTTTCTATCTCACTTCTAGTGGCAAATCCATGTTCCTAGCTCATAAATCTCATCTTTTTCTAGATTTTCTCTCTCACCAAGAACACACACAAATTCATGGTGGCTAAAAACCTCATTTCAAGCTTCTACTACGTAAGTACACTACCCCTAGCTTGTTGGATACAAGAATCACTTGTTAAACATCTAGGAATCGTGACCAGAAGGGTGTTTACGGTCAAGGCAATCTCCCTTGACCGTAAACTCTATTTATAGGGTGAAAAATTGCCACAACACCCTCCTAATCCTAGGAACGAGGCTTAGAACACTTCCAGAAGGCTAGAAAGGACCCTGAAACACCTAAAATCGCATATTTTCGCCAAAGTGTTTACGGCCGTAAACACCTGCACCGTAAACCCATGGACCGTAAACCCATGGACCGTAAACACCTGGACCGTAAACACCTGCACCGTAAACCCATGGACCGTAAACTCCTGATTACGACCGCAAACTCCCCTCTTCAAACACATGTAATTCAAACACTTAGTTTTAAGTGTTTCCTAGTCCCTAAGGTGGTTTCCTTCCATAACAAATAATGTTATGCCCTCACCTAATGTATATATGTACTTTTACATGCTAAATAGGATCCGTTTGTGTCCGAAGCTTTATTTGACACTCAGCAATTCCTAGCAATTTACACTCGAATCCCTCGTCAAAACGGTGAGTTCATACCCCTACACTTTTTTCGAGTTTTTCATGTTTTCAAGGGGGGGGGGGAATACAAGCAAAAAGTACAAGGAAACTTGTGCTCAAGTATATTATTTTGTTTAAAATAATTATATGTCCAGTATGCTTTTAACACAGAAAGCCGTTTTACCAAACGATTAAGAAATCAACTCGTAGAAACAGTTTTCAAAACTAAAGCAAGGAACTTGTAAATCTTATCATAAAATGTGATATTTTATAAAGGATTTAAACAAAACATAAACAGGATTTTCGGTACTATTACTTGTAAGTTTGTTATTTTAGGATTAGAGACACGTCCTTGGTAACACTCCATCGGATTTCGTGAGTGTATGACTAACCCTTATAACCAGAATCTCTTGTAGGGAGAGCGTGACTATTGTGTATAGATCTATACGGGACTGACTACCCCGCACCTCGCTGCGAGCTACAGTGGGACCGTCAGGTCTACGGGTGACAAAGTCATAAAAGGATACTGGCCCCGTTACGTGCCATATCTAGTTTAATGTATGGTTATAAAACTCGCAACCTAGATAACAGAGATTTACTTTTGTAATAATGAAACAAGTGAACTAAGCTCAAAGTAATAACCGATTTAATTACTAAAGGGCATTAGTAATGCTCTTAGGATCTAGTTCACTACTTCTTTATTAGTTTTATTTATGTAATAAGGCTAATACATCTCATAGAGATTAAACAGGGTTTTTCAAGGAAACTACATCTAACGATACAAGTATGGTAGATACTTGTACACCTCATTCCAGATCAGATAACCAACTATCAACTTTTAAGGAAAATATAGTATTTTCCTGGGATAACTCAACCTTTCATAAACAGGCTGTTTAACATATAACTAATGGATAATCAAACATCTTTCATAAGAAAATATAGGATTTTCTTGGGAAACACTTTTCAAAGGATCAAAGAAACATTTCTTTCTTCAGAACTAAACGCTTATGAACTCACCAGCTTTATGATGATATTTTAAAACTGCTTGTATTCTCAGGGCATCAATAGACATGTACTCTTGCCAACTTTTGGAGAAGATGGAACATTTTGGAGTCACGTCTTTTACTTTTGTTATATACTGTTATGTATAAACCATGTTTTCAACAATGTAAATATTCTTATTATAATGTAATGGTTGTGTTTACTTCGCTTACTATGATACAACTGTTGTGATACTACACATGACGTCCTCCGTCCCGGAACGTTTCCGTCATCGGTTTCGGGGTGTGACAGATTGGTATCAGAGCTATTGTTTATAGTGAACTAAGTATACCGAACCTTACATGGTATACAACTATAAACACAAAGGGGCTGAAGTGCTCTAAACTAAAAGTATACTTTTAAAAATATAAGTATTTTTACAAAAAGTATACAAGTATACCTACATACCAGAAACAATATCATGAGTAGAGCAAAACAAAAGTATTTTGGACGTTGAACGCTGCCGTTAAACCTGGGCAGTTATGTAATCATGTCTAGGGTCAATATAGCCTGATCAACTATATTTATTCAAGACATGACCAACGTGTGCTGGGGAGTGACTTGGTGTTGCAACAGGCCTAAAACTTGCCAAGTATCCATACAATAAGACGTCGATAGAACAAAGCATGCAACTTAAAATACTGTAGGAGTATTTTAGCCAGAGCTGAATACATTGTAGAGATTCATTTCTAGTGTTGCTACCTATTCGTTTCTTAGCGATAATTTACTTGCATTAGTAACCTTTCTTTGCTTATCGCTTGGTAGAACACTTTATTATCAGGACGAGATATATTTTGTTTCATATATCTTGAGGACTTACCATCCTCTTCTTCCTGGTTGTTTTTAGAACAAGATGCCTCCTCGAAAAAGACCCATCAGAAGAAATGACGACACTCCACCACCACCACCGCCCCCTCAGTTCGATCCCGTTATGTTCCAGACAGCTGTTACTGCTACTGTGGCTGCTGCGATGTCACAGATAAATCCTGGCGGATCTGGTAGACAGGGAGGTGGTATTCATCCCCAAAATCATGAGGGTGGTCAGGGACACCAGAAGTACTGCTCTTACAAGGACTTCATGAACGCGAAACTCACATCTTTCAACGGCAAAGGAGGTGTTATTGCCCTGACTCAATGGTTCGAAAAGATCGAGTCCATTTTCGAAATCTGATCCTGTTCTGAAGCCAACAAAGTAAAATTCGCCGCTTGCACTTTCGCCAACAGGGCACTGACCTGGTGGAATGGTCGGGTCAAATCCCTAACCCTACCAGTGGCAAATGCTATGGGTTGGGAAAGTTTAAAGGAACTCATACTAGCTGAGTACTGTCCACGGGGCGAGATGCAGAAACTAGAGCATGAACTCTGGAACATAAGGATGAAGGAATCTGACATTGCTGCCTACACTTATAGGTTTGAAGACCTAGCACTTCTTTGTCCGGGAATGGTCACCCCGGAAAGCAAGAAAATAGAGAGATACATTTGGGGACTGACACAACCCACCAAAGGAAATGTCTTGGCTGCTAGGCCAAATACCTTTGACAGCGCTAAGTGTCTGGCGCAGACTCTCATAGATCATGGAGTTGATCTGGATAAAGTGGCAACCGCTCCTAAGCCAGCAAAAGGGAGTGGTGAGAAAAGAAAGTTCTGGTAGCAGCGGAAGGGCCAGTCTTCACAGGAGCCCTCAAAGAAACAACATACAGTAGCAGTCCACGCTGCTACTACTCCTGTCGCTGCTCCTGCCACTCAAGCACCTACCAGTAAATATGCTGGTACCCTTCCTCGGTGTGACAAGTGTAACTATCATCATAATCCCGGCCCATGCCAAGAAATGTCATGCACCAGTTGTGGCAGAAAGGGGCACACAGCTCGAGTTTGCAAGACACCAGTCCAACCAACCAATCAGGCATCTGGAGCAGGCGTCGGTCAAGCCTGTTATGGTTGTGGAGAAGTCGGACACTATAAGAGAAACTGCCCCAAGGCAACAACAGCAGGTGGCACGGGGAGAGTGCTAACGATGGGTCAAAAAGAGGCCGTTGCAGATCCCACAATTGTTTCGGGTACGTTCCTCCTCGACAACTCTTATGCATGCATTCTTTTCGATTCGGGTGCGGAGAGAAGTTTTGTTAGTCATGCATTCAAACATCTTCTCAAACATAAACCTCAACCACTAACTGAAACATTCACCGTCGAGATGGCTAACGGTGAGAAAGAGAGCACTAATGATATATGTGTAGGTTGTACCCTTACCTTGAACGATCATTCTTTTCCTATCGACCTTATGCCAGTTTCCATAAAAAGCTTTGATTTCATCATCGGCATGGATTGGTTGAGCCCCAATCATGCTGATATTCTTTGTTACGAAAAAGCTATCCGTCTCAATCTTTCCTCGGATGAAACTCTTGTAATCTACAGCGATAAACTCAGTTCAAACCTTCGCATCATTTCGTGCATCAAAGCCCAGAAACTCCTGCGGAAGGAGTGTTATGCATTCCTAGCCCACGTCATTAACGAGAAGCAGGAACTTAAAGACCTCGAGAGCATCCCCGAAGTCTGCAACTTTTCCGATGTTTTTCTTGAAGATCTCCCGGGAATCCCTCCCGAATGCCAAGTCGAGTTTCGCATCGACTTAGTCCCCGGAGCTACCCCCGTAGCTAAATCCCCATACCGATTAGCACCGGCAGAAATGCAGGAATTATTCAGTCAGCTCAATGAGCTGCTCGGCAAAGGGTTCATCAGACCGAGTTCCTCAGCCTGGGGAGCCCCGATTTTGTTTGTGAAAAAGAAAGATGGATCCTTTCGGATGTGCATCGATTATCGAGAGCTGAACAAACTCACTGTCAAAAACTGTTACCCTCTTCCTCGAATCGACGAACTCTTCGATCAACTTCAAGAAGCCAGTTACTTTTCCAAAATAGACCTAGGATCAGGGTACCATCAGCTGCGAGTCCATGAGAGTGATCTTCCTAAAACAACATTTCGGACTCGGTATGGTCACTACGAATTCGTAGTAATGCCCTTTGGTCTAACCAACGCACCGGCGGTATTCATGGATCTGATGAATCGGGTGTGCCGTTCTTTTCTGGACAAGTTCGTAATCGTGTTCATCGACGATATACTTATCTATTCCAGAAATGAGGAAGATCATCGACAACACTTGAGATCGGTGCTGGAAACCTTAAGGACGGAGAAACTGTACGCGAAATTCTCCAAGTGCGAATTCTGGATTCGCAAGGTAACCTTTTGTCACACCCCAAAACTGGAACGGCGGAATCGTTCGGGGGTGGAGGACGTCATGTACAGTATCAAAACAATGCATAGTAGTAAACAAGCAACAACATCATCCATTGCATTAATAATATAATTTCATACAAGTGTGTTATGTCAAGTTATATAGACACCAAAAATATGAATCAAAATAAAAGATGAGTCTTGAACGAGCTCCATCTTCTCAAAACCTGGCTCCGGTACCTGTCTACTGGCGACCTGAGGATACAAGTTATTTTGAAAGAGAGTATCAGCTTTAAAGCTAGTGAGATCATAAGTATATTAGTGTCTGTATTTGTATGAAAGTGTTTGTAAGATGTTTTGTAAGATGTTTTGAACTCTCCTAGAAAACCCTATGTTTCCTACTAAAAGTAGCCTTCTACTAAGGCATCTAGTGGTCGTGTGTGTGTCTCTTGTAAGAGTATGTATTTTCCCAAATCTGACTATTATTATCCAAAAATATAGTTTTTACATTACTGTATATTGTGTGAAAATCACAAAGTGAATGCAATGGGAAAATGAAATAGTACTGTAGTGTTGTATTAAGTAACTACTGCTGTACTAACTACCTTAAACCAATTGTAATTTAAAGTACCATGTGATCGGCATGTACCCTGCTACCGACTATAGAACGCGACAATGTAAGATGTCGGAAGAAATGACGTTTGGCACCCGTAGACTTGCAAGTCCCACTGTAGCGAGCAGCAAGGTGTAGGATAGTCAATCCAGTATAGATCTATACACAAACTCATACGCTCCCCACTTAAGGAGATTATGGATACAAAACGGTCATGACAGGTAGTGCCATGCCCCGTTACGTGGCTCACTTAACTGAAATAGTATTCTTGTATATGTATTGAATGTACTAGCTGTATTGTGTGTTCTCTCTCTGTCTAGTATGTATGTATGTTCTCTCTATATGGTATTGTATGTTCTCTCTCTGTCTAGCATGTATGTTTTCTTGTAAAATGTATAGTATGTACTAGTTGTATTGTAATGTATAGACTCATGTATGAACTGACTCATTGTATGTTCCATTGTTCTAGTAATAGTATTAGTAACTTCCTAAACTACGCTTATTGTAGCTTACTAGTAATGTGATTTGTATGTATGAACATATCTGTATACCTTTGCTACCCAAAGGTATTGAATAGAAAGAAGGAACTTTTATATCTATATACATATACATGATATATAACTAGGATTCAAACGACCTTCGGACAAATAACCGATACCCTAAGTCCACAACGAAACGAGGAACAGGAGGTTAACGTGAGTTATCAGTCCTAAGTCCTTTCAATCCTACTTATATAACTATATCAATAAAAGTCCAAATGGTCCATTTTACCCCTCCAATGGTCCAATGTCCAAATGTTGACCAAACCCTAAAAGTCAACTCCAGTCAACGGTCCAACTTTGACCAGACTCGTCGCGTGCACTCGGGTGACTCGGCGAGTCCATGCGTGTCCTTTGAATCCTCCTAAGGCCTCACTCGACTCGTCGAGTTAGCCCTTCTCTCAACGGGTTACCACTGAACACGAACCGTGGTGCAACACGATCCGACTCGTCGAGTCCTCTCATGGACTCGGCGAGTTTATTCCATGAGAATGCTCAAACGACCTTCTGAGGTCAGATCTGTTTCTCTAACCTATAGATCTGACCTTTTAACACCCACAAGTCACGTAAAGGTCTGAACTTTACGTCCATGCATCGCACATATAGCTTTATTTGAAGAAATAGCTCTAAAAATGGAATCATAAGCTCATCATCCACATGTAACATCATAAAGCTTGATTGTTGGGACACTCTGGACCTCTCAAGGTCCAGATCTAAATTCTATTCCTCAAAGGGACTTCACAAGCTCCATATTTCAACAAAAGAAAGGGTAAAGAAACCCTAGATTCCATAAATCCCTTAAATACACGAAAATAGCCATGGATTCATACCTCAAACAGAAGCCCTTGAAGAAATAGAAGAAGTTATGGGCCCCCTCTAAGCAGCCTAGCTTGAATCATCCTTCCTTCCTTGCAAGAATGCACTATGGTGGTGAAATTAGCCCTTTCTCTCTCCTTCTAAGCTCTCACGCTCACTAGGGTTTCTCAAGGGTATGGGTGGCCGCAATGAGGGCCATAAGGACCCTTAAATAGGGCATAGGCCCAAAGATTTAGGGTTTCTGTCCACAGCGCGGACTCGTCGAGTCCACTCGCCGACTCGTCGAGTCCGTTCATTAATCCTAGTCAGTAGTCGCGATCCTACTCGACGAGTCTAGGCATCAACTCGTCGAGTCCATCTCCTTGACTCAGAAATAAAAACTCAATTATGATACCTGGAAATCTGGATGTTACAATTCTCCCCCACTAGAATCAGACTTCGCCCTCGAAGTCTCGCTCCGAAAATAACTCTGGATGCTGCTCCCGCATCTCTGACTCCGGCTCCCAAGTCAAATCGGATCCCCTTCGGTGTTGCCACTGGACCTGAACCAGGGGCACTTCCTTGTTCCTCAGAACCTTGATCTTCCGATCCAAGATCGCAATCGGCCTCTCAACATAATTCAGGCTCGCATCCACCTGAATATCCTCTAACGGCACTAATGTCGTCTCATCGGCTATACACTTCCTCAATTGGGATACATGGAAGGTATCATGGATTTGACTCAACTCCTCGGGTAGCTCCAGACGGTATGCTACCTTACCCACCCTCGCGATCACCCTGAATGGACCAATGTACCGGGGCCCCAGCTTGCCCCTCTTCCTGAACCGGATCACTCCTTTCCAAGGAGATACCTTCAGGAGTACGAAATCTCCAACCTGGAACTCGAGCTCGGATCGCCGCATATCCGCATAACTCTTCTGACGGCTCTGGGCTGTCAGTAACCTCTGCCTGACCTGCTAAATAGGCCCAGTCGTCTTAAGCACTATCTCAGTGCTACCCATCACTCGCTGCCCTACCTCTCCCCAACAGATGGGAGTCTGACACCTCCTCCCGTATAAAAGCTCGAAGGGAGGCATACCAATACTCGAATGGTGGCTGTTGTTGTAGGAAAACTCAGCCAAGGGTAGATATGTATCCCAACTTCCTACGAAGTGCATAACACATGCTCGAAGCATGTCCTCGAGCGTCTATATCGTCCGCTCACTCTGCCCGTCCGTCTGTGGGTGGTAAGCAGTACTGAAGTGCAATCTCGTACCCAACTCCTCATGGAACTTCTTCCAAAACCTGGAAGTGAAACGTACATCTCGGTCTGACACAATCGAGATCGGCACTCCATGCCGCGACACTACCTCTCTCACATACATCTCTGCCAGCCTCTCTGCGGAAGAGCTCTCACTGATAGCAAGGAAATGAGCGCTCTTCGTCAGCCGATCCACAATCACCCAAATTGCGTCAACACCCTTCGCGGTTCTCGACAATTTGGTGATAAAATCCTTAGAAATTTGTTCCCACTTCCACTGTGGAACCTCTAATGGCTACAACTTGCCATGTGGACGCTGGTGCTCGGCCTTAACCCGGCGACAGGTCAATCGCCTCTCTACTACGCATGCAACATCCCTCTTCATACAGGGCCACCAATAGTCTGTCTTCAGGTCCAAATACATCTTAGTGGCCCCGGGATGGATCAAGAATCTCGATCTATGCGCCTTCTCCATCAGAGTGCTACGTGCCCCGCCCGTATACGGCACCCAAATCCGACCACGAAAGGTCATGAGCCCCCGGCTATCCGTCACAAACTCGGACACCTGTCCAATCACCCACTCGCTTTTGCGGTTCTCTGGTCTTACAGCCTCGGCTTGGGCCTCTCTAATAGTATCCAACATCGGAGTCATCACCGTCATCCTTATACATATGTCTCGAATCGGGGCACTCTCCGCCCTACGGCTCAGGGCATTGGCTACAATGTTAGCCTTGCCCGGGTGGTACAGGATCTCGCAGTCATAATCCTTTACCACATCCAACCATCTCCTCTGGTGCATGTTCAGGTTGGGCTGATCCATCAAGTACTTCAAACTCTTGTGATCCGTGTATATGATACACCGAACCCCGTACAAATAATGACGCCATATTTGTAGGGCGAACACCACGGCCCCCAACTCCAAATCGTGGGTGGGATACCTCACATCGTGAGGCTTCAGCTGCCTCGATGCGTACGCTATCACGTGCCCTCTCTGCATAAGCACCGCACCCAACCCCGATATCGATGCGTCACAATACACCGCGAAATCCTCCATTCCCTCTGGAAGGGCTAACACCGGGGCTTCGCACAGTCTCTGGCGAAGAGTCTCAAACGAGGTCTGCTGCTCTCGACCCCACGTAAAAGCAACGCCCTTCCGGGTCAACCTGGTGAGTGGCACGTCAATCTTGGAGAAATCCTTGATAAATCTCCGATAGTAGCCGGCCAACCCCAGAAAACTCCTGATCTCGGTGGGGGATCTCGGCACCTCGCAACTCATCACCGCCTCAATCTTGGCCGGATCAACCAATATCCCATTTTGACTAACGAGATGCCCCAAGAACTGGACCTCTCGTAACCAGAAATCACACTTGGAGAATTTGGCGTAAAGCCTCTCCGATCTCCAAACCCCGAGGATGTCCCTCAAATGCTCCTCATGCTGCTCTCGGGATCTCGAATACACCAGAATATCGTCGATGAACACGATCACCGATCGATCCAACATCGGCCTGCACACCCTGTTCATGAGATCCTTGAACGCTGCCGGTGCATTGGTGAGCCCAAAAGGCATCACCACGAACTCGTAATGTCCATAACGGGTCCTGAACGCCGTCTTCTGGATATCCTCATCCCGCACTCTCATATGATGATATCCAGACCTCAAATCTATCTTGGAGAACCAAGACGCTCCCTGTAACTGATCGAACAGATCATCGATCCTTGGTAAGTGGTAACAGTTCTTGACTGTCAACTTGTTCAACTCCCGGTAATCAATGCACATCCGGTGTGAACCATCCTTTTTCTTCACAAAAAGGATAGGCTCTCCCCACGGCGAGCTACTCGGTCGAATAAAACCCTTCCCCAACAGCTCCTGAAGCTGAGAGGATAACTCCTGCATCTCTGGCGGCGCAAGGCGATAAGGCGCCTTGGCGATAGGCGCTGCCCCCCGAACCAAATCGATGCGGAACTCCACCTGCCTCTCGGGAGGCACACCCGTAAACTCCTCGGGAAAAACATCCGGGAACTCACGCACTATCAGAACATCATCAACCGAACTTGGCCTCTCTGCGGCCACTTGTGTATCCATCACATAAGCTACAAACCCGCTGCAGTCCTGCTGTAAACTCTGTCTCGCTCTGGCAGCCGAACAAAATGCTGACCCACATAGGGTACCCTCGCCATATACAGTCAGCACTCGCCCACTAGGGTCTCGTATCGTCACCATCTTCCGTTCGCAGTCTATAACCGCCCCAAAACGGCTCAACCAATCCATGCCTACTATAACGCAAACGTCCCCCATCGCAATCGGGACCAGATCTATCGGGAACTCAACACCGAAGATCTCGAGTACACATCCTCGAATCACGTCAGTAGCATACACCGCTCGCTCGTCAGCTATGGAAACTCGTAGTGGTCGACTCAACGCCTCTCGTCGAATACTGATGTGCTGACTAAACGCTAACGACACAAATGATCGATTCGCACCCGAGTCAAATAATACCAAAGCAGGTACAGAACTCACAAGAAAAATACCTACGCATATCATAATATAAGCATAATATCTCAACTCAGCATAAATAAATGAAAGAATACATACCAGCCACGACATCGGGCGTTGCGCGGACCTCCTCCGCTGTCAACTGAAAGGCTCTCCCGCGAGCCTTCGGTGCCTCAGCCTTCGCTGGCCGGACCTCGGTAGCTCTAGCAACAGGTGCTGATCCCTGAAGTAGCTATGGGCACTCGGGCTTCCGATGGACTGTCTGGTTGCAATGAAAGCAAACTGAAAATCCCTTGGGGCAATCCCTCGCGATATGCCCCTCTTTCCTACACTTGTAGCACACACTCGCTCTGCACACCCCATCATGGCTCTTGCCGCACTTCCCGCAAGTGTGGCCCTTCAGACCTCCAGATCTCGAATCAGCGGGCTTTAAGAAATATATATTTTTATTTCATATCAAAACCTCGGGATGTCATGTTCCGATACAGATCAAAAGCATAAACAAGACATTATAAGCCTTACAACAGTTATTTACAACTACTGGCCTATAATCCAAAAATCACTCATCATCATCATCCGACTATGCTCCGGGTCCACTACCTGTAATATAAAAACCTGAGTGGGTCAGGCTTGGAAGCCTGGTGAGCATATAGGGTTTTCAACCCACAATAAATAAATTTATTATACTTAAACACCAATCAATCAACCAAATTACCCCAACACCATTATCTTATTTATTTCTTAAGGATTTACCCTAAGATTCAACTATCACTCACTCCTAAGGATTCATCCTAAGGAATAGGCACAAGGTCACATCATTGCCAGGGTTTATACAACAGGCACTCAATTCATAGCTGTCAGGGTTTTTTACAACAGGCACTAAGTCCATAGCTGCCAGGGTTTATACAACATGTGCTATGTCCATAGCTCTTATTTATCGACAGTATTATTGACAGTAATCTCCCTGTCATACATGTCAATGGGTTTTTAGAGTACGACTGATGAACATATAGTTCACACACCTACAGGTTGCAAGCCTGCTAGTGTTCCACAGACCGTCTAGAATAGTCCATGGTTGTCATCCATACTCTGCTGAATGACGGGGGCCAACGTTTGGGTAAGGGATTTTCTCATATGTCACCACTCACCCTCAACTCATGATCTCATTTCACCACTCACCCTTAACTCATGATCTATATCACTGATCATCTCATTTATCCAACTCACCTTTCATCACACACCCACTATATTCATCTACCCATGTTTTACCCAACATTTTTGTAGATAAAAATACATATACAGTTTAAATTATTTAAAAACCTGTATAAATCATTCCTTCAACATCCATCTCAAATAAACAAACAATATATATTCACACAGCACGTATAAAATACTTCATATTTATGTGTAAGGTGAAAGTAACTACACACTCACTTGATTTAATAATAATCGGGCAGCACTTCGTTTCCTGAAACGATCGTTTCTAATAAAACCGGGAGTTTTATTGAGAAACCGGGCTCTGCGAGGGTCGGGCTTCAAAACCGAAAATATAAATTTTCCGGGTCTTCGGGCACTTCGGGACGTGTTTCGGGTGCTATAATCGATATCGGGGCTTCGGGGGATGTCGAGATAGTTAAAATATTGAAAAAGGGGTGAAAAATGCCAATTTCTCAAAATTACCCGGGAGGTCTCGCACCCTCCTATTTATAGGTGCGAGCCTCCTGATCGGACGGTTGGAAAGAAGCCACGCGGCAGCAGATGCGAGGAGGCAGCACGTGGGTTGCGCATGCGAGGGTCTCGCTGGAGGCTCCTGATTGGACCGAAGTCTGGGTCCGAGGAAGGGGGGAGGGGGGGGGGGGTTCGTGGCACTCTGCGAAGCTCGGATGGGTCCCAGCGACACGGGGCGCGCATGCAAGGTTCCACCGCATCGGACGCATCATCGATTTCGGACACCTGTGCGACACGCGTTGCTTCTCGGACGCGCCACGCAGCTGCTTCGGATACGCGGCCAGCTCAGAGCGAGGGTGACGTGGCTGGCACTATTCATGCGAAAATTGTGCCCAATCTTGTAAAATCCATTACTTTCTCATACGGGCTCTGTTTTTTACGTTATTTATATGCATGCGTAGGTAAAATTACGCTCTACAACTTTCGTTTAGACTTCGCGGGCTAATTTTGACATTAATTTTTATATTATTATTTTTAACAGACCGGGCCTGGAAATCCGTTAAAAATTCATAACTTCTTCATCCGACGTCCGTTTTCGTCTGTCTTTTTACCGTTGTACTACTATTGACGAGACTTTCGATTCTCGTTTAGGTCTTGTTGGCTAAAAATCACTCAATCTAAAATTCGAGTTTTTAGCTGTCTACTGCTAAGCTGAAACTTCGAAAAATCATAACTTCCTCATACGAAGTCAGATTTGGGCGTTCTTTTTATACATACTCTCGGTTTAACGAATAATACGACTTTCGTTTAGATCACTAAGGCTAGAAAGTAGTTTATCAAAAACTCACTTTTTACGACATTCGGCACCGTGCTGGTTTTGTCGCGAAACTTCGACAGGTCATAACTTCTTCGTTATAACTCGGATTTCGGCATTCTTTATATATTTGTAATCCTTGTCACGACCACTACGAATTTCTTAATAAATATCGGCTTTATCTAATATTTATTTTCGACGCTCATTTTTATTCTTAATTAATTAAACCCTAATAATTAAGCATAAAACACATAATTTTCACATAGTATTCACACAATTCATTTTCATTTCTTCTAAATGAGTTACAAAGGTTAACCTAGACTGTCACGTCAATATTAATGCCTAGCCTAGAAACACGGTCATTACAATTCTCTCCCCCTTAGGATGATTCCGTCCCCGGAATCACACATCGACAAACAACTACGGGTAGCGACTCATCATGTCACTCTCCGTTTCCCAGGTGAGATTTGGCCCAATCGTATGTTTCCAACGTACAAGCACTAAATTGACCATCTTGCGTTACAACTTCTTAGTCTTACGGTCAACGATTGCCTCAGGTTCTTTAATTAACCTCTTGTTTTCATCCAACCTTAATTCAAAAATGGGAATTATGTCGGGCACATCTCCCGTGAACTTTCTCAATTAACACACATGAAAGGTATTATGAATACCCTCCAGTTCTTCCGGTAATTCTAGCTTGTAAGCTTGATTCCCGATCCTCTGAAGAACTTTAAATCGTCCAATAAACCTTGGACTCAACTTTCCCCTTCTACCAAACCTTATAAGTCCCTTCCACGGCGAGACTTTAAGTAAAACCGAATCTCCAACTTCGAATGATGTCGGTTGTCTTTTCTTGTTAGCATAGCTCTTTTGAGCAGCTAACCTCCTTTCCCTAATCACTTTCAACTTTTCAGCAGTCTGATGGACTATTTCAAGTCCCATAAACTGCTTTTCCCCAGCTCCAGCCAACATGACGGCGTTCGACACTTTTCCCCATACAAAGCGTGATAAGGTGTCATCTTAATGCTTGAGTGGAAACTATTATTATAGGAAAATTCTACTAAAGGTAAATGTTCATCCCAGTTACCTTGAAATTCCAGGGTACATGCTCTCAGCATATCCTCCAATGTTTGAATTGTTCGTTCGCTCTGACCATCGGTTTGCGGATGGTATGTTGTATTCAAACACAACTTGGTACCCAATTCTTCTTATAGACTCCTCCAAAACCTTGAGGTAAAATGGCTATCACGATCAGATACAATCGTTAATGGAACACCGTGAAGCCTCACAATTTCCTTCACGTAAGAATTCGCAAGTTTATCCATAGACCATTTCTTGTTGGCTGCTATGAAATGTGCACTATTAGTGAAGCGATCAACGACCACCCAAATCATGTCGTGACCGTTCCTTATTCTGGGAAGTTTAGTCACAAAATCCATGGTAATGTCTTCCCATTTACCCATGGGTACATATAAAGGTTCTAAACTCCCATACGGTTTCTGATGTTGTGCCTTAACCCTAGCACAAGTTACACACTCGGCCACATACTTAGCAACATCGAGCTTCATCGTCGGCCACCAGTAATAGGGTTTTAGATCCCTATACATTTTTGTACTTCCGGGATGAATTAAGTACATGGTCTTGTGAGCTTCTTCCATCAGAAGATCTCTTACTCCTCCCGTCTTAGGTACCCAAATCCTATCTTTGAATACCTTCAGTCCTTGACCGTTTGAATCAAACATCAACGTTTTGCCCAAACGTTCTTCCTTTCGGTCATTTTTCTCTAAAGCTTCCTCATGAGCTTTCTTTATACTTTCCACAACTGTCGAGACAACTTCAATTCTCAACGCTCTTGGCCTTTTCTTTTCAAGATTTACCTTCCGACTGAGAGCATCAGCAACAACATTTGCTTTACCAGGGTGGTAAAGTATCTCACAATCGTAGTCCTTGAGTAACTCTAGCCAGCGCCGTTGCCTCATGTTCAATTCCTTCTGATTAAAGAGATATTAAAGACTCTTATGATCAGTGAAAAGTTTGCATTTAGTACCATAAAGATAGTGCATCCATATCTTTAAGGCGAATACTACCACTGCCAACTCCAGACCATGAGTGGGGTAGTTCTTTTCATGCTCCTTGAATTGCCTCGATGCATATGTTATCACATTATCCCTTTGGGTCAGAACACAACCCAACCCAACTCCAGAGGCATCACTATAAACTGTGAAGTCATCAACTCCTTCAGGTAACGAAAGAATCGGTGCTTCACACAACTTCTTCTTTAATTTCTCAAAAACTTCCTTATGCTTCTCATTCCAAGTATGAACAGCTCCTTTGTGGGTCAAAGCTGTCAATGGAGTCGCGATCGAAGAAAAGCCTTGGATAAACCTTCGTTAATATCCAGCTAATCCTAAAAAGCTTTAGATCTTCGTAGGACTTTCAATCGTAACCTTCAAGTTACAAAATAAATCCTTATTGAGGACTCCTTCTTCTTCTTAGAATAAGTACTTTCCATCATTCATTGTAACAGACCGATGGGTCATGTTCTAATGATCTCTCATTGTATACTGCACTACTTAGACTCAGATCTCCTAGGGACAAATTTCGGAACAAACTATACCTTCCTTCATGTTCTAATGTGATACAATCACAGTTCAACATGTATTATTTCTAACTACCAACTTCTTTAACAATAGTGCGATACTTCTATTGATCGCTTTGATCATACTTCAATCTTCAATTCGGCTTAAGTCAATTGCTACATCGAACTTGGTTCTCTGAACCATGTAACAAACTCATCGTAGTCGGACTCAATTTGATATGACCACTAGGGTCGGAATAACAATCATCTTCTTAGTCATTACCGAAACGATGGTAACGACAGACTAGAATAAGACAGAATCAATTACTAGTTCCTTGGTAACCTTGTGACTTTCCTTGATCCAAGTACGAGTCCTGTGCTTCCGGTAGTATAGGCCTCTACTACCATTCACACCTACTCATACGCATCCCAAGTATTGTCTCGTAGTTCTCCAAATCACCATACAAGAATTTCACATAGTCATTCAATTCATCAGATGACAAAACCAGGGTTTATATTATTTCCTTGAAACGATTACACAGAGGTTCAAGTTTACCCTATAATATGCCTCTAATAGGCTAAACCACTTGTTGCTATTCACATTACTACTTCATAACTTGATCTTCGGGTATCAAGTCTTTACTTCTAATTCCTAGCGTTGTTATTTGCTTCGTCAAGGATATTCTGAAATTCCCTTGGCGTTGGCGGTGCGCTTGACCTTGTTACTTCGTTTTTCTTCGGACAGTCCTTAGAAATATGGCCTTCTTCCTTACATACGTAACACACCCCCTTGGGAATCGTACACTCATTGGCGTAATGCCCAATTTCTCCACACCTAAAGCAATTCACCTTCTTGACACAATTCCCAGAGTATTTATTTTTGCACTTCCCGCACCATTTTCCTTTACCTCCTCTTTTGCCAGACTTTGAGAATATGTTACTCTTGTAGGGTCTTGAAGACCCCTCAAATTTCCTCCTCTTGCCAACTTCAACCTTGTTGGCGGTCCTGTCATTGATCATTTCTTCAATAGACTTAGCAACCCAGATAGTTGCCTCAAGAACAGATGCCTGACGTACTGACACAGTAAGTTCATCCCTACTTTGTTGAAGTAAACGTTTTGTTTCTTCCATCTGTTGATCCAATATCGTACGCACCATTGTCTGCACCCCAGCCATCGTGATTGGCTCAGGCTGTGGATTATTGTTTCCGAATCCACTTTGAGTACTCGCCATTTCGATCTATACACCAATCGTAGGTGATTTTAGATCTTTATTTTCGATAGACGTTAAATCTGCGTTATTACTCCGAAACGTTTATATGTTAGTTCTAATATCGTAGTCATACGTTTAGAATCCTACACACATAAGGTTTCCAGATCCAGTCGGCAACAGACCATAGATCCGAACAAATAATGGCATATATGGCAAACATATAACATTTAGCACATAAATCATTTTAGGCATCTTTCCTAAAATAAACTAGTGCTCGTGTCTAAAATATGGTAGACACTCATCTCACAATCATCACTTAGCATTCTAAGTTTAAATCTAGAAATCCTACAATTTCTTAGTTCGCTTAAACTAATGCTCTGATACCAACTGTGACATCCCCTAATTTCTCGTCCAGAAAAGACCGATTTATTTTATGCTTTTTAAAATAAAATCAGAGTAATCCTTTTTAAAGATGTTGCGAAATTTGTTCCCAAAACCAAACATGATAAAAATTTATCAAAACCTTTCTTTAAGAAATATATATTTTTATTTCATATCAAAACCTCAGGATGTCATGTTCCGATACAGATCAAAAGCATAAACAAGACATTATAAGACATACAACAGTTATTTACAACTACTTGCCTATAATCCAAAAATCACTCATCATCATCATCCGACTATGCTCGGGGTCCACTACCTGTAATATAAAAACCTGAGTGGGTCAGGCTTGGAAGCCTGGTGAGCATATAGGGTTTTCAACCCACAATAAATAAATTTATTATACTTAAACACCAATCAATCAACCAAATTACCCCAACCCCATTATCTTATTTATTTCTTAAGGATTTACCCTAAGATTCAACTATCACTCGCTCCTAAGGATTCATCCTAAGGAATAGGCACAAGGTCACATCATTGCCAGGGTTTATACAACAGGCACTAAATTCATAGCTGCCAGGGTTTTTTACAACAGGCACTAAGTCCATAACTGCCAGGGTTTATACAACATGTGCTATGTCCATAGCTCTTATTTATTCGACAGTATTATTGACAGTAATCTCCCTGTCATACATGTCAATGGTTTTTAGAGTACGACTGATGAACATATAGTTCACACACTTACAGGTTGCAAGCCTGCTAGTGTTCCACAGACCGTCTAGAATAGTCCATGGTTGTCATCCATACTCTGCTGAATGACAGGGGCCAACGTTTGGGTAAGGGCTTTTCTCATATTTCACCACTCACCCTCAACTCATGATCTCATTTCACCACTCACCCTTAACTCATGATCTATATCACTTATCATCTCATTTATCCAACTCACCTTTCATCACACACTCACTATTTCATCTACCCATGTTTTACCCAACATTTTTGTAGATAAAAATACATATACAGTTTAAATTATTTAAAAACCTGTATAAATCATTCCTTCAACATCCATCTCAAATAAACAAACAATATATATTCACACATCACGTATAAAATACTTCATATCTATGTGTAAGGTGAAAGTAACTACACACTCACTTGATTTAATAATAATCGGGCAGCACTTCGTTTCCTAAAACGATCGTTTCTAATAAAACCGGGAGTTTTATTGAGAAACCGGACTCTGCGAGGGTCGGGCTTCAAAACCGAAAAGATAAAGTTTCCGGGTCTTCGGGCACTTCGGGACGTGTTTCGGGTGCTATAATCGATATCGGGGCTTCGGGGGATGTCGAGATAGTAAAAATATTGAAAAAGGGGTGAAAAATGCCAATTTCTCAAAATTACCCGGGAGGTCTCGCACCCTCCTATTTATAGGTGCGAGCCTCCTGATCGGACGGTTGGAAAGAAGTCACGCGGCAGCAGATGCGAGGAGGCAGCACGTGGGTTGCGCATGTGAGGGTCTCGCTGGAGGCTCTTGATTGGACCGAAGTCTGGGTCCGAGGAAGGGGGGGGGGGGGGGGGGTTGGGGGCACTCTGCGAAGCTCGGATGGGTCACAGCAACACGGGGCGTGCATGCAAGATTCCAGCGCATCGGACGCATCATCGATTTCGAACACCTGTGCGACACGCGTCGCTTCTCGGACGCGCCACGCAGCTGCTTCGGATACGTGGCCAGCTCAGAGCGAGGGTGACGTGGCTGTCACTATTCATGCGAAAATTCTCGAAAATTGTGCCCAATCTTGTAAAATCCATTACTTTCTCATACGGGCTCTGTTTTTTACGTTATTTATATGCACACGTAGGAAAAATTACGCTCTACAACTTTCGTTTAGACTTCGTCGGCTAGTTTTGATTTTAATTTTTATATTATTATTTTTAACAGACCGGGACAGGAAATTCGTTAAAAATTCATAACTTCTTCATCCGACGTCCGTTTTCGTCTGTCTTTTTACCGTTGTACTACTATTGACGAGACTTTCGATTCTCGTTTAGGTCGTGTTGGCTAAAAATCACTCAATCTAAAATTCGAGTTTTTAGCTGTCTACTGCTAAGCTGAAACTTCGAAAAATCATAACTTCCTCATACGAAGTCAGATTTGGGCGTTCTTTTTATACATACTCTCGGTTTAACGAATAATACGACTTTCGTTTAGATCACTAAGGCTAGAAAGTAGTTTATCAAAAACTCACTTTTTACGACATTCGGCACCGTGCCGGTTTTGTCGCGAAACTTCGACAGGTCATAACTTCTTCGTTATAACTCGGATTTCGACATTCTTTATATATCCGTAATCCTTGTCACGACCACTACGAATTTCTTAATAAATATCGTCTTTATCTAATATTTATTTTCGACGCTCATTTTTATTCTTATTAATTAAACCCTAATAATTAAGCATAAAACACATAATTTTCACATAGTATTCACACAATTCCTTTTCATTTCTTCTAAATGAGTTACAAATGTTAACCTAGACTGTCACGTCAATATTAATGCCTAGCCTAGAAACACGGTCATTACAGCGACGGCTGCGGTGGCTGCAGCAACAACAGCCTCGGTAAGAGAAGCATACCGCTCGTCAAACGTCTCAATGAAGGTAGTCTTGATAGACCCAAACATCTTAGGAATCTCAGCTCGAATGGCTGCAGCCACCTCCTCGTGAATCAACCTACGGATCTCCTCATCACTGGTACCACTGGTACCACTGCCTCTTGGGTGGTGGCGCGTCCCAACCATGATGTCTCTGAAATACAACACAAAAGAAGTCAGAGACTCGCTCGAGTATACTCGCACTCGATACTCAACCCTACTTGTTCTTTAGTACCCTACGGATTTCTACTTGGACTGCTCACCGATCCGGTGTTTCCAGTAGTACGGGCCCTATACTACCTTCCACAACGCATCGGTATTCACCCCAAGTCCTCCTCCTAGGATCCCATATCACAAGTACTCTATATCTCAGGCTACCCTCCAGTAGACCACTCATAAGCTCCTCGCTGCTACCTACTCACTCTCGAAGTATCTCCTAGCAGCAGTGACTCCTAGGCTAAGGCATCACAAATCAGGCCCATTCTAGTCCTAACTATGAATACCTAGCCTACTCTAGCATGCATAACATATCACATAATATCTCATAACACATAATGTAAGGGTATTTTGGGAAATCACCGTTCGGGCGCTGGCTGCTTGTACACACTGCTCCGTTCTGCGTTTCTCAAAAATATTTTTCTCTTTTTAGAAAAAATGTTTCTTTTATGCAAAATTTCTCAAATCCTCAGTTTGAGTTCAGATACGCCCAAAGGTGCATCCGAATCCCTCAAACCAAGGCTCTGATACCAACTTGTAACAACGTAAAATTTAAAACAATTTTTCATTTTTAAAACATGATAAAACTCATATAGTATTCTCAAAATCTCATGTGTCAAATGTCATCATAATAAAACATATCCCAGGATCTCAAAACATAATCATCTGCCAGTGTGTACAAATCATGCCGGCGACTTCCCGCGATCCTCGCTGTTACCTGAAACACATATCACATAACACGGTAAGCATAAACGCTTAGTGACTTCCCCAAAATACCACATACAACACATAAGCCACTCGAGGCTATAACTCGGTATGACCCTCCGGTCAATATGTCTCAGCGGGACCCTCCAGTCCCGTAGCTCGTTGGACCCTCCAGTCCGGTCTAGCTCGTTGGACCCTCCGGTCCGGTCTAAATCGTTGGACCCTCCGGTCCGGTCTATATAACATATAGCATACATATATCACAATATACATAAACTCAAACATACACATAACACATAAGACCCTCCGGTCTGCACGTAGATACCACTCTAGGTAATGTATAGTGAGAATACTCACCTCGGGTAAATCTCGGAAAGTCCCGAACTCGAATCGCTGATCTAGCCTCCGCCTAATCACACAAAGTAATTATCTCTAATTAATACGGCTCTCAAAGGCTAGACTAGTCCCTCCCTATATTCTCTCAGAAGGGGAAAAGATCATTTTACCCCTCCAATGGTCCAATGTCCAAATGTTGACCAAACCCTAAAAGTCAACTCTAGTCAACGGTCCAACTTTGACCAGACTCGTCGAGTGCACTCGGGTGACTCGGCGAGTCCATGCGTGTCCTTTGAATCCTCCTAAGGCCTCACTCGACTCATCGAGTTAGCCCTTCTCTCAACGGGTTACCACTGAACACGAACCGTGGTGCAACACGATCCGACTCGTCGAGTCCTCTCATGGACTCGGCGAGTTTATTCCATGAGAATGCTCAAACGACCTTCTGAGGTCAGATCTGTTTCTCTAACCTATAGATCTGACCTTCTAACACCCAAAAGTCACGTAAAGGTCTGAACTTTACGTCCATGCATCGCACATATAGCTTTATTTGAAGAAATAGCTCTAAAAATGGAATCCTAAGCTCATCATCCTCATGTAACATCATAAAGCTTGATTGTTGGGACACTCTGGACCTCTCAAGGTCCAGATCTAAAGTCTATTCCTCAAAGGGACTTCACAAGCTCCATATTTCAACAAAAGAAAGGGTAAAGAAACCTTAGATTCCATAAATCCCTTAAATACACGAAAATAGCCATGGATTCATACCTCAAACAGAAGCCCTTGAAGAAATAGAAGAAGTTTTGGGCCCCCTCTAAGCAGCCTAGCTTGAATCTTCCTTCCTTCCTTGCAAGAATGCACTATGGTGGTGAAATTAGCCCTTTCTCTCTCCTTCTAAGCTCTCAGGCTCACTAGGGTTTCTCAAGGGTATGGGTGGCCGCAATGAAGGCCATAAGGACCCTTAAATTGGGCACAGGCCCAAAGATTTAGGGTTTCTGTCCACAGCGCAGACTCGTCGAGTCCACTCGCCGACTCGTCGAGTCCGTTCATTAATCCTAGTCAGCAGTCGCGATCCTACTCGACGAGTCTAGACATCAACTCGTCGAGTCCATCTCCTTGACTCAGAATTAAAAACTCAATTATGATACCTGGAAATCCGGATGTTAAACCGGTTCCAGTTCCGGTCCCGGTTTTTTGGTAATTTTTCAAACTAGAACCGATTGATATGTTGTAGATGATATTGTTGTCTTCCGAGGCATGTATACGATCCAATATTTAACGAAAATATGACTTTGTACACTCTAAAATGATGTACAAACACTAAATTACATGTTAGAGAAAAATCAAGTGATTCCGACTTCATATGAGTGAGTTGTGTGTATTTTAAAAAAGCGGGACGTATTAAAAAAATCGAAATGCTGAAGTGAAAAATCACAACATTGCTATGTTGTATTCTAGGGCCTATAGTTGATCCAATATCTAACCAAAATATGTATTCTTACAGTCTAAAATGAAGTACAAACACCAAATTACATGCTAGAAAAAAATCAAGTAATTCCGACTTTATATGAGTGAGTTATGCGTATTTTAAAAAGCGGGACAAATTCCAAAAAAAAAAAAAAAACAAATTCCTGAAACGGAAAAATCACAACATTGATATGTTGTTTCCGGGGCTTATAGTTGATTCAATATTTAACCAAAATATGAAATATTACAGACTAAAAATAATTACAACCACCAAATTACATGCTAGAAAAAAATCAAGTAATTTCGACTTCATATGAGTGAGTTATGCGTATTTTGAAAAGTCGGACAGATTCCAAAAAAACCAAAATGGTGAAACTAGAAAACCACAACATTGATATGCCGTCTTCTGGGGCCTCTATTTGATTCAATTTCTAACCAAAATATGTATTTCTACAGTCTAAAATGAAGTACAAACACCAAGTTACATATTGAAAAAAAAATCAAGTAATTCTGACTTCATATGAGTGAGTTATATGAATTTCAATAAGCGAGACAAATTTTGGTCCGGTTTCAGTTTTTTAGAAAACAGTGTTAGAAATGGAACCGATTTTTATAAAAGTGGAGAACTGGTAACCGAACCTTATTACTAAACCCGGTCCAGTTCCGGTTTGGTACCGGTCCGCTTCTGGTTCTTGCGGTTCTAATGCTCATCCCTAGGTGGTACTTACATTTTCAAGCATCGTGAGTGCTTACAATTACACTGTTTTAGCTTATTTGGAGTACCAACTTTTCTTTCACATTTAGTCTTGATCGAGCATTTGGTGATTCTGCTTTTCTAGCATAAAGAAACATATAGATTTCCACCATAAATAAATGAACTTACAAATGAGCTAGTGTCCTATTGATTTGGAGTTCTTACCCGTCTGGCTTCTCATTGATAGGTGTTATCAGCTTAGTGATAGGTGGCTAAGTATTGTATTCAAATTCCTTCACCTGACTGATAGGGTTGTGGCAATCAGAAATCAAGAATAAATTAGAGATTCCGGGATGTTGTGGAGTAATCATACATACACCCAAGAACACCAGATTGAACAAATTTTAATTGTACCGAATAGATTATAAAAGTAAACCTCAGATTACGACTAAAAATACTAAAATACCCTCTAATAATCTTGCTCATAGTTAGTAGGCTTACTTTTTCTTAATCACAGCAGCCATTGTTAAGAACGTGTGTTCCACATTGACCCAATCTTTTGCATTTGTGTATCAACTACCTTCATCTGAACGAAATGAAATTTGTTTACTACTGGAAGAAAAAGATACAAAATTGTTTAATATTCTTAAGTTCATTGTTATTAAAAGTATTATTTCATTCAAAGTTTTTTTTTCTATTATAAAGCATTGCACTTTCCCTTCACTTTATTTTGGATGTGTGTTTCAAGAGCCATATGTGTTAAATATGTCTAAAATTACAATGCTATTAGTGATATCTTTTTCCAAACTATCTTGTAGATCCTTAGAAAGTAGGTGCTGGTGAATTATCCCCATATAAGTCTAGCCATGTTTGAATTAATGCCTGTCACTGTAAGCATATAAAAAACTAACTGGTTAGTGATTGTTTAACATGGAACCATATTCTCTTTTGATTCAAACAGATAGATATGATGTACCTAGGAGTCATATGTATTTCCTCTCCACATACAACTGAAATCAATGTGAATCTGATACCACATCAATGAGCCCCTTTTCAAAATCAATCCAAGCTATAGGATGCTATAGTGTATGAGCTCCTTCAATTACATTATATAAAAATAGTTGAAATTAGTAAAAAGCATGACAAATCCAAATCTAAAAAAGTCTTAGAAAGAAAAAAAAAATACAGATATAGAAACAAAGAAGTAACCAGATCTTACTGTCTTTTTAATATTGACCACAAAAAGACCTATAAATTCCTTCTAATCTCCCAGTCAATAATAGATTAAAAGTAGCTTCCCCCGAAATTAAAAGAATGTAGAAATACAAATTATGTTCCAACATTGCAATGAACAAAATAACACATTTAGAGTCAACATCTGACCTTTGAAATGAGGAAAAAAACAAAAATTTATGTCACCAACCTGATCTCAACATTCGTTTTCAGAAGTATCATCATCGGGTACAAATGTGAAGTGTACATCCTCGGCATTCGTCCTGTGGTTAAATATAGAAAACGGATTGAAAGGGAAAATGATAAATAATCATTTACCTGCTTGAATAATGAAGATGGGCGTCCACAGCCTCACCAACAGATCTAACAAACTTAATTTTGTTTTTCCTTTTTTCAAGGCTTGAAATAGCAGAAACCTGAAGTTATATTGCATATGACATTATTACCCTTCAAATTCTCTTAAGAGAATCAAAAAATGTACATGGAGTAGATATAGGGGAAGTAACACTAAGTGCCAAATTAAAGAGACCTTGCTCAAATGTGATTCATACACTATAAAGTTCATGGAACGTGTCTCTACCAAATTACAACTCCAAATGACGATGTTACATGATGTTCTTTTGTGAAAACGCTCACACATGACACATGGCTCAAATCTCATTTCCTAGAGACCACATGACTATAAATTCACAACTATTATTGTAAACTACAACTTTAATTACAATATGATATTAAGTAAACATACCACATATAGTTCAATCTCTTTATTTGGACCACATCCAGCCCTCTCATTTAATTTTGATATTATTTCACTCGGTTTACCACAACTCTTCACAATAAACCTACCAACGTATCTGAAAAAAAAACAATATCATATGATACTTACTCAAAAATCCAATTGAAAAACAGAAGACTTAACATGTTATAATTACCTGAGTTATTCTTTCTCATGATGATAAATCTTATACACGATGCTTAACTAAAATTGTTCTTAACTCATGATTATATAGAAACTAAACTTGAAAGAAAAGAAATTTACAGCGATATTCGTAATCTATTAAGATCATGGATATGGTTGTAAGTGTCCGACGAAGGTTGCGGGTGCTTCTTCAGCTTAATCCTACATTTGTAAGCAATGTTCCTCTTCATCAAACGACACCACTACCGCCTCCAGAATAAGAAACCACAACTTCAGTAAGCCCTAAATGTCACACCAATAAATTAGAAAGCGAGAAATATGGAAATTGTAGGCGTTCACATTTATGAATAGGAAAATGATAGTGGTGGTATCAAAAATTAACAAAAACTATAGACTTTGAGAGAGAGAGAGAGAGATGGAGGGAGATCATACCTAAAATTGACCCCACTTGTGGGCGTTTCGGTATCTAAAACTCGATGAGAGAGAGAGAGAGAGGAGAGAGAGAAAGAGAGACAGAGAGAGAGGAGAGAGAGAAAGAGAGACAGAGAGAGAGACAGAGAGAGGGGGGGAGAGAACATTTGCTAACTTTGACAAAGTCTCAACGGGATTTCACCGGAAAACTTGTTGGAACTCACATCAAACTTGTCGAGATTGGTCAGCTCCAACAACGTCGTTAGTCAGGCAACTCACCAACGAAATTATTGAACGACAGCGTCAAAGTCTTCCGGCTGCTCAAAGTCAAAAGGGTATCCATAAGTAAGACACCGAAGAAATTATTCTGGGAAATATCAACCAATTGAAGAGAAGAACGTGATTTCAAGGTCTCATGAATGGTGCTGAAAATGTTGTTACCGGAAACATTAAACTCTAGGAGCTCACCACATCCGTCTGATAGTGTCTACGGAAAAACTTCCGACCCAGAAATTTGGTTGGACAATAGATCAATAACCTGCAGAGAAAGCCCAATAGGCTTCGAACTACCGGTGAGCCCTAGAAATTTTCGACAAATTGAGGGATTTGAGCTTCAAACAACCCGATAACGATATAAGAAATATTAGGAGCTTCGGACAACCCAATGAGTTTAGATTCGGCGATGCTTTAATTGTTTGTTGTAGAGCTAAAACCCCCTTTTGAATCCTCAACCTTTGCCCTAGGTTTCACGTTTGAAGGCTCTGACCCCGATTAGGGTGATGGTGATGATGTCGAAGACTAAGCGGTGAAGTGGTTTCCCAGTGATAGCATTTAGGTTTTGCCGAAGAAAACTGTTTTCGTTGTATGATATCTATGGAGGTGGCGGTTGTGCAAGGAGAAAAGTGAAAAAGAAAAGTGGCAATCAGCAGAAGGACATGTAGCGATAAGATACAAAACGAAAAAAGAAAAAAGAAATTTGAATTAACACGTGTGAGGAAACTGTGAAAAAGGGTGATGACAATGCAAACTCAAGGCCACCTCCACATAACAGTTTTCATCACCTCCACTACAAATTAAATACACAATGCAATAAAAAAAATACAAACCACATGTCAAACTCATGATGTGTTGGGCCAAAACGTTCAACTTGTAAGGGTTATATATATATATATATATATATATATATATATATATATATATATATATATATATATATACTCGAAAAGCTTTAGAATCATTTGAATATCCCAAAAAGAAACCCTCATCAGCTTTAGCTTCAAAATTTGTGCGATGATCCTTTTGATTTAAGATAAAAAAAATACACACCCAAAAACGTGAAAGTAGGAGATATCTAGCTTTCTTCCTTTCAGCATTTCATAGGAGGGATTCCCATGGCGATTTACAATTATAGGTCAATTTTGGGTATAGCATGCAATGCTGACGGCTTCAACCCAAAAGGAATGTAGTAGACCAGCTTCTACTACCATAGTGCGTCCAGCTTCAATCGGTATCCTATTACGTCTTTCAGCAACTCCATTTTGTTAATGGGTACGGACATATGAAAATTTTTTAGTGATCCCTTTTTTCGTTGCGTCTCCATTTTGTTAAGGGGTACGAAGACTTGCTTTGTTTTCCTTTGACACTTGCTGAACAAAGCTTGTCTTTGTGAAACTTGATCTTAGGCATTTATCTAATGAGTTCATTTCCAAAAATTTGAAAGAGTTTTAAAATTTAGATGAGACAATTTTTTGTGCCACAACCAGTTTAAGTGAGCTTGGGATCTCTAGAAAAATACAGTGTTTGAGAGCTGAATCAGAAAAGAACATATCCAACACATAGATATCATTTTTTCTGTTAGCAGTGAGAGCAACTGATTTCTTTGAGTCAATGATGTTGCCTTCCTTCTTATTGAAATGAACCTCTTAATCAACATCACAAACCTGACTAATTGAAATGAGTTTATGTTTGAGACCTTTGACATATGAAACAATCTAGAATTCAACAGACTTGCACTTAATCGTTCCAAAATCCTTTGTTTTTCCTTTGTTATCATCTCTATAAGTTACTATAGGGCCATCTTTTCTAACAAAATCATCCAGGATAGACTTGAATCCTTTCATATGCCTGGAGCATCCACTATCAAATTACCACATGTGCTCCTGACCCTTTAGTACTAAGAAAAATAAGTTAGGACACACTGACCCATTTTTCAATGGGTCTTTTCACTAAAGAAAAAACATCATAACAAGCAGTAGGACGACAGTTTAGTAAGTTATCCTTTTTGGTCCATTTCTTATTTCTTAAACGAAGATTGCCAAATCTCTTAGTGTCTTCACCAATATTGCACTCATTGATTTTATAAGAACGATCTCCACAATGATAACATATCCTTACCCCCATGTTTTTTTTTGTTGACACTTTTCAAAAACTTGGGTTTCCAATGTGTTGTGACTTTTTCATGAATTTTGTGAATTTTTTAGCAAGCCCTGGAAATGAAGGAATTGTCTGTGAGATAGGATGTGGCGGGGGCCTGATACGCTGATGTACACAAAGATTCATCAAATTCAAAGTAATGAGAATTATCAGTGACATGACAGTTAAGAGTATATTTTGGGGACTCACTGAGTATCTAATGTATGGTGTAAAATTCGCCATTAGAAATGGGAAACTTAAGATACATTTCAGTGGTTTTGGGGTAGGAATGCCAGTTGCAGGGTTTCTAATAGTAGGATCTAAAGCAATTAGATGGGTAGTGCAAATAGTGATACCATTAGGATTGGTCGTGCAGTGTTTATCAATGAGAAATTGATTTATAAATGAGTAACTAACAAACCTAGACTTAAAATCTTCCTTGAGATCATGAAAGGAAGAGAAGTTTTGTTTAGTTTCAATTTATTTATAAATGTTAAAACATCATCAATATTTCCACGAAGAATTTTCTCACACTGATCAAGTATCTAGGCGTATATTATTTTATTTAACTTATGATGAGAGTGAGCCCAATTATTCATGATACCATAAATTTTGTCAGCACACATTTCAACTCTATCCTTCTTAGAATGAAGATCATAATTAGTAAGAGATAACTTGGACACTTTAGTGTTATTTAAAGCAAGAGTATTTTCAATGTTGGACAAATTTTCTATCAGTGTGTCAATCTCTAACCTAAGTGAATGGTTTTCTTGGTTAACTTTGGAGAGATGAAGACACAAGTAATTAAATATGATACACTTTTCGTTATTAGAGTAGGTGATAAACTTGTTTACCTGATACAAGTATGAAGAGTCCCAGTTCTGTAACTTAGAGTCCTTGGCAGCTTTAGCTAGATCAGCTTGAAATGTACTTGAGCCGCTGCTTTTTTTTCATTTGTGAAAAATGAATCAGTGCATGCCATCAGACACCTTTCCTTTTCTTTACTTTCATCAGATAAATCCTCAACATCTTCCTGAATTTCCACCTCTGTAGTCAATATTTTTTTTCTTTAATGATGCCAACAACTTCTTATATTTCACTTCATAATATTCATTAGCGTCAACTTTCCTGGATTTAGATTCCCTGGAAAAATGGTCAGCTCCTCCATAGTTGAAGCACTTAGGGCCCTCTTTCCTTTAACTGATAGAGTTTCTTCAAATGTCAGAGCTCTTTGATGCTGATATATCAAGATTTGATTGAAAACTTTTGGGTCAAGATGGTTTCTTATTACTCCTGCTAATGTAGCGCTTAACAATCAAGGCTTCACCTTCCGATTCATTAGAGAAGTCATTATCATTATTTTGAAAAGACTTATTCGAATAGAGTTGCATAGATCTGATCTTTTGAGAGTCCCGCATGATTTCCTTTCTTAAAATCTTGGTTTCTTCATGAATACAAAGATTACCAAATAAAAAAGCCAAATCCATGGTTGTAATTTTTTCATTGTCATTGACTTCCACATGGTAAAGGTCTTTTCATCCAAGTGTGGAATTTTGTTACCGGAAGTGGTTTAAGTGAGATTTGAGGAAGAAGAGGAAGACATAGTTAATTGATATAAGTAACCTACTCTGATACCAGTTGTAGGTTCCTTAATCGATATCAATTAACAATAAGAATAAAAAAAAGAACACCGAAGAATAACACAATGGTTTTCACCAAGAAAACGTTCTCACCAAGAGAATGAGCACAAAGCTCTAGGATTCGATGATCAGCTAATGATGTGGACCCTAGTATATATAGAAAAGAACATACGATGTGAATCCCTACAAACCAAGGATATCACCTAATCTACAATAATAATAAAGTATATCTGATATCACTAAGGTATCAGATCTGCTAACTAACTACATATATTCTTTAATTACAATAGATTAAATCAGATTTACATATGACGCTGACACGACTTTACAAACTTAACTTCACGATGGCGCTTGAGAGACGATGGCCCTAATTGAGTCAGCATGATTGTTTTACATCATCAGATTCTAAGGCTTGACCTTACAACTAGCAACATTATTCAATAATAATTCTTAAGCATATGGATCGAACACAAATTTCATTTAGACTCTATCGGCTAATTCGCATTTTATTTTTATTTTATAGTTTATAAAATTTACATTATAAAAACCTTGAGAAATTCGTAACTCCTTCATACGATCTTCATTCTCGATGTTCTCTATATCGACGGATTCGTATTTACGAGAACTTCAACTTACGTTTAGATTGTTTTGGCTAACAAGCAACCAATCTCCATTTCACTTTTTATCGATAGATTTAGGCATTCTTTATATATGTGGGCTCATGATCACGACTACTACAACTTCCATCAATACTATTTTTAAATGTTTATTTAATATAATTCGTTAAATTTATAATAAGGTTTTATACAAATATTATAAGCCCATTTGTCTATAAAACATGTACGGAGTATATAAATATCTTTTATATAAGCACGTATCATGTATGAAGGATTCTTATTTATTTATGACTATCCTGTTTGAGGATTTAATTATTCGATAAAACAGTAATATTTATTACTTATAACTCTTAAAATGTCTAGCCTGAATTTGAGGGTGTTATGGTCATGACAAGATCCTCGTAGAATCGACAATATTTATTTAGTCCCATCTTGAAAGAATCCACGGTTGTTGTAACATCTTGATGTGGGATGTTTACAACTTCTTTTCCAAATCTGCTAACATAATCTCTTAAGGACTCATCATTGCCTTGAGTTACGTTGTAGAGGTTACATGTTAGTTTCTCAAAAGCTCTACTGCAAGAAATTTAATTATTAAACAAGTTAACCAAATGTGCAAAAGAAGTAATAGAGTAAGGAGGGACATTTATGAGCGATTTTAGTGTAGGTCTTCTAAGGGTTGAACCAAAACCCTTTCATAGACAAGCCTCCTTGAGATGTGGCAGTATTGGGACTATCTCCATTCTTTCTCTATATTAGGCGACAAGCTCCTCAGGATCAGTGGTCCCATCATACATCTTCATGTTTGGCATCGGAAAACTCTTTGGAATTTCAATGTTACATATCGAGGGTGAAAATCTTGAAACCATATAGCTGGCAGGTGAAACCTCTGGTATTGGATGAATGACACCCGATACACTCGAGTTCATGTCTCTTTACTATTTGAGTTCCTTCGTCATGATCAGACTTATCCCAGAATCTTGGATATTAGAAGGGATGTTGAATATCCTTCAAATATATTGGGAGACAGGGCTTCCTGTACTAGGAGATACACCATATGTGAAGATAGGAGCCTCTCTTGACATGAAATCTTCGGGTTGGCGTTCATCGGTCTCGAAATTCAGGATTTTGTGATGGAAGATTGAATATGGATTTAGTATAGCTTCCATAGGCCTTTTCGAATCTGAACTCAACCTCTCCATTCTTTTAAACAACATCTTGTTGGTTTCACTTTGCTTAGTGATATGTCGATCCATTCTGGTCAGCATGGATATTATCTCATTGTTTCAAATCATAACTGATATTTCTTGGGCTACACTTCCTAAATATTGAACCGTGAGGATGTTCGAACGGTCCTTCTAGGGATCTCAACATTCCTTCTTTGTGAGTTGACAATGGGAGGTGGGGGTAGGCTATGACCAGCGGAGATGGATGGAATAGTGCTTGATGTGTTTTTTTAATGCACTGTCTTTTTATTTATAAGTCCTAGTCTATCGCATCTAAACCACACCTTACAGGCAGTGAACCTGATCAAGTATAGCATAGTTTTGATAAGCAAGGGTGTCAAACTCAATGGAAACAGTAGTGAATTAATATTAGAATTTTTGATTTTAGGTTATATTAAATAAATGAAAACAATAAAAAGGGCGGTTTTATTATTAAATTGCAAACAATCAATAACTAACGAACTACATAAACTAATTGGAAACAAATCACTTCAGGTACTTTGGTTCAGACTAGATTTCATCTCAATATACTGGTTAACTACTAAGTGTAATGGATATTTATTCATTATTCACCGATTCCTAATATTATTAGAATTTTTGATCAAAAGACTAATCCTTTAGTAAAACAAGTTCATTCATTCATTGATCAAGTGGACAAACAACCAAGCATACTAGTTTTATGTTCGAATTATGCAAGACTTGAATTATAAACTGATATTAATTATCATAATACCAATTTTATACATGAATGGTCATCACATATAAGCTCACACATTAAACTTACTAACTTTTCGATTTAACCCTAGGTTTTTGGTCAAAATCCTAGTCATACAAATCTAATGATCACAAATTCATATGATTCAAGCACATCAAGATAGAATGATCATCTAATCCAAATAATACTCAACAATAAACAGAAAATATCAAAACTTTAACACATGATGATCTTTTATCAAGCAATCATAATAAAATAAATAAGAACAAATTATCCAATTAGCAAATAAACCCATAATCTCGAAAATTCAAAAAGTATAACACAAAGCAAAGGGTTTTGAAACCCTAAATCAAAAAGTAAAACATATGAAAATCATAATGGAATTCTAATCATGGTCGGAACAACAAACCGAATGATTTCCATCATGAATCGGCTCTCTAATCCTTCATATCTTAGATCCAAATCAATTTAACGACTCTCTGACCGCCTTCTAGACTCTCAAAATCGCAGTTTAGGGTATTATTTTTGTAGGGAGCGAATTGGGGATCAAGATATGTCATTAAGGCTAAATTTTGGCTCTATTTATGGGTTTCAGCATAGCCACGGCGTGGATAAATAGTTATGATGCCGTGGGAGCTGTTTTCTTCACGTCCACGAAAATTTCCAATTTACCATTCTGTGAAAACGCTTTTCCACGCTGTGGGAACTGTGAATCATAATTTTATCAAAACACGTAAGTTACCCAAAATTTCGTCTGGTTTCCATAACATTTTGAATCTTGTCAATCGAAGTTACGGGTCATGAGATATGGTCAAAACACTGACGATGGGTCTAGCTGTCCAGCAACATCCTTTTTGTGTCTTTTTAGCTCCTTTCTCTTCCTTTTGCATTCCAGCTTCCATTTTATCTGTAATTTAACATTTCAAAGCGTATTAAGTATCATATATATTAAAATATAACATTTTAATCAAATATATTAAGATAATGGCCTAAACTACATAGTTAAATAAGGTCATATCAAATTACCCTACACTATTCTTTTGCTTGTCCCCACGCAAAACCTAGATTCATTATGATTTCATTCTAATACCATACATCAAAACTTTTATCACCAACATCATATAGAATAACCTAATTTAAGTTGACCAATTATGTTTCACCTCAATGCATATATTTGTGTCTTAATCCTAACAACTTCCCAAGTCCTAAATACTCACAATCCCCGTAAACGTTCCCCACTAATTTTCAAAAACATTCATTTATGCATCCCTCCGAATACATCCTCAGAAAATTTTCTTAACCTCAAGGTATTTTTGTTAAGTTCCCAAGCATACATACAATAAAATAACCTAGAAATAAAAATTACAACTTTAACTATTAAGCCCTTGGCTTTTGGCAATTTGCCATATTTCTTCACTTTCTTCAAGATCTTCATACTTTGTAAGCTTTTATTCACTCAACAACAACTTTTTTTCTTTTCAACTTTTTCTCTTTTTTTTTCTTTTTTTTCACAACCATTTTCACTTTTTTTTATAACTCACTTTTTTCACTCAACTAAAACCTAAAGAAAAACATATGCTTAAGCCAGGGAATGTTGGAACCTGAAAGTGAACCTCTAGCAATCTCTATCTTTTGTATGTTCCGAAGTCAGCCTTGTTCCAAAGTCAGTTCATGGTCCGGAGTCAGCTTGTGGTCCGTATTTAAATTGGTGTCAGGAATCAAGATTATGTTCAAGTGTTGATGTATGTCCAAATCAGTTTGTATGTGTCCGAATCAGTTTGTCTGTCTGTATTAATTACTTTTGTCATTTAGTGTGATGTAATATATCATAAGACTTAATCTCTTTTGTCAACTTAGATAATCAGAGTGTCAGGAGTAACTCTATTATCCGGTCCTATGTATGTTTTTGGTTAGTACGATGTAACTTGATCTCCTATTTAAGGAGCATTCAATAACAAAACCAAATGACGGGTTGTTCCACTATAGATAGATATTTTCACATTTACTTCACTTGCACCTTTCTCTCAAATCATTCTTTCAAACATTCCTTGTGTTCATTTATTGTCTTTACTTGATCATATTCATAGTCTTATATTTAATACTTGAAGTACTTTGTTGATTCTTATATTCAGTCTTGTCTGGTCTTGTCAGACTTGACTGGAACTATTAATTAGAAGCAGACATTGATCTTAAGCATTAACTCAAGGTTTGGGTTTTCAAGCCTTGTCCCTACGCAATCAGATCTTTGTTCTCACAGGGAACGAAACCTCAATATTTATCGGTTAAAGGTATTAGTCTAAAGTGCAATGACTACATAAATTTTCCTGGGTACATTTCAGTACATGATGCAAAACATATTATGTCCCTCAAACTATACAAGTTCACGTTTTTGTCTCATGATTTCACTAGAAATGGGAAGCCACAAATATATTATATCAAATTGGCTCAACTAAATTTTAGAATTCTCTTCAAATTATCCTACATAAACTAGCAACTTAGTTCCAGCGTAATAAGATCTAAACAAACGTTTTTTTTTAAATTACTATATATTTTTCTGTTAGACCATTTTTTCAAGTCTTTATTTTTCAATTTTTTTTCTAGCATATATATTTTAGAATCTAGCATGTTTGTTGTCGTTTTTCCAATTCTCATACCCTACACTTAAGTTATACAATGCCCTCATTATATATAATAACAATTAAAGAATCTAAAATAAAAGAGGGAGAAAAAACTCTCCTTGGGTATGTAGTCTCGAGAATGAAATCGACTGTAGTGGGTTGCTTCGAAATTTCAGCCGGAAGGATGATGCTTCTAATTTTGCCGGAAACTAAAAACTTGAACTGCTTTACTTTTCTGCTCATGTCGGGATTTGGTGTGTGAACGATCAGCTGAAACATCGTATAATAGATCAATGTGTAAAATTTGGAAACTTGCTTCTCGGGAATTTTCATCGCGTAAAAAGATGTCTCCACGTCGTGGGTGTGCACATGCCACGACGTGGAAGCTGAACAGTGAATTTTTCATGACTAAAAAAATGAACTCGAGTTGTTTCGGCCAAACAATTGTCTCGTCTCTCATATATGCTCTTCTCTCTAGTAGTGGACTTTAATAAAAGCCTCGATCCCTCTCTCGTGTGGATAAGTAACCCGACACTTATGTGATGCAATGTCTCTCATGAAATGTCTCTCGCGATAAAACCGCACTTGATCCTAGTCGTTAAATTACAGAACGGATCTGCAGGTCGATTTAATTTTGCATAGATCTAAAACATCAAGAGAATCAACATGGAAAACAAAATTTAAACAAATAATCAATATTTATTAGCTCGTAACTAAAAAGGAAATTACGGTCACTCGTCTTCGTCGCAATCATGTTACAATTTCTGTTTAAATCCCTAGCATGCAAGAAGTGGTTTGTGAAAACAAAAACTTTCGGGATCGGTTAAGCTATTTCCTTTGCTTTATTTGCACCAGTAACTAATAAGTAGAACAAGAGTTGACCCAACTAGTCAAGAGTAGCAAGAGTTTGGTCTTCCACATAACCACCACGATACGTCTTGCTATACTACGCCTCGTAGATTAGGTTGGACAAATCCCCAAAGTTGTAGAATTCCCTAATAGCTTGCAATCTCGAAACCCATGCAAAAAGTAAAACCAAGCAATACGTATGATCACGAATTCATGCACAAAACAACAAAAACCTTCTCGACAAGTCACATGTTATCAAAGAAAACAAAAATAAAACTAAAAAAATGCAAAAACAAATACCAAATAATCAAATAAACGAAATTAATTGAAAAACATTCCCCGACAACAGCGCCAAAAACTTTGATGTGTTTTTTTAATGCACTAGTTTTTTTTATTTATAAGTCCTAGTCTATCGCATCTATACCGCACCTTACATGCAGTGAACCTGATCGAGTATAGTATAATTTTGATAGGAAAGGGTGTCGAACTCAAGGGGAACGGTAGTGCATTATAATTTTTTATTATAGGTTATATTAAATAAATGAAAAAAATACAAAGAGGGGGTTTTATTATTAAATTCCAAAAAATTAATAACTAACGAACTAGATAAACTGATTGGAAACAAATCACTTCAGCTACTTTAGTTCAGACTAGATTTCATCTCAAAATACTAGTTAACTGCTAAGTGCAATGGATATTTATACATTATTCACCGATTCTTAATATGATTAGAATTTATTATCAAAATACTAATCCTTTAGTAAACCAAGTTCATTCATTCATTGATCAAGTGGAAAAACAAACATTCATACTAGTTTTAAGTTTGAATTATGCAAGACTTGAATTATAAACGGCTATTAATGGCCATAATACCAATTATATACATGAATGGTCATCACATATAAGCCCACACATTAAAGTTACTAACTTTTCTTTTTAACCCTACGTTTATGGTCAAAATCCTAGTCATACAAATCTATATGATCATAAAATCATATGACTAAAGCACATCAAGTTAGAATGATCATCTAATATCAATAATACTCAGTAATAAACAGAAAAGATCGAAAATTTAACACATAATGATCTTTTATCAAGCAATCATAATAAAATAAATAAGAATAAATAATCCAATAAGCAAATAAACCCATAATCTCGAAAATTCATCAAGTCTAACACAAAGTAATAACGTTTTGAAGCCCTAAATCAGAAAGTAAAACATATAAAAGTCATAATAGAATGATAATCGTGGTCGGAACAACAAACCGAATGATTTCCGGCATGAATCGGCTCTCTAATCGTTCAGATCTTCCCTCCAAATCAGCTTAATTGCCCTCTGGCCGCCTTCTAGACTCTCAAAATCACAGTTTAGGGGTTTATTTTTATAGGGAACAAATTAGGGTTCAATATATGTCATTAGGGATAATTTTCGGCTCTATTTATGGGTTTCAGCGTCACCACGACATGGGGAAATAGTTGCCACGTCGTGGGAGTTGTTTTCTTCACGTCCACGAAATTTTCCGATTTGCTACAATGTGGAAACACTTTTACACGGTGTGGGAACAGTGAATCATAATTTTCTCAAAACACGAAAGTTGTTCGAAAATTTTTCTAGTTTCCATTAAATTTTGAATCTCTTCAATCGAAGTTACGAGTCATGAGATATGGTCAAAACACTGACGAGGGGTCAAGTTGTCCAACAACATCCTTTTTGTGTCTTTTTAGCTCCATTCTCTTCCTTTTGCATTCCATGCTTCCATTTTATCTATAATTGACACTTCATAGCATATGAAGTATTATATATCTTAAAATATAACATTTTAATGAAATATATTAATATAATGGCCTAAACTACATAGATTAATATGGTCATATCAAATTACCCCACACTATTCTTTTGCTTGTCCCCAAGCAAAACTAGATTCATTATGATTTCATTCTATACCATACATCAAAACCTTTTTCACCAAAATCACACAAAATAACCCATTTTGAATTCACTAATTATGTCTCACCTCAATGCATATATTTGTGTCTAAATCCTAACAACTTCTCAAGTCCAAAATACTCACAATCCTCATAAATGTTCCCCACTTATTTTAAAAAAACATTCATTTATGCATCCTTCCGAATACATCCTCAGAAAAATTTCTAAACATCAAGGTATATTTGTTAAGTTTCCAAGCATACATACAAAAAATAACCTAGAAAGAAAAATTACAACATTGACTAGTAAGCCCTTGGCTTTTGGCAATTTGCGTTATTTCTTCACTTTCTTCAAGATCTTCAGACTTTGTAAGCTTTTATTCACTCAACAACAACTTTTTTCTTTTTTTTCTCTTTTTTTCACAATTTTTTCACTTTTTTTATAACTCACTTTTTTCACTCAACTAAAAACTAAAAGAAAAATATATGCTTAAGAAAGGGAACTTAACCACAACCTTTATTGGTTAAATGTATTAATCTAAAGTGCAATGACTACATAAATTTTCGTGGATACGTTTCAGTACACGATGCAAAACATATTATGTCCCTTAAACTACACAAGTTCACGTTTTTGTCTCATGATTTCACTAGAACTGAGAAGCCACAAATATAATATAACAAATTGGTTCAACTAAATTTTAGAATTCTCTTCAAATTATCCCACATAACACTAGCAAACTTAGTTCCAACGCAATAATATCAAAACAAACTTCTTTAAAAAAATACTAGATTTTTTTATGTTAGACCATTTTTCAAGTCTTTATTTTTCAATTTTTTTCTTCTACCATATATATTTTAAAATCTAACATGATTGTTGTCCTCATGTTCCGTTAAAAGATTTTTTTCTTCTACCGGTAAAAATATAACATGATTGTTGGAAAAGAAAAAGGTGAATCTATCTGTTGATCCGTTAAAGAAGGTCCTTATGTTCTAGTTCGAACCATTGTTAGAGATGCTGATGCAACTCTCTTGGGACAGGATCGACAACGATAAGCACCTCTCACTGCTGATGATCTTGAAAAGTTGCTTGCCGATCTAGTTGCCTTTTCAGAAATGGTGTTTGGTGTTCCACCTTCTCTCGTTGAGCACATCAAACTGTGCAAGTCCGCAAAAGAGATTTGGGACACACTTCAAGATTTGTTCGAAGGGTCAGAGAACATGAAGGATAAGCGTCTAACCTCGGTTGTCAATGAGTTCGACACTTTCACTACAACACCTGGTGAATCTATTGCCTCAGCCTCAAACAGATACCGAATCGTCGTCAACAACATGACAGCTCATGGGATAGTCCGAACCCCACTTGAGTACAATCTCAAGTTCATTAATAGCCTCGGAAAGGGATGGAGAATCGTGAAATCATGTCTTCAGAGCAATGGGTCTCTAAAAAAGCTCAAGCTCTATCAAATTTTCGATGAGCTTCAAGGTCATGAGTCAAATGTTGCACAAACTCTAGGCAAACTCACTGGAGGTCCTCTAGCTCTAGTCAGTTCCTATGATCCACAAACCTCAAACCTGACTGTTCTGGACCCCCTCACTATTGTTGTTCCTTACATCCCTCCTGTTCAACCCTCACCTCCAACCGTTCCTGCTCCCACAAACTATCAATCTATGGGTGATCTTAACCCTGAAGAAATAGACTCCGAACTACGTTTCCAACAAGAGTTTGCCCTCATTTCCATGAGATACAACCGTCCTTTCAACAAGCCTCACAACAATCGTTTCCAAACTTCTCACCAAAACAATTTTTTCCAAGCCCCTCACCAAAATAATCATCAACCATTCAACAAACCTTCCGAAAACCCACCAGCCTACAAACCTAACCTTCCTACTCCGAATCACACCTCGGAACCATCACAGCTTCCGAAGTCTGAAAAACCCAAGATTGTATGTCATAAATGTGGTCATGCAAATCACTTTTCCAAAGATTGCTTAGCCGAAGTCCCACAGAAACCCAAGATCAAGGACTCTGCTTACTATGCACGCCGAGTTCAAGAAATGGCAGAAAGTGAAAAGGCTTTTCTTACCACTGTATCAAGGGATGTGGAAGGGTATTGGTCGTCTGGAGATGATGATGACGTAACCACTGGCAGAAACATGTGTCTTATGGCTCGACAAGAAATTAAATGTGATGAAGGCTACTGGACGTTTGGGTCCGAAAGAGATGATGAAGATGCTGAACCAAACTACTGCTACATGGCTACCAACGATCCACTCAGTAGAAGCATCATTCAACCGGTAAAATCTATGATTACTAATAATAATTTTGACATATCTCTTTGTGAACCGTATCTAAACCAGATCCAATCAGATATGAACATCATTTACAAAGCCTATGAGGTAGCCATAAAAGCCAGTGAGAAGAAGGAAAGTGAATTAAGTCGTCTTAGATTACGTTTTGAGGATAAGAAGTTGAAAATAGAGTCTTTAGAACGAGAGCTTGTAACGTCACAAGATGAATATATCATTCTCAAATACAAATGTGTAATCACTTATTCTGGAAAAAATGTTTTAATTTTTGATAACAAACGTCTCAATGCTAAAATAGATGCTTTGCACCATTCCATAGACATTCTTGAAGCAACTAAACGGATGACTCACAATTTTCGTCATCCTTGGTCAAAAGAACTTGGTCTTGAAAGCGAATTTCCGAAACCTATTGCTCGTCCCCTGCAGGAGTTACAAAAGCTAAGTTTTATGGGAGATGTTCCGAATATCAAACATTCGGACACCTTTGTCTCGCCTTTGTCACCCCTTCCTGAGACATCTGACCTATTTGCATCACTAATTCCTGAGTTTAAGCCTATAGTTGTCAAGTGTCCCAATTCCACGCATTTTCCACCTCTGAAAAACCTGGACCTGAATCGGAACTCGGAACTCCACTCTAGTATTCCAAACTCTGCCGTTCAAAATCCGAACCATAGCCCTCCTAACAACTGTGTTGTTGAGGAAATTTTTCCGGAGACAACTGGACCTCAACTCTCTGAGTGCGTTTGGGCATCTTTAGATAGTGACGTTGAAGAATCAATCTCATGTGATTCTGAACCTCAAGTGATTTCCAAAACAAATTAGTTCCAATTAAGCCTGTGTTCAACAATCCTTCAGTGGGACAAACCGCCAAATCTTCGCCTCATTTCAAAATAAAACCCATGTTGAATATGAAAGATATTGTCGATCCTAAGGTAGAAGCCCGACATACTCACAAAAAGGAAGTTATGTCTAGACAAAATTCTAGATTCCTTGAGAACTCCAAAAAGAGTCTATCTCGGACTACTCATTCATCAACTAATAGTCAAAACACCTTCACACCCACTAAGATCCTCAAGAGGGCTTCCAATTCTCCCAGTCTTGTAGTACAAAAGAATGTGGTCAGTCCCACCCCGAAAAAGCCTATTGTAAACACTAAATCTGTCCAAACGAACTCTCCTCGGACTGTTTCATCCGTTTTCATAGCCAAAGATGATGGTACAATTTTCAAACCTCAACAGCTTTCAAAACCAAATGTACCATCAACCAAAACTAAAGTTGTTAGGAAAACAGTCTCTCCAAAATCTTCAAAACAAAATCTTGTTTGGAAAGTAAAAAATCTCAATGATGAAACTACAACTCCGAGAGACACAGTGGTTCTCACTACTCCAGAAGTTGAATTGAAACATCCCAAAAGCCATGCCCAAAAATTTCGTTTTAAAATCATTAATAAAACCATGAATCTTGATCATCATATAAAACCATAAACCATGTGTCTCAAAATTAACATAATATCTGTCAATGGGTCAAAATCATGTATCAAATATCAGAGTATATATCCCAGGCTATAAACATAATGGTATGTGAACTGCAGTCATCCCAAGCTCTTCCCCTTGCTACCGGAAGTACCTGAAACCAAAACTGAAAACTGTAAGCACGAAGCTTAGTGAGTCTCCCCAACTACCACATACCATACACATATCACGTAAACATATCTTGGACCCCGCCCCTGCTACATCGAGTCAAGCTCGGCATCGGCTTTCCCGGCAATGGGCCCCGCCCGGCATCGAACCCCATTCGGCATCGGGCCCCGCCCGGCATCGAGCCTCGCGCGGCACTGAGCAAATCTTGGAATACATAATAGCATAATCAGCAATACACATAAATCTAAGCACATAACATTAACACTTAAACATTCCTCGGGCCCCGCCCGGCATCGGGCGTAATCCGCTAACATACTAACATTCCTCGGGACCGCCCCGACATCGAACCGAAGTCGGGAAACATACATGCAAGAATCACAAAGACATCAAGCATACAACATTCCTCGGGACCGCCCCGACATCGGATCGAAATCCGGAAAAACATATAAATCCTACATCAGGCCCCGCCCAACATCGGACTGTAGTCCGGAACTACTACTAACTAAACGTGTCGGCCTTGGTGCCTTAGACCCATTCCTATTTGAGGAAACTCACCTCGAATGCTAGCTGTGAAATCTCGGGTGAGGAATCTCTGATGGCTGCTCCAACGACTCCCCGACTATCAATTTCACAATAACACTTAATCAAAAATCTGCTAACACTTCTTAGGGTAAAATGACCATTTTACCCCTGGTCAAAGTCAACGTCCTGGTCAAAGTCAAAGTCAAGGTCAACTCCCGGTCAACCCAACTCGTCGAGTTATCTACCAATTCGGTGAGTTCCTGTACTACTCAGACTTGTGGTCAACCGAGTCAACTCGTCGAGTTTTACCTGGCATACAATCGGGACCACCCGGTTTCAACTCGTCGAGTCCCCTTCTGGATTCGTCGAGTTCCCCTGCCTGTTTGGGCTATCTTAATGGATTAAGCCCCTACACTTCAGATCCAAGCTTCATACATCACAATAACCCTGAAAATGTCCTTTTAAGGGTAAAGTTTATGACTTTACCCCTTAATACCACTTCTTAAAGGGTTTAGCTCAAACCCTAATTCCTTGGGACCTAGAACTTGGTCCTTAACCCTTCCATACACCCAACTAAGGCTTACAACTTCAGATCTAAACCCCTAAAACTACATGGACACGTAAAGTTCCCACCTTTTCCCCACATGTATGGCCTTTTGGGCTAAAAAGGCCAATATGATACTCCATGGCTTGCATGGGGGCTCCAATGGCATAAAGTTTGCACCTTTATGTCATAACAGCCCCTCTAGATCCTAGATCTGGAAGATTATCCACTTGGTTCGTCCATTCTCCAATGATTATCATTCTTGGGTCAAAACCTTCATAAAAGGGAAAGGAAGAGATCTAATATACTAGAGGTCAAGATAGAAACTTGATTACCATAAGATGTAGCCAAAGAAGTGTAGTTCCTGGATCCACTCTCTTCCTCTTGAGCCTTCTAACTCCTTCTTCTTCTTCAAGCTTCAAAACACAAAAGCTTGCTCAAAAATGGCTCACACACTCACAAGATGTTCTAGGGTTTCGTGGATTAGGGTTTGGGACAAGGAGGCTGTAAATGAGGCTAAGGGGTGGGGATTAAGATGCTTAAATAGGGTGCAAAATCCTGAAATTAGGGTTTCCTTCTGGCCGATCTACTCGTCGATTCGAGGGCTCTTGACTCATCGAGTAGATAGCTTAAACCCCGCACATAATCTGCCTTCTACTTGACGAGTTAGGGCCACCAACTCGTCGAGTCCCTCTCTTAAAATGAATAAATAAATAAGTTAAATGCATACCAGGAACTAGGCGTTACAATCCCCCCCCCCCCAATTGTCTTAGACTTCGTCCTCGAAGTCTGATGCATCTGTAAACAACTTTGGGTAGTGCTCCCTCATCTCCTCATCGGGCTGCCATGTTCACTCCGAACCCTTGCGGTGCTGCCACTGCACCTTCACTAACTGAACAACCTTGGTCCTCAAGGTTTTCGGCTTACGATCCAGAATCGCAACCGGTCTCTCGATGTGGTTCAGGCTGTTTTCAAACTGCATATCCTCCAGGGGCACAGTCGCTGAATCATCCACTAAGCACTTCCGCAAATGGGAAAAATGGAAAGTGTTGTGGCTCTGACTAAGCTCTGCCGGTAGATCCAACCGATAAGCCACTCTGCCCACCCGGGCTATAACCCTGAAAGGTCCAATGTACCTGGGGCACAGCTTGCCCCGTTTCCAGAACCGTATGACACCTTTCCAAGGTGACACCTTCAGGAGGACCATAACGCCCACCTGAAACTCTAAATCTGAACGCCGCTTGTCGGCGTAGCTCTTCTGCCGACTCTGAGCAGTTTGGAGCCTGCTCTGGACCTGTTGGATCCGCTCTGTAGTCTTGAGTACTACCTCAGTACTCCCCATGACTCTCTGACCAACCTCACCCCAACAGATTGGGGTCCTACACTTCCTCCCGTAGAGCATCTCGAAGGGAGGCCGGTCTATACTGGCGTGGTAACTGTTCTTATACAAAAATTCTGCTAACGGAAGATACGTATCCCAACTACCACCAAAATCCAAAACACATACGCGTAGCATGTCCTCGAGAGTCTGTATCGTCCTCTCGCTATGTCCGTCTGTCTGAGGGTGGAAAGCGGTGCTGAAGTGGAGACGAGTACCCATCTCCTCGTGAAACCGCTTCCAAAATCTGGAAATGAAACGGACATCTCGGTCTGACACCACCGAGACAGACTGTGACATCCCCAAATTCACGGCCAGAAAAGACCGGTTTAATTTATGCTTTTGAAATAATTTCAGAGTAATCATTTGATTAAAAGTGTTGCGGAATTTGTTCCCAGAAAAAAACATAATAAATATGTTATCAAATCATTTCCGAAGAAATGTATTTTATTCACTTAAACCATTGGGATGTCATTGTCAATACAAAAACATAAGCATAAACAAAACTTACATTCATTTACACTAGTGATCTGCTTCTCTTTTAATCTCTTAGTGTAAAGCAACTTCGTATCGATACCTGTGATACAATTAAACTGAGTGGGTTAGGCTTGGGAGCCTGGTGAGCATATAGGGTTTTCAACCCACAATAAATAATAAACTTATTAAGTTCTCAATCAATAAATTTATTAATTTCATCAACCAAAATAACCCTAATTACCCATTCCCATTATCCTCACTTTACGTCCCTAAAACAACATTCACAAGGGACCTAGCCTAAGGATTATCACTAGGGGTGACACCATTGCTTTGGGGGTTCCTCAGCAAGTTATGTCAAATAAAACAAACATCGGGGTGACAACATTGCTTTCCCTCAGCAAGTTATGTCAAACAAGACATCCTAACATAAAACAACCAACAAGGTGACAACATTGCTTTCCTTCAGCAATTTAAGTCAAATAGGCACGAAGTCACATCGTCGCCATGTGCTAGTCCATAGCTCTTATTCATCGATGGTATTTCCCACGGGAGTCCCCCCCCTAATACATGTCAATGGGTTTTCCATATGCTAAGTCCATAGCTCTTATTCATCGACGGTATTTCCCACGGGTGTTCCCCCCGCAATACATGTTAATGGGTTTTCCATACAGCTGATGAACATACTAAGGGGTTTCCCCAGCCATACATGCCCTAAAGGCACTCATGAGGGGAATAGAGTACAGCGAATGAACACTCTAGTCCATTAACACCTACAGGTTACGAGCCTGCTAGTGTTCCACAGACCGTCTAAAACAGTTCATGGTTGTCATCCATACTCTGCTGAATGACGGGGGTCAACGTTTGGGTAAGGGCTTTTCTCATATTGCACCACTCACGAAGGGGAATAGAGTACAGCGAATGAACACTCTAGTCCATTAACACCTACAGGTTGAGAGCCTGCTAGTGTTCCATAGACCTTCTAGAACAGTCCATGGTTGTCATCCATACTCTGCTGAATGACGGGGGTCAACGTTTGGGTAAGGGCTTTTCTCATATTGCACCAATCACGCCAACATTTGGGTAAAAGCTTTTCCCATATTTCACCACTCACTCTCAACTAATGATCTATATCACGAACTCATGAAGCTAGTCCGATCACTTCATAAAAGAACAAAGACTCCAAAGCTCTTCCAAATAAAAGTATAGGGAAAATACTGATAAAGTACTCCGGTACGCTCCCGTACCCCGACACGTAATAGTGTCAAAAAGAAGAACTAACAGATGAACACATAGTTCAAAAACACCTAATGAACATATAGTTCAAGAACACTTTATGAACATATAGTTCAAACATACGTACCGATTACAAGTCTACTAACGTTCCACTGGACTATCTAAAATAGTCTGTGGCCGTTATCTATACTCTGCTAGATGACTAGATCATCTTAAACATCAATACCTCTCATCACTTTTATTTCATCACACATCCTCTAATTCATATACCCATGTTTTACCCAACATATTTGTAGATAAAAATATATATACAGTTTAAAACTTATATAAAACATCTATTCAACAGTCACCTTAATTAAACAATCAATATAATTACACATAGCACGTATTTTAAAGAAAATATTTCATATATATGTGTAAGGTGAAAGTAACTACACACTCACTTGATTTAACGATAACCGGGCAGCACTTCGTTGCCTAGAATGATCGTTTCTAATAAAATCGGGAGTTTTATTGAGAAACCGGACTCTGCGAGGGTCGGGCCTCGAAACCGAAAAAATAAATTTCCCGGGCTTCTCGGGCACTCCGGGACGTGTTCCGGGCATTGGAAATGATCTCGGGGCTTCGAGGGAAGTTAAAATGAAAGAAATATTGAAAAAATGGCTAAAATTGACACTTTTCCAAAATATACCCGGGAGGTCTCGCACCCTCCTATTTATAGGTGCGAGCCTCCTGATCCAACGGTTGAGAATAAGCCATGTGTCAGCAGATCCGAAGAGGAGCTCACGTGGGTTGCGCATGCGAGGCCTCGCTGGAAGCTCCTGATTGGACCGCGGTCTAGTCCGAAGTAGGGAGGGTTCGTGGCACCTGCGAGGCTCGGACAGCTGGTGCGACACGCGTCGGTGCGAGGTAAGGCGGCTTCGGATGGAGGAGTCAACTGGCACGCGTCGGACTCTCGGCTGCACACGCGTCACTCCTCGGATGCTTCCACGACTTCGGTGACTCAGCAGAGTTTCGGACACGTGTCGGATGCGAAGCGAGGACACGTGGCCGAAGTCCACGTGTGCGAAAATTCCCGGTTTTGGCATTATTCCTCGATTTTCGCGCCAAAACTTCTAAAATCCATAACTTTCGCATACGAGCTCCGTTTTTGACGTTCTTTATATGCATGCGTAGGTAAAATTACGCTCTACAACTTTCGTTTAGACTTCATCGGATAATTTTGAATTTAATTTTTATATTATTATTTTTAACAGACCGGGACAGAAAATCCGTTAAAAATTCATAACTTCTTCATCCGACGTCCGTTTTCGTCAGACTTTTTACCGTTGTGCTACTAATGACGAGACCTTCGATTCTCGTTTAGCTCGTGTCTGCTAAAAATCACTCGATCTAAAATTCGAGTTTTTAGCTGTCTACTGCTAAGCTGAAACTTCGAAAAATCATAACTTCCTCATACGAAGTCAGATTTGGGCGTTCTTTTTATACATACTCTCGGTTTAACGAACACTACGAGTTTCGTTTAGATCACTAAGGCTAAAAAGTAGTTTATCAAAAACTCACTTTTTACGACATTCGGCCCCGTGCCGGTTTTGTCGCGAAACTTCGACAGGTCATAACTTCTTCGTTATAACTCGGATTTCGGCATTCTTTATATATCCGTAATCTTTGTCACGCGCAGTACAGTTTTCTTAATAGATATCGGCTTTATCTAAAATTTAATTTTTTACGCTCATTTTTATTCTTAATTAATTAAAACCTAATAATTAAGCATAAAACACATAAAACACATAATATTCACATAATTCCTTTTCATTTCTTCAAAATGAGTCACAAAGTTTAACCTAGACTATCATGTCAATATTAATGCCTAGCCTAGAAACACGGGCATTACAATTCTCTCCCCCTTAGAATGATTCCGTCCCCGGAATCACACATCAGCAAACAAATATGGGTAGCGACTCATCATGTCACTCTCCGTTTTCCCCAGGTGAGATTTGGCCCATTCGTATCTTTCCAATGCACAAGCACTAAATCGACCATCTTACGTTACAACTTCTTAGTCTTACGGTCAACGATTGCCTCGGGTTCTCCAATTAACCTCTTGTTTTCATCCAACCTTAATTCAGAAATGGGAATTATGTCGGGCACATCTCCCGTGAACTTTCTCAAATAACACACATGAAAGGTATTATGAATACCCTCCAGTTCTTCCGGTAGTTCTAGCTTGTAAGCTTGATTCCCGATCCTCTGAAGAACTTTAAATGGTCCAATAAACCTTGGACTCAATTTTTCCCTTCTACCAAACCTTATAAGTCCCTTCCACGGTGAGACTTTTAAGTAAAACCGAATCTCCAACTTCGAATGATATCGGTTGTCTTTTATTGTCAGCATAGCTCTCTTGAGCAGCTAACCTCCTTTCCTTAATCACTTTCAACTTTTCAGCAGTCTGATGGACTATTTCAAGTCCCATAAACTGCTTTTCCCCAGCTTCCAACCAACATGACAGCGTTCGACACTTTTCTCCATACAAAGCGTGATTAGGTGCCATCTAGATGTTCGAGTGGAAACTATCATTATAGGAAAATTCTACTAGAGGTAAGTGTTTACCCCAGTTACCTTGGAATTCCAGGGTACATGCTCTCAGCATATCCTCCAATGTTTGAATTGTTCGTTCACTCTGACCATCGGTTTGTGGATGGTAAGCTGTATTCAAACACAACTTGGTACCCAATTCCGCTTATAGACTCCTCCAAAACCTTGAGGTAAAACGGCTGTCACGATCAGATGCAATCGTTAACAAAATACCGTGAAACCTCATAATTTCCTTCACGTAAGAATTTGCAAGTTTATCCATAGACCATTTCTCGTTGGTTGCTATGAATTGCGCACTCTTAGTGAAGCGATCAACGACCACCCAAATCATGTCGTGACTGTTCCTTGTTCTGGGCAGTTTAGTCACAAAATCCATAGTCATACCTTCCCATTTACCCATGGGTACAGGTAAAGGTTCTAAACTCCCATACGGTTTCTGATGTTGTGCCTTAACCCTAGCACAAGTTACACACTCGGCCATATACTTAGCAACATCGAGCTTCATCGTCGGCTACCGGTAATAGGGTTTTAGATCCCTATACATTTTCGCACTGCCGGGATGAATCGAGTACATGGTTTTGTGAGCTTCTTCCATCAGAAGACCTCTTACTCCTCCCATCCTAGGTATCCAAATCCTACCTTTGAATACCTTTAGTCCTTGACCGTTTGTATCAAACACCAATGTTTTTTTTTCCCAAACGTTCCTCCTTTCGGTCATTTTTTTCTCTAAAGCTTCCCCTTGAGCTTTCTTTATACTTTCCACAATTTTAGAGACAACTTCAATTCTCAACGCTCTTGGCCTCTTCCTTTCAAGACTCACCTTCCGACTGAGAGCATTAGCAACAACACTTGCTTTACCAGGGTGGTAAAGTATCTCACAGTCGTAGTCCTTGAGTAACTATAGACAGCGCCGTTGCCTCATGTTCAATTTCTTCTGATTAAAGAGATATTGAAGACACTTATAATCAGCGAAAAGTTTGCATTTAGTACCATAAAGATAGTGCCTCCCTATCTTTAGGGCGAATACTACCACTGCCAACTCCAGATCACGAGTGGGGTAGTTCTTTTCATGCTCCTTCAATTGCCTCAATGCATACGCTATCACTTTATCCCTTTGGGTCAGAACACAACCTAACCCAACTTCTTTAACAACGAACGCGATACTTCTATTGATTTCTTTGATCAGCCTTTACTTCAATTCGGCTTCAGTCAACTGCTACATCGAACTTGGTTCTCTGAACCACATAACAAACTCATCGTAGTCGGACTCAATTCGATATGACCACTAGGGTCGGAATAACAATCATCTTCTTAGTCATTACCGAAACGATGGTAACGACAGACTAGAATAAGACGGAATCAAATACGAGTTCCTTGGTGACCTTGTGACTTTCCCTGATCCAAGTGTGAGTCCTGTGCTTCCAGTAGTATAGATCTCTACTACTATTCACACCTACTCATACTCGTCCCAAGTACTGTCTCGCAGTCCCCAAATCCTAAAATCACAAAACAATTTAACACATACGAATGTGTCCAATTAATCATAAAATTTTCCTAGACTCTACTAGGACTTCTTCCATGCGTATCTTCAGTCATCAATTCTACTTCAACTTGGTTGGTGATGGAAATTCCAGACGATGGAACAACTTCAAGAATTACACCAACCATTCCATCATCCTGCCAATCGAAGGTGTACTTCAGACGTACCGTACCCCTCTAAACGTTTCATTATTTTATCAAACATATTCTAAGACAAGATACCACTCTTACGATATCTTCTGATAGGTATCATTCACTATCATAAGCTTTTCATTTCCTCCATCTACTCAATTCTCTACAAGTCTTCACCATAACGTTTTGTACACCCAAGCAGACGTTCGGTGTACCAGGCGAGAATTTAAGATAGGAAAGCTTTATTTATGATAAACGTATAAATCTCCTTATCACTTCGAAACGTTTACATGTTAGTTCTAATCTCGTAATCATACGCTTAGAATCCTACACACATAAGGTTTCCAGATCCGGTCGACAGCAGACCATAGATCCGAATAAATAATAGCATATAAGGCATCCTTAATATTTAACACATAAAACATTTTAGGCATCTTTCCTAAAATAAACTTGTGCTCGTGCCTAAATTATGGTAGACACTCATCTCACAATCATCACTTAGCATTCTAAGTTTAAGTCTAGAAATCCTACAAATTCCTAGTTCGCTTAAACTAATGCTCTGATACCAACTGTGACATCCCCAAATTCACGGCCAGAAAAGACCGGTTTAATTTATGCTTTTGAAGTAATTTCAGAGTAATCATTTGATTAAAAGTGTTGCGGAATTTGTTCCCAGAAAAAAACATAATAAATATGTTATCAAATCATTTCCGAAGAAATGTATTTTATTCACTTAAACCATTGGGATGTCATTGTCAATACAAAAGCATAAGCATAAACAAAACTTACATTCATTTACACTAGTGATCTGCTTCTCTTTTAATCTCTTAGTGTAAAGCAACTTTGTATCGATACCTGTGATTCAATTAAACTGAGTGGGTCAGACTTGGGAGCCTGGTGAGCATATAGGGTTTTCAACCCACAATAAATAATAAACTTATTAAGTTCTCAATCAATAAATTTATTAATTTCATCAACCAAAATAACCCTAATTACCCATTCCCATTATCCTCACTTTACGTCCCTAAAACAACATTCACAAGGGACCTAGCCTAAGGATTATCACTAGGGGTGACACCATTGCTTTGGGGGTTCCTCAGCAAGTTATGTCAAATAAAACAAACATCGGGGTGACAACATTGCTTTCCCTCAGCAATTTATGTCAAACAAGACATCCTAACATAAAACAACCAACAAGGTGACAACATTGCTTTCCTTCAGCAATTTATGTCAAATAGGCACGAAGTCACATCGTCGCCATGTGCTAGTCCATAGCTCTAATTCATCGACGACATTTCCCACGGGAGTTCCCCCCCGCAATATATGTCAATGGGTTTTCCATATGCTAAGTCCATAGCTCTTATTCATCGACGGTATTTCCCACGGGTGTTCCCCCCCCCCCCCCCCCCCCGCAATACATGTCAATGGGTTTTCCATACAGCTGATGAACATACTAAGGGGTTTCCACAGCCATACATGCCCTAAAGGCACTCGTGAGGGGAATAGAGTACAGCGAATGAACACTCTAGTCCATTAACACCTACAGGTTATGAGCCTGCTAGTGTTCCACAGACCGTCTAAAACAGTCCATGGTTGTCATCCATACTCTGCTGAATGACGGGGGTCAACGTTTGGGTAAGGCTTTTCTCATATTGCACCACTCACGAAGGGGAATAGAGTACAGCGAATGAACACTCTAGTCCATTAACACCTACAGGTTGCGAGCCTGCTAGTGTTCCATAGACCGTCTAGAACAGTCCATGGTTGTCATCCATACTCTGCTGAATGACGGGGGTCAACGTTTAGGTAAGGGATTTTCTCATATTGCACCACTCACGCCAACGTTTGGGTAAAAGCTTTTCCCATATTTCACCACTCACTCTCAACTCATGATCTATATCACTAACTCATGAAGCTAGTCCGATCACTTCATAAAAGAACAAAGACTCCAAAGCTCTTCCAAATAAAAGTATAGGGAAAATACTGATAAAGTACTCCGGTACGCTCCCGTACCCCGACACGTAATAGTGTCAAAAAGAAGAACTAACAGATGAACACATAGTTCAAAAACACCTAATGAACATATAGTTCAAAAACACTTTATGAACATATAGTTCAAACATATGTACCGATTACAAGTCTACTAACGTTCCACTGGACTATCTAAAATAGTCTGTGGCTGTTGTCTATACTCTGTTAGATGACTAGATCATCTTAAACATCGATACCTCTCATCACTTTTATTTCATCACACATCATCTAATTCATCTACCCATGTTTTACCCAACATATTTGTAGATAAAAATATATATACAGTTTAAAACTTATATAAAACATCTATTCAACAGTCACCTTAATTAAACAATCAATATAATTACACATAGCACGTATTTTAAAGAAAATACTTCATATATATGTGTAAGGTGAAAGTAAGTACACACTCACTTGATTTAACGATAACCGGGCAGCACTTCGTTGCCTAGAATGATCGTTTCTAATAAAACCGGGAGTTTTATTGAGAAACCGGGCTCTACGAGGGTCGGGCCTCAAAACCGAAAAAATAAATTTCCCGGGCTTCTCGGGCACTCCGGGACGTGTTCCGGGCATTGGAAATGATCTCGGGGCTTCGAGGGAAGTTGAAATGAAAGAAATATTGAAAAAAGGGCTAAAATTAACACTTTTCCAAAATATACCCGGGAGGTCTCGCACCCTCCTATTTATAGGTGCGAGCCTCCTGATCCAACGGTTGAGAATAAGCCATGCGTCAGCAGATCCGAAGAGGAGCTCACGTGGGTTGCGCATGCGAGGCCTCGCTGGAAGCTCCTGATTGGAACGCGGTCTAGTCCGAAGTAGGGAGGGTTCGTGGCACCTGCGAGGCTCGGACAGCTGGTGCGACACGCGTCGGTGCGAGGTAAGGCGGCTTCGGATGGAGGAGTCACCTGGCACGCGTCGGACTCTCGGCTGCACACGCGTCACTCCTCGGATGCTTCCACAACTTCGGTGACTCAGCAGAATTTCGGACACGTGTCGGATGCGAAGCGAGGACACGTGGCCGAAGTCCACGTGTGCGAAAATTCCCGGTTTTGGCATTATTCCTCGATTTTCGCGCCAAAACTTCTAAAATCCATAACTTTCGCATACGAGCTCCGTTTTTGACGTTCTTTATATGCATGCGTAGGTAAAATTACGCTCTACAACTTTCGTTTAGACTTCGTCGGCTAATTTTGAATTTAATTTTTATATTATTATTTTTAACAGACCGGGACAGGAAATCCGTTAAAAATTCATAACTTCTTCATCCGACGTCCGTTTTCGTCAGACTTTTTACCGTTGTGCTACTAATGATGAGACCTTCGATTCTCGTTTAGGTCGTGTCGGCTAAAAATCACCCGATCTAAAATTCGAGTTTTTAGCTGCCTACTGCTAAGCTGAAACTTCGAAAAATCATAACTTCCTCATACGAAGTCAGATTTGGGCGTTCTTTTTATACATACTCTCGGTTTAACGAACACTACGAGTTTCGTTTAGATCACTAAGGATAAAAAGTAGTTTATCAAAAACTCACTTTTTACGACATTCGGCCCCGTGCCGGTTTTGTCGCGAAACTTCGACAGGTCATAACTTCTTCGTTATAACTCGGATTTCGACATTCTTTATATATCCGTAATCCTTGTCACGCCCACTACAAGTTTCTTAATAGATATCGGCTTTATCTAAAATTTAATTTTTGACGCTCATTTTTATTCTTAATTAATTAAACCCTAATAATTAAGCATAAAACACATAAAACACATAATATTCACATAATTCCTTTTCATTTCTTCAAGATGAGTCACAAAGGTTAACCTAGACTATCATGTCAATATTAATGCCTAGCCTAGAAACACGGGCATTACACAGACACTCCATGTCGTGCCACTATCTCACGCACATATATCTCGGCCAGCTTCTCGGCCGATATGCTCTCCTAGATCGGGATAAAATGAGCGGTCTTAGTCAACCGATCCACGATGACCCATATCGAATTTACTCCTCGCGCGGTCCTGGGAAGCTTGGTAATGAAATCTATAGTGATATATCCCCATTTCCACACGGGAATGTTCAACGGCTGCATCTTGCCGTGAGGACGCTGATGTTCGGCCTTGACCTTCCTGCAGGTCAAGCACCGCTCCACGTACCAAGCAATGTCCCGCTTTAGGCAGGGCCACAAGTAATTAGGGCGAAGATCCCGGTACATCAGCGTCGCCCCGGGATGGAGGGAGAACCTCGACTTGTGGGCCTCATCCATTAGAATCTGTCGTACTCCGCCCCAGTACGGAACCAAGACCCTCCCATGCAGGTTCAGCAACCCTCGGCTATCATAATCAAACGAGGCCACCCAGCCTACAATCCGCTCGCACTTCCGGCGCTCCTCCTTCAGGCCCTCAACCTGCGCCTCTCTAATCTGCTCCAGCAGCTGAGTAATCACCGTCATCCTCAAACATATGTCTCTAATCGGAGCTGCCACCGCCTTGCGGCTTTGGGTGTCGGCCACCACATTAGCCTTGCCCGGGTGGTAAAGGATCTCACAGTCATAATCCTTCACCACATCTAACCAGCGACGCTACCTCATGTTCAGATTCAGCTGATCCATGAGGTACCTCAAACTCTTGTGGTCCGTGTAAATGGTACAACGGGCCCCGTAGAGGTAATGCCGCCAAATCTTGAGGGCAAAAACCACAGCCCCCAGCTCTAAATCATGCGTCGGATAATTAGCCTCGTGAGGCTTCAACTGCCTCGACGCGTAAGCTATCACATGACCCCGCTGCATCAAAACTGCACCCATGCCTGTAATTGACACATAACAATAAACTACGAAGTCATCGACTCCCTCGGGCAGGGTCAAAATCGGTGCCTCGCATAACCGATGTCTCAGTGTGTCGAAAGCTGCCTGCTGCTCAGGCCCCCAGCGGAATGTCACCGACTTCTTGGTCAGTTGGGTCAAAGGAACAGCTAGCTTGGAGAAATCCTGGATGAATCTCCTGTAATAACCCGCTAGACCAAGAAAACTTCGAATATCAGTTGGAGACCTCGGAACCTCCCACTGCATCACGGCCTCCATCTTGGCCGGATCGACAAGAATACCCTTCCGGTTGACGAGATGCCTAAGAAACTGCACCTCGCACAACCAGAACTCACACTTGGAGAACTTCGCAAAAAGTCTCTCCCTCCTCAGTGTCTCCAACACCTTCCTCAGGTGCTCCTCATGCTGCTCCTGAGTCTTGGAATAGACCAAGATATCATCGATGAAACTATCACAGACCGATCCAACATCGGTCTGCACACTCGGTTCAATAGGTCCATGAATGCGGCTAGAGAATTGATGAGCCCAAACGGCATCACCACAAACTCATAATGATCATAGCGATTCCTAAAAGCCGTCTTCTGTACATCCTGCTCTCCGACTCGCATCTGGTGATAACCTGATGACAGATCAATCTTGGAGAACCAAGATGCACCCTGTAGCTGGTCAAACAAATCATCGATGCTCGGGAGGGGATAACGGTTCTTCACCGTTACCTTATTCAGCTCCTGGTAATCTATGCACATCCGATGTGAACCATCCATCTTCTTTGCAAAAAGGATCGGTGCTCCCCATGACAAACTACTCGGCCGGATAAATCCCTTATCTAGCAGCTCTTGCAGCTTCGTAGATAACTCCTGCATCTCGGGAGGAGCCAACCGATATGGTGCCTTGGCTATCGGAGCCGCACCAGGGACTAGGTCGACTTGAACTCAACCTGTCTCTCCGGAAGTATCCCAGGAAAATCCTCCGGGAATACATCCGAGTACTCTCGCACGACCGACACATCATCCACTGTCACCTTACCCTTATCCCGGGTATCCATCACATAAGTGACATAACCTGCGCAACCCTGCTGAAGGTATCGCCTCGCCCTCGCTGCTGAACATAAAATCGGTCCGTGCTGTGGCCTCTCTCCCTGAATCACTAACCCTCCCCCACTAGGAGTCTGAACCCTCACTAGCTTCTGCTCGTAGTCGATCACTGCCACATTGGGGCTCAACCAATCCATACCCACTATAACCTTAATCCCTCGCAGGGGAATAGGAACCAGATCCACTGAAAAACTACTCATCGAATAATTGTAATGTACAACCTCTGTGAACCCTCGCAACCCTAACAGTCATGTCATCTACTATCTCCACATCAAGTGGGCAATCCAGCTCCCCCTGAGTGCTTATGTAACGCTTGCTGAGCGCGAACGACATGAAACGTGGCAGGAGCGGGTGCAGCCACCTGTGCTGCTGCTGCCAGACTCGGACATTGGGCCTTCTTATGGCCCCTCTGATTGCACTGGAAGCAAATCAGATCTGAAATTGCTGTGGTGGTGGTGGTAGTTGTACAATCCCTACTCATATGACCAGTACGGCCGCACTTGAAGCAGCCCGAACTCCCCGCCCTGTACGCCCCCTCGTGCATCTTGCCGCACTTGCCACACCGGTTGCGGCCCTGCTGGCTCCTCGATCTATGATCTGATACCTTGGGCTTTTTGCCCGCACTGCCTTCTTGAACCCCATCTGGTTTCCTCTTCCTCTACATCTCCAAATCTAACTCCCTCTCTTGAGCCCTAGCAATCATGTCTACCAGCGTCTTGCAGCTGGAGCGGCTCACAAACTGGCGGATATCACTCTTCAACATCTCATGGTATCGGGCCTTCTTAATCTCCTCGTCCACCACGTACTGTTGAACAAGAAGGGACATCTTCGTAAACTTGGTGGTGATCTCCGCCACAGTCTCTGTCGTCTGCTCAAGATCCTGGAACTCCCTCGCTAGCTGTTGCACCTCAATCACAGGTGCAAACTCGGCCCTAAACCTGGCCGAAAAATCACTCCAGGTCATTGGATCTAGAACTGTATCATCCCCAATGGCTCGTCCGACCTCCTCCTACCAATCTCATGCCCTGTCCTTCAGAAGACAGGATGCAAGTCGGACCTTGTCCCCCTCAGGATATCTGCTCGTACGGAATGCGTTGCCGACATCAGCCAACCATCTGCTGCTAGCAATGGGGTCCCGAGCCCCATGATAGTCGGGAGCTCCACAAGCTCTGAACTCCCGGAAAGTCAGGGTGCGCGACCCCATCATGGCCGCCACCTCGGTGCGGAAAGCGCTCAGCTTCTCATCCAGAAGCTCCAGAATACCCTCCTTGACTGAACCAAAGATCACAGGAGTCTGCTCTAAAATGTTGCGTGTGATCTCTGACGAAATAAACTCCCTCGTCTGCTCATCCATCTGCCCGGTTCTAGAGCCCGAGCCTGATCCCTCACCAGTTCCTGAAGTGCCAATTGGCCTAGTGCGTAGCGTCACCATACTGAAAATACACCATAACAAACATCTCTATACTCATCATAGCTCGAGGGATCTCACATACTACTAGTTTCCTGGATTCATCTTAGCCTTCCTTGATTCGAGTACGAATCATCTGCTTTCACTAGTATGGGCCCATACAACCTTCCACATCTATCCGTAATTTCCTCAAGAACTGCCTTGACTCCACCAAGTCCCTCCTACTACTACTGTTGATCTCATACTAAACTCATCCTAGGCTTGCCCTAGGGTAATCACCAACCCACTCTCCTCCATCAGTTGCATAAGAAGTCCCTGCTACTTCCCTACGACGGTTGGACTCAAACAAGAGCTGCACAATAGAGCTAGACCTAACCTTCTGAAATTATTTAATCCTTGCAATATGTAACTTAACATATTCATTTACTAGTTAGTAGAAGATAACTAGAACTCCTGAAAGCACAAAGCAAACAGCATTCGAGCATCGAGTAAACATAATCGACCATATCACATTCAGTCCATCACTGACTAATATGTACTAGCATGCGGTTTATAAAGCTGAGATACATATAACAGGCACATAAGGCATCCTTCCTAGATCCTTAGTCCTAAACTAGCATGCAATTATCATAAAGTTGATACACATATAATAGGCACATAAGGCATCCTTCCTAGATCCTTAGTCCTAAACTAGCATGCAATTCTAATAAACATATCATAACATAAACTTGTATGGGTAATTTGGGAGTACTTACTTGAGCTCGGATGATTGCATGCACCACACCCAATTATAATAAACATATCATAACACACCCGAGAGTGTGCCCGAATCCCTCAAACCAAGGCTCTGATACCAACTTGAAACATCCTAAAAGTCATGCCCAAAAATTTCATTTTAAAATCATTAATAAAACCATGAATCTCGATCATCATATAAAACCATAAACCATGTGTCTCAAAATAACATAATATCTGTCAATGTGTCAAAATCATGTATCAAATATCAGAGTAAATATCCCAGGCGATAAACATAATGGTGTGTGCATTGCAGTCATCCCGAGCTCTTCCCCTTGCTATCGGAAGAACCTGAAACCAAAACTGGAAACTGTAAGAACGAATCTTAGTGAGTCTCCCCAACTACCACATACCATACACATATCACGTAAACATATATTGGGCCCCGCCCCTGCTACATCGAGTCAAGCTCAGCATCGGCTTTCCCGGCATCGGGCCCCGCCCGACATCGAGCCTCGCCCGGCATCGAGCAAATATCGAAATACATAATAGCATAATCAACAATACACATAAATCTAAGCACATAACATTAACACTTAAACATTCCTCGGTCCCCGCCCGGCATCGGACCGCAATCCGGTAACATACTAACATTCCTCGGGACCGCCCCGACATCGAACCGAAGTCCGAAAACATACAATACAAACACATGCAAGAATCACAAAGACATCAAGCATACAACATTCCTCGGGACCGCCCTGGCATCATATCAAAATCCAGAAAAACATATAATCCTACATCGGGCCCCGCCGACATCGGACCGTAGTCCGGAACTATTACTAACTAAATGGGCCAGCCTTGGTGCCTTAGACCCGTTCCTACTGGAGGAAACTCACCTCGAATGCTAGCTGTAAAATCTCGTGTAAGGAATCTCTGACGGCTGCTCCAACGACTCCCCGACTATAAATTTCACAATAACACTTAATCAAAAATCTGCTAACTCTTCATAGGGTAAAATGACCATTTTACCCCTGGTCAAAGTCAACGTCCTGGTCAAAATCAAAGTCAAGGTCAACTCCCAGTCAACCCAACTCGTCGAGTTATCTACCAACTCGGCGAGTTCCTGTACTACTAAGACTCGTGGTCAACCGAGTCAACTCGTCGAGTCCCTTCACAGACTTGACGAGTTCTACCTGGCATACAATCGGGACAACCTGGCTTCAACTCGTCGAGTCCCCTTCTGGACTCGTCGAGTTCCCCTGTCTGTTTGGGCTATCTTAATGGATTAAGCCCCTACACTTCAGATCCAAGCTTCATACTTCACAATAACCCTAAAAATGTCCTTTTAAGGTAAAGTTTCTAACTTTACCCCTTAATACCACTTCTTAAAGGGTTTAGCTCAAACCCTATTTCCTTGGGACCTAGAACTTGGTCCTTAACCCTTACATACACCCAACTAAGGCTTACAGCTTCAGATCTAAACCCCTAACGCTACATGGTCACGTAAAGTTCCCACATTTTCCCCTCATGCATGGCCTTTTAGGCTAAAAAGGCCAATATGATACTCCATGGCTTGCATGGGGGGTCTAATGGCATAAAGTTTGCACCTTTATGTCATAACAGCCCCTCTAGATCCTAGATCTGGAAGATTATCCACTTGGGTCGTCCATTATCCAAAGATTATCATTCTTGGGTCATAACCTTCATAAAAAGGGAAAGGAAGAGATCTAATAAACTAGAGGTCAAGATAGAAACTTGATTACAGAAAATGTAGCCAAAGAAGTGTAGTTCCTGGATCTACTCTCTTCCTCTTGAGCCTTCTAACTCCTTCTTCTTCTTCAAGCTTCAAAACACAAAATATTGCTCACAAATGGCTCACACACTCACAAGATGCTCTAGGGTTTTGTGGATTAGGGTTTGGGACAAGGAGGATGTAAAGAGGCTAATGGGTGGGGATTAAGATGCTTAAATAGGGTGCAAAACCCCCAAAATTAGGGTTTACTTCTGGCCGATCTACTCGTCAAGTCGAGGGCCCTTGACTCATCGAGTAGATAGCTTAAACCCCGCGCATAATCTGCCTTCCACTCGACGAGTTAGGGCCACCAACTCGTTGAGTCCCTCTCTTAAAATGAATAAATAAATAAGTTAAATGCATACCAGGAACCAGGCGTTACATGAATGTCCGAAGAAAGTTGTTCTGAATCCTCATGTTGTTGAGTATGACTATTGGATAGATGAAAGAACCATGGCCTTGTGAACAAACCTTCTGTTGCTCAAAAGTCACAACTGAAGCCTAAGACTCATGCCTTTGTCCCAAAACCTAACTTGGAGCCTAAAACTCCACAACTCACTAATTTTGCAGACACTCTGTGCTTCGGAGCAAGAGAAAATATGGTATATTGATAGTGCTTGCTCCATGCACATGACGGGGCAGAAGGACTTTCTGCGAGATCTCAAACTTTCACCAAATGTTAGCTATGTGTCATATGGCAACAACTCCAACTCTCAGATCCGAGGTTATGGAATCCTTACCAATGGCAACTTCTCCATTTCAAACGTGGCATATGTAGTTGACTTGAAGCATAATTTGATAAGTGTGGCTCAACTCACTGATGTAAATCATCGAGTTGAATTTTGCAAGAAACACAGCTACGTCATGTTCGAAGACCGAAAGGTATGCTTAATCAATTCGAATCACAACAAGAACATGTATCCTCTTGACATCAACATGATCATTGGCAAGCCCCAACTCTGCTTACTCTCAAAAGCTGTTCCTGACGTCAGTTGGTTATGGCATAGGAGGCTTGCTCACCTAAACTTTAGATATATGAATGATCTTGTATCCGGTGAGATGGTCAGAGGTTTGCCACTCCTCAAGTTCGAAAATGATCATTTATGTGCTGCATGTGAGTGTGGAAAGCAATCAAAGAAGGGTCATCTCGTCATCATTGAAAAATGAATCTCGGAGCCGTTAGAACTTCTTCACATTGATCTGTGTGGACCCTCAACAGTAGAGAGTTTGCATCACAAAAAATACATTCTTGTGATTGTGGATGACTTTACAAGGTTCACCTGGGTCTTTTTCTTAAGGCTCGAGTCAGAAACAGCCTCCGAACTCATCAACTTTATCAAAGGAATTGAAGTTCTCATCAAACTGCCAGTAAGGCGCATCCGAAGTGACAATGGTTCGAAATTCACAAATTCCACCATTGAGAACTTCATCACCAAAAAGGGTATCGACCACAATTTTTCTGCTCCGTACACTCCTCAGCAAAACGGTGTAGTTGAACGTCGTAACAGAGCACTTGTTGAAGCTGCTCGATCCATGCTCAACTTTGCAAATCTTCCACTCTATCTTTGGGCTGAAGCTGTTTCTACAACATGCTTTACTCAGAATAGAAGTATCATAATCGACGCCTCAATAAGACACTGTATGAAGCCATGAATGGTAGGAAGCCAAGTATCTCTTTTCTTCATGTTTTCGGATGTAGATGCTTCATCAAGAATAACCGTGATCAACTTACCAAGTTCCAACCCAAATCTGATGAAGCCATCTTTCTTGGATACTCTGCTAAATCAAAGGCTTATCGAGTTCTTAATTGACGAACTCGTGTTCTGGAAGAAATTTTTGACGTTACCTTTGATGAAAATTTCGTTCGGAATTCTACCCCAACCCATGTTACAACTCACATCATGGAGTCCGATGCTCCATCGCCAGGATGTCCGAACCAGCAAACAATCTATGAAGTTGACTTTGAGACCTTGTTCGGAGAAACAACTCTTGATTCGGAATCTCGAACAAGACAAACCACATCCAAAGCTCCGATCTCCCAAAATGTTTCCGGTCCGACACCAAGTCTTCCTCCATTTGATTCCGAACCGTTTCAACCTTCTCAGGTTGAGGGGGAGAATGATCAACCTTCCCTTGAATAAAATGTGGATGGATTTCAAAATGCAGCTGTTGAATTCGACTCTAATCCCATCAACACCGATGATAATGAAAATTTCTTCGATTTCTCACCTGATGATGACGTCAACCTATCCAGTTTAGAAGTTCAAGGGGAGCATCATCCACACGTTCAAACTATTCAGGGGGAGCAACACAACCCCATTGTTGATATTGGATCATCTGCTGCACAAGAACTTTTGAGATTACATGTTTGGACTAAGGATCATCCTCTGAACCAAGTTATTGGAAACCCAAATGCTGGTGTACAAACTCGTTCTGCCACAAGTGTTCAAAATGAATGTCCTTTCTCAGCATTTATCTCAATGGTTGAACCCAAATCCATCAAAGAAGCACTAGAACATGTTGATTGGATTAAAGCCATGCAAGAAGAATTAACAGAATTTGATCGAAATGAAGTTTGGACTCTCGTCCCTCCTCCTCGGAATCATCCTATTGTTGGTACTAGACGGGTGTTTTGGAACAAACTAGACGATGCAGGAGTCATTATTTGGAACAAAGCAAGATTGGTGGCTAAAGGATTCACACAGATTGAAGGGCTTGATTATGATGAGACCTTTGTGATGGGTTTTGAGCATTCTAACACTCCTATGGTGTGCATGCAACCCTAGAAACCTTGGATCTATGTTTTCTCTATTATACATGTAAACTTTCATTTTTCCAAGGTTCCATCCTAACTAGCATATCATGGTGTATATGTAATATAAAAAACTAGCATAATGACATACCTTTCTTGTAGCTTGGATTCCTTAAGACTTTGTGAGCCTAGCACCCGAAATGTGATGCCTCTAATGCTTCACACAACACCACCAACAACTTGGAATAACTTGAGAGAAGATTGATATGCACCAAAATCGGCTAGCCCTCACTAGAATCACTTAAGTGCCGATTTTACAAGGATGAGGCTTCTTTATATAGTGTTCATATTAGGGTTACACCATGTAACTCATGCTTTTCCACATTCCTCATGATCCATGGGTTTTAACCTCCATGGAGTATCCATGGGTAACCACATGGGTTTAGCCCAACATGAAGAACTATGGATCATAAGCCCACCATATAAGAATGAATGATTTACCAAATCAATCCCCAATTATTTAATTAATCTCCTTTGATCACAAAATTAATTCCAAACTAATTCTTGATCAATACTAATTAAATAATTCATATTAATATATTAGAACTTATAATATATTAATAAATCATAAATATCCTCTTCTCACAAAAGTCTATCCAAATTGTCCCGATGCCATGCAACCCAAATGGACCATGCCAAATCGGGTCAAGTACATACCAAATATAGTTATGGACTTAGACACCTTGTCCAACAGTCTCCCACTTGGATAAGTCTAATAACTATAGCTACAAGTATGACTTCAGGATCCGACCAACAATCGTAGCTCTTTCAAAGTCTCGCGGAACTAAGTTGCGCCATTTTAGATAAATGATCACATAATCCTCTGTTCAAGATTTCAGCTGGACAAATACATGGAACAACGTCGTACTTATTGTCCAGCAGTTTGTTTCCCGATTTCCGATTTGTTTGATATAGAACTTAATCGAACACATCAATTCAGTTCTGACCGGGCCCGGCGCATAAGTCAAAAAAAAATCATCGAGGGGCCCAAGATATCGCTTTTAATCCTCCAAGGACTAAAAGGAACAGATAAACTTCGACTTATATGCTTGTACTGACTAATCATCAAATTGTACACAACAGCACGTTTTATAACATCATGTTACTGATGCGTTTTCGTACTATCAATGTATAACCAACTTATAGTTAACATCTCATATCTCTTGGTTTGAAAACTTACATGATATTACCGTCTCACGATCACTCGAGATAAATTCCATGAAGTGATACAAGTGAGCGTGGGTTGATTCCAATACTCAGAACTTATGAGCACTCATGAATGTTGCAGCAACAATTGCTATGTCTAATACAATTCAGACAAATCTACAAACCCAATTCATGACAGTCTTATTTCTATACCTACTTCCAAAGAATGATCAACTGTGGATAGTTTGAATAATATGATATACCATAACATAATTATTCTGGAAGTCAAAACATGAAAAATAAAACAATAGTAAATGATTGACACAAGACAGTACCATACTAGTAAATAAAAAACACATTTTATTTAAACATCAAATGTCAATTACATTTCAACTATTACAGGTTTCTAAAGCTATCTAATTACTAAAACTAATATCATCCTTCAGCCCAATGCGCCTCGCATGCTGTAAATGCTTAACCCTACACAGTCCCTTCGTGAGGGGATCTGCTGGGTTCTCATCCGATGATACCCTTTTTTCCACGAGGAGTCCTTCTTCTATTTGATGTCTAATGAAGTGGTATTTTCTGTCGATGTGCCTAGATCTGCCGTGATCCCTTGGTTCCTTGGCTAAGGCAACTGCACTCTCGTTATCACAGAAAATCTCCATAGGCTCCTTAACAGCTGGTACAACTCCAAGGTCTCCAATGAAGTTCTTCAGCCATATTGCATCCTTCGCTGCCTCGCTTGCTGCTATGTACTCTGATTCACAAGTTGAATCAGCTACTGTCTCCTGCTTGGAACTTTTCCAAGTAATTGCTTCTCCATTTAGGGTAAACACCCAACCCGACTGAGAGCGGAAATTATCCCTATTAGTCTGAAAGCTAGTGTCACTATACCCCACTACTCTCAAGTCATCACTCCCACCAAGGGTAAGGACCCAGTCCTTAGTCCTCCGCAGGTACTTGAGAATGTTCTTTACCGCAGTACAATGAGCCTTGTCGAGGTTTCCTTGATATCTGCTGACCATGCTCAAAGCAAAGGCTACATCAGGGCGAGTACAAGTCATAGCATACATGATCGAGCCTACAGTGGAAGCATATGGTACTCGACTCATCTCAGCTATCTCAGCCTCTGTACTCGGGCTCTGAGTCTTACTCAGTTTGGCGTTACTCTGGATCGGTAAGTCACCTTTCTTGGAATCCTGCATGCTGAATCTTTTCAGCACCTTATCCAAGTAGGTACTCTGACTAAGTCCAATTAGTCTCTTACTCCTCTCTCTCAATATCCTTGTCCCTTAGATATAGGCAGCTTCTCTAAGGTCCTTCATAGCGAAACACTTCCCAAGCCAGGACTTAACCACCTACAAGGTTGGGATGTCATTTCCTATTAGTAGTATTTTATCCACATACAATACCAAAAAGCTAACTATACTCCCACTAGCCTTAACATATACACAAGACTCATCCTCGCTCCTCGAAAAGCCAAACTCTTTGAATTTCTCATCGAAACAAAGATTCTATATGCGAGATGCTTGTTTTAATCCATAGATGGACTTCTCAAGCTTACACTCTCTATTAGGGTGCTTTGCATCGACAAAACCCTCTGGCTGACTCATGTAAACATCCTCAGCCAACTTTCCATTAAGGAAAGCGGTTTTGACATCCATTTGCCATATTTCATAATCATGAAATGCAGCTATGGCTAGCATAACCCTAATAGACTTAATCTTCGCTACTGGTGAGAAGGTTTCATCATAATCAACTCCCAGAGATTGAGTAAAACCCTTCGCAACCAGTCGTGCCTTATAAGTGTGTACTTTCCCATCCATGTCGGTCTTCTTCTTCAAGATCCATTTGCACCCGACTGTCTTATGACCCGGTACATTGTCAACCAAGTTCCAAACTTGATTATCATACATGGAATGAATCTCGCTGTCTATAGCCTCCTTCCATTTGGCAGATTCAGGGCCTGCCATGGCTTCCTTGAAGTTGTTAGGTTCATCCAAATTTATCAGTGTATTATCACTGATAAATGCATCACCTTCTGTAGTAATATGGAAATCATAATAAAACTCAGGTGTGTTCCTAACTCTCTTGGAATGCCTCAGAGGTACGGACTCATCAATCGGCTCAACGGGAGTTTCCTCCTCAAGTTGATTGCTAGTGTTTGAGGTTCCTTCACCACTTGACTCTTGAATTTCTTCAAGGTCAATTTGCCTCCCACCGTTTCCTTGGCTTATGAATTCTCTCTCACGAAAGACTCCTCTCCTTGCCACGAACACAACATTGTCACTCGGTCTGTAGAAGAGATAACCAAAATATTTCTGTGGGTAGCCGATGAAAATACACCGCTCACTTCAAGGTTCGAACTTGTCGTGAGTCTCGCGCCTCACGAAAGCCTCGCAACCCCAAATCTTGATGTGGTCTAAAGTGGGAACTTTCCTAGTCCACATCTCGTGAGGTGTTTTGGCAACCTTCTTGGTAGGGACTAGATTAAGGATATGGGCGGCAGACTCTAAGGCATACCCCCAGAATGAGATTGGTAACGAAGCTCGACTCATCATGGAACAAACCATGTCTAACAAGGTTCGATTGTGCCTCTCAGCCACACCATTCAGCTGTGGTGTCCTAGGAGGTGTCAATTGTGAAACAATTCCACATTCCTTAAGATAGTCAAGGAACTCGATACTAAGATACTCACCACCTCGATCGGATTGGAGCATCTTTATCTTCCTGCCCAATTGATTCTCCACTTCCTGTTTAAACTCTTTGAATTTCTCAAAGGTTTCTGACTTATGCTTGATTAAGTAGATATATCCATACCTACTGTAATCATCAGTAAAAGTAACGTAAAAGCGGTTAGCATCCCTTGTGGTGGTGCTAAAGGGTCCACACACATCAGTGTGTACGAGGTCCAACAAACCTTCACCCCTAGTACAAGTACCAGTGAAGAGTGACTTAGTCATTTTTCCAAGTAAACAAGATTCACAACTATCATTAGACTTGAAGTCAAATGACTCCAAAACTCCAGCCTTTTGGAGTTGGCCTATGCGCTTCTTGTTGACATGTCCAAGACGACAACGCCACAAGGATGCCTTATCCAAACTAGCGGAAGAATCAATATGCAATACATTATTTCCTAAGTTGTCTACAATCGACACAATTTCATACACACCATTACAAGGTAATGCTTTAAAATAAAGAACGCCATTATAAAAAGCATTAATACCACCACATTCATTATTAAATGAAAAAGTAAATCCTTGTTTGTACAAACCATGAAAAGAAATAATACTAATCCACTACTAAGCAATAAAGAGTAAACTCCAATCTTAGTGACAGGTGAAACTTTCCTATTCCCCATGATCAAGTTTATCTTCCCGTGCTCCACATCCTCACTTCTTTTTAGTCCCTGCAAATCAGAACAAATGTGAATTCCACACCCTATATCAAGGACCCAAGAATTAGTATGTGGTGAATTATTAGACAATATAGTGCAAATACCTACATGGGTGGGTTTCACTTTCCCATCCTTAAGATCCTGCAAGTACTTGGGGCAGCTTCGCTTCCAGTGCCCTTTTTCCTGACAGTAGAAGCATTGTGCATTCTTCGGGTTGGAAGAGGGAGTGGCAGAACCACCTTTGGTTCCACTCGAAGAAGAGCCATCAAGAGACTTTCCCTTGGTACCCTTCGAAGGGGTCTTCCTCTTTTTCCCTTTACCTTGCCCGATTGCTAGAACAGGGGCGGTGGTAGGAGTGGTAACAACATTCTTACCTTTGAGACTACTTTCAGCAGTCCTCAAAAGTCCTTAAAGTTTGCTAAGTGTGACCTCTTCCTTGTTCATATGATAAGTCATGCGGAACTTATCATAACAGGAGGGTAGGGAGTGTATAATAATATCTATTGCTAACTCCTCATCAAAGTTCACATTTAACTTTAGCAAACGGTCCACGAATCTTTGCATTTTCTGCAGGTGGCCCGTGATGGATTCTACATCCTTCAATTTCGTTGTTATCATGGAGGTGATGATTTCATACCTTTCCTGACGAGCACTCTGATGGTATCTTTCCATCAGGTCCTGGTGCATCTCATAAGGGTAGAAATCTTCATAGGATTTCTAGAGTTCTGATGTCATGGTAGTCAACATGATACAAGACACCTTAGTGGCATCCTTCTCATGGGTAGTGTACTCAGTAATCTCCTCGGGAGTACCAGACGACTCATCAATAACCTTTATCTCCTTATCAAGTACATACTCCTTGTCTTCATAGCGAATGACCATCCTTATGTTCCTAATCCAATCATTGAAATTAGTCCCATCAAAGATGACTCTCCCACAAAGGTTCATGAGAGAGAAGGAGTCGGTAGGGTTTGAGCCAGAAGCCTTGTTGGAAGACATCTGAAAAGGAAGAAAGACAAGTTTAGATTAGATAAAGAGTCCTTAATAAGACACCCAAAATGAAATATTAAGGCTAGGACCCAACACAATATTTTATAACTTGGAAGAGGGATGACGTAATCCAAACTACAAAATATTTGAAGGTAGGTAAATGACGATTTACCAATTTCCACCTTGAAAAACGAAATAGATTATTAGGTTTTAACTGGATTGAAACTCCTAGATCTTTTGAGATTCATTGAACAATTCAATGACATGTTTAAATCTCGATTATGCCCTTCAAGTTTGTGACTGGGATACCGAGGATCACAAACAAGGTGTGAATAACCATGCAAATTAACTTGGTACTCTTAATTTTATCACCTAACCGATGTGCCGGTTAACCACACACGCTCCACCGATCTATGATAAACCTTAAGCCACCCTTTTCCACCCTTGTTAAGTCCAAGTTAGTGTGTCGGTTAACCACACACACGCTCCACTAACGACTTTAGCAAGGTGCAAAGTGTAATTTCATGGGTTAGCATCAATTTCACATTTTCCTAAAGTAACTAAGATTGAGAATTTATAAAAGCTTTAGTTACTTTATGTTTATCATTATACTTTTAATGAGAATTATACCCATTTTATAGGCAACAACCTTATACCCCCCTTATAGATCGGCTTCGTGAATGAGGCCTATTAACGGTAAGACTGACTTGATCTTATATATATATATATATATATATATATATATATATATATATATATATATATATATATATATATATAACTTATAATACTATAAAGTATAAGGGTTGAATTTTAAACTTTTAAAATTCTAGGGTTTGGAGCTAAAGTATTAATGTGTGACTTTACAAATTCCAAAACTTGAGGGCAAATTTTGAAACTATTCAAAACCTTTCATTTCTGTAACTTATGAGTTTTAATGATTTTAATGAAAAGACTCTCGGAATTCCATAACTTGAGGACAAGTTATGGAGTCCATTAAAATGCATTTAGATCAACAATTAAACTAACAAGCATGTCAAATAATTTCTATAATCTAACAAAACTCATAAGCATGCATAATTCATATCAACAATTTTCAAGAATCATATGAACTTAATATAAAACTTGAAACTTTGACAATTAACATTGAAATTGGATAAGCACAATCATTACCACATCAAAAACAGGTTTAACAATCTGAAAACAGTTTAGGGTAATGATCCTAGTCCAATTCCAGCATTAAAACTCGAAATTCTACACTCAGGGCCTTCTACTCGTCGAGTGCAAGAACCTACTCGACGAGTAGGATGATTTTTCACTTGGACTCATCGAGTCCCCCCATGGACTCGGCGAGTTCACTGAACAGTGAGCAGAAAAATCGATTTTTTAAGCAATTTGCATCAAGTATAATTGAAAACTAGCCTAGGCTCTGATACCACTGATGAGTTTTGAGCATTCTAACACTCCTATGGTGTGCATGCAACCCTAGAAACCTTGGATCTATGTTTTCTCTATTATACATGCAAACTTTCATTTTTCCAAGGTTCCATTCTAACTAGCATATCATGGGGTATATGTAACATAAAAAACTAGTAGAATGACATACCTTTCTTGTAGCTTGGATTCCTTAAGACTTTGTGAGCCTAGCACCCCAAATGTGATGCCTCTAATGCTTCACACAACACCACCAAGAACTTGGAATAACTTGAGAGAAGATTGATATGCACCAAAATCGGCTAGCCCTCATTAGAATCACTTAAGTGCCGATTTTACAAGGAGGAGGCTTCTGTATATAGTGTGCATATTAGGGTTACACCATGTAACTCATGCCTTTCCACATTCCTCATGATCCATGGGTTTTAACCTCCATGGAGTATCCATGGGTAACCACATGGGTTTAGCCCAACATGAAGAACTATGGATCATAAGCCCACCATATAAGAATGAATGATTTACCAAATCAATCCCCAATTATTTAATTAATCTCTTTTGATCACAAAATTAATTCCAAACTAATTCTTGATCAATACTAATTAAACAATTCATATTAATATATTAGAACTTATAATATATTAATAAATCATAAATATCCTCTTCTCACAAAAGTCTATCCAAATTGTCCCGATGCCATGCAACCCAAATGGACCATGCCAAATCGGGTCAAGTACATACAAAATATACTTATGGACTTAGACACCTTATCCAACACTTTGCTCATGTTGCCTGTCTTGAACCTATCAGAATTCTCACAAAGGCTTTAAGGCTTACCAGATGGATGTCAAAAGTGCTTTTCTAAATGGTGAACTTGATACTGAAGTGTATCTTCAACAGCCTCCCGGTTATGTCAATCTATCATATCCGAACTACTGCTACAAACTTCGGAAAGTTGTTTGATACTGACTTTCTCAAACGTTCAGGTTTTCAAAGAGGAGTTCTCGATCCTACTCTGTTCCGAAGGTCAAATGGAAAACATCTCATGCTTGTCCAAATTTATGTTGACGACATCATTTTCGGATCCACTGATTCATCAATGGTTGTTGACTTTGCTAAGTTAATGGTCAGTAGATTTCAAATGAGTATGAATCGGGAATTAAGCTTCTTCTTTGGTCTCCAAGTCAAACAGACCAAGAGAGAAATTTTCATTCACCAAGAGAAGTACATTTCGGAACTCCTCAAAAAGTACACAATGGACACCTGTGCCTCAGCCATGGTACCAATGGGTTTCGGACACAAGATCTTTCCGGACCCTTCAGGTGTAGCAGTTGATGAAAAGAAGTACAGAGGAATGATTGGATTATGGTTACCGGTTTCAACAAATCCCAATCTACTGTGATTCTCAAAGTGCCATTGCTATCTCACACAATCCAATTCAGCACTCTATGATGAACCACATTGACATACGGTACCATTTTATTAAAGGTCATGTTTTAAATGATAACATCAAACTTATTTATGTTCCATCTGATGATGAAATTGCTGATGTCTTTACTAAGGCATTAAACGAAACCAAATTCAATGGTTTTCTAAACAAAATGGGTATGATGATGCCTGATCCTCGGTTCTTTCAAGAGGCTTGCACTCTCTGATGGAAACATCAGAAAGAGAATTAGTTCCGAATCCAAATTGTTTTTTATCTCGTAACTATTGCCTCTCGGAATAAATAGGGTCTTTTTATGTGTCTTTTTCTCTAACCACCACTTGGAATTTTAAGTTGTACAGTTCATCTTATCATATGATGTTCATGATCAATATAGTCAGATTGGTACTACAATCACCTCGGAACTTACTTCATAAGATCATCCCAGATTTCAAGTCCGGAACGGTATTGAACTCATTTCACTCCGGAAGTTTTTCAAATTTCACTCCGGAACTTCTCAAAATTTCATTCCGGAACATTTCAAAACTCATTCCAGAATCTCATAAAATTTTTGCTCCGGAATTTCGTTAACATTTCACTCCGGAATCTCGACTCCGGAATTTTCAAAATCACTCCGGACAATTTTAAGCTCATATGCTTCATTCCGTATTAAACCACTAAATTTCATCTCGGACTTCTCACATCAAGAAATAGTTTTCAAAAACATTCTGGAACCCCATTGTTCCGAAATCAATACACATGTTGAAGTCCAAAAGGTTTTAAGGTGAAATGTTTTCCTAACGGTTACTTTTTGACGATACCTATCCTTTCACCCTCGAAATTCGCTCCAGGTTTGCACGTCTCCATAAAGCAAACATCTCATCACTGTGTGACAGTTTCCATTTTGCATTCCAATCCATCGAAACCTTTCGTCACCACAGGTCAACTCACCCCAAAAACGGCAACACAATTAATGCAACCCATTTCCATATCTGGATTCCATCATTACCTTTTGACCCGACCCATTCTTTTCCTGAACCTATAAAAGCCCATCGAAAACCCTTTTGCCAGTTACGCTCTCTAAAGTCTCATCTTCTTCCTTTTCTCTCAACTGTTCTACGACATTCAAGCTTTTTCAACAATGGCGTCTTCATCTCCCACCAAAAACACTAAAACTGCTCCTAAAATCCCTAAAACGGTTACGAAGAAGAAATCATCCAAGGGTTCATCCTCTTCCATGTTTACAAAACCCTTTCTCAGGGACACCACTCAACTTTTCTCTCTGGATCCAAATAACTATGGCAAGTCGTATAGAGTGATGATTGAGTTTATTGCTCATCATCCAATCTCTGTACCACTCTCGAAGGTTCCAGACCCTCCAATCCCACTTTCTCTACTTCACACAACATTTGATCGCATCAAGCTTGAAAATGGCGTTCTTGAAACAAGAATTACTGGAGATAAAATCGTGTCTGTTCACAAATTGACATTCTTGAAGGCGATTGGGGTTTCAGAAAACCCAGAAAACTTCAAATTTCAAGAACCAACGACTGAAGAGTTTCAGTCGTTTCTAAATCACATCGGGTACAGTGAGGAGTACAAAGTGAAGAAGTTAAAGAAATCGGCTGTATCAGGGTTATGGACTGTTCTTATGCACTTCATAGTTAGAGGACTATCGGGAAAACATGGCGGAACTGACTCACTGAGCAACGATTGGCTGTACGTGGTATATAGCATCTTTTCTGGGAAGACAAATGCAGTTGATCTCACTGAAGTGTTATGGCAAGACTTTCGGAAGTTTGCCATCAATCGCAAGCCACATGAGATCTCAAGCCCTCGATTTTGGGCTCTTACCATTCAACAACTATACAGAGAATGCCATGAGCCCATTCCTGTCAACATCATTCCGGAAGATGTATTTCTCACCTTCAAAACTATTAAATCCTATCGTCTTCCGGACCAAAAGTCCTTCGGACCTGTTAGGCATTTACCGGAACACATGCTAGCCCTAATTCCACCCGAGTCCATTTATTTGAAACATCACTTGGAGACTTCGATTGTGTATTGCCCTACACAATCTACCCATGTCTCTGTTGAGCCCATCTCAGACGAGGTCAAGGCAGTTCCATCCGTAGGGAAGAAAAAGAAATCTTCCAAATACAAAACTTCCCCATCTAATCCAAAATCCAGAAAGAGAACCAAAGTAGGCTCTTCCACCCAACAGGAACGAGCCAAAGACATTCCGGCTGACTCTGGCCATCCGCATACCCCACCTACCCACTCTTCCGAAGTACCATTCGTAGTTTCAATATCACACGCACACACTCATGGGGAGTCTCCTAATCATCCACCCTCACCTTCCCAACAAGGTGATGTCGGTGTTGAATAAAGTTCCTTTTCCCCTGGAACAAACCCACGTGTCACATTTGATATCCCACTTCCTTCTACACACGCACGGTCTGAAACCCCTGTTCCGCACCCCAAGCATTTCGAGGTTGGAGTTGTCCCTCCTACCTCAGGTGCCTCAACTGGTTTGATACTCGGTAAGGGTACAGGACGACCAGGTGTTAACGATCCACTTTGGGAAGATTTTGTTGACAGGGCTCAGACAAGGCATCCGGAGCTCACCCGATCCCAGGTCGAAGCAACACTCATCTCCATGCAGAATAGGGACATTCAGAGCAACATGCCCTTTGTTGTCCCTACTGACGATGTCACCGATCTGGAGTTTGCTTCCGGAGAAACTCCCAAAAGTCAACTTCATGAAGCCATGCACTCAGATCCTAATAAGGAACATTCGGACGAAGTTATGTTCGATGATGAAGGAGCCTCGATTGCTGCTCCCAAGTTGTTCACATCATTTCCTTTTCCCTCAAAGCCTTCCTCATCAAGACTTGATTTGGACTTCGGACTTTCATAATCCTCTTCGGAACCACTTGATGAAGAAATTCATATAGAAGATCACGCCCAAGCCACTCCTGAAGGTGAAACTGAGTCAACTCCCAAGAACATCAATGCCGATACAACTCATCCTAACTCCTCCGAACAACAAATCAACCAAGAAGCTAACAAGAACAAGTCCCGGACTTCCACTTCGGACACCGGATCTTCAGCAGGGAACTACATTGATCAGTTTGCCCTTATAGAAAACCGAGACTCTGTTTCTGACACAATGAAGAAAATGAATGCAATAGAAGCTTCTGTGGTCGGACTCAACACTAGACTTGATGTTAAAGTTTCCGGACTAGATTCCAAACTTAACGCAATCCTTAACTCCTTGTCCGAAACCAACAAGTCCGGACCCACCACTGCTGAAAGAGAAGCTCAGCTGGATCAACTCATCTCTTTAAGGCTCAAGCACACGATAGAGGAAGTGGAGCAGAAATACAATGAAAGTGTCGATCACTACCTTGACACAATCACTACCATGCTCAAAGTTCATGACGACATGCTCAATGCATCAAATGAGCTCATCAAGCAAACCCACATTCGTCATGAAAAGCAAATCCAGCGTTTGGAGAAAGAGATCCGAAAAAAAGATGAAATGAACTTGATCATCCAACAAGTGATGCTCAAGCTCCTCCGGGCGTCATGGAACATTGCGGATGTCCTGAATAACAAATTTGATGAAATGATCTCGATCCTCAGCAAACTCTTCGACCATCTCAAAGCTCAAGCTCCAACAGTTGAAGCTTACGATGCCCTTACCCTCCAGCACAACACCAGTTTTCAAAAGGTGTTTGATAAATTTTCAGATCTGAAAGAGTCTGCTATGATTGCATCGGTTGTCGGGCCATCCGTTGCAAGAGGGGGAGAAGGACCTAGTTCAAGATCTCACCTATGGAAACCTGTCTCGGAGTTCAGACTCCTAGATGAATCCGATGACTCACTACAAATCCTTTCAAGTTCTCCTGGTGATGATGATGGTGACAACAACAACGATGATGATGATGGTGATAGTGATGAAGAGGACGTGTATGTCAGAAATGGAGTAGTATGACTTCCAGCTCCAAGGAAGTATCCTGCTAAAGTACTAACATAAGAAGATAAGAGGATTTAGTCAGCAGTCACTTGGCTGTCCTCTTTGGCTGATGTTCTGCAAAGAAGTATAGAAAAGGCCAAGGTGCAAAGCAAATTAAATATTGATTCCTTCCGAGCCACTACCTCAATGCTGCCTCCGATCCCTCCTCTAAAAATTGCTCCAATTGATGAAGGTTCTCCACTCCGGAAACTAGAGGACATTCTGGAAGAGCCCCTGCCTTCCTCCCCTCCTAAATTTGTCATCGACGAAAACATGCAACAGATCCTCTCCACTCTCCAAAAACCAAAAGACAAAGGCAAGAAGCCCATTTCGGACTACTCCTACACCGCTCCTAACTTGACTGAAAGAAGTGGCTGGTCCCAAGACGAGATCAATCAAGCCCTTGAAAATAGCATCCGGATCCAATCCTTCAAGGATGATAATCCTCATCCGGTGCTAGGGATCTCTCCTCTCTGCAGGGATGGAATCTTGAAGGACGTTGACATAGTGCCCTTCAAGTACTATGATCTTCCGAATCAAGATTCGAACCAGATCGACTTATCTCTCTCTCCTTTCAGCAAGTTCTACACCAAGTTTGCTCCTCTTCATCCGGAAGATGATCCTCAAATGATCATCCAGACTGAACGTGAAAGACCGAAGACCTTCTATTACAAGAATGCACTTCCTCTCAAAAAAGTTTGGTCTCAGAAAAGGATCACGAAAATTTCCGGATTCGGAAGGAATATCTTGACCAAGTTTGAACTCAATTGCGTGCTGTTCCGGTATCACATCTTTCGGAACAAACCAATTCAGAAAACCATTACTGATCCTGACTTCCCTGCTATCATTCCGAATGACATCTTGACTATTGTTGCTCACTTCCGAAGCATTCAGTCTGATGATCTTAGTATGGGATCTTACCATGCTGCTTTAGGCTTCCTCAAGGACTACGTTGCTGAATTCTGTCGGTGTGACTACGAACTGGCCCATCTGTTCGGAACAGAAAAATATTTGGCCAAAATCAACATCAAACTGCCAGAAGTTGAAATCTTGGCAGAGGGTCCCATCGATGAACCAGTGCAAGGTTTTGTCTATCATCAAAGAAAAACAAATCAGAAGGATTTCTTCCGAGTCCAAGACAAACACCTGGTTCCCACCAAGGCACTTCAGAAGTTCATAAGTCGAGCATCCAAGTTCGAAGCACCCGGGCACGTGAATACTAAGTTCATAAGTCAGCTACATTGGTACATTGGAGTCAGAGAATGGTTGTACCGTGCGTACGTGTTCATCAAGGAAGATTCAAGAAATGCTGACTAGATTGCTAAGTTCACTTAGGGGAGATTGTTGGAACCTGAAAGTGAACCTCTAGCAATCTCTATCTTTTGTATGTTCCGATGTCAGCGTTGTTCCGAAGTTAGTTCATGGTCCGGAGTCAGCTTGTGGTCCGAATTCAAATTGGTGTCAGGAATAAAGATTATGTTCAAGTGTTGATGTTCCGAGATGGTGTATGTCTGAATCAGTTTTTCCGTCTGTATTAATTACTTTTGTCATTTAGTGTGATGTAACGTATCATAGGACTTAATCTCTTTTGTCAACTTAGATAATCAGAGTGTCAAGAGTAACTCTATTATCCGGTCCTATGTATGTTTTTGGTTAGTACGATGTAACTTGTTCTCCTATTTAAGGAGCATTCAGTTACAAAACCAAATGACGGATTGTTCCACTATAGATAGATATTTTCACATTTACTTCACTTGCACCTTTCTCTCGAATCATTCTTTCAAACATTCCTTGTGTTCATTTATTGTCTTTACTTGATCATATTCATAGTCTTATCCTTAATACTTGAAGTACTTTGTTGATTCTTATATTCAGTCTTGACTGGTCTTGCCAGACTTGACTGGAACTATTAATCAGAAACAGACATTGATCTTAAGCATTAACTCAAGGTTTGAGTTTTCAAGCCTTGTTCCTGCGCAATCAGATCTTTGTTCTCACAGGGGACGTAACCTCAATATTTATTGGTTAAAGGTATTAGTCTAAAGTGCAATGACTACACAAATTTTCCTGGGTACATTTCAGTACACGACGCAAAACATATTATGTCCCTCAAACTATACAAGTTCACGTTTTTGTCTCATGATTTCACTAGAACTAAGAAGCCACAAATATATTATATCAAATTGGCTCAACTAAATTTTAGAATTCTCTTCAAATTATCCTACATAAACTAGCAACTTAGTTCCAGCGTAATAATATCTAAACAAACATTTTTTTTAATTACTATATATTTTTATGTCAGACCATTTTTTCAAGTCTTTATTTTTCAATTTTTTCTAGGATATATATTTTAGAATCTAGCATGTTTGTTGTCCTTTTTCCAATTCTCATACCCCACACTTAAATTATAAAATGCCCTCATTATATATAATAACAAGTAAAGCATATAAAATAAAAGAGGGAGAAAATGAACAAACTCTCCTTGGGTACGTAGTCACGAGAATGAAATCGACTGTAGTGGGTTGCTTCGAAATTTGAGCTGGAAGGATGATGCTTCTAATTTTGCCAGAAACTGAAAACTAGAACTGCTTTACTTTTCTGCTCATGTCGGGATTTGGTGTGTGAAACGATCAGCTGAAACATCGTATAACGGATCAGTGTGTAAAATTTGGAAACTTGCTTCTCGGGAATTTTCATCGCGTAAAAAGATGTCTCCACGTCGTGGGTGTGCACATGCCACGACGTGGAAGTTGAACAGTGGATTTTTCATGACTAAAAAAATGAACTCGAGTTGTTTCGGCCAAACTGTAATGACCTGAATTTCTTTTCGTTAACGATGTTGTCTTCTGTTATTCGATTAATTATTTCATAAATGATTATAGTTTTATGATATTAAAATGAAATAAACTAATAAAAAATAATGGTGTTATTTATTATTTGTAATAATTAATCAATACTTAAAGGGGTATATAATTAGTTAAATTGATTTGGGAAATAAGAGATAAATATATGTCATTTAAAGGTCTAAATGAAGTGGATGGGCTGAAGCGACATTAAAAGAAATTTAATATGTCATGTATCTAGGGTTAGAATTAATTCAAACAAAAGTGGAAGGTAGAATATGAATAAGGGAGTAAAGATAGAGGGTTAATGTTGTAATTTGGGATTTAAAACCCTTTAAGCTACGTAAATGTCAAGATCGTTTCTTTTCTTTGGGTCGGCCTTTACATACGAAGGTTAATGCATTGGTCCGTTATTTTCCCTTAGCTTAAGTGGGCGATCAAGAAGTGGGTCTTTTGATGTTGTTGTTGTGTCGATTGAGTGGAATGAAGGAAAAATAAAACGAACACGATGGAGGAAGAACTAGAATAACGAACGATCTCAAGGAAGGAGAGAGGGTCCGGGCGTTTTCTTGAGCCATACACGACGATTGAGCGAACTTCGTCCCGATTGCTTGCTCGCTGGTGGGTGTCGATCAAGAGGAAAGCAAAGAAAAAAAATAGAGACGTTTGTGTAGGAAGAAATCGAACGTGGGGGGTAGTAATCAAGGTTGTACCAATCACAAATCAGAAGAGGGAGGGATGACGGGATTATGTGGTGAGTAGGGGCTATTAAGTCGACATGGACTTGGTAAGATACTTGATTCTTTCTTCTTACAAGTTTACAATTATGTTGCAAGGATGAGGGATGAACTTGAAATTTCTTGGGCTGTGTATAATCCATCCTTTAAATCCCTTCATTCGTATTTTGTCACACCCCGAAACCGATGGCGGAAACGTTCCGGGGCGGAGTGACGTCATGTAGAGTATCACAACCAATGTACATAGTAAGCATAGTAAACAGAACCATTACATTACATGAGAAAGTTTTACATTTGTTTGAAAATAAAGTACTACAAGTTTCTTAGGTACATTAGTTAGAACAAAAGTAAAGACGAGTCTTCTATATGCTCCGTCTTCTCCAAAAGTTAGTAGGAGTACCTGTCTATGGATGCCCTGAGAATACAAGCAGTTTTAAAATATCAGCATAAAGCTGGTGAGTTCATAAGCGGTTTGTTTTCTGGTAAAAGAATTAGTTTCCTTTAGTTTCATGAACAGTTGATATCCAAGAAAATCCCGTATTTTCTTATATAAGTAGTTTGGTTATCCCTTTGTTACACAGTTTGAATTAAGAAAATCCTGCAAGTTTCCTTATGAAAATATGGATTGATTTCTCGTTAGATGTACCATATAACCCTGTTTATGAAAAGTTATGTTATCCCAAGAAAACCCTATGTTTTCTTATGAAAAATGTTCGTTGGTTATCGATTCTGAAATGAAGTGTACAAGTATCTACCATACTTGTATCGATTAAGTGAAGCATACTGAATGTCTAGTTATCCCGTGATAAGCATGTTAGTTTTGACACGTACACAAAACTAATAAGTAAGTAGTGAACTAGTAGTAATCAAGACAGTTATTACTAGGAGGTTAGTTCACTAGGTTCGTTATTACTTTATCAGTAAATCTCCATTATCTAAGTTGCGAGTTCCATAACCATACGATAGACTAGATATGGCAATAAGAAGTCCATCATCATTTTATGACTTTTGTCACCCATGGACCTGACGGTCCGACTGTAGCTAGCAGCAGGGTGCGGGGTAGTCAGCCCCGTATAGATCTATACACTCAAGTCACACTCTCCCTCCAAGAGATTCTGGTTATGGGAGTAGTCCTCCACTCTCGTATCCATGTGGAGTGTTACCGAGGACGTGTCTCCAATCATAAGAATAATGAATTTTTACAAGCAATAGCATAGAAAATCCCAGTTTATGAAATGACAGGAAAATCCTTGTGAAATGTAAAAATGTAACATTTTATAATGAGTTTCACAATTGGTTTTGAAAACTAACTCCACGAGTTAGACGGTTGGTTAATGCGGGTTTCAATGTTTAAAGCATATTGAACATGCCGTTATGTTATACGAAATAATAGATTTGAGTACAAGTTTCCTTGTACTTTTGCTTGTATTCCCCCCCTGAAAACATAAAAAAAAAACACAGAAAATGGTGTAGGGGTATGAACTCACCTGACGAGAATGTGCCGATTTAGATGCTAAGTATCAGTTTAGGGCTTGAACACGCGTGAGGTTCCTATGTAACATGAGGAGATACATAATTGTATCTAATTAGACTTTGATTTACTAAGATAGCAGGATAATACACTCCGAGGCACGAAAACACTTCAATTCAAGTGTTAGGGATGGTACGGGTTGTATCTAAGGAGTGTAGGGCCTAGATAAGGTGTTTACTCTTCAAGTGTAAACCCTTAGGGGAGTTTACGGTCCAAAGACCACATCCCCCATGAGTTTACGGCCGTAAACTCATGGGTGTAGTGTTCTTGGTTGATCAATGACCTTATCTTGCACACGGGAAGGTTCTAAGGTTGATTCAATGGCTTAGGAAGTGATCGGGACATGAAATGACCTAGGGATGTGGGTTTACGGTCCTTGGACCACCCGTGGGGAGTTTACGGTCGTAAACTCATGGGTTTACGGCCGTAAACCCACCCTTGTCCATGTTTGTCCATTTTCCATGAGTTTTGGTGGTTTGTAGGCCATTCATGCAAGTTCTAGACTCAAATACAAGCCATGCAAAGTGTTTAGAGCATTAACACACCCTTGGAAGGTGTTTACGGTTTTGGGAGATGTTCCCAAACCGTAAACTCAAGTTTATGCTCATTTGGACATGTTTTAGGGTTCTAAGATCATCCAAGCAAGTTTCAAGGCCATTAGACATGCATTGGAAGGGTTAAGGAGCATCAAAACCCCATGAAAGGGTGTTTACGGTTCTTGAACATTCAAGAACCGTAAACTCATGTTCATGGCCAAAAATTCATGATCTTGTGGTTCTAACTCCATGCATGTAAGAATCTAAGCATTAGAAGAGGTTTGGAAGGGTTTTGGGGCTTCAAACCCCCCCCCCCCCCCATTGAAGGAGTTTACGGTTTTGGGAGGCTCCCCCAAACCGTAAACACATACATTTGATGATTCTTGGGTAGTTTAAACATAGATTTGCATGCATGATAGGATAAACAACTAGTTAGGAAGGATCACTTACCAAATTGGAGCTTGAAAGTGAAAATTCTTGAGAGAGTTCGATTTCTAGAGAGAGAGTAGAGAGAGAAAATTGAAGTGTGGGAAAAGGCTCAAAAGTGCCCACTCATCCTTTATATATGACTAGAGTTAGTGACCCGGTGGGGATACACCCAATACCGGCATTAAACGGAGCTTAATATTTTACCCGGGTAAATAACCATTACCCGCACTAGTCATAGCCTAGGAAATTCTCAAAAGATTATTTAGAGTGTTTCCACTCAAATAAATATTTCGTTTCACACATAGGAAATTATAATAATAATTCTAATGAATTATTTAATTTGAAAGTTAACGGAAAACCCAAAATAAAAATGAAATTTTTATTAACGGAATGGGCTACGTTAACGGAATATCTTTCGGGTTGTCACATTATCCCCCCGTTAGAGGAAATTTCGTCCCGAAATTTAGAATTTAGATACAAATCATGGAATTGGAAAGAGATGCGGGTATTTCGTTTTCATCGAGTCTTCGCGTTCCCAAGTGAATTCGGGACCCCGCTTGGCATTCCAGCGAACCTTCACTATCGGGATGCGGCTTTGTTTCGTTCGTTTGATCTCTCTATCCATGATTTCGATGGGCTCTTCCACAAAGTTCAGGTTTTCGTTGATTTCGATCTCATCCAGAGGAATCACAAGGGTCTCATCAGAAAGACGCTTTTTAAGGTTTGAGACGTGGAAGACAGGGTGAATATTGCTAAGTTCATGAGGTAATCGGAGTCTGTAAGCCACGGGACCAATCCTGGCTAGGATTTCGAAAGGTCCTATGTACCTTGGGTTAAGTTTTCCACGCTTTCCGAGGCGTATCATGCCCTTCCAGGGTGAGACTTTCAACAAGACACGGTCTCCAACCTGGAATTCCAAGGGTCTTCGTCGTTTATCGGCGTAACTCTTTTGTCTATCTCGGGAGGCCTTAAGTCGTTCTCGGATTTGTACGATCTTTTCAGTGGTTTCGTGGATGATTTCTGGACCAGTGAGAGTGCTGTCAGGGACTTGTCCCTTGACCAGCTGCGTGTCACCCACCTCAGCCCAGCACAGAGGGGATCTGCACTTGCGGCCATAGAGGGCTTCGAACGGCGCAACCTTGATGCTGGTATGGTAGCTGTTGTTATAAGAAAATTCAACCAAAGGAAGATGAGTATCCCATGACGCACCGAAGTCGATGACGCAGGCTCTCAGCATGTCTTCCAAGGTTTGGATGGTTCTCTCACTCTGTCCATCTGTTTGAGGATGGTAAGCTGTGCTCATATCCAGCTTAGTTCCAAGAGCCCTCTGTAGTGACTGCCAGAACCTAGAAGTGAACCTGCTATCCCGATCGGAAATGATGGACACAGGTACACCGTGCAGTCGGACCACCTCTTGGATGTAGATTCGCGTGAGTCTTTCCATTTTGAAGTTTTCCTTGATAGGAAGGAAGTGAGCAGATTTGGTCAGTCGGTCGACAATTACCCAAATGGTGTCGTACCCACTCGGAGATTTGGGTAAATTGGTAATGAAATCCATAGTAATCATTTCCCATTTCCATTCAGGTATTTCGGGTTGTTGGAGTAGACCGGAGGGTTTTTGATATTCGACCTTCACTTTGGCGCAAGTCAGGCACTTGCCCACGAAGGTAGCGATTTCGGCTTTCATATTTGGCCACCAGTACAGTTTCTTGAGATCCAGGTACATCTTATCCGAACCTGGGTGTACGGAGTATTTAGTATTATGAGCTTCGTTCATGACAACCTCTCTGAAACCTCCGAAATTTGGGGTCCAGATCCGGTCCATGAAACAATAGACTCCGTCGTTTCTGATCTCAAGATTCTTATTCATTCCTCTCAGGGCTTCGCCTGACACGTTTTCTGGTCTTAAGGCTTCCAGCTGAGCCTCTTTGATTTGCACGGATAAGTGGGAATGGATAGTCATAGTCAGTGCCTTCACCTTACGACCTGAGTATTCTTTCCGGCTGAGGGCATCTGCCACCACATTGGCCTTGCCGGGATGGTAGCGGATTTCACACTCGTAGTCGTTGAGTAGTTCAACCCATCGCCGTTGTCTCATGTTCAGCTCCTTTTGGTCGAGGATGTGCTGTAGACTTTTATGGTCAGTGAAGATAGTGCACTTAGTTCCGTAGAGATAATGTCTTCAGATTTTTAATGCGAAGACCACTGCTCCCAATTCTAGGTCGTGAGTCGTGTAGTTGACTTCGTGTACTTTCAGTTGTCAGGAGGCATAGGCGATGACCTTGCCTCGTTGCATTAGGACACAACCGAGACCTTGATTGGACGCATCGCAGTAGACAACGAAGTCTTCCGTCCCATCGGGAAGGGATAGGATAGGTGCGCTGCATAAGGCTCGCTTCAGTGTTTGGAACGCAGCGTCTTGCTTTTCGCTCCAACAAAAGGGTACACCTTTCTGAGTTAGAGTGGTTAAGGGTTTGGCAATTTTGGAGAAATTTTGGATAAATCTGCGATAGTAGCCAGCGAGACCCAAGAATTGACGGATTTCGGTGGGTGTCTTCGGTGCTGACCAGTTTTCTATCGCTTTGATCTTGGAAGGATCCACGTGTATGCCCTCCTCGCTTACCACGTGACCAAGGAAAGTAACCTTCCGGATCCAGAATTCACATTTGGAGAATTTCGCGTACAGTTGCTCCGATCTAAGAGTTCCCAACACTAACCTCAAGTGTTGTTTGTGATCCTCTTCGCTTTTGGAATAGACAAGTATGTCATCGATGAACACGATAACAAACTTGTCCAGAAATGGACGGCACACCCGGTTCATCAAATCCATGAACACCGCCGGTGCGTTGGTTAGACCGAAGGGCATAACTACGAATTCGTAATGACCATATCGAGTCCGAAAGGCGGTTTTAGGGACATCACCCTCATGGACTCGTAGCTGATGGTACCCTGATCGTAAATCGATTTTGGAAAAGTAGCTAGCTCCTTGAAGTTGATCGAAGAGGTCGTCTATTCGAGGAAGAGGATGGCGGTTTTTGATCGTGAGCTTGTTCAGCTCTCGGTAATCGATACACATTCGAAAAGATCCATCTTTCTTTTTCACGAATAAGATCGGGGCTCCCCACGGCGAGGAACTCGGTCTGATGAATCCTTTACTGAGCAGCTCATTGAGCTGACTAGATAACTCCTGCATTTCTGCCGGAGCTAATCGATAAGGAGATTTGGCTACGGGGGTAGCTCCGGGGATTAAGTCGATACGAAACTCCACTTGGCGTTCAGGAGGGATTCCTGGGAGATCCTCTGGAAAGACATCAGGAAAGTTGCAGACTTCGGGGATGCTCTCGAGGTCTTTAACTTCCTGCTTTTCGTTAACGACATGGGCTAAGAATGCATAACACTCCTTCCGCAGAAGTTTCTGGGCTTTGATGCACGAAATGATGCGAAGGTTTGAACTGAGTTTATCCCCGTAGATTACAAGAGGTTCATCCGAAGGAAGATTGAGACGGATAGCTTTTTCGAAACAGAGGATGTCTGCACGATTGGGGCTCAACCAATCCAAGCCAATGATGACATCAAAGCTTTTTATGGAGACTGGCATAAGGTCAATGAGAAATGAACGGTCGTTTAAGGATAGGGTACACCCTACGTATATCTCGTTAGTGCTCTCTTTCTCACCGTTAGCCATTTCGACGGTAAACTTTTCGGTTAATGGTTGGGATTTTTGTTTAAGAAATTGTTTGAATGTATGACTAACAAAGCTCCTTTCAGCACCAGAATCGAAAAGAATGCATGCATAAGAGTTGTCGAGGAGGAACGTACCCGTGACAACGGTGGGGTCAGCGACTGCCTCTTCTTGTCCCATGGTTAGAACTCTCCCGGTGTTGTTGGTTGTTGCTGCTTTGGGGCAGTCCCTCTTGAAATGCCCGACCTCCCCACAGTTGTAGCAGGCTCGACCAACACCCGCTCCAGAGGCTTGATTTGTTGGTTGGGCTGGGGTTGTACAAAATCGCATCGTGTGCCCCTTTTTGCCACAGCTTGTGCATGACATCTCCCGGCACGGGCCGGGATTATGGTGGTAGTTACACTTGTCACACCGAGGAAGAGTGACAGTGTACCTGCTGGTAGGAGCTTGGGTGGCAGGAGTAGCAACAGGGGTAGTAGCAGCGTGGACCGCCACAGTTTGCTGTTTCTTTGAGGATCCTTGCGAACCCTGACCCTTTCGTTTGTTCCAGGATTTCTTCTTGTTTTCACCGCTCCCTTTAGCCGGATCAGAGGCGGTGACTATTTCCTCGGGATCGTCGCTATGATCAATCAGAATTTGTGCCAAACACTTGGCGCTATCGAAGGTTTCCGGCTTCGCAAACAAGACATTTCCCTTGGTTGGCTGGGTCAGCCCCCAAATGAATCGTTCGATCTTTTTGCTTTTCGGGGATATCATTCCCGGACAAAGGAGTGCTAGGTCCTCAAACCTAGAAGTGTAGGAAGCGATGTCGGAATCCTTCATCGTCAGGGTCCAGAGTTCGTGTTCGAGTTTCTGCATCTCGCCCCTTGGGCAGTACTGGGCTATCATGAGTTCCTTCAGCTTGTCCCAACCCATGGCATTTGCCACTGGTAGGGTTAAGGACTTGACCTGGCCATTCCACCAGGTTAATGCTTTATTGAGGAAAGTGCAAGCGGTGTACTTCACTTTGTTGGACTCGGAGACTGCGCAAATTTCGAATATGGACTCAATCTTTTCGAACCATTGAGTCAGAGCAATAACACCTCCTTTGCCGTCGAAGGATGTGGGTTTTGCGTTCATGAAATCTTTGTAGGAACACTCCTTCTGGTGCCCCTGACCACCTTCCTGTAACTGAGGATGCGTACCACCTCCCTGACCACCAGATCCACCGGAATTTATTTGCGACATGGCAGCAGCCACTGCAGCAGTAACAGCTGCCTGAAACATGACAGGATCAAATTGGGGAGGAGGCGGTGGTGGAGGAGTGTCGTTGTTTCTCCTGGTAGATCTCCTTCGGGGAGGCATCTTGATCTGAAATGACCAAGAAAGAGGAGGATGGAATTTAGAGATATGAAGCAAGGATATATCTCATAATAATTTTTAGAGTGTTCTACTAAGCGATAGGACAGGAAAATTACTTAAAGTAAGTAAACTATCGCTAAGGGAGGAATGAGTAGTAACACTCGGAACGGATTTCCATGAGGTATTTGGTTCCGACTAAAATACTCCCATAGTATTTTATGTTGAATGGATATTAGGTAAGTTATAGGCCTGCTGTACACCACAGTCACTCCCAAGCACATGTTGGCCGTGTCTCGAATGAATATAGTTGATCAGGCTATATTGACCCTAGACATGACTACATAACTGCCCAGGTTTAACCACAGTGCACAACACCCAAATTACTTATGCTTTGTTCTCTTCGCGATACGGATTTCGGTGCTCGGGAATACTTGTATACTTTTATAAAAATACTCGTATTTTAAAAGCATACTTTTAGTTTAGAGCACTTAGGCCCCTTAGTGTTTATAGTTGTATACCATGTAAGGTTCGGTATACTTAGTTCACTATAAACAAGGGTTCTGATACCAATCTGTCACACCCCGAAACCGATGGCGGAAACGTTCCGGGGCGGAGTGACGTCATGTAGAGTATCACAACCAATGTACATAGTAAGCATAGTAAACAGAACCATTACATTACATGAGAAAGTTTTACATTTGTTTGAAAATAAAGTACTACAAGTTTCTTAGGTACATTAGTTAGAATAAAAGTAAAGACGAGTCTTCTATATGCTCCGTCTTCTCCAAAAGTTAGTAGGAGTACCTGTCTATGGATGCCCTGAGAATACAAGCAGTTTTAAAATATCAGCATAAAGCTGGTGAGTTCATAAGCGGTTTGTTTTCTGGTAAAAGAATTAGTTTCCTTTAGTTTCATGAACAGTTGATATCCAAGAAAATCCCATATTTTCTTATATAAGTAGTTTGGTTATCCCTTTGTTACACAGTTTGAATTAAGAAAATCCTGCAAGTTTCCTTATGAAAATATGGATTGATTTCTCGTTAGATGTACCATATAACCCTGTTTATGAAAAGTTATGTTATCCCAAGAAAACCCTATGTTTTCTTATGAAAAATGTTCGTTGGTTATCGATTCTGAAATGAAGTGTACAAGTATCTACCATACTTGTATCGATTAAGTGAAGCATATTGAATGTCTAGTTATCCCGTGATAAGCATGTTAGTTTTGACACGTACACAAAACTAATAAGTAAGTAGTGAACTAGTAGTAATCAAGACAGTTATTACTAGGAGGTTAGTTCACTAGGTTCGTTATTACTTTATCAGTAAATCTCCATTATCTAAGTTGCGAGTTCCATAACCATACGATAGACTAGATATGGCAATAAGAAGTCCATCATCATTTTATGACTTTTGTCACCCATGGACCTGACGGTCCGACTGTAGCTAGCAGCAGGGTGCGGGGTAGTCAGCCCCGTATAGATCTATACACTCAAGTCATGCTCTCCCTCCAAGAGATTCTGGTTACGGGAGTAGTCCTCCACTCTCGTATCCATGTGGAGTGTTACCGAGGACGTGTCTCCAATCATAAGAATAATGAATTTTTACAAGCAATAGCATAGAAAATCCCAGTTTATGAAATGACAGGAAAATCCTTGTGAAATGTAAAAATGTAACATTTTATAATGAGTTTCACAATTGGTTTTGAAAACTAACTCCACGAGTTAGACGGTTGGTTAATGCGGGTTTCAATGTTTAAAGCATATTGAACATGCCGTTATGTTATACGAAATAATAGATTTGACTACAAGTTTCCTTATACTTTTGCTTGTATTCCCCCCCTGAAAACATAAAAAAAAAAAAAACACAGAAAATGGTGTAGGGGTATGAACTCACCTGACGAGAATCTGCCGATTTAGATGCTAAGTATCAGTTTAGGGCTTGAACACGCGTGAGGTTCCTATGTAACATGAGGAGATACATAATTGTATCTAATTAGACTTTGATTTACTAAGATAGCAGGATAATACACTCCGAGGCACGAAAACACTTCAATTCAAGTGTTAGGGATGGTATGGGTTGTATCTAAGGAGTGTAGGGCCTAGATAAGGTGTTTACTCTTCAAGTGTAAACCCTTAGGGGAGTTTACGGTCCAAAGACCACATCCCCCATGAGTTTACGGCCGTAAACTCATGGGTGTAGTGTTCTTGGTTGATCAATGACCTTATCTTGCACACGGGAAGGTTCTAAGGTTGATTCAATGGCTTAGGAAGTGATCGGGACATGAAATGACCTAGGGATGTGGGTTTACGGTCCTTGGACCACCCGTGGGGAGTTTACGGTCGTAAACTCATGGGTTTACGGCCGTAAACCCACCCTTGTCCATGTTTGTCCATTTTCCATGAGTTTTGGTGGTTTGTAGGCCATTCATGCAAGTTCTAGACTCAAATACAAGCCATGCAAAGTGTTTGGAGCATTAACACACCCTTGGAAGGTGTTTACGGTTTTGGGAGATGTTCCCAAACCGTAAACTCAAGTTTATGCTCATTTGGACATGTTTTAGGGTTCTAAGATCATCCAAGCAAGTTTCAAGGCCATTAGACATGCATTGTAAGGGTTAAGGAGCATCAAAACCCCATGAAAGGGTGTTTACGGTTCTTGAACATTCAAGAACCGTAAACTCATGTTCATGGCCAAAAATTCATGATCTTGTGGTTCTAACTCCATGCATGTAAACACATACATTTGATGATTCTTGGGTAGTTTAAACATAGATTTGCATGCATGATAGGATAAACAACTAGTTAGGAAGGATCACTTACCAAATTGGAGCTTGAAAGTGAAAATTCTTGAGAGAGTTCGATTTCTAGAGAGAGGGTAGAGAGAGAAAGTTGAAGTGTGGGAAAAGGCTCAAAAGTGCCCACTCATCCTTTATATATGACTAGAGTTAGTGACCCGGTGGGGATACACCCAATACCGGCATTAAACGGAGCTTAATATTTTACCCGGGTAAATAACCATTACCCGCACTAGTCATAGCCTAGGAAATTCTCAAAAGATTATTTAGAGTGTTTCCACTCAAATAAATATTTCGTTTCACACATAGGAAATTATAATAATAATTCTAATGAATTATTTAATTTGAAAGTTAACGGAAAACCCAAAATAAAAATGAAATTTTTATTAACGGAATGGGCTACGTTAACGGAATATATTTCGGGTTGTCACATATTTGATCAATTAACATGTAAGCTTGGTAGGAATTAAGGTTATAGTTGTAGTTTGGCATAGAAATTGTTGCTCCAAAACCTTGGCTGGAGCTTCATTTAATTGGGACTTTGTAATTGTTGGAACATCCCCTGTGAACAAACCCAAAACAACCGTAGGCTACATCTTTCTAAACTCTCTCACTTTTTATTCAGTATCATAACATACAATATATATACACGTACCTAGCTGCCTACTCCACTTTTAAAGGGAAACAAACTCACCTAGTCAAAGCAATAAAACAGGAGCCAACTAAACCTATCTAAACTATTCTAAAAACGTGGCCAACATGGCCTTTACTTATTCATACTCTAAGCAAAAAGACTAAACTACCCCTAATAAAATTGTATGCTTTGAATCAGTCACCTCCTTTGACTAAAAGTCAGAATTAAACCCAACAATCACCCCTTAATTCTGACTTATCCATACTCCTAGCAATCACGACCAAGAGCCAGTTGCTGAACCATCTCCTTCACAATTATGCATCATTTTTTTTTCACAGTTAGAACAACTTCTACTAGTCATCACCTTGGCAGGTTTCTTCTTCACCTTCTCTTCTTTCTTCAGTCTAGTTTCATCGCCACTCGATTCATTATCAACACAGCACCTCCGTCGGATTCTGCACCAGCAGCCCAATACCCACCGTGAAACACCACATGCTTCACAAACCTGCTGCACCAGCCGGACCATCACATATCACACAGATCTTCTGGGTTAATTAAAGTCTTCGCCTTTTCTTCAAGCCTACCCACACACACTTGAAGGAGAACAATGTTTCCGTCTCCTGATCACACAAATCCATTCTTTTTTCTTCTCACGTTGACTTGCTTCTCCACACAGGTAAGCTTCACCACACAGGTTCCTTTTCTTCTTGGTTCACCCAGAACATGGATTCAGCACACAGCTTTCTTTCAACTCTTAAAACACTCAATCACACAGATTTCTTGATTGAACTCGGCTCACAAAGAGCTTTGTTTGGGGCTCACACATAACTTTGTTCGGCTCACACAGAGCTTCTACTTTCTCTGGACTCTATGGTTCACATAGAACCTCTTCATGATCCCAAGATCTTCATACAAATGGATCCACAAACTCCAACCATTCACCATAGGTTTCATCAGAACCTACCTCCCTGGTTAGCTCTGATACCAAATGTTGGAACATCCCCTGTGAACAAACCCAAAACAACCGTAGGCTACATCTTTCTAAACTCTCTCACTTTTTATTCAGTATCATAACATACAATATATATACACGTACCTAGCTGCCCACTCCACTTTTAAAGGGAAACAAACTCACCTAGTCAAAGCAATAAAACAGGAGCCAACTAAACATATCTAAACTATTCTAAAAACGTGGCCAACATGGCCTTTACTTATTCATACTCTAAGCAAAAAGACTAAACTACCCCTAATAAAATTATATGCTTTGAATCAGTCACCTCCTTTGACTAAAAGTCAGAATTAAACCCAACAGTAATCTTGTATGAAAGTCCTAGTTACATTTGTAAATTCTGGAAATATGCTCGTGTTGTTGTATTTACAAACGTCTGTTAGTGTATATGCAAAGGTGGGTGTCAAAGTGGTGTCAAAGAGCTTAGAAGATATGAAAACCGGGTAAACAGCAATCTGACCCCTTTTTGAAAGCACTTCTGCGGAAACTTAGACCAGAATTGGACATTGCTCGAGAGAAAATAAATTTTTGTAAATTGAATCTAGTTTTCAGAAAGTCCGATGTCAGCTCATTTGGATCTGTAGAACTTGAGTTATGTTCAAAACACTGAACGGGGGTCAAGCTGAGAAATTGTAGGAAAATACCTATTCTGCCCCTGTTGTAATGGAAAAATTATAGAAAAAATCACCAGGAGTCGGATTAATGATCCGTGAATTCTCAAAGTTTTCATTGTGAGTCTAGTTTATCCATGAATTTTTCCAGGACCTTTTGTTGCTTCTAACTTAGGTGAAAATCACCTTTTTCACCAGTTGGTCAGAATTTAGCTGCATTGATAGGCAGTTTTATAAAAATCATATAAAATTGTAGAAAAATCGTTTGGATCTTCAAAAGTACATTCTGAAAATATAAAAGTCTGAACTTCTGGAATATGAAATAAAAAAGGAAGTTATACAGGTTTCAAGTGTGCTAAAGCAGCTCTAAACAGGTGGCTGTTTTGGGTCCAAAACTGGGAATTTTACTTATTAGTTGATTTATGTGTTTGGGTTATAAATTTGTCATCTTTGGCATTGTAGAACTACAATAATATTTTTATTTGAAATGTAATAGGGGTAAGGGTGATACTTCAACCAATACAAGACTTGAAGTGTGAGTTGGTCACATCTTTGACAAAGGTGAGTCAACTTGTGGTTTTAAAAGTACATTGTTAGGAGTATCCCATATTTTAGATGGATTTGGGTAAACCTAGTTATCTAGGATGCATGTGCCCCTTTTGATGATTGATTGTTATGTCATTATTGTTGAAATGTTTTATGTGTAATGATATCTAGGGTGTTGCATGCTAGACTCTTTCTTGTTTGGTGTGAGATGTGAGTTAGGGTCATGCTAGATTGAGTGAAGTGTATGAACATTATATGATGTGAGCATGTTAATTCTTGTTTGAAAATATTTGTTTAAAATTTTTTAGGACAAGCATGCTAGTGTTGTATCAACTTCATTGATGTGTTGTGTATGGAAGTAGTGTGTAATGTAAAATGTAATAACTTCATGAAATTACATGTTTGCATGAAAATAACCCTTAAGGAGGTAATATGCTAATAAAAGAATATTCATAATAATTACATGATTACTTGAAAGGTTAAAAGTGTACTCCTTATTTAATTAATCATTATTAAATTAAAAAGGGGAACACACTAGCGGGGCGAAGGGTAGAAACCTAGACATAGGTATATACCCAATCCGGATATTATGATGGCCTAGTGGGTTGAAAGATACCTATAGGAAAAAGAGATTAAGCCAACTTTGACGCCGATTGGTTTTTCTAGACAACCACTCGGGACATGGTCTTGGTACACCTTGGTATACCGGGACTGGAGTGATGTTGGTCAAGCGGTGGGACCAGCGAAAACATCACGTGGGATTTGGGAGGTGTATCTGTTGGAATTGGCACCGCTCGTACCAATCCTGAACGACAACGCATGTATACGTATGTGCACAGTCGGAGTAGCGAACGCAGCGCACCGGGGGAAATGATTACGGGTGAGAGTCGCGCCTCACTTAGTGCATTGGGTCGTGTCGGTCACGTTAGTAGCGAACGGGGTCTAGTTTTGGGGAGGTTTTTGTGGTGAATAGAAAGACCCTAACTAGGAGGTAGTACTTTAATAATTACAGCGGTGAGCGGTGAGTAATTATTAATGTAAAGCGGAGAAACAAAATATTATATAATAATATTCAAGCGGTGAATCGATAAGATTAAATTAGTTACAGCGGCGTTGAGGAGAGTAACTAATAAAACAAGCTCTAACTGAAGAACTAAAGTAAATTGAGTTAAACTTGTGTTTTTTGTGTGGTGTGATGTTGCATGTCTTGCTAGTGAGTCTTTGACTGTGTGTGAATGTTTTGTGTGAATCTGTCTATGATATGTGTGTTCTCTTGACACTGTACTATCTTGACTCACTTAGCTTTTGCTAACACTTGTTCTTTGCTTGTTTGGCTATCTTTGTGTGTTGGAACAGGTAGCTTGACATGATGCCTTGGTGAGGATGGGAGCTTTTGGGTAGTCTTAGTTAGTATCTTTAGATATGATACCATTTGAACATGTTGGGTTTCATCTTTATGTTTTTGTGAACTTTGAATTTTGATGGATTTGTTTTGGCATGAAAGTAACATTGGTGATGTTTTTTAAAATAAACATAATAAGTCTTCTGCAACGTATTCTGTTAAAATATATGTTTTAAAAATAAGAAAAAATTTGGGTGAAATTTCACGATGTCACACAAACACTTGTCTCGTCTCTCATATATGCTCTTCTCTCTAGTAGTGGACTTTAATAAAAGCCTCGATCCCTCTCTCGTGTGGGTAAGTGACCCGACACTTATGTGATGCAATGTCTCTCGTGAAATTTCTCTCGCGATAAAACCACACTTGATCCTAGTCGTTAAAATTACAGAACAGATCCGAAGGTCGATTTAATTTTGCATAGATCTAAAACATCAAGAGAATCAACATGGAAAACAAATTTTAAATAAATAATCAATATTTATTAGCTCGTAACTAAAAAGGAAATCACGGTCACTCGTCTTCGTCGCAATCATGCTACAATTGCTGATTAAATCCCTAGCATGCAAGAAGTGGTTTGTGAAAACAAAAACTTTCGGGATCGGTTAAGCTATTTCCTTTGCTTTATTTGCACCAGTAACTAATAAGTAGAACAAGAGTTGACCCAACTAGTCAAGAGTAGCAAGAGTTTGGTCTTCCACATAACCACCACGATACGTCTTGCTATACTACGCCTCGTAGATTAGGTTGGACAAATCCCCAAAGTTGTAGAATTCCCTAATAGCTTTCAATCTCGAAACTCATGCAAAAAGTAAAACCAAGCAATACGTATGATCACGAATTCATGCACAAAACAACAAAAACCTTCCCGACAAGTCACATGTTATCAAAGAAAACAAAAATAAAACTAAAAAAATGCAAAAACAAATACCAAATAATCAAATAAACGAAATTAGTTGAAAAATATTCCCCGACAACGGCGCCAAAAACTTTGATGTGTTTTTTTAATGTACTAGTTTTTTTTAAATCCTACTCTATCGCATCTATACCACACCTTATATGCAGTGAACCTGATCGAGAATAGTATAATTTTGATAAGAAAGGGTGTCGAACTCAAGGGAAACGGTAGTAAATTAACATTATAACTTTTTATTATAGGTTATATGAAATAAATGAAAACAATAAAAAGGGGGGTTTTATTATTAAATTCCAAAAAATTAATAACTAACAAACTAGATAAACTGATTGGAAACGAATCACTTCAGGTACTTTGGTTCAGACTGGATTTCATCTCAAAATACTTGTTAACTACTAAGCGCAATGGATATTTATTCATTATTCATCGATTCTTAATATGATTAGAATTTATTATCAAAATACTAATCCTTTAGTAAACCAAGTTCATTCATTCATTGATCAAGTGGAAAAACAAACATTCATACTAGTTTTAAGTTCGAATTATGCAAGACTTGAATTATAATTTGATATTAATGACCATAATACCAATTATATACATGAATGGTCATCACATATAAGCCCACACATTAAAGTTACTAACTTTTCTATTTAACCTTAGGTTTATGGTCAAAATCCTAGTCATACAAATCTATATGATCATAAATTCATATGATTCAAGCACATCAAGTTAGAATGATCATCTAATATCAATAATACTCAGCAATAAATAGAAAAGATCAAAAATTTAACACATAATGATCTTTTATCAAGCAATCATAATAAAATAAATAAGAATAAATAATCCAATTAGCAAATAAACCCATAATCTCGAAAATTCATCAAGTCTAACACAAAGTAATAACGTTTTGAAGCCCTAAATCAGAAAGTAAAACATATGAAAGTCATAATAGAATGCTAATCGTGGTCGGAACAACAAACCGAATGATTTCTGGCATGAATCGGCTCTCTAATCGTTCAGATCTTCCCTCCAAATCAGCCTAATTGCCCTCCGGCCGCCTTCTAGACTCTCAAAATCACATTTTAGGGGTTTATTTTTATAGGGAACAAATTAGGGTTCAATATATGTCATTAGGGATAATTTTTGGCTCTATTTATGGGTTTCAGTGTCGTCACGACATGGGGAAATAGTTACCGCATCGTGGGAGCTGTTTTCTTCACGTCCACGAAATTTTCCGATGTGATACACCCTGGAAACACTTTTGCACAGTGTGAGAACAGTCAATCATAATTTTCTCAAAATATGAAAGTTGTCCGAAACGTTTTCTAGTTTCCATTAAATTTCGAATCTCTTCAATCGAAGTTATGAGTCATGAGATATGGTCAAAACACTGACGAGGGGTCAAGTTGTCCAACAACATCTTTTTTGTGTCTTTTTAGCTCCATTCTCTTCCTTTTGCATTCCATGCTTCCATTTTATCTATAATTGACATATCAAAGCATATTAAGTATCATATATCTTAAAATATAACATTTTAATCAAATATATTAAGATAATGGCCTAAACTACATAGATAAATATGGTCATATCAAATTAGCCCCACACTATTCTTTTTCTTGTCCCCAAGCAAAACTAGATTCATTATGATTTCTATCCAATACCATACATCAAAACCTTGTTCACCAAAATCACACAAAATAACCCAATTTGAATTCACTAATTATGTTTCACCTCAATGCATATATTTGTGTTTAAATCCTAACAACTTCTCAAGTCCAAAATACTCACAATCCTCATAAATGTTCCCCACTTATTTTAAAAAAACATTCATTTCTGCATCCCTCCGAATACATCCTCAAAAAAATTTCTTAACCTCAAAGTATTTTTGTTAAGTTCCCAAGCATACATACAAAAAAAATAACCTAGAAACAAAAATGAGAACTTTGACTACTAAGCCCTTGGTTTTTGGCAATTTGCGTTATTTCTTCACTTTCTTTAAGATCTTCATACTTTGTAAGCTTTTATTCACTCAGCAACAACTTTTTTCTTTTTTTTCTCTTTTTTTCACAATTTTTTCACTTTTTTTTTATAACTCACTTTTTTTCACTCAACTAAAAACTAAAGAAAAATATATGCTTAAGAAAGGGAACTTAACCACAACCTTTATTGGTTAATGGTATTAATCTAAAGTGCAATGACTACATAAATTTTCGTGGATACGTTTCAGTACACGATGCAAAACATATTATGTCCCTTAAACTACACAAGTTCACGATTTTGTCTCATGATTTCACTAGAACTGAGAAGCCACAAATATATTATAACAAATTGGTTCAACTAAATTTTAGAATTCTCTTCAAATTATCCCACATAACACTAGCAAACTTAGTTCCAACGCAATAATATCAAAACAAACTTTTTTAAAAAAATTACTAGATTTTTTTATGTTAGATCATTTTTCAAGTCTTTATTTTTCAATTTTTTTCTTCTACGATATATATTTTAAAATCTAACATGATTGTTGTCCTTTTTCCAATTCTCATACCCGACACTTAAATTATACAATGCCCTCATTGTATATAATAACAATTAAATCATATAAAGTAAAATAGGGAGAAAAGGAACAAACTCGCCTTGGGTATGTAGTTGCGAGAATGAAATCGACTGTAGTGGGTTGCTTCGAAATTTGAGCTGGAAGGATGATGCTTCTAATTTTGTAGAAAACTAAAAACTAGATCTTCTTTACTTTTCTTCTCATGTCGGGATTTGGTGTGCAAAACGATCAGCGAAAACATCGTATAACAGTTCAATGTGTAAAATCTAGGAACATGCTTCTCGGGAATTTTCATCGCATAAAAAGATGTCGCCACGTCGTGGGTGTGCACATGACATGACGTGGAAGTTGAACAGTGGATTTTTCATAAATAAAAAAATGAATTCAAGTTGTGTCGGTCAAACACTCGTCTCGTCTCTCGTATATGCTCTTCCCTCTAGTAGTGGACTTTAATAAAATCTTCGATCCCTCTATCATGTGGGTAAGTGACCCCACACTTATGTGATGCAACGCCTCTCGTAAAATTTCTCCCGTGATAAAACCGCACTTGATTCTAGTCGCTAAAATTACTTAAAGCATCTGAAGATCGATTTAATGATGCATAGAACTAAAACATCAAGAGCATTAACATGGAAAAAAAATAACAAACTAAAAATAAAATAAAAATAAAACTAAAACTAAAAAGGATATCACGATCACTCGTCTTCGTTGCAATCATGCTACAATCGTTGATTAAATCATTTGCATGCAAAAAGTGGTTTGTGAAAACAAAAACTTTCGGGACCGGTTAGGATATTTTCTTTGCTTTATTTTCACCACTAACTAATAAGTATAACAAGAGTTGACCCAACTAGTCCAGAGTAGCAAGAGTTCACTCTTCCACTTAACCACTATGATACGTCTTGCTATACTACGTCTCGTGGATTGAGTTAGACTAATCACCAAAGTTGTAGTCTAAATAAGTCAAGAATTCCCTAATAGCTTGGAATCTCGAAACCCATGCAAGAAGTAAAACCAAGCCATATGTATGATGAAGAATTTCTGCACAAAACAACAGAAACTTTCCCAACAAGTGACATGTTATCAAAGAAAACAAAAATAAAATTCAAAAAAATGCAAAAAAAATAACGAGTAATCAAATAAACTAAATTAATTGAAAACTGTTCTCTAGCATCGGCGCCAACAACTTTGATGTGTTTTTTAATGCACTAGTTTTTTTATTTGTAAGTCCTAGTCTATCGCATCTAAACCGCACCTTATAGGCATTGAACCTGATCGAGTATAGTATAGTTTTGATAAGCAAGGGTATCGAACTCAAGTGGAAAGGTTGTGTAACATACACGTTCAGTTATCGTGTTTTGTTTAAAAATGAATATTATTAAATAATATATGATTTTGAGCAATGAGTTCTAACAAGATAGTTTTATGAGAATTGAAGTAAAACTATGTTTAGAATCATTCGGGAAGTATTGGAAGTCTTATGAGATTCCAATAAAAAGTCAAATATTGAAATTAACGAAAATATAAAGTTGGAAATAATTAAAAATGATGTTATTGAAAGTTGTAGATTATCTCGTTAGAAACATTTAGGCGAAAACCTCATCGAAATCCGAGTTTTAACGAAGAAGTTATGACTTGTTGAAGTTTCGCGACAGAACCGGTACGACGCTATATGACGTAAAAAGTGAGTTTTCGATAAACTACTTTTTAGCCTTAGTGATCTAAATGAAAGTCGTATTATTCGTTAAATCGAGAATTTTCATAAAAAGAACGTCCAAATCTGACTTCGTATGAGGAAGTTATGATTTTTCTAAGTTTCAGTATAGCAGTATACAGCTAAAAACTCGAAATAAAGATCGAGTGATTTTTAGCCAACACAACCTAAAATAGAATAGAAGATCTTGTTAATAGTAGTACAACGGTAAAAAGACAGACGAAAACGGACGTCTGATGAAGAAGTTATGAATTTTTAACGGACTTTTCCTGTCCCGGCCCGTTAAAAATATAACTTTAAAAATGAAGTCAAAATTAGCCGACAAAGTCTAAACGAAAGTTGTAGAACATAATTTCACCTACGCGTGGATATAAAGAATGTCAAAAACGGAGTTCGTATGCGAAACTTACAAATTTTTGAAGTTTTATGGCACAAATTACGAGGTTGGCCGGAGAAGTACACCTAGCGTACTACGAAGACACGTATCAGTCACCAAGCACCTTCGCATGATGGATGCGTGTCCTAACTCAGCCACGTCTGAGGCCCGGGTTCCGAACCATTTCCACGTCGCTTGGTACGCCTCGCGTACTAAGCTTACACCCAGCGTAGAGTTCTCAAAGTAGTACGCTCCGCGTACTGATATTTACGCCCAGCGTAATGCTGAGCTTCGGGTACTATAAATAGAGAACGAGGTTATCCGAATTTGGGTTACATCTTTCACTTTTTTCACCTTCTACTCTCTCTCAAATTACCCTAACACCCCCGAAGCCTAGGAAACATCCTCGACACCCGAAGCAAGTCCAGACGCACCGAAGACCCGAGAAAATAATATTTTCAAGTTGAAACTCTGCCCGCTCAAGGCCCGGTTTTCAACTAAAATCCCCGGTTTCGTCAAAGAAAGTCATTTTTAGGAACGAAGTGTTGCCCAAATTATCATTTTATCATTCGGTTATTTCACGGTGAGTTCAATATAGGGACAATTGTATGTTATGTGTTATATGTTCAATGTGCTTTCCTGTGTTATTCTGGTTTTATACATGTGGCTATGTAGAGCATGACTCGTATAACTTCTGGTATTGGCTTTGAGCCTTTGGCCATGTAGAGCATGTCTCGTATTATTCTGGTATCGTATTTATGCCTTTGGCCATGTAGAGCATGACTCGTATAACTTCTAGTATTGGTTTTGTGCCTTTGGCCATGTAGAGCATGACTCGTATAACTTCTGGTATTGGCATAGGGCTATGTAGGGCTAAAAGCCTGTATATTTTAGCAAAATGATAATCCGAAATTGTATTTTCTGTGCCATTTGGGCTGAAGTTTTATTGATGTATATCAAGTTGAAATTGTTATGTTTCATTGATTGTAAATCATTGAATCAGATTATTGGTTTTTATGGAAAACCTGTCATATGATACTCATCTACCTTTGTTGTTCTTTGTCCCTCTTTGCTTCTATCATATTGATATATATATATATATATATATATATATATATATATATATATATATATATATATGACATAACGTTATATTGTAACTGTTGTTGAAGTCACTAAGCGTCACCGCTTATCCCTCTCAGTGTTTAATTATTGCAGGTGATAAGCATCCAGTATAGTTATGTACTGTTAGAAGATGTAGAATAGATAATATTATAACTTTTGTATTTGGTGTATAAATTTCTGGGAAATTATGTAATATATAAAACTTTGTAAAAACCTTGTTAGTCGGTTTGTATCCAGTCTTTTGTAATAAGACCATATATGTAAAATATGTTTATGAATATGCATGTAGCATGTTTGGAATAATATTGTAAAGTTTAGAAAGGGGTTCTTTCAGGTAGTGAATTAATATTAGATTTTTTTATTATAGGTTATATTAAATAAATTAAAACAATAAAAACGGGGGTTTTATTATTAAATTGCAAAAAATCAATAACTAACAAACTAGATAAACTGATTGGAAACGAATCACTTCAGGTATTTTGGTTTAGACTAGATATCATCTCAAAATACTGGTTAACTACTAAGGGCAATGGAAATTTATTCATTATTCACCGATTCGTAATATGATTAGAACACATGATGATCTTTTATCAAGCAATCATAATAAAATAAATAAGAATAAATAATCCAATTAGCAAATAAACCCATAATCTCAAAAATTCATCAAGTCTGACACAAAGAAATAGGGTTTTGAAGCCCTAAATCAGAAAGTAAAATAGATGAAAATCATAATGGAATGCTAATCGTGGTCGAAACAACAAACCGGATGATTTCTGGCCCTCCGACCGCCTTCTAGACTCTCAAAATTGTAGTTTAGGGGTTTATTTTTGTAGGAAACAAATTAGGGTTCATGATATGTCATTAAGGCTAATTTTTGGCTCTATTTATGGGTTTCAGCTTCGCCACGGCGTGGAGAAATAGTTGCCACGTCGTGAGAGCTGTTTTCTTCGCGTCCATGAAATTTTCGATTTGCCACTGTGTGGAAATGCTTTTCCATGGCGTGGTAACCGTGAATCATAATTTTTCTCAAAACATGAAAGTTGTCTGAAATTTTGTTTAGTTTTTAGAAAATTTTGAATATCGCTAGTCAGAGTTACAAGTCATGATATATGGTCAAAACACTGACAATGGGTCAAGCTGTCCAGCAACATCATTTTTGTGTCTTTTAGCTCCTTTCTCTTCCTTTTGCATTCCAATTTATCTATAATTGAATATTTCAAAGCATATTAAGTATCATATATCTTAAAATATAACATTTTAATCACATATATTGAGATAATGGCCTAAAATACATAGCTAAATAAGGTCATATCAATTCTAAAAGTGGATTTTGGTGAAGAAGACATTTCTGGTGCAAAAATATGTAAGTGATTGAAAATCTGAAACAAAAAAAAACTTTTTTAGTAACTTTAAATAGAAAATTTTAATAACACCACTTGTCCCACAGATGCCACCAAATTGTTTTGGTCAAAAAGTAACAAACTAATTTCATAACCAAATTAGTAAGTGCGGTGTGATGTTTGAAATAAGATAAGTGAAAGTAAAGTGCTTAAGATCTTGAAATGCGCCGAAGATCTTGGTTGTGCCTAAGATCCTACATATAAAATAATTAAGTTCAGAGAACTGTTTAATAAAACGGTGTTACTTTGTAATGAAATTAAGTATATTTTTGGACAAAAATAGTGTTAAAGTGATTCAACAAGTGAATTAGTGTAACAAAGCTTAAGATGCTCAAAAAGGTACCAAGATACCACAAATTACCTTAATAATTTCGATACAGATTAACAATCAAATAAATAGTAGAAAAAGTTGATATCGATCAAACAACAATAAGTAAATCTAAGTAAATGCAAGAACACAACGGATTACGAGGAAGGCCCTTAATCATTTTGGATCTTCGGCATAATCCTCAGGAGGTGATGAAATCACCTGCCTTTGAACTTATATTAAACCGAAATAAAATTACAAGTGTTAGCTGATCTTAGAAATGATGTAAACATGCTCAAGTGTCGAGAAAATCAGAGAGAGAGTGGCAATGTGTGCATGAATAATGATCAGCTAAGCTTTATATGCATAACAATAATAACTAAAATTTTGACATTCTTGAGATCTTCCTTGATCCATGCTTGACTTGGCTTTTACGATGGTCTTCAACGTTCATGAGGCATTGACCACATGTGTTTTAACCTGAAGTATTTCTTTTCAGTCAAGCTTTTGAATTCATGCACAAGATATTACAAGAAACATGATGGCAGTCCAAGATATTGATTAAATACAAGATCTTGGGCTTTCTCGAGATGTTAGTACAAGTTCAGGATAAAAAAAAGGTAAAGAGAAAATTCTACCCATAACATCCACTGCTAAGCTTTAGCTCGAAATCTCCAACCATCAAGAAAGCCGAAGTGCGTCTATTCCCTATGATTAGATTCAACTCTCCATGCTTAAGCTTCCTTTTCTCTTTAGTCCCTGCAATATAGTGCATATATGAGTACCATAACTCGTATCAAGAACCCATGAATTAGATGTAGTAATATTATGAAATTTGATCATATAAGTACTTGAACTGGACATGGTCACTTGAACCTTTCTGTCCTCTAGTTCTCTCAAGTACTTTGAGCAACTTCTTGATAGTTTGTTTTATTTACTTATTTTATATAGTTTATTTTAGCATTTATAGCTTCTTTTTTATTATTTTTGCATCGTATATTCTATTCCTTATTTATCTTGGATTGTATCGCGTACTTTCTCTTTTGCATAAGGAGTTTTGTATGTTTTTGGAATCTTGTTGTAGTTGCGGATTAGCTTGTTGTTGGTCTTAGTGGGCTTGCAGGGAGTTTTAGGGCTTTGCGGATCCATTTTGGAAGAATTAGGCTTAATGCATTAAAGACTTGGATGAGTTGGACTTTTGAATATGGATCGTGGACTCTTAAAAAAGGGCTTGGACTATCTATTTTGAAGCTTAAAGATGATTGGTTCATTTTGAATCATGTGAGCTGTAGAGGGGACCAATAGATTTTAACGTAGTAGCGTATTTCAACAACATTTGCAAAGGTGGGGAGCTCACCCGCGCAAGTTTGCGTGACCACCCACGCAACTACCCTTTTGGGTGCATTTTGGTCATTTGGTTCATCATTTACCTTAGGGGTAGGTTCGGCAGCCAACACTTAGAATTTTCCACCACTGGAGTATCTTGGAGGCATTTTTGGAGAGTTGGAGCTATCATCTTCTCATTGTTCTAGTAAATATTTTCTTGGTCTTAAAACACTTTTATGATTATTGTCTAGTTGCCATGAGTGGCTAACTTCTTTAATTTGGTTGACATGGGCTAAAACCCTTTGATATTTTTGGTTATTGAAGGATTCATGTTTGATTGTCGTTTATGTCATGTTATTGATCCTCAGTTCATAATACTTATGCGTGTTTAATACTTTGATCATGAGCTTGATCCTTGAATGAGAAATGTTGGTTTCTTTCTTTGATTTAGCAATGAATCATTGGATTTGCTTAGAAAAAGGTCTTTTTGATGGTAGAAATCATCTCTAGCTTATGGACCATGACTCCTTTATGGATGTGTAAGTATTGACATCCTCTAGTAATTGGGAATTCCTTCATTCTTAAGGCTAATCAATTTTCTTGGGTTTAATTGCTTCAATTGAATAATTGATTTTTATATAGAAGGTGTGTTGTGGGCTTCCGCAACCTCCATACTACCTTCGAGGAATTTTGGCATATCATGCTTCATGATTGCTATAACCAATTTTGGATGAATGATAAGCTTACATATTAAATCATAATCATAAACACACAAATGTTCATTGTGTTGAATTGCCTTACTTGAACAACTATCTCCAATATTTGAGCATCTCACCATCTTGCTTAATTGCAAGTATATGAATTCTTCAAGTCTTTTCGTTTACAAACAATGACACCCCCCCTTTAGTTTAATTGTAGTTAGTTAGTTTACATATACTATTTATAAACTATTATAAATATATGTAATCGATTAGGCGATGGGATAGTTTTAGCGAATAGGGCATGAAATCGTTAAACGAATCAAGATGATTGAAGTCACCGATGAATCTAGATCAACCGGTATATTAGTGAAAAAGATGATGCGGTGGAACTAACCCATGTGGAGTAAAGTAACCTGATGAACAGTACCCGGGTCAGGTACTGTGCATAAGGGAAACTCTAAATAATATATATATATATATATATATATATATATATATATATATATATATATATATATAATGTGTATTTTTAAACTTTTTAAGAATACATGATTTTAACATATTATCTTTAATTAAGTCTTAATTAATTAATTTTAAATTAACTATCTATAATTTCAAATCACTTAGGCATATTTATCCTCTTATATTAATTATTCAATTTTAACAGATTAAAACAATATTTAAAACTAATGATAACCCCTAAAATTCAAAATTATAGCAAAAATCTCGAAACATAAAAAATCAGTTAGGATACGCCCCGTCCTACAATTAATAGGTTTCTTCGGTTTTTCTCAGTTTTTTCAAAGTAGTGATAATAACTAAAACCTAAAGGCTCTGATACCACTATTGGGTTTTCGATACATGTATACATGAAAATTATGAAACAGAAACATTTAAATATAACCTTAAGTGTACATGCACCCTAGATCTAGGCTTTACTATAATAGCAAACTACTTTCAAAACTATTAATATAAACTAATAAGAGGGTAGAAATTAACAACATTTCAAGTATAATCGTATATAATTGTGATTCATTGAAGATCATGAACTCTTGGTTTCTCTTTGAAGCATCTAGCACCCAAAGTAGGAAATCCTTTAAAGGGTCACACCCAAAACACTAAACCCCTAGAAAATTTAGGAGAGATGAGAGAGGCTATTTAGAACTGATATTCTCAACCTTGCAAAGTGTATGATCACATTTTATGAATGCCGTAGTGGTATTTATATAGTTCAGGTAACTTGTAGATGATGATGATTTTAATCAATTAAAAAATCAGATTTAATCATGATTCAAATCCTTTCATTATCTAATACTTTGATCGATTTTGGAAGCCTCCAAGACCTCCTCCAAACCGTTCACCTCTATGGAAGATCTAGAATGTTCATTTTGCTCAACTATTGAACAATTAATATTCAGCCCTTGTACCTTTTAAATAAATTCAGATTAATTTTAATATATCCTAATTAATTTATTAACCTGTAATAAATTAATGAACTTTTTATCTTACACTCTTAAATACTTTTCTAGCTATTTGAGCTCTTGAGGGTAACCCTAAAAGGACTTTGTTATTATTCCCAAAGTCACACCAATTAGTTATGACATTTGACACTTATTCCCAACAAGTATGAGATTAATCGTTAATCCCGATTATTATATTGATTGATATAATTATGGGAACAGTGTATATGATAGACACGTTGGCCTGGGTGTTGGATTTCAGAAAGGCTATATGTTATTAATTTATTTTGGAAACTACATCTTTGCAATGTTGAACAAATGAATTTTTATATTAATTTTGGAAACAATGATTGACCTTATGGTTTATATTGAAAATGAAAATTTTGGGTTTGAAAACTGAGACGTTACACTCTGATACCAACTTGAAACGTCCAAAATTTCAACCAATTTCTTTTTAATATTTGATTAAAGCAACCATTTTCATAAAATTGAAGTACTAATTGTTCAAAAATCCCAAAATCATCCCAATTGAAAACCATTCTATCAAAATAGCATAAGTAGTGGAAGTTTAAAACATAAACACGGTAGTTGTGTGTGCGTCATGGTCTAGCTAGAGCCTTCCCACTCTCATCAGCACAACATAAAACATTTAGTCCACAACTATAAGCACAAAGCTTAGTAAGTTCTCCAAAATACCATATACCACAATATACATACAATTCATACAAGTAACGGATAACGACATCTCGTCATTTCACCAATACATACAAATTAGGGCTTAGGACATGTCGCCATTTCGCTAATAAGATGTGTATATCGACTTACGACCTCTTGTTGTTTCGTCGTCAACATGAGTCTATAAGCTCATGACCTCTCGACTTTTTCTATCAACTCATCATACATATATACGAACAAATCACAAAACCAGATATACAAACATACTAAGGACTATACTAGTCTACTCATACAACTCTACTCAAATAGCACTTGTATCCTAGCATACAAGGATCAATATTGTCTACATGGAATAGCGATAAAACTCACCTAAACTGAAAACTAAAGAACAAAGCTAGAAATATGAATCTCGCACGAAACAGTCTCATGAACCACCCAAACATCAGAAAGAAACTAGAACTCAATTTTCAAGTCAACCCTAAAGTTTGACCCAAAGTCAAACTTGGTCAAAATGTCAAAAACTAAACATCTTGGTCAAAAGACCAAAAAGTCAATGAATTGGTGAAAAGAAACCTCACGTCCCATTTTGAGTGCCCCGCGTCCACTACATAACAAAATAGTTGGGATACAAATCAAATCAGATGTACTCCATAGATATTCACAAGCTTGTTAGCACCCTTCAAAAGACTCATCACATCCAGGCAAAAATCCAAAGGGTTTTTCGACTTAATCCATTAAGTAGTGGCTCAAATTTTCATATATGATTCTTAATAGTGTACTAATGGATAAAGTTTCAAACTTTATCCATTTAGATTCTCCAAGCAAGCAATATCTAACACTTTAAGTCTCTAAAATGACTAAATGGACCGTAACTCTTGCATAGCTTTATGAGAATGCATGAAACCTCATTTTTTCAAGTCTAAAAATTCCAGAGAGTAATCCAAGGTATTAAAAATTGTTGGAGTTCTCTCAACTTCAGGAGCACAAGCAAATTGGACCAAAAAGTACCAAAAAAGTTGCATATAACAAGATATAATGAACTAAAGAACAAGATATAAACTTTATACTCACAATGGTCCAAAAATGGAGTGATTTTGTTGGATCTACACTTGAAATCACCTTCCTTGCAACAAAGGAAACCTTATTGATCTTCAAGCTTCACTAAAATGGAAGAAATAAGCTTATGAGTCGCTAAAATACTCAAGAACAAGATATGGGAGGGTAGGGTTTCTCTCAAGGATGATCTGGAGGCTAAGAATGGAAAGACCTAGGGTTTTTTTACCCTTTAAATAGGCGAAAATCCGAGAAAATGCCAACAACCCAGAGACCGGACGCGCCGCATCCAAAAAAAAGGGCGCCCCGCGTCCCTTCAACTTTTAGTTTTTCGTATTTCAGAAAAATTGCAACTTTTATTTCAAAACAGGATACATACAAGGAACTCAGATGTTACATAAAAGATATACCAAATCAACATATATGAAAACTTAAATAACGACATTCTAAAACCTATCACTACTTATGAGATAGGTGAAAGTTCAGGCTGCAATGTGAGCTCAAAAAAACCTAGACATAGTGGGAGTCTGGAGGATGAAGTTATGGATGCGAAAGAGATTGAGTCTCCTATTGTTCGGAGATCCACTAGATAATGAAGAACTCCAGTAAGGTATTATCCTTCAACAAACTACTTGTTACTAACTCGCAATGGTACTTGAATTATACCTTGAGAATGAAAGGCTCAATATAGTAGAAGAAGAATGTGGAAGATAAGTTGAGCTCACTTGATGATGCAAAATTGATCTCCCAAGAAGAACTTGGAGTTAGAGAAGAGAGTCTCCCCTGAACTTGTTTGGGAGACTCTTGGTGACACACAATTGCTATAATATTAACCAAATGGTTGTTACACTAATCTCCTACAATACATCAAGTAAAATGTCATTAAAAATGCAAATTAATTTGTGAGGATGCTTTTAAGTCCTCTGTTTTCTTCCAACATGTTATCAAAACCCGATAAAGCTTAGATTAAATCAAGTTGAATCAAAATATATTTCACCTTTAGTTTCCAATATAGAAGCTTTGTATTTCTATCTAACAATTGGAATGTCAAACCTCATAGTTTTCATACAAGCGGCGAAACCCTAAATATTAATATGTTAATCAAATCAATAAACCCACAAGAAAGCTCTATACCACTTGATAATAGAACAAAGTACTGAAATCGTCCCTATAGTTTGCAAAAACTTCACGTTTGGTCCCTATCTTTTGTTTTTGCACTCGGACCATTCCTATAGTTTGTTTTCGTTTTGCTTTTCGTCCCTGGAAGATGTAAAAATACTATTTTTCCCTTTGTATTTTTTTCAATTTTTTTATTATTTTATTTTCCATATTTTTTATTACAATTTCTATTATTTATAATTATAAGAAAACAAAATGGCCCATTGAAACCACACGTTCCCTAACCCTAGATACTAGAGCTAAAAGGGCACCACCCACCACCACCATTACCGGACCACCAACTCCGCCTACCTCTAGCCACAACTTCCTTCTCTAGCATGGTTGTTTCTTTAGTTCTTGATCTGCAAAGTCGGAGAAGCTTAAGCAGAAGACCACCACCGCTATTGAATCAGTCATTGTTGCCTTCCCCATCGTGGTTGTTTCTCGAGTTATCGATCTTCCATCGTTGCTATTTTCTATTTCCGATCGTGGTTGCTGGTAACTAGTGGTGGTTGGTGGTGAACACCACTACTAGAATCCTACAACCTTAAAGCTCAACCATATACATTACTGACGCCATCAACTAACAACACCGTTGGTTTTTGCTCAAGGTCTATGAATCGATTTGCACACCATCGAGTCCTCCACTTACCCCCTTTAGTCCCCGATCTGAAACCACTGGACACCCATTTCTAGGATCTAAAACCTTCGATTTGTGTTTGTGTTTTTTCATTTAAGTTTGGTTTTATAGTGATGGTGTTTGATGGAAGTGATGGTGGTGTTTGACTGATCGTTGGTGGTTTCCGGTGGTCACAGATGGTTGTCGGTGGTTTTGGTTTCTGGTGGTCACCACTAATGATTGCTAGTGGTTGTTGGTGGTCGTCTACATCTGGAATCCACTTTCGTCTACATCCGGAACCCACATAACCAAATTATCGAAAAACAAACTTTGTGTTTGATTTCCAGAATGATTTTTAAGAACACATTTTGATTTCAAGTTTTGTATATAGATTTTGATTTTGATTCTGTTTTGGTTTTGACTATAGATTTTGATTGTGATTATATAGGGTTTTTTATTTTGGTTCAATTTCTTTTGATTTTGGTGTGGTGACCGGAGATAAGGTTGAATCGGTGCTGTCGGATGTCAAATGTGGTGGTTGAACGGGGGTTGTCGGAGGTCTGTGGTGGTTGCCGGTGGCCGGTGGTAGTTGGATGTGGGAGTATGAGTGGGTCCCATCTCTATAAATCATTTAATTGATTACATAATAAACAAATACTAAAAAAATTGAAAAAAAATACAAAGGGCAAAATAGTGTTTTCATTTCTGCCAGGGACGAAAAATGAAACGAAAACAAACTATAGGGATGGTCCGAGCGCAAAACAAAAGATATGGACCAAACGCGAAATTTTTACAAACCACATGGACGATTTCTGTAATTTGTTCCTTGATAATACAAATAACAAAGAAAAATGCTTTTCCCGATTAGCAAAATTTACCAAAGATTTGTAAACCTATGTCAAAGCGTAAAATCAACCAATCTAAGGGGGTGTTTGGATAGGAAAAAAAAGGTGCTTATTGCTTATTCCCACAACAATAAGCTAAGTTTAAGTGTTTAGATAAAATCCTTAAAAATCAGCTTATTGTGTTAGAAATAAGCTAAATAAGCTAATTTTAATAAGCATCTCTCCATTGCTTATTGTTTATTGCTTATTCTCACCACCAATAAGCTAATAAACACCCCTAATATTTCAAATTATTTAATAATGCGGAATAACTTATCTAAACAAAGGAAATCATTAGTATATAACATGAATCAACAATAACAAGTAAAAAATATTAGAGACAACATACTGATATTAAAAAAACCCACTAGTGGAGAAGAACGATTCACAAATGAGGATTAACTTATAAAGTTTAAAGCATACAAAGAAATATGAAAAATACGAGTATTACTATTTAGTGCTAAAGTTGAAATAAAATTGAGAGAAAAATAAAAAGTTTCGTTCCTAGGTATCAATGCGCATTTGATATTTTAATCTAACATTCATCATCGTTGAAAGAAACTAATGAAAAGTTCATTCGATCTTTTAATATAACTTTTTGTGATAGCTATGGCTAATAAAGATTTATTTTAAGTAATAATGGTCCATTTACCTTTGGGTAAAAGTTATAATAAAGAGCTGATTTATTTATGAAAGGGATAGGGTTGTGATGTTAATCCACCACTCCATTAACTTTAGCTTTGTGTGAATATGTGGGATTTGGTGGGATTAAGACATCCATTTTTCTTTTTTCTTTTATGTTATATTTACACAAAAAATAATAATTATGTTCCATCACTTTCTGTTTTAGAGATAGAGATCATAAACAGGAACAATTCGATTCATATTTAACAATCACAAACATAAAAGAAAAAAAGTTATTATTAATTTGCAAGATTAAGCTATAAAGAATGTCACCATTTCACCATTCCAAATGTGTTTTCATCTTATCGTCATATTGTTGAATTAATGTATTTAAGCTCATAATTAAATTGATATAAACTTGTAATTGGAAACAAATTTCTTTTTTGGTCGCCCTTATAACTAGAAACAAATTAGAATGACATTTGTAGAGAGAGAAAATAATTTATTAATTTATTATATGATTAATAAATTAATTAGAAATAGATTAAATTAATTAAGAATTAATCAAAATTAATTTGGAATTAATTTGGGATCAACTAGAATTAATTGAGAATACAAATGTGAACTACAATTGTTCAATAGTTGAACAAAAGAAAGATTCTAGAAACCTCCATGAGGTGGACTGTTTTGAGATGTCTTTTAAGGCAATTTACAATGTTTCATTTGATTTAAGGAAAGTAGATAATCACTAGGATTTGAAATAATATTATTTTATGTTTAAATTTATGGTTTCTAGGGATTCCTTGGAGCTATATAAAGGGACACAGATCATTATAGTTCATTGTATGTTGTTTTAAATGTGAAGACATAGATCCTTATAGGTTGTATATACCTTTAATTGTTAAGTGTTATTCTTCTGTATGTACATGAATTTTGTAACCTATAAAACCCATCAGTTGTGTCAGAGTAATTGTCGAACATTGATTGTGCATGAGATGAATTGAAAAAAAAAGCGAGGAGGGCACACCATGCTTTTCGTGATTTTCGGTTTCTGCTTGTTTTTTCTGCCTTATCTGACTAGTAAGTTGTTTTTAGTAATTATTTGGTCTTGCTTTTGTTAAAAATTCAATTTTTAATTGTCTTATACGATTAAAAACCCTAATTTGAGTTTTAAGGAGAAAAACATGGAAATATAATTTTTTTGTTATAAGATAATTGAATGAATTATCTTCATGGATTTTAATATTTAATTTAATTAGTGTTAACCAAAAGATAAATATTAAAATCCATAATTAATTTAAATGATTTAATTAATTTAATTAATAGTTTTATTAAAAGATAAAGATAAATCAATAATTGGTTTAAAAGATTAATCAGTTAATAGTTAATTTAACATTAATTTTAAACCTTGAAGATTTTAAAATGTTTAAAATACACCATATACATATGTATAAGAACTTTAATACTATATGTATAACAAAAGTCAGTTGAATCTCCAATACGCCACATTCATGAAGTCATGTTATAAGAGAGGTATAAGGAAACGACCTATAAAATTATCGTTGAATGAGTGTCTTTTTCACTCATCGCTTCTTTTTGCGGTGGAGGGTTGTTAGCCGAACGGATTTGATAGAACATAAAAAGATTAAAAGTATAATAATAAAGTACTAGAACATTCTTCAAAAATCTCACTCTGGTTACTTTAGAAAAAATGTGAAATGTATGTTAATCCATGAAAACGCACATCATTTCTTTGTTAAGTCGTTAGTGGAGCGTGTGTGGTTAACCAACACACTAATATGGGATAACAAAGTGGAAATGATGGCACATAATCGATTTTATGATTGTTGATGGGGCGTGAATGGTTTACCAGCACATAAATGTGAGATCATAAATGACTTTGAGTATGTCATGCGTGTTTGCATGGTTATTCACATCTTTTTTGTGATCATCGGTATCACAAACACAAATGGAAGAGCATAATCTGAGATTAAACATGTCATTGATAAGATTCAATGAATCTCAAAAGATCTAGGAATTTCATATTAGATTGAAATTGGAATTGTGCCTACCTAAATAATTTGTAATCAGATTATGTCATCACTCTTCTCATTTCGAATTGTATTTAGGATCCTAGCCTTGAATATTAATTTGGGTTAAAATATTAAGGACATACATCAACTAACTAAAATTGTCTCTCTCATTTAAAAGATGTCTGGAAATGGTGAAATTTCTACTACTCAAAACTCTACTCCAAATTCAAACTTCACTCTCTTATCGATTCTGTCAAAGGAAAAGCTCACTGGTCCAAACTTCATCGACTAGATGAGAAACTTGAAGATGACTCTTTGTTAGAGAACAAGAGTATGTTCTCGATAACCCCTTCATGAGATTGATGAATTGACTGCTACTTCTGAGGAATTAGCTCTTCATAAAAAAACATATTGACGATGCCACTAAGGGCGCTTGCATCATGGTTGCAACCATGGTACCTGAGCTAAAAAAGTTCTATGAGGACTACTGGTCGTACGAAATGATCTTGGATCTTGCTGAAAAGTTTCACAAGAAGGAAAGACAAGAACACTATGAGGTCGTCAAGTCCCTAATTGTGTATAAGCTAAAGGAAAGAGAATATGTATGCGCTCATGTGCAAAAAGATACAGATGTATGTGGAAAGGTTGGAGAAACTCAATGTGAAATTTGATAAGGAGTTGGCCATTGACATGGTCCTTAAGTCCCTACTTTCTAGTTATGATCAGTTCACTTTGACCTATCATTTGAACAGCACAGAGACAACATTGACCCAACTCCATAACTTGTTGCAAACTGCTAAATCGAGGATGAAAAAGTATCATGTCCCTACTGTGACAAGTGTTCCTGTCCTGGCCATCAATCATGGTAAAGGAACTAAAAGAAAGGAAAACGCCCAACCCAATTGGAAAAAGGAAAGCCCATTCTGGAGCGTTCAATAGCGGGTAAAAGGGGAAAACCACTTATGATATTCCTGTTGTTAGTGATCCGAAGGAGGACACCTGCTTTCACTGCAATGAAAATGGGCATTGGAAGAGAAGCTGCCCAAAATACCTTCAAGGTTTGAAAGAAGGAAATACCAAGCCTTCTTCAGGTATTTACACTATCCAAATCAATAACACGTAACTTTCTCATTCATGGGTCCTTGATACAGGATGTGGTTTCCACATTTGTTTTGATTTGCAGGGTTTAAGAGAAAGTGAGGAACTGGAGCATAGAAGATTGAACCTGGTCATGGGGAATACTTCACATGTTACCAAGATTGGGACTTATGGACTTGTGATTAATGGTGGTGTTATAGTTGATTTAGGTAATTTTTGTTATGTTTCATATATGACTAGAAATATTATTTCATTTCATGCATTATTTAGACAAGGATATCGTTTTACATTTGATAATGACAATGGTTCTATTTTGGTTTATAAAAATGGTTTTTTATGTCCAAAGCTTTTCCTTGTAATGGCGTGTATGAAACTATCCTATGTGTTGATAACATAAGCAATATATTAAATCCTCTAATGATGTAGAAAAAGTATACTTGTGGCATTATCATCTTGGTCATATAATGTGACATCCCCATTTTTCACGGCAAGAAAAGACCGATTTGTTTATGCTTTATTTGACAATAAGAGTATACTTTTGAAGAAATATGTTGCGGAATTTGTTCCCAGAAAAACATGATAATAATATTATCAAAGCATTTCCGAAGAAATGTATTTTGTTTATATTAAAACTTTAGGATGTCATCGTCAATACAGACACATAAGCATAAACAGACCTGTCATTCATTTACACTACTAATTTACATCTCCTTTAATCTCTTAGTGTAATGTAGCTTTGTATCAACACCAGTGATTCAGATAAACTGAGTGGGTCGGGTTGAGAAACCTGGTGAGTACATAGGGTTTTCAACCCACAATAATAAAGTTATTATGCTTCATCATCAAACAATTATCCCAATTACCCATCCCCATTATCTTCTTTATTTCTTAAGGATCTACCCTAAGAATCATCTATCATTCACTCATTCATTCCTAAGGATTGTCTTAAGGAATAGGCACGAAGTCCATTGTTGCCAAGGTTTGTATAACAGACACTAAGTCCATAGTTGCCGATGTTATTTGTTAGGCAGTAAGTCTATAGCTGTCAGGGTTTATCTCTTTTATTGACAGTATTATTAAGGAGTCCACCCATAATACATGTCAATGGGTTTTTTAGAGAACATCTGATGAACATATCGTTCACAACACCTACAGGTTGCGAGCCTGCTAATGTTCCACTAGACTGTCTAGAATAGTTTGTGGTTGTCATATATACTCTGCTAGATGACTGGGCCATCGCTTGGGTCATCTCTTGGGTCATCGCTTCTCATCATCTTTCACCTCTCATCATCTATATCATCTTTCATCTCTCATAATTCATCTCATCTTTCATCTCTCATCTCATCTCATATTCAATCTACCTATCTTTACCCATCATAATTATATGTATAAAATACGTATATAGTTTAAATCGAATAAAACAAGTATATTTTGTTCATCCAACATAGATATCAAGAACACATATAATATGAACACATAGCACGTAATTTATATTAAATACTGCATATCTATGTGTAAGATGAAAGTAACTATGCACTCACTTGTTAAAGTGATGATTCCAAACTCGGGCAGCGCTTCGCTTCTAACAAATCTATTTTCCTTCGGTGAAACCTAGTATCTTTACCGCTAGGTTTTAGTCTAATATTTATAGCGAATATTTACGAGAGACATTGTTTTATAATTGTTAAATAATACTTTTCAACCACTATGACAGAGGCCATACATGAAAACCGGAGGACAGGACCATTTTGACATTATAGCACTTCTGAAATCCAACAACCCTATACGACCCTTCAAACCAGATTCCCCGTACCGCGAGTAGTTAAAAGATATTATAATAACACTTTGTATATTATATTTTATAATAAATTTATTGTTTATAAGTTCATAATAATGATATTGAACTTAAACATAAGCTATACTTAAAGTAGGGTAAGCATAACTCACTTACCGGGAGGTTTGGCTGGGAACCGGGCTCTGCGGGGGCAGAACTTCCAAGCCGAAAAGCTCTTCTTCTCGGAGCCTTCTGGCGCTCCGGGACTCGCCTCTTAGCACTTGGGAAGTACTAAGGGTTGGGAGAGGTTTAGAGAGAATTTAGAGAGAGAGAGATGGGATAAGGTCTGAGGAATTGGAGTGAGCCTCGCATGGTATTTATATCTTCGGTTACGTTGGGCTTTCCTCGGAGGTACGCTGCACGTACGAGGGGGCACGTGTCGCCTCCGGATGCAAGGCCCTGGTGTGCAAACAAGGGTCCAGATTCGGCCACGTCACCTTCTTCGCATCAGCACCCTCCCGAATTCTAAATTCCGTAATTTTTACATACGAGCTCCATTTTTGACATTCTTTATATCCATGCGTAGGTGGTGACGTACTCTACAACTTTCGGTTAGACTCCGTCGGCTAATTTTGACTTTTATATATATTTTAACAGGCATGGACAGGTAAAGTCCGTTAAAAATTCATAACTTTGTCATCCGACGTCCGTTTTTGTATGTCTTTATATAGTTGAGTTCTTATTAACGAGATCTTCAATTCTAGTTTAGATTGTGTCGGCTAAATCGGTCGATCTAAAATTCCAATTCTGGGCTGTGTACCACTATGCTAAATCTTGGAAAAATCATAACTTCTTCATACGAAGTCAGATTTGGACGTTCTTTTTATGCACGCTCTCGGTTTAACATATACTACGACTTTTGTTCAGATCGCTAAGGCTAAAAAGTATTTTATTGCAAACTCATTTCTTTTACGATTCCCGGTGTCGTGTCAGTTTTGTCGTTAAACTTCGACAGGTCATAACTTCTTTGTTATAACTCGGATTTCGGCGTTCTTTATATGTACAGAACCCTTGTGACATATACTATAACTTGATTAAGACTATTTATTCTAAATAATCTTCTATCGAAATGTCATTTTTGACGCTTATTGTCTATGAATTGACTAGCCTGAATCTGTGGGCGTTACAATTATCTCCCCCTTAGGATGATTACGTCCCAGAATCATCAACAAAACAGGGCTTGTATAATGACTCCATACATTATCTCTTCATCCTAAGTAATAACCGTAACTTCTATGTTCCTTCGAATGAGTATCTAACTCTTGGACTTCTTAACTGCAGGCGGTGCTCAATCTTGCACCCGCTCTTCACACTATGTTAGACTTTCAGTTGTAACCTTCGAGTTACAATCTCGATCCTTATTGGAGACTCCTGCTCCTTCTTATATAGACTTTACTTTGATTATCGTAACAGATTGATGGGTCATGTTCTAATGACCTCTCATCATATGATGCAATGCTTACACTCAGGTCTTTTTGAGTCAGATTCCATAATGGAAGACACCTGCCTTCATGTTCTAATGTGATATAATCACATTCTATCATGTAGCACTTCTAGCTATAAGCTTCTGACTTTAACAATGATCGCGATACTTCTATTGATCGCTTCGATTATCTTTCACTTCAATCTTCTGGCTTAAGTCGGATGTTGCATCGAACTTGGTTCTCTGAACCACGTAACATACTCATCTTAGTCGGACTCGATTTGATATGACACTAGGGTTGGAATAACAATCATCTTCTCTGTCATTACCGAAACAATGGTAATGACAGACATGAACAAAATCAATTACTAACGCCTTGGTAACCTTGTGACTTTCCCTGATCCAAGTGTGAGTCCTCTGCTTCTGGTAGTATATGTAACGCCCGAAGATCCGTGCTAGTGAATTTAGAGACAATAAGTGTCAAAAATGACTTTTTAATAGAAGATTATTTAGAATGAATAATCTTAACCAAGTCATAGTATATGTTACAAGGGTTCCGTACATATACAGAATGCCGAAATCCGAGTTATAACGAAGAAGTTATGGCCCGTCGAAGTTTTACGGCAAAACCGGCACGGCACCGGGAGACGTAAATAGTGAATTTACGATAGAGGACTTTTTGGCCTTAGTAATCTAAACGAAAGTCGTAGAATATGTTAAACCGAGAGCGTCCATAAAAAGAACGCCCAAATCTGACTTCGTATGAGGAAGTTATAAATTTTCTAAGATTTGGCATAGTAGTGCACGGCCCGAAACTCAAATTTTAGATCGAGCGGTTTTTGGCCTACGCGACCTAAAGGAGAATTGAAGATCTCATTAATAGGAACTCAACGGTAAAAAGACAGAAGAAAACGGAGTCCGTATGTAGAAGTTATGAATTTTACGCGGACATTTAACAGTATAATCTCCTCGTACTGTTAAATTTAAGATCGGTCGAGAATTAGCCGACGGAGTCAAAATGAAAGTTGTAGATCTTATTTTTACCTACGCGTGGATATAAAGAACGTCAAAAACGGAGGTCGTATGTGAAAGTTACGGATTTTAGAAGTCGGAAGTGTGCTGTGCGAAAATGGGTGATGTGGCACAATCTTGGCCATTGCTTTCTCCCCAAGTCTTGCCACTAGATGGTGACATGTGGCACCAAGTTCAGCCATTTTTCACCCTATAAATAGAACCTCTCACACCCTCATTTTCTTCACACCTTTCCCATTCTTTCTTCTCTTTACTCTCACTCTAGAACCTCTCTCTAGCCCCGAAACCCCCCGAAAAGCCTAGGGAACCTCCCTAGCACGAGGCGAAAGCCCCGAAGTGCTCGACGGCTCCGAGAAGAAGAGCTTTTCGGCTCGGGAACGCTGCTCCAAGCAAAGCCCGGTTTTCTATAAAACCCGCTGTAAGTGAGCTACGCCTACGCTATTTTTAATATAACTTTTATTTAATTATAGTATCGTTATTACGAACTTATAATAAGTACTTGGGCTATTATTATGGGTTATATAAGTATTGTTTAACGCTTATATAATAGTAATAATAGCTAGACTATTAATTAGTCTTTGTGAATAATAGACTAAACTCTAGTGGTAATAATACTAGGTTTCGTCGAAGGAAATTGTTTTTTTAAGAAGCGAAGCGCTGTCTGAGTTCGGAATCACCACCTTTTCAAGTGAGTGCATAGTTACTTTCATCTTACACATAGATATGAAGTATTTTATATAAATTACGTGGTATGTGTGCATATTATTTGAATACTTGCTTTTTATGCTGGATGAACAATTTTATACATGTTTTAAATAATTTAAAATGTATATGTATTTTATATCTACGAATATGTTGGGTAAAACATGGGTAGATGAATGATGAGAGATGAAAGATGATATGAGTGAACATTGGCAGCTATAGACTTAGTGTCTAACAAATAACATCGACAGCTATGGACTTAGTGCCTATAGAATAAACATTGGTAGCTATGCACTTAGTACCTGTTAAATAAACGTTGGTAGCTATGGATTTAGTACCTATTAGCTGAACATCGGTAGCTATGGATTTAGTACCCGATGAATGAACTTTAGCAGCTATGGAATTAGTGCTTTACGAACAAGCATTGGCAGCTATGGACTTAGTGCCTATCATATAAACCCAGGAAGCAATGGGCTTCGAAATGAACGAATGCAGGATAGATGATTCTTAGGGTAGATCCTTAAGAGTAAGGAAGATAATGGAGATGGGTAATTGGGTTGATTGTTTGATGTTTAAACATAATAATTAAATTATTGTGGGTTGAAAACCCTATGTACTCACCAGGTTTCCCAACCTGACCCACTCAAGCTTATTTGTATCACAGGTGTCGATATGAAGCTACTTTACACTGAGGGATTTAAAAGAGATGTAGATCACTAGTGTAAATGAATGTAAGTTCTGTTTATGCTTATGTTTCTGTATTGACGATGACATCCCAAATGTTTTAAAATGGATAAAAATACATTTCTTCGGAAATGCTTTGATAACGTATTTATCATGTTTTTCTGGGAACAAATTCCGCAACATTTTTATTAAAAGAGGTACTCTGATTTTTATAAAGCATAAACAAAATCGGTTTTTTCTGGCCGTGAAAAATGGGGATGTCACAGTTGGTATCAGAGCATTAGTTTAAGCGAACTAGGAATAAGGATTTATTTCTAGACTTAAACTTAGAATGCTAAGCGATGATCGTGAGGAGTGTGTCTAATATATTTTAGGAAGTACACCTGAATAGACACAAGCACTAGCTTAATTAGGGAAGATGCCTAAAATGCTTTTATGTGCTAAATGATTTGTGATGCTTTATGCTATCGTTTGATCGGATCTATGGTCTGTTGCCGACCAGATCTGGAAATTTTATGTGCTCAGGTTTCTAAACGTTTAATTACGATATTAGAACTGGCATGTAACTTTTTGGAGTAATACGGAGGAATACGCGTCTAAATCTTCCTCTATCTATATTCTCGTCTCGATAGACCGAATGCCTGCTTTGGTGTATAGAATGTCATGATAAGGACTCATAGCAGACTAAGCAAATGGAGGAAATGAGAAGGCTTACGATACTAAATGGTACCTATCGGAAGATATCGTAAGAGTGATATCTTACCTTTAGAATGCATCCAATAAATAATACGTCTAGTACGGGAGAAGTACACTTTCGATTAGCAGAAAGAAAGATTTTTGGTAGAATCCATGAAGTTATCCCATCGTCTGACATTTCCATCACCAATCGAGTTGAAGCAGAATTGATGATTGAAGATACGCATGGAAGAAGTCGTAGTAGAGTCTAGGGAAAATTATATGATTGTTTGGACACATTTGTATGTGTTAAAATTGTTTTTGTGATAATGACTTGGAGAATTGCGAGACAATACTTGGGACGAGTATGAGTAGGTGTGAATGGTAGTAGAGGCCTATACTACCGGAAGCACAGGACTCACGCTTGGATCAGGGAAAGTCACAAGGTTACCAAGGAGCTAGTAATTGATTTCGTTTTATTCAAGTATGTCGTTACCATCGTTTCGGTAATGACTATGAAGATGATTGTTATTCCGACCCTAGTGGTCATATCAAATTGAGTCCGACTACGCTGAGTATGTTATGTGGTTTAAAGAATCAAGTTCGATGTAGCATCTGACTTAAGACGGAAGATTGAAATAAAAATAGATCAGTAGAGGTATCGCGAAAAGTTGCTTGTAGCTAGAAATGCTACCTTTTAAGATGAGATTAGAACATGAACGAAAGTATAGTCTGTTCTGGAAGACTCTAAGAGACCTGAGTCTAAGCGTGGGAACATACGATGATAAGTCATTAGAATATGACACATCGGTCCATTTTAGTAATAAAATAACTTATCTTAAGTTTGTTAAGAAGAAGAAGCAGTCTCCAGTAAGGACCGAGATTGTGACTTGAAGGTCATAATTTGGAGTCTAATGTGAGATAGGGAGCAAGTGCAAGATCGAGCACCGCCTGCAATCAGGAAGTCTTAGAGTTAGATATTCGTTCGAAGAAACATCAAAGTTACGGTTATTACTTAGGATGAAGAGATAACGTATGGAGTCATCATGTGAGCCCTGTTTCGTTGATGATTCCGGGACGTAATCATCCTAAGGGGGAGATAATTGTAACGCCCGTAGATCCGGGCTACTCAATTTCGAGACGATAAGTGTCAAAAATGACTTTTTAATAGAAGATTATTTAGAATGAATAATCTTAACCAAGTCATAGTATATGTTACAAGGGTTCCGTACATATACAGAATGCCGAAATCCGAGTTATAACGAAGAAGTTATGGCCCGTCGAAATTTTACGGCAAAACCGGCACGGCACCGGGAGACGTAAATAGTGAATTTACGATAGAGGACTTTTTGGCCTTAGTAATCTAAACAAAAGTCGTAGAATATGTTAAACCGAGAGCGTCCATAAAAAGAACGCCCAAATCTGACTTCGTATGAGGAAGTTATGAATTTTCTAAGATTTGGCATAGCAGTGCACGGCCCGAAACTCGAATTTTAGATCGAGCGGTTTTTGGCCTACGTGACCTAAAGGAGACATGAAGATCTCATTAATAGGAACTCAACGGTAAAAAGACAGACGAAAACAGAGTCCGTATGTAGAAGTTATGAATTTTACGCGGACATTTAACAGTATAATCTCCTCGTACTGTTAAATTTAAGATCGGTCGAGAATTAGCCGACGGAGTCAAAATGAAAGTTGTAGATCTTATTTTTACCTACGCGTGGATATAAAGAACGTCAAAAACGGAGGTCGTATGTGAAAGTTACGGATTTTAGAAGTCGGAAGTGTGCTGTGCGAAAATGGATGATGTGGCACAATCTTGGCCATTGCTTTCTCCCCAAGTCTTGCCACTAGATGGTGACATGTGGCACCAAGTTCAGCCATTTTTCACCCTATAAATAGAACATCTCTCACCCTCATTTTCTTCACACCTTTCCCATTCTTTCTTCTCTTTACTCTCACTCTAGAACCTCTCTCTAGCCCCGAAACCCCCCGAAAAGCCTAGGGAACCTCCCTAGCACGAGGCGGAAGCCCCGAAAAGCCTAGGGAACGCTGCTCCAAGCAAAGCCCGGTTTTCTATAAAACCCGCTGTAAGTGAGCTACGCCTACGCTATTTTTAATATAGCTTTTATTTAATTATAGTAACGTTATTAGGAACTTATAATAAGTACTCGGGCTATTATTATGGGTTATATAACTATTGTTTAACGCTTATATAATAGTAATAATAGCTAGACTATTAATTAGTCTTGGCGAATAATAGACTAAACTCTAGTGGTAATAATACTAGGTTTCGTCGAAGGAAATTGTTTTTTTAAGAAGCGAAGCGCTGTCTGAGTTCGGAATCACCACCTTTTCAAGTGAGTGCATAGTTACTTTCATCTTACACATAGATATGAAGTATTTTATATAAATTACGTGGTATGTGTGCATATTATTTGAATACTTGCTTTCTATGCTGGATGAACAATTTTATACATGTTTTAAATAATTTAAAATGTATATGTATTTTATATCTATGAATATGTTGGGTAAAACATGGGTAGATGAATGATGAGAGATGAAAGATGATACGAGTGAACATTGGCAGCTATAGACTTAGTGGCTAACAAATAACATCGGCAGCTATGGACTTAGTGCCTATAGAATAAACATTGGTAGCTATGCACTTAGTACCTGTTAAATAAACGTTGGTAGCTATGGATTTAGTACCTATTAGCTGAACACCGGTAGCTATGGATTTAGTACCCGATGAATGAACTTTAGCAGCTATGGAATTAGTGCTTTACGAACAAGCATTGGCAGCTATGGACTTAGTGTCTATCATATAAACCCAGGAAGCAATGGGCTTCGAAATGAACGAATGCAGGATAGATGATTCTTAGGGTAGATCCTTAAGAGTAAGGAAGATAATGGGGATGGGTAATTGGGTTGATTGTTTGATGTTTAAACATAATAATTAAATTATTGTGGGTTGAAAACCCTATGTACTCACCAGGTTTCCCAACCTGACCCACTCAAGCTTATTTGTATCACAGGTGTCGATATGAAGCTACTTTACACTGAGGGATTTAAAAGAGATGTAGATCACTAGTGTAAATGAATGTAAGTTCTGTTTATGCTTATGTTTCTGTATTGACGATGACATCCCAAATGTTTTAAAATGGATAAAAATACATTTCTTCGGAAATGCTTTGATAACGTATTTATCATGTTTTTCTGGGAACAAATTCCGCAACATTTTTATTAAAAGAGGTACTCTGATTTTTATAAAGCATAAACAAAATCGGTTTTTTCTGGCCGTGAAAAATGGGGATGTCACAGTTGGTATCAGAGCATTAGTTTAAGCGAACTAGGAATAAGGATTTATTTCTAGACTTAAACTTAGAATGCTAAGCGATGATCGTGAGGAGTGTGTCTAATATATTTTAGGAAGTACACCTGAATAGACACAAGCACTAGCTTAATTAGGGAAGATGCCTAAAATGCTTTTATGTGCTAAATGATTTGTGATGCTTTATGCTATCGTTTGATCGGATCTATGGTCTGTTGCCGACCAGATCTGGAAATTTTATGTGCTCAGGTTTCTAAACGTTTAATTACGATATTAGAACTGGCATGTAACTTTTTGGAGTAATACGGAGGAATACGCGTCTAAATCTTCCTCTATCTATATTCTCGTCTCGATAGACCGAATGCCTGCTTTGGTGTATAGAATGTCATGATAAGGACTCATAGCAGACTAAGCAAATGGAGGAAATGAGAAGGCTTACGATACTAAATGGTACCTATCGGAAGATATCGTAAGAGTGATATCTTACCTTTAGAATGCATCCAATAAATAATACGTCTAGTACGGGAGAAGTACACTTTCGATTAGCAGAAAGAAAGATTTTTGGTAGAATCCATGAAGTTATCCCATCGTCTGACATTTCCATCACCAACCGAGTTGAAGCAGAATTGATGATTGAAGATACGCATGGAAGAAGTCGTAGTAGAGTCTAGGGAAAATTATATGATTGTTTGGACACATTTGTATGTGTTAAAATTGTTTTTGTGATAATGACTTGGAGAATTGCGAGACAATACTTGGGACGAGTATGAGTAGGTGTGAATGGTAGTAGAGGCCTATACTACCGGAAGCACAGGACTCACGCTTGGATCAGGGAAAGTCACAAGGTTACCAAGGAGCTAGTAATTGATTTTGTTTTATTCAAGTATGTCGTTACCATCGTTTCGGTAATGACTATGAAGATGATTGTTATTCCGACCCTAGTGGTCATATCAAATTGAGTCCGACTACGCTGAGTATGTTATGTGGTTTAGAGAATCAAGTTCGATGTAGCATCTGACTTAAGACGGAAGATTGAAATAAAAATAGATCAGTAGAGGTATCGTGAAAAGTTGCTTGTAGCTAGAAATGCTACCTTTTAAGATGAGATTAGAACATGAACGAAAGCATAGTCTGTTCTGGAAGACTCTAAGAGACCTGAGTCTAAGCGTGGGAACATACGATGATAAGTCATTAGAATATGACACATCGGTCCATTTTAGTAATAAAATAACTTATCTTAAGTTTGTTAAGAAGAAGAAGCAGTCTCCAGTAAGGACCGAGATTGTGACTTGAAGGTCATAATTTGGAGTCTAATGTGAGATAGGGAGCAAGTGCAAGATCGAGCACCGCCTGCAATCAGGAAGTCTTAGAGTTAGATATTCGTTCGAAGAAACATCAAAGTTACGGTTATTACTTAGGATGAAGAGATAACGTATGGAGTCATCATGTGAGCCCTGTTTCGTTGATGATTCCGGGATGTAATCATCCTAAGGGGGAGATAATTGTAACGCCCGTAGATCCGGGCTACTCAATTTCGAGACGATAAGTGTCAAAAATGACTTTTTAATAGAAGATTATTTAGAATGAATAATCTTAACCAAGTCATAGTATATGTTACAAGGGTTCCGTACATATACAGAATGCCGAAATCCGAGTTATAACGAAGAAGTTATGGCCCGTCGAAATTTTACGGCAAAACCGGCACGGCACCGGGAGACGTAAATAGTGAATTTACGATAGAGGACTTTTTGGCCTTAGTAATCTAAACAAAAGTCGTAGAATATGTTAAACCGAGAGCGTCCATAAAAAGAACGCCCAAATCTGACTTCGTATGAGGAAGTTATGAATTTTCTAAGATTTGGCATAGCAGTGCACGGCCCGAAACTCGAATTTTAGATCGAGCGGTTTTTGGCCTACGTGACCTAAAGGAGACATGAAGATCTCATTAATAGGAACTCAACGGTAAAAAGACAGACGAAAACGGAGTCCGTATGTAGAAGTTATGAATTTTACGCGGACATTTAACAGTATAATCTCCTCGTACTGTTAAATTTAAGATCGGTCGAGAATTAGCCGACGGAGTCAAAATGAAAGTTGTAGATCTTATTTTTACCTACGCGTGGATATAAAGAACGTCAAAAACGGAGGTCGTATGTGAAAGTTACGGATTTTAGAAGTCGGAAGTGTGCTGTGCGAAAATGGATGATGTGGCACAATCTTGGTCATTGCTTTCTCCCCAAGTCTTGCCACTAGATGGTGACATGTGGCACCAAGTTCAGCCATTTTTCACCCTATAAATAGAACATCTCTCACCCTCATTTTCTTCACACCTTTCCCATTCTTTCTTCTCTTTACTCTCACTCTAGAACCTCTCTCTAGCCCCGAAACCCCCCGAAAAGCCTAGGGAACCTCCCTAGCACGAGGCGGAAGCCCCGAAAAGCCTAGGGAACGCTGCCCCAAGCAAAGCCCGGTTTTCTATAAAACCCGCTGTAAGTGAGCTACGCCTACGCTATTTTTAATATAGCTTTTATTTAATTATAGTAACGTTATTAGGAACTTATAATAAGTACTCGGGCTATTATTATGGGTTATATAACTATTGTTTAACGCTTATATAATAGTAATAATAGCTAGACTATTAATTAGTCTTGGCGAATAATAGACTAAACTCTAGTGGTAATAATACTAGGTTTCGTCGAAGGAAATTGTTTTTTTAAGAAGCGAAGCGCTGTCTGAGTTCGGAATCACCACATTTTCAAGTGAGTGCATAGTTACTTTCATCTTACATATAGATATGAAGTATTTTATATAAATTACGTGGTATGTGTGCATATTATTTGAATACTTGCTTTCTATGCTGGATGAACAATTTTATACATGTTTTAAATAATTTAAAATGTATATGTATTTTATATCTACGAATATGTTGGGTAAAACATGGGTAGATGAATGATGAGAGATGAAAGATGATATGAGTGAACATTGGCAGCTATAGACTTAGTGCCTAACAAATAACATCGGCAGCTATGGACTTAGTGCCTATAGAATAAACATTGGTAGCTATGGACTTAGTACCTGTTAAATAAACGTTGGTAGCTATGGATTTAGTACCTATTAGCTGAACACCGGTAGCTATGGATTTAGTACCCGATGAATGAACTTTAGCAGCTATGGAATTAGTGCTTTACGAACAAGCATTGGCAGCTATGGACTTAGTGCCTATCATATAAACCCAGGAAGCAATGGGCTTCGAAATGAACGAATGCAGGATAGATGATTCTTAGGGTAGATCCTTAAGAGTAAGGAAGATAATGGGGATGGGTAATTGGGTTGATTGTTTGATGTTTAAACATAATAATTAAATTATTGTGGGTTGAAAACCTTATGTACTCACCAGGTTTCCCAACCTGACCCACTCAAGCTTATTTGTATTACAGGTGTCGATATGAAGCTACTTTACACTGAGGGATTTAAAAGAGATGTAGATCACTAGTGTAAATGAATGTAAGTTCTGTTTATGCTTATGTTTCTGTATGACGATGACATCCCAAATGTTTTAAAATAGATAAAAATATATTTCTTCGGAAATGCTTTGATAACGTATTTATCATGTTTTTCTGGGAAGAAATTCCGCAACATTTTTATTAAAAGAGGTACTCTGATTTTTATAAAGCATAAACAAACTCGGTCTTTTCTGGCCGTGAAAAATGGGGATGTCACAGTATAGGCCTCTACTACCATTCACATCTTCTCATACTCATCCCAAGTATTGTTTCTCAATTCTCCAAGTCACCATACAAGAATTTCACATAGTCATTTAACACATCGGATAACATAACCAAGATTTATATTATTTCTTGAAACGATTACATAGATGTGCAAGTTCAATCTATACTATGCCTCTAATAGGCTACACCACATGATACTATCTGCATGGTTACTTCATATCTTGATCTTCGGATATAAAGTCCTCACTCCTGATTCCTTGCATTGTCACTTGCTTCGTCGAGGATCATCTGGAATGCTCTTGCCTTTGGCTTTGGCGGTGCATTTGGCCTTGTTGCTTCATTTTTCTTCAAGCAGTCCCTAGAAATATGTCCTTCTTCGTTACATCTGAAACACACCTTCTTGTTGAATGTGCACTCATTGGCGTAATGCCCAGACTTTCCACACTTGAAACATGTCACCTCCTCATCACATTTTCCAAAGTGTTTCTTCTTGCACTTATTGCACCATCTTGCTTCACCTCCTCCTCCTCCGAACTTCTTCGAACTTCTTCGAACCAGACTTCTAGAATTTGCTCTTCTCGTTGGACCTTGAAGATCCTTCAAACTTTTTCTTCTCGCCAACTTCAACCTTGTTGGAGGATCTACTCTTGATCATCTCCTCAACAGACTTAGCAGCCCAAATAGCCGCCTCAAGAGTAGGTGGCTAGCGTACTGGCACAACATACTCCCATGGTAGTCCCTTCGTATACTTATCAACATTCGTTAGTTCGTCAGGGACGATGTGCAAAGCAAACTCCATCTTGTCTGTGAAAGCATTGGTATACTCGTCAATGGACATGTTGCCCTTCTTCAATGTCAGAAACTGGTTTTCTAGTTCTAGCATGTTTTGGGCTGAGCAGAACTTGTGTTTAAAGAGGACCAAGAACTATGTCCATGTCATTTGTAGTGGCTCATTGGGGCTTATGGTCTTCCCCAAGGTGTTCCACCAGCGAACAGCACCACCTCTAATCTGACACACTGCATAAGTGGTTTGTAGCTTGCCCTTGCAACCACACGTTATGAAAGCTAGCTCCATTTCAGAGATCCGGTCCATAACTCCGATTGGTTTTTCTTTCCCAGTAAAATTTGATGGTTTTCAAGTTGTGAAGTCTTTGTACTTGCATCCATTTCTTTCAATCCCTTCATCTTGGTTATTTCTTCTAACCACTGGCGGTTCATCTTGGCCAACGGTTCTACTAAAGTTTCCTTCTTCTGACTGACCTTCATTCAGTCCAGGCTGTTCAACAGGCACAGTAGGTTCATCCCTATTCTGTTGAAGTAGACGCCTTGTCTCTTCCATCTGACGATCCAACATCATTGGAATCATTGCTTGTACTCCTGCCATAGTGATTGGCTCGGGTGCAGACGCTACTTCTAGTGCACGCTCAATCACAGGTCGTTGATTAGCGTTAGCATTTCCATTAGCATTTCCAAATCCGCTTCAAGTTCCCACCATGTCGATCTATGCACCAAATCAGACGTTCGGTGTGCAGTGATGAGATAGGGAAAGCTTTATTTACAATTGACGTATAAATCTCCATATCATTTCGAAAAGTTACATTTCAGTTCTAATACTGTATTTAAACGTTTAGAAATCTAAACACATAAATTTTCCAGATCCATTTTGCAACAGAAAATACATCCAATCAAATAATGGCATCATAAAGCATCACAGATCATTTAGCACATAAAAGCATTTTAGGCATTTTCCCTAATTAAGCTAGTGGTTGTGTCTATTCAGGTGTACTTCCTAAAAAAATATATTAGACACACTCCTCACGATCATCGCTTAGCATTCTAAGTTTAAGTCTAGAAATAAATCATTATTCCTAGTTCGCTTAAACTAATGTTTTGATACCAACTATGAAATCCCCATTTTTCACGGCCAGAAAAGACCGATTTGTTTATGTTTTATTTGAAAATCAGAGTATACTTTTGAAGAAATATGTTGCGGAATTTGTTCCCAGAAAAACATGATAATAATATTATCAAAGCATTTCCGAAGAAATGTATTTTGTTTATATTAAAACTTTGGGATGTCATCGTCAATACAGAAACATAAGCATAAATAGACCTTACATTCATTTACACTAGTGATTTACATCTCCTTTAATCTCTCAGTGTAATGTAGGTTTGTATCGACACCTGTGATTCAAATAAACTGAGTGGGTCAGGTTGGGAAACCTGGTGAGTACATAGGGTTTTCAACCCACAATAATAAAGTTATTATGTTTCTTCATCAAACAATTATCCCAATTATCCATCCTCATTATCTTCTTTATTTCTTAAGGATCTACCCTAAGAATCATCTATCATTCACTCATTCATTCTTAAGGAATTGACACGATGTCCATCGTTTCCAAGGTTTTTATAACAGGCACTAAGTCCATAGCTGCCGATGTTATTTGTTAGGAACTAAGTCCATAGCTGTCAGGGTTTATCTCTTTTATTGACGGTATTATTTTAGGGAGTCCACCCACAATACATGTCAATGGGTTTTTTATAGTACATCTGATGAGCATATCGTTCACAACACCTACAGGTTGCGAGCCTGCTTTTGTTCCACTGGACTGTCTAGAATAGTCTGTGGTTGTCATCTATACTCTGCCAGATGACTGGGCCATCGCTTGGGTCATCACTTCTCATCATCTTTCACCTCTCATCATTTATATCATCTTTCATCTCTCATCTTTCATCTCTCATCTCATCTCATATTTAATCTACCCATCTTTACCCATCATAATTATAGGTATAAAATACGCGTACAGTTTAAATCGAATAAAACATGTATATTTTGTTCATCCAGCATAGATATCAAGAACACAGATAATATGCACACATAGCATGTAATTTATATTGAATAATTCATATCTATGTATAAGATGAAAGTAACTATGCACTCACTTGTTAAAGTGATGATTCCAAACTCGGGCAGCGCTTCGCTTCTAACAATTCTATTTTCCTTCGGCGAAACCTAGTATCATTACCGCTAGGTTTTAGTCTAATATTTATAGCTACTATTTATGAGCGACATTGTATTATAAGTGTTAAACAATACTTTTCAACCACTATGTACAGACAGTGGCCAGACATGAAACACCGGAGGGCAGGACCATTTTGGCATTATAGCACTTCTGAAATCCAACAACCCTATGCGGCCCTTCAAACCAGATTCCCCGTACCGCGAGTAGTTAAAAGATATTATAATAACACTTTGTATATTATATTTTATAATATATTTGTTGTTTATAAGTTCATAATAACGATATTGAACTTAAACATAAGCTATACTTAAAGTAGGGTAAGCATAACTCACTTACCGGGAGGTTTGGCTAGGAACCGGGCTCTGCGGGGGCAGAACTTCCGAGCCGAAAAGCTCTTCTTCTCTGAGCCTTCTGGCTCTTCGGGACTCGCTTCTTAGAACTTGGTAAGTACTAAGGGTTGGGAGATTTTTAAAGAGAATTCAGAGAGAGAGAGAGAGAGAGAAGGGTTAAGGTGTGAGGAATTGGAGTGAGCCTCGCATGGTATTTATAAGCCTGATCTTTGGTTACGTTGGGCGTTCCTCGGAGGTACGTTGCGCGTACCCAGTACGCTGCACGTACGAGGGCTATGCTCCACGTACAAGGGGGCACGTGTCGCCTTCTGATGCGAGGCCGTGGTGTGCAAGCAAGGGTCCAGATTCGGCCACGTCACCCTCTTCGCATCAGCACCCTTTCGACTTTTAAATTCCGTAACTTTCGCATATGAGCTCCGTTTTCGATGTTCTTTATATCCACACGTAGGTGGATACATACTCTACAACTTTCATTCAGATTATGTTGGCTAATTTTGACTTTATTTTTAACGTTGTATTTTAACAGGCCTGGACAGGTAAAGTCCGTTAAAAATTCATAACTTTGTCATCCGACGTCCGTTTTCGTCTGTCTTTATATTGTTGAGTTCTTATTAATGAGATCTTCAATTCTTGTTTAGATTGTGTCGTCTAAAAATCGGTCAATCTAAAATTCGAATTCTGGGTTGTGCATTGTTATGCTAAATCTTCGAAAAATCATAACTTCCTCATACGATGTCAGATTTGGACGTTCTTTTTATGCACGCTCTTGTTTTAACGTATACTATGAATTTCGTTCAGATCTCTAAGGCTAAAAAGTATTTTATTGCAAACTCATTTTTTTTACGATTCCCGGTGTCGTGTCGGTTTTGTCGTAAAACTTCGACATGTCATAACTTTTTCGTTATAACTCGGATTTCGGCGTTCTTTATATGTACGGAACCCTTGTTGGTTAAGACTATTTATTCTAAATAATCTTCTATCGAAATGTCGTTTTTGACTCTTATTGTCTCTGAATTGACAAACACGAATCTGTGGGCGTTACATATAAACAAGAAACGCATTACCCAGCTCCAAAAGGGTGGAGTGTAGAAATCATTTGACTTAAGGTTACATGATGAATGTGAGTCTTGTATATTTGGAAAGATGACAAAATCAGCTTTCACTGGAACATGTGAAAGAGGTGAAGGATTATTAGATCTGATCCATACAGATGTATTGATGAGAATTCTAGGTTACAGAACAAATGTACATGCGGAAAATATCTTAACACTTAAGGGTACATGCAACCTAATTGGATCTATGTCTTTATCACATCTAATAGCAACATACTTATGAAGAACACAAACAAACGTCCTTAGCTAGTTTCTTGTTAAGGAAAGTAGTTTTGACATCCATTTTCCTTACTTTATAATCATAATGAGTAGTTATGGCAAGCATTACCCACATTGACTTAATCTTAGCAACTGGTGAAAACATCTCATCATAGTCAATCCCTTGGGTTTGAGTAAAACCCTTTGCAATCAGACTTACCTTGAAGGTCTGTACATTACCATCCATTCTTGTCATCTTCTTGAAGATCCATTTGCAACCTACAGTATTTCGACCAGTTGTTTGATCAAACAAATCCACAGTTTGTTATCATACATGGACTGGATCTTGTTATCCATTGCCTCTTTCCATTTAGCAGCCTCAGGGTCTGCCATCGCTTCCTTGTAGTTAGCCGGTTCATCCAAATTTACTAATGTGTTATCACTAATAAATGTATCCACATCTATCGTTACATGGAAACCATAAAAATCAGGTGGTGTGCTAAATATACTAGACCGACGAAGAGATAACGATTTGTCAATGGGCTCATCACGTCCAGCCTCAGGTTGAGAGCTAGTGTCATCGAAGGTTCCTTCATTGGATGACTCCTCAATTTCTTCAAGATCAATCGTACTCCCACTTCCCTTTATGGAAATGAGCTCTTTCTCTCTCTCTCTCTCTCTCTCTCTCTCTCTCTCTCTCTCTAAAGACTCTCCTTTGAGCTACAAAACCACATTGTCACAAGGTCTGTAGAACAAGTATCCAAAGGACTTTTGTGGATATCCAAGGAAAATACACTTCTCGGTTCTAGGTTCAATTTTGTCTTGGGTCTCATTGTTGGATTAATGTCTAAGTCCATAACTATAATTGGTATGTACTTGACCCGACTCGGCATGGTCCATTTGGGTTGCATGGCATCGGAACATTTGGATAGACCGTTTATGAGGAAAAGACATTTTGTGACATATTAATATATTATAAGTTCTAATATATTAATATGAAATCATGTTATTTAATTAGTATTGATCAAGAATTAATTTGGACTTAATTTAGTGATCAAAAAGAGACTAATTAAATATATGGGGATTGATTGTGTAAATCATTCATTCTTATATATGTGGGCTTATGATCCAAGATTCCTTTATGTTGGGTTTAACCCATGTGGTGATCCATGGATACTCCATGGAGGTTAAAACCCATGGAGCATAAGGAATGGGTAAAGTCATGAGTTACATGGTGTAACCCTAATAGCCACACTATATAAGAACCCCTTTAGTTCAAGAAATTGGCACTAGTGATACATATTTTGAGGGCTAGCCAATTTGAACATGTATGTCTTCTTCTCATGGTTATTCCAAGAGTTCATGATGTTGTGTGAACCATTTGAGGTGTCACACTTGGGGCATTAGGCTCTCAAGCTTCATGGAGTCAAGCAACAGCAACAAGGTATGTATTCTATCTATTTTAGTATCCTAGTATCAATGTTTTGGTATGCTAGTTAGGATAATACCTTGGATAATCATATTTGCATGTACAATAGAGAAAACATAGATCCAAGGTATTTAGGGTTGCATGTACACTTAGGAGTGTTAGAATGCTCAAAACCCATCAGTGGTATCAGAGCCTAGGCTTGTTTTCAATTATACTTGATGCAAATTGCTGAAAAATGCTGAAAAAGTCGAATTTCGGGCATTCTGGGCAATGGACTCGCCGAGTCCACTGATGAACTCGCCGAGTCCATGAAGAAAATCATCCTACTTGGCGAGTAGGTTGATACACTCGACGAGTAGGAGCCCCAGACAGCATATTTTCGAGGTTTTTGGCTAGAAATGGACTAGGAACATTACCATAAGCTGTTTTTGAACTTATAAACTTGTTTTTGATGTGGTAATGTTCACACTAATCCAATTTCAAAGATAATTGTCAATAGATTCATGTTTTGTATTAGTTTAGTGATTAGGCTAATTACATGAAAAAGTTTGATTAAATTATCTTGTTCTTATGAGTTGCTTAAATTAATAGAAAAGTTAATTGATTATGTGTTTTCAATCCATTTTAATCTAAGAGTTGATTGTAAAATGTGTTTTTGTAACTTGTCCTCAAGTTATACTAAAAGTCACATTTAAGTTTCATAAAACTCATAAAAGTTGGTAATGGTTACAAAAATGAAGAGTCTTGTCCTCAAGTTATGGAGGTTCAAGAGTCACTTCATTAAGTAATAAAATGTGTAACCTTCATTAATTCCATAAATTACAAAATAAATAAAAGTTACATTCTTTTATTAGTTTAAAGTCTTCCATAACTTGTCCTCAAGTTATGGAACTTGAAGAGTTTTTTAATTAAAACTACTTTAAACACATAAGTTATGGAATTAATTAGTTTTGAATAGTTTCAAAACTTGCCCTCAAGTTTTGGAATTTGAAAAGTTTTCTCTTATGAATACTTTAATTCCAAGTTAGCCCTTAGAATTTTAAAATTTAAAATTCAACCCTTATACTTTATAATATTATAAGTTAATAATATTTATATATATGTATAAGAGTAAAGTCAGTCTTACCGTTAGTAGGCCTCATTCACAAAGCCGGTCTATAAGGGGGGTTTAAGGTTACTGCCTATAAAATGGCAGTTTAATGGGTGTCCACTCTCACCCACCGCTTCCTTGACTGGTGGAGGGTCGTTAGCCGAACGGGTAGGACAAGGACTATAATTCTCCCTTCATTAAAAGTATTAATGATAAATACTAAGTAACTAAACATTTATAAATTCCCAATCTTAGTTACTTAGGAAAATGTGAATTTGGTGCTAACCCATGAAATTACACTTTGCACTTTGTTTAAGTCAGTTAGTGGAGCGTGTGTGGTTAACCGACACACTAACTCGTATTTAACAAGGTAGGCAAAGGGTAACTTAATGTTTATCATAGTATCGATGGAGCGTGTGTGGTTAACCGGCACATCGATTGAGGGGTAAACACTTAAGGGTACCAAGTATATTTGCATGGTTATTCACACCTTGTTTTGTGATCCTCGGCATCCCAGTCACAAAACCTGAAGGGCACACTCGAGATTGAAACATGCCATTGAACAGTTCAATGAATCTCAAAAGAATCTAGGAATTTCAAAAACCAATTAAAACCTAATAATACATTTCGTTTATCTTGGTGGAAAGTGGTGAATCGTCATTCACCTACCTTCAAATATTTTATAGCTTGGATTACGGCATCCCTCTTCCAAGTTATAAAAGTATTGTGTTGGGTCCTAGCCTTAATATTTCATATTGGGTGTTATATTAAGGACTTTAAATCAACTATCTTGAATATCTCCCAAAAGATGATCTTCCCAAATCTCTTGAAACAAGCTTTCCTAAATGAAGATGATGTCCCATGGAAATCATACTTCTTTCACCTCCTCCAATTATTCTCCCTAACCCACAAGTTCCTGAAAAGTTTAAGGTCACTCAAGCAAAGGTCTATATGTGATCACATCTTGGAGATGTAGTCAGATATTGACAAGCCGGGAGAGTTGGGTGTCAAAGTCTTAAGAAAGTTGGTGACTCAACTATTTTCTAAGTCACATAGTGAGTTCCTTTGGGACTCCTATGAAACAGACTATGACAAGACCCTTAATGATCTTATCTATTTGCTAAGATCAACTTCCTAAAACTTTATGGACATTGACAATGATGACATTGGATATCCAGTAAAGCTCTCTCTTCCCAATGGAAAGGGATCGGCCATAGTCAACTCGGTTGACCAAATGGTAAAGAGAACGGCTAAGTCTGAGATAGTCCCATTATCAAGGGTCTATTGCCAAAGAAAGGGGCATTGGTTGCGAAGCTGCCAAATTTACCTAAGGATATTAAAGTCAATAAGTTTGACTCTACTTCGGGTAAAGTCCACTATCTAACTCTGCTAAGTTTCTATTCTGAGATTCTTGATACATGATGTGACTGGGTCACATGTTGATGTTTTAAGAATCAAAGAAAAAGTGAAGAAACTTAAAGAAAGAATATGCTGAATCTGATGGCATAGATGGATTTCTATCGCATAGTTTGAAGATCGGATTCTTGAGCTACTTCTTAAGAGTTATGATATATTGCTTAGGAATAAATACCAACAAAGTTTTCATGTGCTTTTGCATTGTAAGGATAGTTTTTCCGCAAAGTTTTAAAATAAAAGAATTTTTTTTTTGATTTTATTTATTTTAAAATATCCTTACAATGGCATTTGTGAAAACTTTTGTTGCTTATAAGATTCCATTAAGAGCAAGAGTGGAAATATGAATTTGATTCTTTCATTTGTGGTAGTGTCTAAATTTACCAAATAAGGAAAGATTCTCATCACCTAAGTTTCAGTTGGATAGAAACTTGGAATCATGCAAGTTGTATAGCATGATGAATAAGAACTTTCAAGCATTGAAAAAATTAAGACTAACTACTTGTTCACATGGATGTGTGAGTCAAGTAAAGGATCGAGTACACATTCTTGTGCACTGATCAAGCCCACCACAAATAATCGTTAAGACTATTCGTCATTATTTACTAAAATTCAGTAAATATGGTTATACTTACAAGCTTAAGTGTAATTCTGAGACATTGGAAAAGGTTTCAATGTATGGCAGAGCGAATAAGAAGAATCAACTTAGGCAGAAAGATAAAAGTTTCTCAAATCTGAAAAGATGGGAGAGTACTTTAGTATCATGTTATATAATCATCTTAATGATTAAGAGACCTTATCACAATTCATCCTCTAAGTGCATTCTGGTAGCTAAGAAGAGGAGCTATGAATTGTTGAAGTGGTTAAATCAAGAAGATGATTTATACTTCGTTCCAAAAACAATTCTTAGAGTTATACTCTAAGATTGTAACTTGAGTGACATGTCTTAAAGAAGGTTTAAAACACTTGTCAAATGTAAGAGTAAAAGTTTTCTACTCTTGTACATTTGAAATTGGTAAGTTGTGATGTTTTGGATAAAACAAAGACCAACTAAGGCCAATTGTGTGAAGTGTTTGTCTTGATTAGAATCCACACTATCTCTTGAATATCTGACAAGAAAGTCTTATATGTCAAGAGGAAAGTGGGAGTCTTAAAGGTCTTGAAAGTCTCAAGAACTAATCAAGAATAAAACCTGAAGTTCTTCACTAGCACACGACTTGAGGTTTATAACCTATTGTGTCGACATGTCTGTGCCTATTCAAGTTGGCTTTGCATAGGAGTTCTGAGAGTTCTCAATTGGTTGCACAGCTACTTGGAAGCAATGGCAGGCCCTTGAGCTGCCAAATGGCAAGAATTTAAGATTGCACAAGTTTAATCCATATAAGTGTGGATTTGTCAGTAACCTTGTCTTGTGATTATGGTTTTGACAAAATTCATATGGATAGGAACTCATACACCATAAAATCTAAGTGTCATAAGGTTTCTCTCCGATTCATGAAAATGATGGTGAGGAAACACTTTCACTAAGTAGATTTTAGCTAGATAGCAATTGTGATATTTGCATTCTCAAAGTCGTTAGTGGAGCGTGTGTGGTTAACCAGCACACTAACATGGACTTGTGAGAAGTGGTAAAGGTCTAAACAATCGAGACTATGATTACGGCATCCCTTTTCATAGTTCTTAAAATTGTTTAGACACACCTGTGAGCTATCTAAGATAAGGTGTATGATATTGATAAAGTTTTATCAAAGCAATCTAGTATCAGAAATCTGAACTTTGGTAAGAAAGTCAATAAAGTATTGATTTCTAGAAGTCCAGCTGATTTCTGATTACATGTCAAAGCTAGTGGGAGCATGAGTGTTATGCTAATAATCATCATGTTAGTGGGAGCATGATAATTATGATAAAGATTGCAAGTTAGCAATGTTAATTATAGAAAACAAAAGTTTCAATTCGTGAGGCTGCAGGGGTTGAAAAAGTTGTTTTGCTATAATTAAGGGAGAGGAAATTATACTTCATTTCAATTCTAAAAGCTTAGATTGAGGTTTTAAGTCGTATTTAGTCAAGGATATATATATATATATATATATATATATATATATATATATATATATATATATATATATATATATATATATATATATATATGAATTTCATGTTGGAATGACTCAACATAAGGAAATTCTATATATGGGTCCATTATTTGCGTTCTAAAATTCGATTATGATTACGGCATCCCTTTTCATAATCTGAATTATGAGAACTTGGCAAATAGAAATGGAAATATTTTAGCAAAAGACTGGTTTAGTCTTTATGTGAGACATCATGAATCGTGTCCCATATGCTTAGGATATAGGATCGATTACATGTGCTATATTCATCCTTTCTAAAATTTTCCAAATGCCTGGGGCATTAAGAAGGGAAAAGGTCTAGAACTGGATATGACTAAAAGGATTAAACAATTGTCGAGGACAATCTAAGGTTTACCAAAGATTGGTTGCTCAAGGACAGTTGGAAGTATAGTGTTAATTCTGGAAGGACCATATTGACATAATCTGTAAGGAGGCAACTCTTGTTCAGAAGTGATAGTCAAAATGGAATATGGAAATGTTTCAAAGTTGGAAATTATTCAATCTGTGTAAGATTAGGAAACTTAATGCAAGAAGGATGTTTCCAAGGAGTTGATCTCCTTGGAATGCTCTGTAATGGTTGTTGTCAAGTCTTTCTGACTCTGTGCATAATCATTACAGGAGGATCAATGCATATAAGTTTAGAATCTAACAGATTTCAGTAAATGGCATGAATTTGGAATTCTTGCATTTGCAGTAAGGATTTGGGACTATGAAAGAGGATCATTGGAGTTATGTTCAATTGATCTAATTCACAAAGTGAAGATCATAGACAAACATAGTATGCATACTTGGTGTATGGCATGACTAGTGTTTAGAAAACATAGTGTACATGCTTGGAGCATGGGACAACTATTGTTTTAAATTCAAGAATAAAGTTGATAGCTGAAACAGTATACAATGAATAATGTGTAATCATATGGTGATAAATAAAACATGTTTTATTTATGTTCATAGGTTTTGATACCATATTAGATTCTATTATTATTGTGTTTCATTTTGCATGTTTTGACTTCCAGAATAACTAGGTCGTTCTTCCTGATTGACTAAGTTATTCAAACTATCCACAGTCGGTCATATGTTGGAAGTAGATATGAATCAAGACTGTCAAGGGTTGGCTTGTAGAGGTCTAAGATGTTGGACAAGGGGCTACAACACTCATGAGTGCTCATAAGTTCTGAGTATTGGATTCAACCCGCGCTCATTGGAATCACTTCATGGATTTTATCACGAGTGATCATGAGACGATAATATCTTATATTCTTCAAACCTAGAGATATGAGTTGTTACTATGAGTTGGTTGTACATTGATTGCACGAAAACGCATTCGGTAACTCGGTGTTATAAAACGTGCCTTTGTGTATGATTCAACAAGTAGTAGAACAAGCCATATGAGTCGAAGTTTATCCATTCCTTTTACCTTCGGGATAAAAGCGATATCTGTGGGCCCCTCGATGATTTGATGATGACAAATGGAAGTGCTCGGCCGAGCCAGGACTGATTTGATTTGTTCAATTAGTCAGTCGTCATAAATCGGAAATCGGGAAACAACAAATGGACAGAGAGAATGATTATAATCCATGTCTCAGTCCATATGATATCTAGAATGGAGGAATATATGATCCCTTATCTAATGGACAAGTCATTGACAAAGGTCAGAGTTCATCTACAAGGTCAGAGTTCGACAGCGGCTTTTGAGAGCTACGATTGCCAGTTGGTTCCTGAAGTCATACGCAATAATAGTTTTAGACTTATCCAAGTGGGAGACTGTTGGATTAGTGTCTAAGTCCATAACTATAATTGGTATGTACTTGACCCGACTCGGCATGGTCCATTTGGGTTTCATGGCATCGGAACATTTGGATAGACCGTTTATGAGGAAAAGACATTTTGTGACATATTAATATATTATAAGTTCTAATATATTAATATGAAATCATGTTATTTAATTAGTATTGATCAAGAATTAATTTGGACTTAATTTAGTGATCAAAAAGAGACTAATTAAATATATGGGGATTGATTGTGTAAATCATTCATTCTTATATATGTGGGCTTATGATCCAAGATTCCTTTATGTTGGGTTTAACCCATGTGGTGATCCATGGATACTCCATGGAGGTTAAAACCCATGGAGCATAAGGAATGGGTAAAGTCATGAGTTACATGGTGTAACCCTAATAGCCACACTATATAAGAACCCCTTTAGTTCAAGAAATTGGCACTAGTGATACATATTTTGAGGGCTAGCCAATTTCAACATGTATGTCTTCTTCTCATGGTTATTCCAAGAGTTCATGATGTTGTGTGAACCATTTGAGGTGTCACACTTGGGGCACTAGGCTCTCAAGCTTCATGGAGTCAAGCAACAGCAACAAGGTATGTATTCTATCTATTTTAGTATCCTAGTATCAATGTTTTGGTATGCTAGTTAGGATAATACCTTGGATAATCATATTTGCATGTATAATAGAGAAAATATAGATCCAAGGTATTTAGAGTTGCATGTACACTTAGGAGTGTTAGAATGCTCAAAACCCATCACTCATGCCTAACGAGAACATCACAACCCCAAACCTTGATATGTGCGAACGAGGTAGGCTTCCCCATCCACGTTTCATGAGGTGTTTTGTCAACCTTCTTAATAGGAATAAGATTTAAAATATGTGTTGTTGTTTCTAAATCATAACCCCAAAACGATATAGGTAGTGAAGTTCGACTCATATTGGAATGAACCATGTCTAGCAACGTTCAATTACGCCTCTCAGCTTACACCGTTAAGTGGTCCTAGCAGGTGTCAATTGTGAAACAATTCCACATTCATTCAGATAGTTGTTGAACTCGATATTAAGATATTCTCCACCTCTATCAAATCGGAGCATCATTATATTCTTGCCCAATCGATTCTCTACTTCATGCTTAAACTCTTTGAACTTTTCAAAAGTTTCCAATTTATGCTTGATTAAGTAGATGTAGCCATACCTACTGTAATCATCAGTAAATTTCATGTAGTAGCGATTTGCATCCTTGTGGCAGATCTGAATGGTCCATATATTTCAGTATGGATGAGAGCCAAAAATCTTCACCTCTTTCACAATTACCAGTGAAAGGTGATTTAGTCATCTTGACCAACAAACGAGACTCGCATTCATCATCTGATTTTAGGTCAGACAATTCCACAACTCCATCCTTTTGGAGTTGGACGATACGTTTCTTGTTGATGTTCCCAAGAAGACAATGTCATAGGCATTCTTTGTCTAAGCTATTAAAAGAATAAATGTTGTAAACATTATTGCCAAATTCATTCACACAAAAAATAGCTTCATACACACCATTACAAGGATAAGATTTGAAAATAATTGCACCATTACGATAAACATAAATTGTACCATCATTATTATCTAAACCATAACGAAATCCTTGTAAAATAAAACATGAAATGAAATAATGTTTCAAACCATTTTTGGCGAATAGCAACAATTATTTAAATCAACCCTAACACTATCAAACATAATCTCATACGTCCCAATCCTGGTAACAGCCGACCTTTTCCTATTCCTCATGATTAGGTTCAACTTCCCATGCTCGACCTCTTTACTTTCCTTTAGCCCCTGCATATCAGAACAAAGGTAGAAACCACATCCCGTATCAAAGGACCCAAGAATTTGAAATACAAGTGTTATTAAGTCGAATAAAGTACGTACCAGAAGAGCTAGACACCTTGCGATAAGTTTCTTTCACTTTTTGGAGGAACTTGGGGCAGCTTTCAGCTGTCTGTAATAGATTATGAAGCTCAATCAACATGGTCTCACTATTGTTTAAATGATAGGTCAGGATGAACTGATCATAACCACTAGGCAAGGAGTTTAGCACCATGTCATTGGAAAATTCCTTATCAAATTTCATGTTGATCTTCTCCAATCTTTCTACATTCCTTTTACATTTTCTGCACATGAGCGCATACAGATTCACCATCTATCAATTTTCATTCCATGAGGGCCTTGACGACTTTGTAGCGCTCTTGTATAACTTTCTTGAGAAACATTTTAGACAAGGCTTGGTTCATTTCATAAGGCCAGTAGTCCTCATAGGTCTTCTAGAGCTCAGGTGTCATTGTTGTAATCATAATACAAGCGTCCTTTGTTGTGTTGTCAACATGTTGGTTATGTTCAGCCATTTCTTCAAGAGTAGCAGATTCTTTTTCGATTTCAGGAATTGGATTGTAAGGTCCCAATTACAAGATCCAAACCAGTGATCAAAACAAACAATAACAAGAATGAGTAGAAGAAGAGATTTATCAAGCAATGCACATGTCTATTAAGGAAGAACGTATGGTACACCTTGAATTACACACAGTTGACCGTAAACACTTATGATACGTCACTCACTGACAGACTCTGACACATACTATATATAGGGACAGACTGACCGTAAACAGGTTTACGGCCGTAAACCTGTTTACGACCGTGAACACCAACTCAGCCGTAAACACACTTCAACAAACTACAAAACACCTCGAAACATGACCAAGACCCTATAAGACTTATACAAATGATTGCCTAGCCCAAACCACTAATCTATGACCTATCAATCTCCCCCTTGGTTTGTGGCTAGCATAAGCTCGGTCTTCTCTTATCATGGGTTCTCTAGCAGCCTCACATCCGATCTATCTATTGCCCCCATCCATTGCCTCTTATAGATTATCTTAGCAACCATGGCCGTGAACTCTTTGGCAGCAGGCTCCATAACATCCGACTTGCAAATAATTTGATGTTTTGCTAGGGTGTGAATGTCTCTCTCCCTGAACCTCAGAAGATCTTTGGAATCAACAAGTCGACAGACAATATCGGTGTCTGAAAACTTGATTGCTACTGTAGTTGTAGCCTCATCGTAAGCCCAGAATTCCATCAAATCTAGATATCCATCTTGAAAATGTTGAGGAATTGGAATTTCTTTCAGCTGTTTAGTAGCAGGCCACAACACTATCTTCATTGGCTCGTTTGTTTTGGGATCGAGCACCTCCGGACCTCTTCTAATCATAGAGTTAGATGTCGTCATCCCAGAAAATTTTTCTTTGACCTGCCGCTCCAAAAAGAATTTGAAATTGAAAGCCTGAGGGTCCTTGGAGGGATTGTGGAATGGAGCATTTGAGAGTTCCGTAAGATCGACTTTTGTCCAAGAACTAAATTCGTGAGTACTCTTGTAGTATTCAGTAGGGCCAACATTCCTCTTCACCAACCACAATTTTAAGTTAGCATGATATCCCCACATCTTAATTCCCGATCGATTGCCATACTTGTCACCAAACCTCCATTGTTCAAGATCAGTCACTGTGAATTGATGCTGGTCTGCACTTCGATTCTCATCAGAGTTCTTCATAAATAGCCATCCTTATTTCTTTTCAGCAGTAACTTTTCTCTTAGCATGCTTGATAGTAATTTGACGATTGGCATTGACAGGCTCAGTTTCGAATCGATCGACAATTCATGTGGTTCTGCGAGGTGGAGGATCCATAGGGTTGTCATTTTGAGAGGGCTGGACAGGGACACTAGAAAGACCCTCAGTGGCTGCAGACAGATCCACTGATGACTTGAATTTGTCACCAAATTCTTCATAAAGCTTATTCTTCAAGTCATAGTAGCATGAAGTCAGAGCTCCAAGGTGAGTTTGGAGATCAGTTATTTGCTTTGTCTTCGCCCTGTTGTCAGCTTCAACATCTGAAAAACGAATGTCAAGATTACCTATCAAAACATCATTTTCTATGATCGTTTGTTTCAACACACCAATCTCAACCTTGAGCTCTGTGTTGGAAGGCTCAACTCCCCCGGATCTACCTTCCTCAATAGATATGCCTTTTCCGTGAGGAGGAAGGCATGTTGCTTCTTGTGCTACCAAGGCCTGAGCGAGTCTTTCAGAAGCGATGTCATGATCAGGCCTTAGAAGGGAGGAGCCTCCAGGAGCTGAAGCACTCCCTGCTTCAAAGATGGTTTTTGGTCCTTCATGATCAGGAGCAGTTGAAATGGTTGGTGTAGTAGCTGATGTTGTGATTGCAGGCTGAATGGGTGAGGTCTGTTCCTGAATTAGTACCCCCGGCCTCGGATCATGTCTTCTTCGCTTCAATGGAGGCTGGGAGGTTTGTGTCACAGGCGGATCACTCACAAATGGCGTAGAAGATTGAACACCAACATTAAGGGGAGGAAGCATTGATGTTGTATCCGTATCAATTGGAGTACTGGCCATATGTGCAGAGGAAGGAGGCGTAGCTTCTTGAACATTTTCCACTTCCTGTGTCTCCGTTGCCGATTGAGCAACTTCATGGACATTGTCAAAGAACACGTCAAGGTCCTCGTTTGTAGGGCAATAATCATTCCCAAATCCGAAGTTCAAGTCAAAATCATTTGGTCCTGACATGTTGAAATTGCATGGCCCAGACATATCTCCTCTAAAAATTGAATCATCATCTTCAAATCCCTCTTCTTCACCACCATCATCACCAATATTTACACTCTCATGAAAGTCACTCTGCACTTCCACATTAACCATATTATCATGTTCCTCTGCTACAATTACAAAAGGAGGAACTCTCTCATCTTCATGGTCAGAGACAGTTATCACATCATCTTCAGATTCCAAATGTTCAGAGGACTCTTCAGACTCAGATGAATCACTTAGCTCCGTAAATGCTCCAAACTTCACCAAAGGATATTTTCCATGAAACATGACTTTACCCTTATGGTTTTGTTTGATTAAACCAACAGTGTTTGATCCAAGAGATTTCATATCAAGTGTTTCTCCTGCTTTCTCAATCTCTGGGTATTGCTCATTGATGATCACTTGAAGGAATCTTGGATACATGAAGAATTTGTCTCTTTTATTTCCTTCAAGGTTCTCGACAAGTTCGTCCAAGATGAACTTGGAGAAGTTGAAATCAAACCCTGCAGCCAGAGCAGCGATTGCGCCTGTATTTCGTAGAGAGATTTCGTCTGCCCCAGATCTCCTTCCCGAGATGCAAATCACAAAGACATGAGCTAGAAACCTCCAGTATGGTGGTAACAGCTTCTTGAGAGTAGGAGGAAAATCTCCTTCATATCCCATTTTACCAAGGAGTTCTTGAGCTTGATTCATTGCAATCTCAGTGGGGAAACCTGGTTGATCTTCAATTCTAAGCACCTCCCGGATGATATGCTCTGTTGCTATGACTTTGCATCCCTTGACAATAGCTTCAATAGACTTTGAACCATCATCCCCCTTTTTCACCACTGCATTCTTCCAGAACTCTTGAATCAGACTTTGATAGACCACTGGATTTAGAGTAAGAGCAGTAGCTAAGCAGCATTTCTTCAAACCATGGATCATAGACTTGAATTCACCACGAGCTGCTGGAGGGTCAACAAAAAGATCGCCAAATTGTGACTATCGGCAAATTTGAGTTCAGCAATTTGATCTACAAGAGTAAACAGTCGATTTCGAGTTATAAACTGTAACGACGTGAATTTTCAAAAAAAAAATCATTTTTCAAACATAACATATCTCATAAAGTAAATCTCAAAACTCAAATGTATCACATATTATCACAGTAAAACATATCCCAGGATCTCAAATACATAATACTCTATCAGTGTGTACAGATCATGTCGGCGCCTTCCCGCGATCCTCGCTAGTACCTGAAACACATTTCACATAACACAGTAAGCATAAATGCTTAGTGAGTTCCCCAAAATACCATATACAGCACATAAGCCACTCGAGGCTATAACTCGGTAAGACCCTCTGGTCAATGTGTCTCAGCGGGACCCTCCAGTCCCGTAGCTCGTTGGACCCTCCGGTCCGGTCTAGCCCGTTTGACCCTCTGGTCCGGTCTAAATCGGTGGACCCTCCAGTCCGGTCTAAATCGTTGGACCCTCCAGTCCGGTCTAATTGAGGACCCTTTGGCCTCATAAGTCGTTGGACCCTCCGGTCCGGTCTATACAACACATAGCATACATATATCACATGCACATAATCTCAAACATACACATAACACATAAGACCCTCCGGTCTGCACATAGATACCACTCTAGGTAATGTATAGTGAGAAGACTCACCTCGTATGATGTCTAGTAAACTCTCGTGCTCGATATCCCCGATCTAGCCTCCGCCTATCCAAATGATAATATCTCTAATCAATACTCTCCTCATGTTCTCATCTCTAAAGAATGGGTAGAAGACCATTCTACCCCCCCCCCCCCCTCATGGCCTCTCTTGAATCAGTTTGACCAAACCCCCAAGGTCATCTGAAGTCAACTCCAGTCAACGGTCCAACTTTGACCAGACTCGTCGAGTGCACTCGGGCGACTCGGCGAGTCCATGTGTATACTCTAAATTCTTCTAAGGCCTCACTCAACTCGTCGAGTTAACCTTTCACTCAACGGGTTACCAATGATCACGAATCGCGGGGCAACCCGATCCGACTCGTCGAGTTCTCTCATGGACTCGGCGAGTTTCCTCCATGGCAATACTCATTCGACCTTCTGAGGTCAGATCTGTTTCTCTAACTTATAGATCTGACCTTCTAACACCCAAAAGTCACGTAAAGGTTCAATCTTTATGTCCATGCACCACACATCAAGCTCTATTTGATGAAATAGCTCTTAAAATGACAACCTAGCTCAAAACTCCAATGGGACTGCATAAAGCTGGATGATTGGGACTCTCTGGACCTCTCAAGGTCCAGATCTAATGTCTATTCCTCAATGGGACTCCACATGCTCCATATTCCAACTAAAGAAGGGATATAGGAACCCTAGATTCATGAGATCTACTATATACACGGAAATAGGCATGGATTCATACCTCAAACAGCAACCTTTGATGAAGTGATAGTAGATTTGATCTCCTCAATCAGCCTAGCTTGAATCCCCTCCCTCTTTCTTGCAAGAATGCACTAATGGTGGTGAAATTAGCCCTCTTCCTCTCTCTCTCTCTCTCTCTATGCTCTCTGGTTCGATAGGGTTTCTCAGGTGTGTGTGGCCACAAATGAAGGTCATAAGGACCCTTAAATAGGGCACAGGCCCAAAGATTTAGGGTTTCTGTCCACAGCACGGACTCGTCGAGTCGACTCGCTGGCTCATCGAGTCCATTCATTAATCCGAGTCATCAGTCGCGATCCTACTCGATGAGTTTAGGCGTCAACTCGTCGAGTCCCTCTTCTCATCTCAAAAAAAAATATTTAAATTATGATACCTGGAAATCCGGATGTTACGATTCTCCCCCACTAGAATCAGACTCCGCCCTCGAAGTCTTACTCTGCAAACAACTCTGGATGCTGCTCCCGCATCTCCGTCTCCGGCTCCCAAGTCAGCTCGGACCCTCTCCGATGTTGCCACTGGACCTGAACCAGAGGCACCCCCTTGTTCCTCAGAACCTTGATCTTCCGATCCAAGATCGCGATCGGCCTCTCAATGTAATTCAGGCTCGCATCCACCTGAATATCCTCTAGCGGCACTACTGACGTCTCATCGGCTATACACTTCCTCAACTGGGATACGTGGAAGGTATCATGAATTTGGCTCAACTCCGCAGGTAGCTCTAAACGGTATGCTACCTTACCTACTCTCACGGTCACCCTGAACGGACCAATGTATGGGGTACCTGCTTGCCCCTCTTCCTGAATCGGATCACTCCTTTCCAAGGAGATACCTTCAGGAGTACGAAATCTCCAACCTGGAACTCGAGCTCAGATCGCCGCCTATCCGCATAACTCTTCTGGCGGCTCTGGGCTGTCAGCAACCTCTGTCTGACCTGCTGTATCTGCTCAGTCGTCTTAAGCACTATCTCAGTGCTACCCATCACTCGATGCCCTACCTCTCCCCAACAGATGGGAGTTCGACACCTCCTCCCATATAAAAGTTCAAACGGAGGCATACATATACTCGAATGGTGGTTGTTGTTGTAAGAAAACTCAGCCAAAGGTAGGTATGTGTCCCAACTTCCACCGAAGTCCATAACACATGCCCGAAGCATGTCCTCGAGCGTCTGTATTGTCCGCTCACTATGTCCATCCGTCTGTGGGTGGTAAGCAGTATTGAAGTGCAATCTCGTACCCAACTCCTCATGGAACTTCTTCCAGAACCTGGAAGTGAAACGTACATCTCGGTCTGACACAATAGAGATCGAAACTCCATGCCGCGACACCACCTCCCTCACATATATCTCTGTCAGCCTCTCTGCAGAAGAGCTCTCACTGATAGCAAGGAAGTGAGCGCTCTTCGTCAGCCGTTCCACAATCACCCAAATTGCATCAACACCTCTCGTGGTCCTCGGCAATTTGGTGATAAAATCCATAGAAATTTGTTCCCACTTCCACTGGGGAACCTCTAATGGATGCATTTTGCCATGCGGACGCTGGTGCTCGGCCTTAACCCGACGACAGGTCAAGCACCTCTCTACTACCCATGCAACATCCCTCTTCATATAGGGCCACCAGTAGTCTCTCTTCAGATCCAAATACATCTTAGTGGCCACGGGATGGATCGAGAATTTCGATCTATGCGCCTCCTCCATCATAGTGCTACGTGTCCTGTCCGTATACGGCACCCAAATCCGACCATGAAAGGTCATAAGCCCTCGGCTATCCATCACAAACTCGGATACCTGTCCAACCACCCGCTCTCTCTTGTGGTTCTCCGGTCTCACAGCCTCTGCCTGGGCCTCTCGGATGGTATCCAATATCGGAGTCATCATCGTCATCCTCATGCATATATCTCGAATCGGGGCACTCTCCGCCCTGTGGCTCAGGGCATCGGCTACCACGTTAGCCTTGCCCGGGTGGTACATGATCTCACAGTCGTAATCCTTTACCACATCTAACCACCTCCTCTGGCGTATGTTTAGGTTGGGCTGATCCATCAAGTACTTCAAACTCTTGTGGTCAATGTATATGGTACACTGAACCCCATACAAATAATGGCGCCATATCTTGAGGGCGAACACCACTGCCCCCAACTCCAAATCGTGGGTGGGATACCTCGTCTCATGAGGCTTCAACTGCCTCGATGCGTAAGCTATCACATGCCCTCTCTGCATAAGCACCGCACCCAACCCCGATATAGACGCGTCACAGTACACCACAAAATCCTCCATTCCCTCCGGGAGAGCTAACACCGTTGCTTCGCATAATCTCTGGCGATCAAACGAGGTCTGCTGCTCGAGACCCCAAATAAAAGCAACGCCCTTCCGGGTCAATCTGGTGAGGGGAACGGAAATCTTGGAGAAATCTCTGATAACTCTCCGATAGTAGCCGGCCAACCCTAGAAAACTCCTAATCTCGGTGGGGGGTCTCGGCACCTCCCAACTCATCACAGCCTCAATCTTGGCCGGATCGACCAATATCCCACTCTGATTAACGAGATGTCCCAAGAACTGGACCTCTCGTAACCAGAAATCACACTTGGAGAATTTGGCATAAAGCCTCTCCGATCTCAATACTCCGAGGATCTCCCTCAGGTGCTCCTCATGCTGCTCTCTAGATCTCGAATACACTAGAATATCGTCGATGAACACAATCACCGATCGATCCAACATCGGCCTGCATACTCGGTTCATGAGGTCCATGAACGATGCTGGTGCATTGGTGAGCCCAAAAGGCATCACCACGAACTCGGAATGCCCATAACGAGTCCTAAACGCTGTCTTCTGGATATCCTTATCACGCACCCTCATCTGGTGATATCCAGACCTCAAGTCTATCTTGGAAAACAAAGACGCACCCTACAACTGATCGAACAGATCGTCGATCCTCGGTAATGGATAACGGTTCTTGACCGTTAACTTGTTCAACTCCCGGTAATCAATGCACATCTGGTGTGAACCATCCTTTTTCTTGACAAAAAGGATCGGCGCTCCCCACGGTGAGCTACTCGGTCGGATGAATCCCTTCCCCAACAGCTCCTGAAGCTGCGAGGATAACTCCTGCATCTCCGGTGGCGCAAGGCGATAGGGTGCCTTGGCAATAGGCGCCTCCCCCGAAACCAAATCGATGCGAAACTCCACCTGCCTCTCGGGAGGCACACCCTGCAACTCCTCGGGGAAAACATCTGGAAACTCTCGCACTATAGGTACCTCACTGACAGAATTCGGCCTCTCTGTGGAAACTCGTGTGTCCATCACATAGGCTACAAACCCTCTACAGCCGAGCAAAATGCTGACCCATATCGGGTACCCTCGCCATACACCGTTAGTACTCCCCCACTAGGGTCTCGTATGGTCACCAACTGACACTCGCAGTCGATAACAGCTCCGAATCGGCTCAACCAGTCCATGCCCACGATGACACAGACATCCCCCATCGCAATCGGTACCAGATCTATCGGGAACTCAACACCGAAAATCTCAAGTACACATCCTCGAATCACATCAGTAGCATACATCGCTCGCTCGTCAGCTATAGAAACTGGTAGAGGTCGACTCAACGTCTCTCGTCAGATACTGATGTGTTGGCTAAACGCTAATGACACGAAAGATCGACTCGCACCCGAGTCAAATAACACCAAAGCAGGTACAGAACTCACAAGAAAAGTACCTATGCATACCACAATATAAGCACAATATCTCATACTCAGTATACGTAAATAAAAGAATACATACCAGCCACGACATCGGGCGCTGCGCGGACCTCCTCCGCTGTCAACTAAAAGGCTCTCCCGCGAGCCTTCGGTGCCTCGGCCTTCGCTGGCCGGGCCTCGGTAGCTCTAGCAGCAGGTGCAGATCCCTGTGCTGAACCCTGAAGTAGCTGTGGGCACTCGGCCTTCCGATGGCCAGTCTGGTTGCAGTAAAAGCAAACTGCAAACCCCTTGGGGCAATCCCTCGCGAAATGCCCCTCCTTGCCACACTTGTAGCACACCCCTGCTCTGCACACTCCCTCATGGCTCTTGCCGCACTTCCCGCAAGTGCGGCCCCTCGGACCTCCAGATTTCGAATCAGCGGGCTTTGCCCGCTTGGCTGCCGGCTGAGACTGTGCCGGCCGCCTATCCCTCCTCTGAGACTCGACCTCCTCCCTGGCCTGAGTCTATAGCTCAATCTCCCTCTTCCGGGCATTTGCCTGGAGCTCGACAAATGTCCAGTATGTCGAGTTCGCCACAAACTCACGAATGTCTCTCCTCAGTATGCTCATATATCGGCTCATACGTGCCTGCTCAGTGGACACGTGCTCAGGGCAGAACAACGCCCTCTCAAGAAACATCCGTGTGATCACAGTCACGGACTCCGTCCCCTGCTTGAGGGACAATAACTCCTGAGCCAACCGTTCCCTCTCCACCGGGGGAACGTACTCTTCTCGAAACATGGCGGTGAACTTCTCCTAAGTCACAGTGGTAAGATCTGCTGTGGTGAAATCAGCCGTCACAAACTTCCACCAATCCTTCGCCCCCAAGCGAAGCTGGTTCAGTGTGAACCATACTCTCAGATGCTCCGGACAAGAACAAGTGTAGAAGCATCCCTCAATGTCAGAGATCCATCTCATCGCGACTATAGGATCCTGAGTCCCATCAAACTCTGGTGGCATCGTGTTGTTGAACTCTCGGTACAGCAACGAGTCACCCCCCTGTGGCCTCGCGGCAGCGACAGCTGCAGTGGCTGCAGCAGCAGCCACCTCAGTAACAGCAGCATATCTCTCGTTAAACGTCTCAATCAACGTGGTCTTGATAGACCCAAACATCTTCGGAATGGCCTCCCGGATCGCCGCGGCCACCTCGTCATGTATCATCCGACGAATCTCCCCGTCGCTAACGCTGCTGCCCTCTGGTGTGTGGCGTGTCCCAACCATGATGTCTCTGAAACACAACACAAGGAAATCAGAGACTCGCTCGAGTATACTCGCACTCGATACTCAACCCTACTTGTTTCTTAGTACCCCTAAGGATTCTTACTTGGACTGCTCACTGATCCGGTGTTTCCAGTAGTACGGGCCCTATACTACCTTCCACAACGCATCGGTATTCACCCCAAGTCCTCCTCCTAGGATCCCAGATCACAAGTACTCTATATCTCGCTAAACACAGGCTACCCTCCAGTAGACCACTCATAAGCTCCTCGCTACTACCTACTCACTCTCGAAGTATCTCATAGTAGCAGTAATCTCCTAGGCTAAGGCATCACAAATCAGGCCACTCTAGTCCTAAATATGAATACCTAGCCTACTATAGCATGCATAGCACATCACATAATCTCCTAGATGAAGGAAGGTGCAAGGACAGCCAAAAATACGGAAGTGACTTACAGATGGTTTGTGACCGTAGAGAATTTCGTATGGAGTTTTCATCTGAGCTTTGTTGATCAGAACACGATTTTGAACATAACACACCGTGTTGATCGCCTCGTCCTAAAAGAAAACCGGAAGTTTGGAGTCACATAACATTGTCCTTGCGGCGTCTTGTAGAGTTCGGTTCGCCGCTCAGCAACACCATTTTGTTGCGGTGTGCGAACGGAACTGTATTGACGCACTATCCCTTTTTCCACACAAAAGTGATCGAGAACAGCATTCTTGAATTCTGTCCCGTTGTCAGTTCTGAGCGCCTTCACCCGGTGGTTGGTCTGGTTCTCTATCATCACAATAAACTTCTTAATTAAATCAGCAACCCCAGCTTTGTTGGACAGAAAGAAGACCCACGTGAACCGCGAGAAATCATCAATCACAACCAGACAATATGAATTTATGTTGATGTTGAGGACGTTAACTCGACCAAATAAGTCCATATGTAACAATTGGAGCACCTGGTTGATTGAATTGACATGTTTTGGCAGGTGTGGATTTCTGTGATGTTTTCCTTGGGCGCATGCCACACACTTTTCAAACGAGATGAAATCCTTGACAGGAAGCCCGCGCACTATTTCATTCTTAGCCAGACGATTCAAGTTCTTTGCGTTAGCATGTCCGAGTCTTCGATGCCACAACATAGCATTGTGCTTGGAAACTTTTGAGAAAAGGCAAGTGACTTGTTCAGGAAGATTGTTGTTCATGTCAATGATATATGCATTGTCATCCCGTTTTGATTTCACAAGAATCCATTCATCTGGAATGACAATGTCTGGCTTCAAAATTAGACATTCTTTATTTGTGAAATGTGTCGAATAGCCCTTGTCACAAATCTGAGAAACACTCAACAAACTGTGCTTTAACTCAGGCGCATAGTTAATATTCTCGAAGCTCAGCACTCCATTGGAAACTGTTCCTTTTTTAGTGATCTTTCCGCCATTTCCTCACGCAAAGGAAACGTATCCCCCATTAAAATTCTGAATGTTGTGCAGTTGGGAGATGTCTCCTGTCATGTGCCTGGAACAACCGATGTCGACATACCATGGTCTGGCGACATTCCTCCGCAGTTGTTCCTGCACAATGAACGGGATTACTTAGATTTGGGAACGCAGGTCATTACAGCCCTGGGTGTACCCTTGACTTTGACAGATTTATCCTTTTGATTTTTCAAATTTGCATTAATATCAGAAACACTTTCAGAGGATGAAGATGATCGGACAATTGTAGATTTGGGCACCCATTGGTAGTTAGGTTTTAAAGTATTCACAGGTGAATTAGAAACATTTTTCCTTTTCTTTGAGCGTTTAGATTTTCGGCTACAGTTAGTCGAAGATCTAGACGCACCCTTTGACGAAATTGACCTTGGCTCAGCCGCAGTCGATTTCGGCAAAGTACCTGTGACTGGTTTAGAGAAAACCTTTTTGTTCGATTTAAGATCAACCCTTTTCTTATTATCATGAATTTTTCGATCATCATCATCAAGAGGAGATCTCGAGGACTTTCTCGTTAGAGACCTTCCTCGAGACTCGTTTTCTCTTCTCGGTGCAGAAAAATGCACAAATGCCATGTTGGGACAATTTCGAGCAATGTGGCCGGTAGTACCACAGTTGAAACAAATTTGCTTATTATCACTAGATGTGGTACCGCCTTTATCAGATTTCGTGCTCTTATTGACTTTTCTAACTTTTCCACATGTGCATGTGCATGATTCAGATTGTGTGACAGGTGTAGAAGATGTGGATGTGCTAGTTTCAGATTCAGTAGATTTCACAAAACCAACACCACAATTATCAAAAACATTTGAGTTTGACACCAAATCATCACAAATTAAAACATCAGTCTTAACATCAAAAACAGACTCATCAACTTTTGAAATAGGAACACCAAATTTTGACACAAACTTATTATCTGACTCAATCTTTCCATCCCCCTGCTTTTCTTGGCTTACTGATGAATCTGCATCGGAAGTAGAAACGTTAGTATCTAAATTCCTAGCACTACATTCGGTTTCCTGTTTAGCAGCTGGTTTACCATAAACCATAACTGGTTCACGATCTATCTCAGCTTGAGTCAATGAAATAGCGGTATAATTGTGATTAAATGGGGGAGGGACACTCTCATAACCTATTCCTACTTTCTTCTGATCCTTCCATTTCATTTGTTTTTCAATTATTGTTGTAACTCTTTCACGTGACACATCGAATTTCTTGAAGTTAAAATCAGCATTTGCAAAATGAGTTTTCAATGTGTCAAGTTCCGCAGTTACAGCATCAAAATCTTGTTTAAGATATCTATAATAAACACACTAGTCACTATAGTCTGCATGTAATTTCTTATAGTCATTTGTCTTGGCCTCTAATTGGTCTTTCAATGGTTTCTGGCCTTTTCTAAGTTGGTATCCTTCATACTTTAGTTCCTCTATTTCTCTACGCATCAAATCAGCCTGTTCACGAAAAAAATTGATAGTTTTAATACAAGATGGAGAGCAAGTGATTTCACTGACCTCTGACTTTTCAGGCTCTGGCGTAGTTTGAACCATGAATGCAAATTATAGATTCATCATCTCCTCCTCCGGATCCATCTCAGCTTCGCCTTCTGCAATGTCGTTGATTTGAGCAAGATGCGCATTTTCAGGTCCCGAGATATTTAGAGCCTGAATTTGGTCATCCCAGTCAAACGACTGAGCTACCACAGCAAGGTTTGCAGTCTGGTTGCTGGTAGTAGCTCCCCTGTTGTTACACACTGGCACCATTGTTCTTTCTTTGTTTTCTCTTCTGTCAGGCTTCGGGCAGTCTCTGGCAAAATGGCCAGGTTCATGGCAGTTAAAGCATCGAAGTTTGCCTTTGTTGAACCCCACCTTCTTTTCGGAATTCATACCCCAATTATTTTTGCCAGTCTTCTTGGAGAACTGTTTTGCCCGGAACACTACCATAGCGATTTGCCATGTAATATCCATCTCTTCAACATCTTCGGGATGAATTTGGTCCAAATCAGCGAAAGATAGTTGAGGAGGTAGTTCACCAGCCACAAAAGCATTGTAGCAATTGACAAGACCAGTAGCAAGAGCCAAATTTTCATCATTTTCCTTGGGAGCAGGAGCTGGAGCAGGTGCTTTTGAAGAAGAAGCAACTTGTGGATAAGATACTGGAGGTTGAACACTTTGCATGAATGGAGTGACATTTGATGATGGTTGAGGCGCAATGAATGGTTGAACTTGAGGAGTGGTGAATGATGAAAACGCATTGTTAGATTGAATCCCAAGATTAGCAGTGGAATACGAGTTTACATGATTGATCTCCCGTTGTTTGTCATCAAGATCGCATGCTTTGATGATGGCCATGGTTTCAGCCAGACTAATCCGGTTAAGATCTTTTGTTTTCTTGATGACAGTGTGACACCAGTCAAGTTTTGGTCAAAAATAAATTGATCAATAATCGTAATTGGGATGAACCAAGTGGTAGAGTTTGTAACAAGGTTTCCAAAAACATAAAGAACACTGAAATCCGAGTTATAACGAAGAAGTTATGACCAATCGAAAATCAGCGGAAAAACCGGCAAAACACTGTTCAGTGTAAAAAGTGAATTTTCAATAAAAGGCTTTTTAGCCTTAACAATCTAAATGAAAGTTGTAGAATATGTTAAACCGAGAACGTTCATAAAAAGAACGTAAAAATCCGACTTCGTATGAGGAAGTTATGATTTTTCGAAGTTTCGGTTTAGCAGTAGACAGCTAAAAATTCGAAATGTAAATCGATCGATATTTAGCCGACGCAACTTAAACGAGAATCGAAGGTCTCGTCAAAAGTAGCACAACGGTAAAAAGACAAACGAAAACGGACGTAGGATGAAGAAGTTATGAATTTTTAACGGATTCCCGTCCCGGTCTGTTTAAAATAATAATATTAAAACTAAAGTCAAAATTAGCCGACGAAGTCTAAACGAAAGTCGTAGATTATGATTTTACCTACGCGTGCATATAAAGAACGCCAAAAACGGAGCTCGTATGCGAAAGTTATGATTTTCGCAAGTTTTGGCACAAAAATAAAGAAAAATAGGAAAACCGGGCAATTTCGCAAGTGACACGTCACCTCGCACGTGGCAGCTGCTGAGTGGACCGAACCCATGCGTGGCACCTCCTGATTGGACCGCAGCCGAGGTCCACTTAGAAGCGAACAGCTTCGCATGAGATGCCCCGGAGACACCCCTCGCACACACCTCGGACACCCTCCTTCGCATGTGGCCTTCTCCCATTGGACCGAAGGTTGGTCCAATCTGAAGCTTCCAGCAGCGAACCGCCTGACCGAGCCCTCGCCACCTGTCCGAACCGAGACACGCGTCTGATTTCCTTCGCTTCCACGTTGCTGATGAGTCACCTTCGGACCGAACCCTCGCACCCCTATATAAAGGGTGCGAGCCTTCTCGGATTTAAGAGATTTTTCACCCCAAAACTTCCCCTTTTTCACATTTTAGCCCCGTAAACTTTCTCACGAACCCCGAAGGCCCCGGTATCACGTCTAAAGCCCGAAGCAAGCCCCGGAGCCTTGGAATTCTCGATAATTCATCCTCTCTCCTGTGGAAACTCTGCCCGGTTTGAGCCGGTTTCTCGTTAAATAAACTCTTTACAAGAAACGAAACGCTGCCCAAATCACCGCTTATCAAGGTGAGTTCATACCCCTATAATTTACCTTTTCAATGGTTTTTAAATGCTTTTTAGGGGGGGGGGGGGGGGGAATACAAGTTTAACACAATATTAAATTGTGTTAATAACTGTATGTGATAATAATCACACAAAATGATTCCGTATGCTTTTAAGAATTATCAAATACTTCCAAAATAACGTGAAGCCATGTTAAATCTTTAAAGTCATGTAAAAACTCCGTTAAATATTTTGAAAAATGTTTTATAAGCTATTTCAAAGTATAAATGCCAAAATCATGTTTATATATGTATAAATATATAAATAAGATTTGAAGGGCTTAGGACTAATGAATTATCCTATATCCTTTTCCTTGTTTGGATGTGGAATTAGGGTTGTATTCATCCATGAGAAACCATGCTAATCAGATAGAACATATAAATTATAATAGGTATAATTTATCATTCAAAACTAAAGATACAAGTATGATTTACAACTGTATACTTTCCAAGGAAATTACCAAAATTCATTCAACTATACCAAGATATGTATAATACCTTTAATATACGAACAACATATTAAAGAAGTAAAGATACATCATACCTAGTTTGCATTAACAAAGGTACGATACAGAGTACCAGGGTTAGCAAACACGTGGTAATACCGGGTTGCATTAACAAAGGTACGATATACAGAGTACCAGAGTTAGCAATCACGAGTAATAATACATCATACCGGGTTTGCATTAACAAAGGTACGATATACAGAGTACCAGAGTTAGCAATCACGGGTAATAATACATTCTGCCGGGTTAGCATTAGCAAAGGTACTATACAGAGTACCCGAGTTAGCGAACTCGAGGTAATAATACATCTTACCGGGTTTGCATTAACCAAGGGTACAATACAAAGTACCAGAGTTAGCATTCATCGGGTAATAATAATAATACATCGGAAATCTCGTTGAAACAATAAATTTGTGAGACCCTTCACAGTGTACTTATCTAAGTACGACCTTTTTAAGTCCTGAACTATTAGCCAGAATCTCTTGTAGGGAGAGCGTGAATTTGTGTATAGATCTATATGGGACTGACAATCCCGCACCTTTACTGTTCGCTACAGTTTGGCCGGCAGGCCTAGGGTGTCAAATATCATTCTAGTTCTGACGCCTGAAGAACGTCGATGCAGGCATTTCCGTCATATTAGTATGGTTAATAGGACTCACATGGATAAAACAACGAGTGAATTACAAAGTAATATACTTCTCTTATAACAGTAAGAAAAGTTAATTACATCCCGACCATATATACCTTCAGTAGTTTTTACTTACAGTAAAAGCTACGTATCATGAAACCATGTATTGTACTTCTGGTTTTGAACATTTAAAACCACAAGGCAGTATTATGGATAATACAATACTCTCCAGGATTAATACTAAGGTTTTTACTATAGAGCAGATATAACTAAGAACACTTTTACAAATGAAACGGTTTATGGGATTAAACTACTTTTACAAATGAAACGGTTTATGGGATTAAACCACTTATCAAATGAAACTTAGTCATTCAATCTTTGTAAACTAGTATAACATAAAAGACCTTTAGTGGTTAATTCTATAATTCCTTAGTTATTACATCAGAGTTGTACATAAGTAATATCCGATTGACAGTGAAATGTGTGACTTTCGCCTTACTTCCTGTTCCTTGTTTGGTTGTGGGCTTAGGGTAGATACACCCATTTAACTGTCAATTCAATATTATGTTATGTATATTCAGTATAAACTAAGTAATTACAGAGGGAAACTATTGAGGTTATCAGTTAATCACCTCAGGAGATATAGGATTTCCTGGAGAAACCAGTGAACTTATTCAAAGAACTTAGGGTATACTTAACAGAACTAAAATACTTATGAACTCACCAGCTTAAATGCTGATCTACTCTTTCCAAATAACTTGTATTCTCAGGAATCCAGTAGACAGGTACACTCCCGAAGCTTTTGAGAAGACTACCTAGTACCGTACCGCGACTCTTGTCTTCTGATGTACCTACTTTAGTATTTGAATATGTAATGTTTAAACACTTATGTAAAACTTATACTTATTAATGCAATGGTTGTTTGTACTTTGATTACTATGTTACATGTGTTGTGATACTTACCTTAAGTCCTCCGCCCCCGAACGTTTCCGCCGTTCTGGTTTGGGGGTGCGACAGACAGCAACATTCATATCCCATGCCTTTGGAAGAGAATTCAACAGTTTCTTGTTAATTTCATATCTTGGCACCGAGATCCCAGCCGAACTCATTTCAGTAGTCAAAGTGACGAATCGTTGAAGTTGAGCTTCCAGGGTTTCTCCAAGAACATGGTTAAACATATTGAACTTTTGTCTCAGCATATCTTGGCGACTCTGTTTCATATCCTCATTTCCTTCATAAACTTCAATCAATGCCTCCCAAAGTGCTTTTGCAGACGTGTATTCACGAAAACCTTGAGCAATTTCTTGTGACAAAGCCATAGTAAGTGTAGCAAGTGCTCTCTCTTGCTGTTCAACTTTATCGAATTCTCCATCAGTATACTCTTCGACAGCCTTGTCAACGATCGTTCTATCCGAAAGTGTTGTGGTGATTCTGATAGGTCCCTTCAAAATACATCTCCAAATTTTGAAATCTTTCATCTTGATATATTTATCCATATGATATTTCCATTCCGGAAACCCCACACCCGATAACAAACGGGGAATGCGAGTGGTAGTGCCCATAACAGAATCAAGTTCATGGTGATAATTTTGTGAATCCATTTTTTTTTATTTTTGTTGTTTTTTTTTTAATTTTCTAAATTAAGTGAAAAGATACTTGAAAACAAAAATTAGAATACGAGAACTGGTTTACGGCCGTAATCAATTCACACTAGTTTACTGCCGAAAGCTGTTTACGGCCGTATACTCGAATACGGTTCGATAGATTACGGTCAAGCAAGAGTTTCCGATCCTTGAAGATTAACTGTTTACGGCTTTAGAAGATTAGCTATTTACGGCCTTTGAAAATCAAAGGATTACAGCTGTATAAAATGTTTACGGCCATACTCCCTTCAACACCAATAACCGTAAACTCCCAGAAACGATGAAAACAAGTGTTTTCAGTCAGTTCTTGATTCCCTTAGCTATGAAAACACGATCTAATACAGAACCAAGCCTTGAACAACGAAGAAATTGAAGATTATTTCAACCGTAAACACCACTAAAGTTTGTTTTGACACCAGATTTGCTCTGATACTAATTGTAAGGTCCCAATTACAAGATCCAAACCAGTGATCAAAACAAACAATAACAAGAATGAGTAGAAGAAGAGAATTATCAAGCAATGCACACGTCTATTAAGGAAGAACGTCTGGTGCACCTTGAATTACACACAGTTGACCGTAAAAACTTATGATACGTCACTCACTGACAGACTCTGACACATACTATATATAGGGACAGACTGGCCGTAAACAGGTTTACGGCCGTGAACACCAACTCAGCCGTAAACACACTTCAACAAGCTACAAAACACCTCAAAACATGACCAAGACCCTATAAGACTTATACAAATGATTGCCTAGCCCAAACCACTAATTTATGACCTATCATGGATTCTCGAAAATGTACTCTTTGTTCTCGTATCTCAATGTATCACAACCATATAAACAAGAGACAAGTATAGACAAGAGAGTGAAGTATAGACAAGAAAGTGAAGTAGTGAGTGGTTGGAGGAGGAAGTTCGCCATTCCCAGACATCTAAAACAAGAGACAAGATTTTAGTTAGTTGATTGAATTCCTTAACATTTTAACGCAAATAAATATTCAAAGCTAGGATCCATAAATACAATTCGAAATTATGAAGAGGGATGACGTAATCTAATTGCGACTTTATTTTAGGTAGGTAAAGCACTTTACCATTTTCAATATAATATGAAATTCCTAGATCATATGAGAATCAATGAACTTTTCAATGGAATGTTTATTCTTGATTATGCTCTTCAATTTGTGACTGAGATGCCGAGGATCACAAATAAGATGTAAATAACCATGTAAACCTGCGTGACATGCTTGAGGTCCTTTATAGTCTCACATTGACGTGCTGGTAAACCACACACACACCATCAATAACAATAAAATTCGGGTATGTGCCATCATTTCATATTTGTAGTCCTATATATGTGTGCTCGTTAACCACACACACGCTCCACTAACGACTCACAGAGAAATGATGTGCGTTTTCATCGATTAGCATACAATTTCACATTTTTTCTAAAGTAACTAGAGTGGGATTTTATAGAAGGTTCTAGTACTTTGTAAATTGTACTTTTAATGTGATTATTTCCTATCAAATCCGTTCGGCTAACGACCCTCCACCATACAAAGAAGCGGTGGGTGAAAAGGACACCCATTCAATTGTCATTTTATAAGTTGTTTCCTTATACCTCTCTTATATTATGGCTTCGTGAATGAGGTTTACTAAAGATGAGACTGACTTTTAATGATACATATATTAATAAAAATTCATATATATGTATAGGGTGTATTTTAAAACTTTTTAAAATACAAGGTTCAAATCATATTAATACAATTAAACTTTAATAATTAGTATTGAATATGATTTAAGAATTATCTATTAATTAGAATTTTAATTAATTTTCTTAAATCTTATTAGGATAATTATATTTTATAATAATTAATAATTATCTTATGTAATCTTCCTTTTATATTCAAAAACGGATTCTTAATTATATAGTTGATATATTCAAATTTTATGCATTTAAAATAATATAGACTAACTAGTAATTATCCTATCTTTTAAATTAAGGCAATAAAAAATGGATATCGCATTCCAGACAAATTTCACGTCGTGACAGAGGATTGGTCGCGGCGTGACGAAATTCTTTGTCAAATTTTTTTTGTTTTCTGGTTTCATCTATTATGTACCATTAATGTGAAAATCATGGCTCTGATACCACTAATGGGAATTCTATTTTACAAAACAAATGTACATGTCGAAAGTCTCTTAACACTTAAGGGTACATGCAACCTAATTGGATCTATGTTTTTTTCACATCTAATATCAACATACTTATGAAGAACACAAATTAAACCCTATGAATTCGATATTCATGGTTCGAAAACATGCCTTTTGTAGATCCAATGAAGATAATCAAAATCTTCTTGTCTCTTTGGAAACCTAGCTCCAATAGTGTGCGAGCCTCTAATGTTTCACACCCACAACACAAGAAACTCTAAGTTTTAGAGAAGAGAGAGGAGATATATGAGATTTTCTGATTTCACTCTTGAGAAGGGTTAGCCGAAAATCCAAAGGTTTAAGGCTCTATTTATAGCTTCATGGAAACATTAGAAACCCAAGATTTGAACATATAATAATAATATTTCAAATTAGGTAATTATCTAGTTTCTTTGTTATCAAATGGAGGCTTCCAGAATCCTATCAATGGCTCCAAAAAATCAGCCATCATAAGATGATTCTAGATCCTCTCCATTGTTCTACTATTGAATAATTACAACTCAGCCCTTGTATCTTTAATTAATTCTAATTAATCCGTAATAATTCTAAATTAATTCTAATTAATTCTTAATTAATTATTGTTATTTCTAATTAATATATCAATCATATAATATATTAATAAATTATATATCTCTCTCCTATAATCAATCCAAGCTATTTCTTGGTTATGAGGGCAACCCAAAAAGGATTTTACTTTTATTCTTCAACATTATACCAATTTAGTTAGGACCTTAGACACCTTAATCCAACATGTATGTGGGCCTTTTAGATCTGCCACAAGGGATGCTAATCGCTACTACGTGATATTTACAGATGATTATAGTACGTAAGGGCATATCTACTTAATCAAACATAAATGTGAAACTTTTGAAAGGTTCAAAGATTTTAAGCATGAATTCAAGAATTAATTAGGCAAGAAGATAAAGACGCTCCGATCTAATAGAGGTGGAGAATATCTTAGTATCGAGTTCAACGACTGCCTTAAGGAATGTGGAATCGTTTCATAATTGACGCCTCCTAGAACAACACAAATTAATGGTGTGGCTGAGAGGCACAATCGAAACTTGTTGGACATGGATCATTCCATGATGAGTCGGGTCACTCTTCCTATATCATTATGGGGGTATGTCTTAGAGACAGCCTCTCATATCCTAAATCTTGTTCCCACAAAGAAGGTTGCCAAAACACCTCATGAGATGTGGATAGGGAAAGTTCCCTCACTCACACATATCAAGGTATGGGGTTGTGAAGCTCTCATAAAATGAAAAAGTCATGACAAACTTGAACCCAGAGCCGAGAAGTGTATTTATATTGGTTCCTCACATAAATTCTTTGGATACTTGTTCTACAAACCTAGTGAAAAAGTGGTATTCATAGCTCGAAGGGGAGTGTTTAGTAAGAGAGAGCTCATATTCAAAGAGGATAGTGGGAGTGTTATTGACTTATAAGAAATACCATAGTCATCCAATGAAGGAACCTTAGATAACACTAGCACTCAACCTGAGGATGCGATTCCACTTGATCCCATTGACAGTTCATTACATCTTCGTTGATCTAGTAGTGTTAGCATGCCACCTAACTTTTATTGATTTCATTTAACAACAGATGGGGACACGTTCATCAGTGATAATACGCTGGTGAATTTGGATGAGCAGGCTAACTATAAGGAAGCAATAACAGGCTTTGAGGTTGATAAAAGGAAAAAAGAAATGGATAGTGAGATTCAGTCCATGTATGATAATCAAGTATGAAACTTGTTTAATCATGTACACAGTTGAAAGACAGTAGGATGCACATGGATCTTCAAGAAGAAAACCAACATGTATGGGAAAGTACACACTTTTAAAGCTAGGAAGCTTGCGAAGGGATTTACTCAACCCTAAGGGATTAACTAGGATGAGACCTTCTCACTAGTAGCTAAGATTAAATCTATTAGGATAATGTTTGCCATTATTTCCTTTAATGATTATGAGGTATGGAAAATGGATATTAGAACTACTTTCCTAAATGGGAATTTAACTGGTGACGTTTACATGATTCATCCAGAAGGTTTTGAACATGCAAATTATCCTGATACACTGTGTAAGCTTGAGAAATCCATCTATGGATTGAAACATGCATCTCGCAGCTGGAATCTTTATTTCCATGAGAAAGTTAAATAGTTTGGATTCTCTAGAAGTGAATGAGTCATGTGCATATGTCAAAGCTAGTAGGAGTGTAGTGATGTTCCTAGCATTGTATTTAGATGACATACTACCTATAGGAAACAATGTTCCAACCTTGCAAGAAGTTAAAATCTTGGCTTGGGAAATGTTTTTCTATGAAGGATCTAGGGAAAGCAACATACATTCTTGGAATAAGGATTTATAGGGGTAGAAATAATAGTCTTATTAGACTTATCCAGAGTACATACTTGGATAACATATTAAAGCGTTTCAATATGGAAAATTCCAAGAAAGGAGATTTACCCATTCGTCATACTGTTAAATTGAGTAAGACTCAATGTCCCAGTACTGTTGTGTTGGAGCATGAAGTGATCCTTATGCAATCTGAAATGACACTTCTGAGGTTGAAAGCATTCCGAAGTGAAGGTCGTTCCAAAGTGAAGACATGTCCGAGATAGAGTGTTTGTTTAGAAACATTTTGTGTTTGTAATGCATTTAATGTTGCAAGTACTATTTTGTATTGTTCTTATTGTTTTGTAATATAGTACAAGAGACAAGACCAACAGCAACACATGTGTTAGTCTGTTGATCTTCAGAAGTCTCTTAGTCCATGCGCATTTTATCAGATTTGTCTTCTAGTTACTCCTTGACTATTTAAGGAGTCATGTACAATGTATCTTTGTAGAGGTGTGTGCACCTTTTTCGCTATAATCAAGAATCATTCATTCAATCATTCTTTCTTACATTCCTCTTGTTCTTAAATTACTTTACAAGTGTTCATACTTATTACTTATTACTTTTCCATATTTTGAGTACTTTGTTGATCATCTCTATTCCGAGACAATACTAGTTTACCAGACTTGATTGGATCTTTATTACAAGAATACATTGATCTTAAAGATAATTCAAGGTTTGAATTCCTAAACCTTGTCCGCACAAATCCTTGCTTTCACATGCTGAAGAAATAGATGACATGATTCGAGTCCCATATGCATCTCCTATAGGATCTATCATGTATGATATGACATGTACACGTCCTGATGTGTCTTATGCTTTGATCATGGTTAGTCGATTTCAGGATAATCCAAGCAAAGCCCATTGAATAGAAGTCAAGAATATTCTAAAGTATTTGCGAAGAACCAAAGAATGTTCTCAGTTCTTGGTGACAATGATATATTGAGAGTGACAGGTTATAGTGGAGCAGAGTTAACTTTTGTTCACAATCAAGATGGATGTTCCTGTTGAATGGTGGAGTAGTGACATGGAAGAGTTCCAAGTAGAAAACGGTGGCTGATTCCACTTTTGAATTATAGTACATAGCAGCGAGTGAAGCTTCAAAAGAAGTAGCTTAGTTGAACAATTTCATCGGGATCTTGGATTCGTTCTGACTATTGAGGAACCAATGGAACTCTTTTGTGATAACGAAGGCACGATTGCTTTAAAAAAAGAACTGAAAGATCATGGAAGGTCCAAGAACATTGAAAGGAAATATCATTACATCAAACATAAAGTAGAAGATAGGCATCTCCTGGTGAAACAAGTATCATCAGAGGATAATCATGTAGATCCTTTAATGAGGGCTTTGAGCAGGTCTAAGCATATCCAGCATGCTAGGAGAATTGGTTTGATAGATGACATTAATTTTAGTGATTAGTTGATAGATTGAAACTTTGTAACAAAATAAATTGTAATTGTTTTTGGTGATTAGATAGCAGAGATTTATTTATGATTATTTGAACTACCGTCTTCAATTATTTATAATTTTGTTTCATTTTACATGTTTTACTTCTTGAATAATTTTATTATTATTCAAATGTTGCAGTCGTTCATACTTTGGGAGTAAGTAGTGAATCAAAATTGTCATCAGGCATTTGTAGATTGTCTATAGAGATTAGACATTGCATAGAGATTATTGCAATATTCATGAGTACTTGGAAAATGGGGATTTTAAGCATCAGATAAACCCACACTTATAGATTATTTCATGGATTTTATCATGAGTAATTCTGAGACGATAATATCTAGTATCCTTAAAGCGGAGATATATAGTTCGTAGTTTGCGAATCAGTTGTGTATTAGTTTACCCAAACGCATCCTGTAATTGGATATTATAAAGAGTAATTACATGCATGATTTGGTTAGTAAATTGTATGAATATATAGTCAAAGTAATTTATTCCTTCTGCGCTTACAGGAAAAGCGATATCTTTGGGCCCATTGGTGATTTGATGTTGACATTGTAGTGTTAGGCCCAAACAGGACTAGATTCATGTGTTCAATTAGTAGTCTGATGACGTCACCATAAATCAAGAAATCAGGAAATAGAATCTTGGACAATGAGATTGATTATAATCGATGTCTCATGTCCATATGATATCATGTATAACAAAGGAGTAGTTGATCACCTATCTTAGGGGTAATGTATGATTTGAATCAGAGTTCGGTAGTGTCTTTGGAGAGCACACTTTTTTGTTTGGTTCAAGGTTATACTATAAATTGTAGTTATTGAATTATCCAAGTGGGAGACTTTTTGGATTAAGGTGTCTAAGCTCATAACTAAATTGGTATAAACTTGTAACTGGAAGCAAAGTCCATTTTAGGTTGCCCTGATAACTAGAAACTGACTAGAATCATTTGTAAAGAGAGGAAATAATTTATTAGTTTATTATATGATTAATAAATTAATTATAAATAGATTTAATAAATTAAGATTGATCAAAATTAATTTGGAATTAATTTGGGATCTATTGGAATTAATTGAGAATGTAATGGCTAAGTTGTAATTGTTCAATAGTTGAACAAAGGAGAGATTCTAGAAACCTCCATGAGGTGGATGGTTTTGAGATGGATTTTAAGAAAATCTAGAATGCTTCATTTGATTTATGGAAAGTAGATAATCACTAGGATTTGAAATAATATTATTTTATGTTCAAAACTAGGGTTTCTAGGGATTCCTTGCAACTATATAAAGCGACCAAGGCTTGCCATTTTCGGCCATTGATTCTAAGAGAAACCCTAGCCGAAAATCTCCTCCCCTCTCATTTCTCCTAAAAGTCTTATAGTTTCAAGCTTTGGGTGTGAGACATTAGAGGCATCATATTTTTGTTGCTTGCTTTTTGAAGATCTACAAGAAAGGATTTAGGGAATTGTTTGCTATAACAATTTAAAAGGTATGTAACCCTAAATCCTGTGATTTCGATTTTACTAGGGTTCTTGTAGGGTTTATAGTTCATTGTATGTTGCTTTCAAATATGAATACATAGATCCTTATAGGTTGCATGTATCCTTAATTGTTAAGTGTTCTTGTAGGGTTTATAGTTCATAATTATTCTCATGAATTATAGCGAAAACTTTGCCACCTAGATTTTATGGTGCATACGTTCCCATCCATGTGAATCTATCATTTCCAACCTACAATCATAAGATAGGTTTAGGACAAAACCAAATTAAAATTTAGCTTTTCTTCATGAATTGAACTTGTTATTTCTAAATTTCTTTCCATCTGGTAGCACAAGGGCCTACCAATGCTTCCATGTTGTTAACAGCTCACCTATATTGATCAATGTACTTTCACTAAACAACGAGCTTTTGCTTTTGCAGTTAAATGAACACATAAAACTCATAAGCATTGCCAACTCAACTAGAATTGCACAGAAATAAGAATGTGTCAACCAAACACGATAGGTTTTCAACCTCAGGTCGCGTGCTAGTGATAACTAAAAGGTTAATTGTCGATTAACTCTTGAAACTCTCAAGATCAATACGACTCCCACTGACTTCTTGACATATGAGTTTTCTCTCAAGGAACATTCCTTGACAAGCTAAAACAAATATTCAAAAATTTGTGTTGATTCCCGACAAGAAAACACTTCATATAATGGGTCTAAGTTTATCGTTTGTTTCTCGATTAACGAAAAAACATCAAAAATCCAATTCTATATGTGCTAGAGTAAGAAAACATTATTTACACCACATATTTTGAGGTGTTTTCAAGCTTCTTAGATTGAAAAGAGTTTCAAGATACGATTTGTTGTTACTAGAGTATGACTCTAAAACTTGATTAGAACAAAGTATGACACATCTATGATCGAACCATTTCCAACAATGTTCGATTCCCCTTCTTAGTCATACAATTGCACTAATATGTTCTTGGAGGAGTCAATTGTGATAAAATTTCACAATTACTATGATGATCATAAAACATGATACTAAAGTATTCTCCTTTCTTTTCAGATTAGCGTATCTTTTATCTTTCTGCCTAATAGATTCTTCTATTCGTTCTGCTACTCTTTGAATATTTTCAACGTATCAGAATTATGCTTAATCTCATAAACACAGCCATATTTACTGAAACATCAGTAAATCACGAAGAATAGAGTTATCGTCCTTTGTGGTGGATCTGAATAGTTCATATCAACATGTACTAGATTCATCAGTCCTTCAATTGCCTCACATAAACATGTGATCAATGAACTATTCATAATTAAACAAGATTCTCATATACTATACAATGCGACTTGTACAACACAAAGTATCTGTCCAGTTGGTAATGAGATTTCTTTTCACTTGGTTAATTATGACAATACCACAAGCAATATCATAAGAATCAAATCCATAATTAATATTTTTAATATTAGAAATGTAACAAACACTTTCATAAATGTGATTGCAAGGAAATATAAAATAAGGCAACCATATAAACCAAAATTTCACATTTATTGAAAATAAACAAAAAGTTGGAACTTGTCCTTACACCGCATAAAATGAAAACTATGTTTCTAGACATCTCCGAAGAGTAATAGCAATCTATTAAATTATCCCAACTCCTTAGTAGTAGCTCCAAATTCTGATTTTCGAACCATGTGACCAAAGTCCAGTTCTCATGATCAGATTTAGCTCACCTTACTCAAACTTCCTTCTATCTCTTAGCTCCTTTAATACCATCAAAATGTGATCATCACATCATGTATTAAGAGTCTATGAATAAGAACTTATAAAACAATGGAGTCAGATAATGGATATACCTGAAGTAGAGTCACACAACTTGACTTTACTATCTCTAAGATCTTTCATGTATTTTGGGCAGCTTCGTTTCCAATGTCTATTCGATTGGTTGTAGAAACAAGTGGACTCTTTGGGGTTAACACATGTAATGATCACAGAACTAGCTTTTCCTTTTACCATACGATCAAACAATTTGATCTTGGATGACCCCTTTCCATTGGGAAGAGAAATCTTTTCTAGACCATCATTGTCACCATTGTCAATGTCCATGGAAACCTTGGAATTACACCCAATAAGCATCTCTGCTTTAGATGTGCTCTTAAGCATTTCTGCTTTAGCAATAATCAACATTTGGGTCAGATCAATTAGGGTCACGTCGATATTCCACATATAAAAGTTCTCAATGAACTGATCATATGACTTTGGAAGCGAAAGAAGAACCAAATCAAAGGCTTGCTCCCTTGGGAAAACGACACCGATTCTTTCCAACTTGTCAATGTACGATTTCATTTACAGAACATGCATACACACATAATTTCCATCTTGATGTCTACATGCCAATAGGGCTTGAGTTGTCTCATATCTTTCAACTTGAGGAAAACGTGACGTTAGGAGAGTAATAAGAGGAGGGGGTGGAAGAGTTGAAGAAACATGATTTCCAGTTCCATAAATTCCTGAAGAAGGGAAAACATTTTCACATTGATCAGAATGTGGAAGATCACCTTCAAAAGGAAAAGGAAAACCATTTCCAAAAGAACGAGGAAGACCATTTCTATCTTCATAAGACATCTAAAATTAGGAGAATTCAAGTTTGTTGATTTTAATCCATAATTATTAACCCAAAATTTAAATTAAGTCTAGGATCCATATTTTCGATTCGAACTTTGAAAAGGGATGTCGTAATCAAATTCGAATATATTTTAGGTAGGTAAGGCTTTTACCAATTCCAATCTGATGAAACTCCTAGATCTTTTGAGATTCATTGAATCTTATCAATGGCATGTTTAATCTCGGATTATGCTCTCACTTTTGTGACTGGGATGCCAAGGATCACAAACGACATGTGAATAACCATGCAAACCCGCTTGACAACCTTGATTTCATTATCATCTCTCATTGATGTGTCGGTTAACCACACAGGATCCACTAACGACATATAAATCATGATGTTCGTTTGCACGGATTAGCATACTTTTCATATTTTTCATAAAGTAACTAAGAGTGAGATTTTTTAAAATTGGTTTAGTTACTTTATGTCATTATACTTATTAATGAGATTATTTCCTATCAAATTCGTCCGGCTAACGACCCTCCACCATACAAGGGAGTGGTGGGTAAGAGTGGATTTCCAATGACGGTCATTTTATAGGCCGCTTCCTTAAACTCCCCTTATAGTATGGTTTCGTGAATGAGGCGTACTAGCGATTTGACTGACTTGTCTTATACATATAATATATTAATCTTTTACTTATATATAGTATAAGGTGTATTTTAAAACTTTTCTAAAGAACTAGGTTTAAATTTAAATTTTAAAAATTAATAAAAATTAATTTAATTTAAAAATAAACCAATTTTGATTTAATCTTTATCTTTTAATTAAAAAATTAATTTAATTAGTTAAATCATTATGGATTATATAATTATTTACAATTAACCAATTAATAAAATAATTCCATTTTAATCCTAATCCTAAGCCTCATAATTTTCGAAAATAAGCTAGGGTTTATCAGGTTTTAATTGTTCAAATTATAAGGCTTTTTAAAATAACAAATAAGGAAACAAGGTAAACCCTAAAAGCGGCTCCTCAATTTTCAAAAATGGGAAAAGGATGTTAGGGTTTCTAAAACCATTGCAAAAAAAAAAAAAAAAAAAAAAAAAAAAAAAAAGGTGGAGGCTAGGGTTTCAAGAACCCTAGTGGATTTCGAAAGTTTCCTCCTTAGGGTTTAGTTTCTATAAACCCTAATTTTTTATCTATCCAACTTTGTGCAAGTTCAATGACTCTGAAACCACTGATGGGTTTTATAGGTTACAAAAATCTATTTTTTGCGGAAAATACATAAACCCTAAGTTCACATGCACCCTAAAGGATTTATGTTCTCATTATGATTTGCAAACAACTATTGAATATCACGAACCCTAAAATTACATTTCTATTTTCAAAATTACTAAAGGGTTATTAGAAAATACATATCTTGGTTTATGATAGCAAATAAAATAGTCATCCTTCTTTGTTGGTCTTCAGAAAGCAAGCACCAGAAGTCTCGTGCCTCTCATGGCTCACACCCAAACCCTAGCAAGGTTGAGGCTTAAGAGGAGAGAGGAGGAGGAAGGAAATTTTCAAATTCTCTCTTTGGAATGAAGTGATTTCAAAAATCATAACCCAATGGGGGTTTTATAGGTGATAGGGAGGCTAAAGATAAGGCAAGTTCCTTTTAGATAACCCTAATCCTTTTGTTTTCCTCCTAAGGCATCCAAGTTTCCTTGGAGCCCAAGAAAAGCTCTAGAAACCCTCTAGAACTCCTCTAAAACCATCTCCCCTATGGGAGGTTCTAGAATTGGTTAATGTTCAACTTTTGAACATTGTCACCTTAGTCCTTCCACTTTTAATTAATCCAATTAATCCCAAAATTAATTCCATTTAATTTCTAATTAATTTTTAATTAAACAATACTATTTCTAATTAATATATTATTCTCATAATATATTAATAAATCATTTATTTTGATTTCTAAAATTAACCATATAATAAATAAATAAATCTCTCTCCAAAAAGCATTCCAGACAATTACTAGGTTTGAGGGCAACCCAAAAGGACTTTGCTAATAATTCAAGATTATACTAATTTAGTTATTGGCTTAGACACCTAGTCCAACATATACGTCTCAACAAAATGGAAAAGTTGAATGCACAATTCATACTGTTAACAACATTATTCGTTCTTTTCTCTTCCAAGCGTCTCTTCCTCAAAAAATTTGGGTGGAAGCTCTTCTTACAACTGTGCACACTCTAAACCTTCTTCCCTATTCCACTATCTCGTTCAAAACTCCTTTTGAGCTTCTCTTTGGTCGTTTTCGTTCCTATGATCACCTTCTTGTTTTTGGGTGTCTATGCTATCCAAATCTCTCAGCTACTGCCGCTCATTAGCTCTCTCCTCGATCATCTGCTTGTGTCTATCTTGGTCCCTCTACCAATCACTGTGGCTATCGTTGTCTTGACCTCGTGTCTCAACGTATCATCATCTCTCGACATGTCATATTTGACAATGATCACTTTCCGTATTGTGACTTTCATGACAAACCATCCATTAATGATTATGAACATTTTCAATATGAAGAGACGCCTTCTCCCCCACTGTCACCATCATTGAATCCTCTCTCCAACCCAACTCTAGTGACTTTTCCTCTCCAACTTCTCCAACCAATAACTCTACTACTCCCTCTCCCACTCCCTCCCCCCCCCCCACTTCTTCCATCTCATCCCATGGTCACTCGTTCCCGCACAGGTTCCCTTCGGCCTAAGCACATCTTCAACTTATCTGTCACTTCTGATATCTCTCCCATCCTTCGCTCTACTACTCAGGCTCTCTGTGACCCCAACTAGAAATCTGCTATGGACTCTGAAATGTATGCTCTTCAATCCAACCACACATGAGATCTTGTTCCTCGTCCTCCTAAATCCAACATTGTTGGTTGTCGTTGGCTCTATCGTCATAAGTATGACAGAAAAGGAAATCTTGATCGCTGCAAAGGTCACCTCGTTGCTCAGGGATTCTCTCAACAACGTGGCCTTGATTTTGATGACACTTTCAGTCCTATTGTCAAACCCGCCACCATCTGTATATTCTTAAGCATTTTCATATCCAAACACTGGCCCATTCACTAGTTGGATGTCAAAAATGTTTTTCTTCATGGTGATCTCCCTGAGGAGGTCTACATGAAGCAACCTCCTGGGTACATTCATCCCACCTTTCCTCATCATGTTTGTCGTCTTTGCAAAGCTCTTTATGGTCTCAAACAAGCTCCTCAAGCTTGGTATCACCAATTTGCTTTTTTTCATTACCTCCCTTGGGTTTACAAGAAGTCGTTCGAACTGCTCTCTCTTTACCTATCACTCCGATTCTGATCATATTTTCCATATGTTACTGACCCGACTCTTTATCGGAGTTTTGTTGGTGCCCTGCAGTACCTAACCTTCACTCTTCCTGATATCGCATAGGATGTCCAACAAGTTTGTCTCTTTATGCATGATCCGCGAGAACCTCATTTTCTTGCTCTCAAATGCATCTTACGTTATCTTCAGTGTACATTATCTCATGGTCTCTTTATTCGTCCTTCCTCTATTGATTTCTTGGTGTCTTACTCTGATGCTTATTAGGTTGGTTGTCCTTATACTCGTCGGTCTACTTCTGGGTTTTATGTTTATCTTGGCAGTAATCTCATTTCCTAGTCATCCAAACGTCAACATGTGGTTTCTCGGTCCTCTGTTGAGGCTGAGTATCGTGGGGTGGCAAATGTCACTGAAGCTGCATGGCTTCGCAATCTTCTTCTTGAGTTATCATGTCCATTATCTAAAGCCATGGTTGTGTTTTGTGACAATGTGAGTGCCATGTATTTATCTTCCAACCTTGTACAGCACCAACGTACCAAGCATGTGGAAATAGATTTACATTTTGTTAGGGAACGTGTTGTCATTAGACATGTGCGTGTGTTACACGTGCCACCGGCTTATCAGTATGTAGATATCTTTACTAAGGGTCTTCCTACTCAGTTATTTCTTGATTTTCGGAACAGTTTGAACATTTGTAAACCCCATGCTCAAATTGAGGGGGTGTTAGATTATAGTATACATTATTTATATGTATTGTATAATATAAATATATTGCATACATAACATCCAATTAATGAGACATTTACCCTAATTAACAATTATGACGTCCAAACGATTTTGATTTAATGTCTATTAAGAATAACAAGACAAAAAATAAATAAAGAAAAATACAAAAACGGAACTCCAATATGGATTTTGATAATAAAATTAAATTCCTTAATAGCATAAAAAGCAAAATACCTATAGAGAAAAAAAAATCTTTTCTTTAATCTGAACAAACAGGAAATAATTATGATAAGATCTTTAATCAAATATATAAATCAAACGTAAATATTAAAGATTCATAAAATTCGTAAAAGTAGAACAACACCATTTTGAATCCCCAAATAATTTGATATTGGCCGATAAACAACCAACATGGCAAAACAATGAATTTTATTAATTTGATTGTTCTCATACTTCTGAATTTCGTCAAATTCTTAGACCATAAAATCACATCGCCAGCTTTCACAGTGATGTTATCAAACCTTTAATCCTGCTAGTGATAAGGGTGTACGGAACCTTCTCTAGTCTCTTCATACATGCATTAATGCTTGTGCTATAGAGTTATGTATTTATTTTAATTAGTTTGATATATATTGTGAATTAGTTTTGCATATTTTTATTTAGTTTTGTATTTATTTTAAAATTAAAAAACTACTTGTGTTAGGGGAAATGAAAGGGATGGAGGTCTATATGTTAATCAAGGTGATTACTATGATGCAACTTTGAGCATCATATATTTATATGTTTGTTTCGGGGCGAATATATATAATTAATTAAGTAATTAATTATGCATACTAGTCAACCTGATAAGGGTGTCTTTCTAGTCAACCTGATAAGGATGCCACTATGACATACGGATGATATACGGATGCAACATCATATAGAGATGATATACGGATGCAACATCATATAAAGGTTTATAGTTTTGTAATGTATAAACCATTAAAAATATTTTTGTGTACCCAATCTACTCAAAAAGCATAAGTCAAGTTGATTGTTTTAACGAATTTCTAAAATTTCTATTAAGTACGGAATTCAACTACATAATTTAATACTTTTACATAATGTCAGTTTAAGCTAATTTTTTGCATTAGTAAGTGCAAAAACCATTTTGACGGGTTGATCAAACTTTTTTATAACAAAAATAACTAAGTAGATGTAGAAGTAGAACTAATGTAACTTGTACGTAATAACCTAAATATCAATACTTGTATACATTAAATGTAATTTTTTTTCTTTCTAAACCCTAATTATGCAATATCCGGAAAAATTTCAAACTATTTTGAGAAAACTGAAAGTAGTCCGGATTTACAGAATCTCATGCCTCATCGGTTACAAGGTATCTTCTTGTGCATCAAAGTGGATCCCATAAGGGAAAATATTACTTCTCATGATGAATTATAACTGTGAAGACATTTGGTTTTAGTCATATATCATTACAAGAATCTCAAATAAGATTTTTTTTTATTTTCCATATTATGGGCGTAATTGTGTGCATCTTTGCTGGGTTCAAGAAAGAATTCCTATAGATCTTTTTAATGATTATTTCATGTTGGTTATAATTCGGTAATAGGTCTAGTTTTGAACCTATCAACAACTTTTTTATTTAGGTATTTGATGAATTAATTTGATATAATAACAAGGTTATAGTATAAAATAAAAAGTTCAAATGAGAAAGTGTGAAAGATGTGACAAAATGGTTGATACTCAGCAAAAGATTGATGAACATGACATAATTTTGTAAAACCAATAAGCTAATCAAGTCTTTCTAAGCAAACATCAAAAACAATTTCAGGTAAAGACTGATGATCATGCTTCCCTCAGCTTTTACTTCTCTGATGAGTTTGGCCCTCTCTTCTTTCCAAAACCAACAACTGCACAATAAAAAATCAAAAAGCTTAGACACAATTATCCCACAAATAGTTCATAAAAACCAGTTAAGATCATTCTATGTTTATGTAAAAGATGGATTCATGATCTTATGATTGTTTGGATTAGCAAATACAACAGAAGATAAAGATACATATATCTTCCCCTATAAAATTTATCAAAATTTTACGCACTACATTGACCTCTGCATAATCTAAGTTTTGTTTAGTGTTTACAATCCATTTCCTAAAGAAACAATTCATGTTCACCATCTAAAGTGCTTATGATGTGTTTATAACCAATCTTGATGTTTGGTATCAAGTAATTCAAACAATCCAGAACTGATACATCAAATAAAACTTCTAATTTTCGTTGGTTTACTCGAAAAGCAAACGATTTATAGATCTACATCAATATCAGCATTAGTATGTTTGTATACTACGGATAAACATCATCACATATGAAAGAAAAATGAAAGTGGAAGCAACTATCTTACCAGCGGTGACGAAGCGGCGGTTGTATTGAATGCGCTTGTGAGCACGTCCACGTGGCTGTTTCTTCTTGTCCTGCTTCGCAACCTTTGGGGTTTGACCTCTCACTTTTCCGGCACGAGCCAACGATCCGTGAACCTTTCCTGTAAACAGATTGCAACCAGTATCACCATCAGTTGATGAATTAAACGCCGAATACACAGAAATTAAGCACTAACACCTACATAAACCCTTAACCTAACACGGTTTCCAATCTATAACAAAATAATTGATGGAATTGGAAGTTATTAAGATTACCCATGTTGAATTGAGGATTGTTTAGCTCTGTGTAGTCTTCTTTTCGGCTGGATCTGGTGTGAGAGAAGCAAATCAGGGATTTAGGGTTTAGGATTGGGAACGAACGATATATAATCCGGTTGGGCCGGCTATTTGGGCCTTTTCGATATTGGTTGACGTTTGTTTTCTTTTAACGGGCCATGTAACGACCTTCGGCTTCGACTTTTAGCCTTACACTTGCTTTTAATATATACGTTCTAGACTACTTATATTTATTTTCGCAATTAATAATTTAAGTTTAAATACATTTTTAATTATTGATATGGTATAAATATGTCAAGATTATCTATATCTATATTTATATAGACAAAACTGCACAAATGGTCCCTGTGGTTAGCTGAAAATTATCACTTTGGTCCAAAAAGGTTTGGACTAGCACCAGAGGTCCAAACTTTTCATTTTGTTGCGAGTTTGGTCCAGTTTTCTATAAACTTTTTCATAATGACTAATTTGCCCTTATTTTTGTTCTTTTTTAGTTTTTTATTATTTAAATACTTTTTTTGATTAAAAGAAAAAATAAAAAAGAAAATTTGCATTTTCTATTTTATTTTTATATTTTTTTATAACAAAATAAAAAAAATGAAATCTCTCTCTCTCTCTCTCTCTCTCTCTCTATATATATATATATATATATATATATATATATATATATATATATATATATATATATATATATATATATATATATATATATATATATATATATATATATATATATATATCTCTTATTTCCAACACCACACAACCCTCCAACCTGCTGCCTTACCTCTTCCCTTTTCCCCTCCGATGACCACTGCCGACATAAGCAAAAAAGAAGCAGCCGCTAGGCTGCCGGGCAGCCTCCTGCCACCTTAGAGCTGCTCTTGGTCACCACCATCGACCACCTCTGTTATGCTACTGCTGCTACTATGTAAGTACCCATTGCCATTTTTTTTTTGTGAATCGCAAAGGGCCAAAGCGAGGAATCAAATGACCCGTCGTTTTTTTTTTCTTTCATCATCTTCACCGGAGAGGATGTTCAGTGGTGATGATAGCGAATAAGGGCATGTTGCAGGTACGCTATCATTATTGCTCCAATTGAGGCTTTTCGAGCCCTAATCACACCTAAATCTAAATTTTCGGGGCAAGCTTCAATATCTGGTAAAATCACACTGCAAATAGAGGGTAATTCGAACCTAGTCCTAAACCCTAAAATCACACCGCAAGCTTCAATATCTAGAATGTAGAATGCTTTAATGGAGAAAGATGGAGGGCGCATTGCTTCTATCTGTTTGTTGAACATAGTCCTAAACCCTGAAGATTCTTGCAGTAGGAGTGGAATTGGAGAAAATCAAAAGAACAGAAGCTGTAGATGGTGGCTGTGACTGGTGATGGCGGAGTGGGTGACGAAGGCAGGAGCTGCGACGACAGCTTGTAGTCTGGTTTTTTCTTGTGTCTGACCGTTTACGACGAGGGGGAAGGCAACAGATCAATACAAGCTTCATTTGATAGAAGAAGAGGGAGAACGGGGGTGGTGACGGGGTTGTGGTGGTTGCACGGTGGCCACAAAATCGGTGGTTTTTAGTGGAGGGTGATGGCAGGTGAATGCTGAAACGGAGGCAACATGTGGAAGGCAGCAGCGACGTTGGGGTGTTTGATGGTAATGGGTTACGAGAGAGAGAGAGAGAGAGAGAGAGAGAGAGAGAGAGATTCTTTTTTATTTTTCTTTTAATCATAAAAAACATTTAAATAAATAAATAGAAAAAGAAAGTACCAAGGGTAAATCCGTCATTTTAAATATTTCTAAATCAAATTGGACCACAATCGCAACAAAATGAAAACTTTTGGACCTGTGGTGCTAGTCAAAACTTTTTTGGACCAAATTGGCAAATTTGAGCAAACCAACTTTTTTGGACCATCTGTATCTATTTATCTATATTTTAATATCTTTCGCAAATAAACTTTAAAATTAATTAATCATAACAACAGCTATAAAAATCATTAAATTATATATTATATTTAATTTTATTCATAAGTAACTTACATTAAGTAGAGGCCATTAAAACAATTAAGATTATAAAATTTTAAAAAATGTCTACGTTATCATATAATTCAAAACAAACAATGTTTATACCAACTTATTATAAAATTTATTATATAAGAGCTAACAACAACGTTATTGATATATTTAAAAAAACATATATTTGTAAAGATTTCAAATATATTGTTGTATTATGCGCAACGCTCGGATATTCGCCTAGTATACTTATAATAAAAACATTTTTTCTTTAAACACATTCATTTGAAACCCCAAACTTTTTCAACTTCTTTTTAAATTAATACATTAAATCCAATATTATTGTAATTTCAATATTAATTATTTATTCTCACTATAATATATTTAGTCTGTTGATCTAAATATGATGTTAAATTTAAAACATAATTTTTATAATATATTTAAAACCTATTTTTTCTAAATGGTTAAAAAGTTTAAATACAATATCTAAATAAAAATGTCAAATTAACAAAAAAAAAAAGGTTGATTAAATTTTACTTTTTGTAATAATAATTTTTTCCTAAAAGAAGATAGTTTAAAATAAATTAAAAATATTCAAAGTTTAAATATAAATCATGTATCAAAAGATAGTTTTAAAACTCATTAAAAATAATAAAGGTATAAATAAAATGTTAAATATAAAAACTACATCATAATTCCAAATCCACACACAACCTATAGATATATTCCATTGAAATAATATCACACAAAATATGTCTATCTAAATTGAGTTTATTTTTATTTTCAATAGTAGCGTTTATTAAGATGATACGACTTTAAGTAAAATAATATGATATATGTTATTTGATACTCATAAATCCATTACAAAAGTAATTTCGTACACTCATATTTGATAATGCTTATCATTTATTTAAAATACTTAGAATGGTTTATAATAAATTAGTGTAAGAATTACTAATTTAAAGTTACTATCAAGAATATATTTATTTTAATAACATATTTATCAATGCTTTAATTATAAATGAGCAACGCGTGGAATATCGCCTAGTATATCTTATAAAAGAAGAATTTTGTTTGCACCATACTGATTGAATCCCCCCTGTAAACTCTTCATTTTCATAACCATTAAAGAGTTTTTTAACATATAATATTTAATGGTATTTATAACATTTAATGGTATTTATGACCCCTAATTGATTATTATTATTATTATTATTATATATATATATATATATATATATATATATATATATATATATATATATATATATATATAGTTCATATTGGTAGGTTATGTTGGTAGAGTTTGAAGAATTATGGATGATTGTGTGGTAGATTCAAGACTTTAAAAGAAGAAATACAATTATGTTTTAGATGTTAGAACAAAAGCAATAGTTTGGTTTTTGTGCTAAACATGTTGGTGAAATAAACTTTAATTATGATTTTCTCTTTGTTTTTTATTCATATTAAACTTTATTTTTTATTTTTTATATTGTTTCTATCTATTATCAATATTTATATATTTGTTTTTTATTTTTATAAAACTTTACTTTAGAAGTTAAAACACAAGCATCAATTTAGTTTTTTGTAATAGACATGTTGGTCAAATAAATTATTATTATGATATTCTCTTTGCTTTCTCTTCATATATTTTTTTTTTCATATTGTTTCTATTGCTAGAATTTATATTTTTATTTGTTATTTTAATATAGTTTCTTGATTCCTTATTTTCAATTTGAAAGTTATATTATTTTTCGTTGTTTTGCAAACTATTGACAAAACAAAAACCCAACAAAATCAAAAAGTTTGTTAGGAGGTGGTGTATGGCATGAATAATATATAATGAATAATTAAATATTAATCGTAAACAAGTTGATAATATGTTAAAGACACGAATAATAACCTTTGTATTATCATTATGTTTTTTTTACGCTTTATATTTTAATGTAATTCATGTAAATTTGTTTCACTAGGTTTTAACATTGACCAACAAAATTAATTTTAAAACTAATTAAACATAACAATAACTAAAAATAAAACCTAATCAAATTCATAGTTTTTAAATTAATTAGTCAAAACAATTGTTAAAAATAACACTAAATCGATAATTATATGTTATTTTATTCATGCGTAAAACGGGGTAGAGGTTAATTAATAAAATGTGATTCTAATATATGTCTATTTAATCTTATTGTTAAAAGAGTTAACAATTTTATCTATCAACTTAATATAAGATAATAAGAATTATTATTTTATAGGTAATGTCATTTTCAACCACAAACATTGTTGAAAATGTTAGCTATATAATTTTAACAAGCACAACAGCGAACATTCACTTGATAAAGGGAAGTATAAGTAATGCTAGAAAAAAAAGTATAACCGTCCAAACAAATAATAGAATAGAATTATTGCCCAAAGTTTGTCTTCTATATAGAGGTTGCCGATGAATTAATTATATGGCCACTGAATAGATTCTTAGGTTTTTTTTTTTTCATTTGTATATTTTTTACAAAAGGTTTTCGGTCTAAAAAAATAATTTGTATTCGACAATGTTCTTAGACGTCTTAGCTAATATCCATATTTAGTGAAGATTATACATTGGTGATAAGTTAGGACATGTGTAATCGATTTAGATGATCCTTATCTTCTTCAATCAAATGAACTTAACATGTCTCTATTGTCAAATTTGAATTGCTAGTAACTAGTAACTACAAAGGCTGGGTTATTGCCACTGACTTATCACTTAGGGATAGAAACAAATTAGGTTACCTTGATGGCTTATGCTCGTGCTATAATGAGGTCAAAAGTAGACAATGGGACATGGCAAATGTTGTTGCTTGTCCTCGATTTTAGATTTTATGTATGAAAATCTTAATGCCAGACATTTTTTTTAAAGTTTGGCCTTATAATTTGCAATGTAATAAGCTAAATTTATCTTAATAAATGAAAATTATTTTGTCATATGTTATTTTCATATTGAGTTCGCCGCATCTTGATGTTTTTTTTATTTTATTAATTGGGGTTATTTTCATATAAATATTTTCCACATTACAACTCGATGTTTTTTTTTAGTTTATTGATGTTTGTTTCCATTTTATTAATTGGGGTTGTTTTCATATAAATATCTTCCACATGGCATCTTGATGATTTTTTCCATTTTATTAATTGGGACGATGTGGCTGCCACGTCAACTTGTTATATTGATAATAAAAAATAAGAGCACGGAAGAAAGTAAATGTTTCCTAAAGGAGTCGAACCCAAGACTTCCATGAAGAAACTGCAACGCCATAACCACTAAGCCAAAAATATTTGTGATGCTCTATTTTATCTATGAACCCAAGACCTCCGTTAAGAAACTGCAACGCCATAACCACTAAGCCAAGAATATTTTGATGCTCTATTTTTCTATACACATTATACATACTAAATCGTGTGTTCAATATAATGAACAATTTGAGTTTGGACGTGTTCGGTACAGAGCGTTGGAGAGCTTCTAGCTTCTAGTGTTTGATAAAACGTTCCGTTTTGAACAGAAAGTCTCATTTGACACTACAACTTTCTATCGTTTAGTTTAAACAAAACACTTCAAATCTGAATATTACTTCATGTAATGTTTAACAAAGCTATTTTTGTCGAACACATCATTTGTAAAGTTTGTGAACAGTACATCCATCACGCGTTATGTAATAAAACAATTTCAAAACACACCCTTATATAATAAAACAATTTCAAAACACACCTTTAATCTTTTATAATTTTAATTTAAACTCTAATTAATTTATTATTTATTCAAACTTTATAACTAAAAAATTATGTTTATAGTATTAAGGTTTCGAGCGTTTTAATGTTCAACTTATGTTTAAGAATATTATGTTTTATCGATAGATTATGAAGATGTTTACTATAAACATAACACATTTATTATAAAATAAATATTTACGTAAAATCTAAATTTTATCTTTTGTAGGTGGGCTCAACATTTTATTTTGCATAGGTGGCATCAAATGTTAAAAATAAAAGTATATTTAAGGAAGAATTTTGCGTATATGCTACTCTTAACTTTTTTTCAGATAGTTCACAAACTTATTTTAAACATATCACATTAGAATTTGTATCAAGTAATGAAAATTTGATCAATGTATTTTTGGCCTAACGGTATGATGAAATGTCATTCATCTTTAAGGTTAAGATTTAAGTATCATATGTGATTTATATAGAATTAGTGAGTAATTTTAGAAGTATATTAGAATGTATGTGTCCCCGTTCTAAAAATAATGGAAATGTGATGTTTCAAGTTTCAAACATAGACGATATTTTATTTATTAGGTCCGAAAAAATTAACTAATTTTGTATTATATTTTAGTTGCTACGAATGTCAAAAACTTTAGACATATACCTTTGTTTAAGAAGCATGAAACTAAAAGTAACAATAGTGCCTAATGAACGAACACAAAACAAAACATTGTTAAGAATCTTATATCTATATCTATATCTATACTATACTATAAATAAGCATTTTTTTCACTACATGCATTTGAAATCTCCAAACTCTTCATATTTATTCTAATATATATATATATATATATATATATATATATATATATATATATTAATTTACATGTCTTATTAAATGTTCATATTAAATGTTCATATATATATATATATATATATATATATATATATATATATATATATATCATCGACCATTTTCCTATGGTTCGGCCATTTCCTGACGGTTCGGCCGTTTTCCAACGGTTCGGCCGTTTTCCTATGGTTCGGCCATTTTCCGAAGGTTCGACCATTCTTCTATGGTTCAGTCTTCCTGGTTCGGTCTTCGATAGTACTCATTGTTCCTTCCCGAGACAAGAAGTACACCACTCACCTCAAACCTCCTCATGAACATCTGCCAAGCTTCCTCTCCAAGAAAAAGGTACATTCAACTATGTATGTATGTATGTATGTATGTGTGTGTGTGTGTGTGTATATATATATATATATATAAATATATATATATATATACCTCTCAACCCATACAAGAAAGTAAGTTCGACTTCTCTCTCTCTACATACATATAATCTGGTTCCTTCCACTCGAAGAACTCAACCCCCATTTCGCATCGATATTAACTTGATCGTAAGAGGCCGTTCCCGGGACGCAAGTCCTGGGGTGACTCTAACGATACTCGTTCATGAGTATAACAGGAATCAAAATGGGACTCGCTAACGGCATCTGAACACATATCCAAGATCTCGACTCGATCAGCCTCGTGACGAATTATGGGTTGCATCAAGTGGCGTCATCCGTGGGACGACGAGCAAAACAACCACTTCCTTTCACTATGGTTTTATGAAAACATTTTGGATGATGGTTTTATTATTATAAAAATGAAATTTTTGGTCTTAAATTTTAGGACGTTTCAAGTTGGTATCATAGCCTTGGTTTGAGGGATTTGGGCATACTATTGGGTGTGTCTGAACTCAAACTGAGGGTTTGATAGATTTTTCATAAAATAAAAGTTTTATTTATAGATTTTCTAATAATAGAAAGGGGTGTGGTGCGTGCAATCAACCGAGCTCAATTAAGTTATTCCCAAAATACCCATACATGTTTGTTATTATTTTATGCTATGAGAATTGCATGCTAGATTAGGGCTATGGATTTGTTCAGGATTTCATGCTAGGAGAGATGCCTTTATATGCCTGATTGGTTGAGCTTATGGGATTGCATGCTAGAATGGATTGGCCTGATTTGTGATGCCTCGTATCCTAGGAGGAACATATGTTATGCTAGATTTGGAAATTTATATTGGTAGAAGTAATTGCTAAGTGTATGCTTAAAAAATGTATACGGTTAGGATCATATAGCCCTAGAATGATTGATTTGGCCTTATTTCATGTTCCTCGTTTGGTTGTGGTCCTATGGTAGATTCGTTTATTCGACAATCTATTTGATCATGTATTGTGTATAATTTGCATGCATAAGGTAACTAATAGTGAGAGTGGAAGATCCTAGCATGGGTTATAGTAAGTGAGCTTCGGAGGTTCTTTGTTTGTTCTGTGGCTTGGAGTGTTTCTGCACGAATGTTGCTTACTTTGTGTTTTGTGGGACTCTTAGTGATATGAGTTAACTATTAAGTGAATGTGTCAAGTCACATGTTGAAAAGGTTAAATAATCTCAGAGTGATGGATTTGACTCTATTGCGCAGCTCTCGTTTGAGTCTAACCATTGTAAGGTTGAGTCTGTTACTTGAAGGATTATCTAAGGTTTGTGGCATGTGATTATATTCATGAAGTAGTTAGCGGATATTAATGGGAGTTTTTCAGCAGCTGATGGCAGGGGGTCGGGAACCTAGGAGAGCCTAGAAAGTGTTTTTTAGCGGGTTCAGATACGTTGTTTAGTGAGTACTTAGGGTACCAGTTTGAGAAGGTGACTTAGAGGATTTGGGATGATTCTTGAGGAAAGTATGGATAGGTGTGGAAGGTAGTATTGGGCATGTACTACAGAATGCACAGGATCTATACTCGAATCGAGGGTCGCCACAGAGAATCTAGGAAACCTTTGGATGAGGATTCTTTGGGTATGTTTTGATCATGTGTATGGTTGCTTTTTTCAGTATGGCGATGAGCACTCGTGGATGAGGTTCTGATTTAGGCTCAGGTACTGGTGCTGAGCTGATGGATGAGCGGATGCGGGAATTTATCTCGTCGAAGATCACCCGCGGTATTTTGGAAAAGACTCTTTTGATGTTTGGTATCATCAAGGAAGAGATCATGGAACTCTTGGATGATCGACTTGGAGCTTTTCGGGTCAAGATTGCAATAGGACAATTGGATGCTCATCGGGAACTCAAGGCTTATGGAGCCTTAGAATTTTTCAGGGAGAAGGACCCTATTGCTAGATCTTGCCAGGAAGGATCGAAGTTGGGGTATTCATCATGCTTTCAGGGGGATCGATTTCGTGATTGGATTGCCACTGAGGTTTCGTGAACTTTGCAAGAGTAGTTACCTGGCATTATTGGTCTTGTCGCTGACAGATTGGTCACCAAGTTCAAGGATCAGATGACGGTCGTTCAGGCAACTAATGGGATGGTCGGGGTGACTTGGAAACGGGAGCTCGTTCTGGGGAAGCAACTGGGAAAGAGGAAGCGGACTTATGATCTGACTCTTCTAGCATCATCTAAGAAGTTTGATGTTGTCATGCCTGGTGTTAGGGAAACGAGGGGCCATTTGTGCTAAGGGTGGAGGAACCCATGAGCGTGCACGCGGCAAGTCCAAATGCAGAAGGTGCGGGTGGAAGGGACACCTTCGCCAAGAATACACCCTGGAGGTAGAATTATGTCATCGATGTCATCAGTCTGGTCACCTTAAGGCAAGTTGGCCATGGTTATTGATTGGGGCGGCTCAGACCCCATCATCCGTGATTTTTCAGGGGGGAGAGCCAAGACTTCAGGACCTCGCAGGTATGTATCTTGTTCATGCCTTTTAATTTCTTATGCTCCTGTAAGTAGGTGTTGAGACGTTATGTTCGGTTTAGTCTAGTCCCCATCTAAGAATCAGAGTCCCTTGTGATCGCCTAGCTTATATTATCAATAAATGTTATATGCCATTTTTTCATGCCTAGAGTTATGAGTGGGATACATTTTGTTGATCTGGATTTAGATGGTTAGGAAGCTTGTTGTGGGTCATTGGTGAATATAATTCTGGGGTATCGCTTAGGAGATCAGCAGACAAATTAGCTTGATTAGTCAACAATGGAGTCAGAGTGTAGAGGTGTTGTGCTGCATAATAGTGATGACAGATGGTTATGGAAGGATTTTGGGATCCAATCACTACCGACACTGGGGAAGGGGCGATATCAAGTGGATGATGATGGAGGTCGTGTGGGCCTGTTTAGACGCCATAATTGACAAAGGAATTTCTGAATCATATTGGTTGAAGATGGTTAGAATGCACAAAACCTTCGGTGAGTGGGTAGTTGGATTGGTGATCCATCCCTTCCGGTCAAGGGTTATAATTTTGTCAGGAGCAGTAATTACTTAAAGGTTTGGAGCTGTATCATGGGAAGTGCTTGGGATTACTGGACCAGCTGAGATTTCGGGAAGTAATCAGTTGGATAAGGAATGTGTGTGTGATCGTTAAAATTGGCTAGTGATGGGATGCTAGTTCTTGTAAGCTCAAGTTGTCAATAATTTAAATTGTAAGGATGTAAGGCGGGTTGGAAACCTATCAGTTTTGTGAATCTAACAAGGTGTAGTCAAATCCAAGTGGGGGAGAACCGTTTGGATTCCGAGGATAGAATCAGGTGCGAAATCAGGAGGATTTCCACATCCTAGATGAGTGGGAAGCCAATCCAAGTGGAAGTTTGGATTGAGGTTGTGCAAGGTTGGAGGTTCAGAACTTCCAACGACAGGTTGGTGCATTCGTTGTTATTCATATCATATATGAGTTTGGATCCAAGTTGAGGGTTGTTTTAGAGCCTTTCTGTCTGTTCTTGTCTAATGAAGGCCTTGGGGTTTGGGGCATGACCCGAACACCTGATCAAGATATAGACAATGTGGGTTGACCCATGATTGATCGTGGGTTGGTATGGTAGATGGAGAGCAAGACCATGGATTGAGACCATGGTAGTATGGAAGTGTTGTAAGAGTACGGGATAGTCGTAGCATACATAAGGATGATAGGCTACCAGGGAAGTGTGTAAGTCTACGATGGGATCGTAGTATTCACCAGAATGAGGTAGGCCATTGTGGGAGTGGGAGTGGAACTGAGGAATGATCAGTGTATGTGTTAGATGCCATTTTATGCATCTTATAAGGTAGTTTTTATTATCATTTAACATCATATTTTATACATTTGCATGTCATTTATTTAAATAATGTTCAACTCATGTATTTTATTAGAATTCACGTATTGCTCATGTTTTTTTTGTCAATTTCAGATAGTTCGAGTGGAGCAGTGCTTTGGTAGCAGTTGGATGCATGTTTGGTGCTTAGTTGGAGTCTAAACTACGGAAGGATGCTTAGGAATGATCAAGAATATCTTGGAAGGAAGAATGACGATAAAAAAGGCACCAAATTCAATACATCCGATTGCATGTCGTGTCCATGTGATCGCAGCTTTGTCCATGCGATCGCATGTTTGGCTCGCAGCTTGACTTCATAGATTTTTTGTGCCACAAATCCAGATGGATGAAAAATGGTCTTTATGCGATCGCAACTACCCTTTATGCGATCACAACTACCCTTTATGCGATCGCAACTTTGCCAAAATGTCTCAAAATAGCATCATACTTCATTAAAAAGGCCCGAGACGCGTTTTCTTCAATACATGCGATCGCAACTTTGATACATGTGATCACATGTTATCAGATTCTTGTTCTGGAAGCTTCCACATTGAGTATAAATACAACCCTCATAATCAGTTGTAAGGGTTGGACGATTCAAGACGAAGAAAACCACTTTAGAAGGCGATTTTTGAATTCTTTCAGCGACTTTTGAAGATCTGAAGATTGTGAATCATCTCACACATTTAGTTTAGAAGATTTATCAGTAAATGTTTATTTTATCTAGTTTGATTTTGTTTTTGGCCATGACTGGCTAAACTTTAGTTTTCAGTTCTGCATAGACTAGTACTTCTCATGTGATTAGTTTTCAGATCTGATTTTCGTTTTGTGTTTCTATCTAGATTTTTCAGTTTTGAGCTTAATGAATGTTTGATTTTAATTCTTGTTTGTCTGATCCCATAGCTAGGGTTTTATCATTCCAGTTAATTAGTTAATAGAATCCATAATTGTTCTTGTCAACTGGTAAAAGTAACAAGTATCAGATTGGTTCCGTTTTGGGATTTAACTCTGATATAAACTGTAAAAATCATACCTTTACGCTTCTGAGCTTGTGAGAAGTATTGGCTATTGTTGGGAATTTTACAAAGATCTTAATGAAAATTTTCTAATTTAATTAAGAGCTTGTTTATTTGAACAATAGATAAAGTTAGGGTTAATTCAAAGAGCTTGTTTTGGTTAACTAATATAGGTAAAAGAGATTATACTATATCTTGTTAGTTTTTCTCGGTACCGTCTTAGATAGAACGCATCTCAAATAATCTGATATGGGCTAGTTGCATGATTAGGAAAGTCGCAGCAGAGCTGAAATCGTTTTTATTATTCATTTTCGTTTAGTTTAATATCACTGGAGTTTTAGTTTTTTTAGTTAAATTTAAAATCCCCCTTCTTAATAATTTATGTCTTGACTAGATTGTGCCTGATGCAAAAAGACATTTACCATTAGGCTATGTCCCTGAGGATTCGACCCTGCTTCCTTGTGCTATATTTTTAGTGCAACCAGCAGTGATCAATTTTACTTGTTTAATTGGCGCGCGACAGCGTGATAACAAATTGGCACCGTTGCCGGGGACACGGTGCTTTCTAACAGTTTTATGCCAAGACTTTTTTGTTTAGGTACACCTCTAGCTTTTGATCTAAAAATCGAGCGAACTGCAAGGAAACTGAAGAACAAGGCAGCAAGAAAGAAACGATCGGCTGGTCTCTTTGGTTCATCATCTTCCGTACCTCCAGAAACCTCCACACCACAAGGCACTCCCTTGTGGAACGAATCTGATCCGTTTTTTTTTCTGAAAGTACCCCCATATTCTCCTCAGAACAGCCCTTATAAAACATATTCCCCACCATTTTTCGTCAAATCTGAACCCACAGATTCTTCAGAATCCGAATCTGAAGAATCAGTCATGAGTGGAGACGATGCAGAAAAGACCCTTAGAGAGTGGGCTACTCAAGAGGTTAACCAGCAGCCCCTTTGCATTACGTTTCCAGAAGCCCAGAACTTTGAGCTTAAATCTGGGCTGATTCATCTCCTTCCCACTTTCAGAGTATTGGAAAACAAAGGCCCAAATAAATTACTCAAGGAATTTCATGTGGTATGTTCAGGAATAAAGTCGCATGATGTCACTAAAGACCAGATAAAGTTAAGGGCATTCCCCTTTTCACTTCAAGATTCAGCAAGGGAATTGTTATATGAACTCCCGTCTGGTTCCATCACCACTTGGACAGAACTCGCGAAGCTGTTCTTAGAGAAATATTTTCCAGAAACACGAGTCTCCAGTCTCAGAAGAGAAATCCTTGGGATCAAACAAAGAAGACGAGAAGCTCTACATACCTACTGGGAGAGATCCAAGAAGCTTATGGTTCGGTGCCCACAACATGGGATCAGTGACTACCAACTCTACAATTGTTTTTGTGAAGGTCTGACACCCAAGGAAAGGCACCTGATAAATGCTTCCAGTGGCCGTTCCTTAAGTGATATGACGCCAACTGAAATTAGAGAACTTATCGAAAAGCTGGCGATCGAGTCTAAACATTCTGGAAATGAAGAAGAATGGTATATGGATCATCCAAGAGGAGTAAAAGAAATCAACAATGCTCACCTTGAAACCCAGATTTTTGAGCTCACGAAAGCAATGTTGTTGTTGACTAAAGAAAAATCAGCTGCAAAGAAACCATGTAGTATCTGTTTGAAGACTGATCATCCTACTGATATGTGTCCGATTTTACAAGAGGATGTTGCTAAAGTAAAAGCTGTCGGGGGCTACCAACATAATTTTCAGAATAATTATCAGCAGAAACAACAATTTCAGCCTCCACCCGGATTTCAGCAGCAGCAAAATTTTTAGCAGTCGGGTCCTCTGCAGAATTCTCATTTTTAGCCCAACTTCCAGAATCCGAATTTCCAGTATCAATCTTCAAATCAGCAACCCAACAGTTCCAGTGTGGCCTTAGAAGATATTGTGAAGAGTCTTTCCACGAGCACCCAAGCATTCCAGACAGAAACCAGAGCCAATATCAAGAATCTGGAACAGCAGGTGTCTCAGCTTGCCACTTTTGTGGGTCGTCTGGAATCTCAAGGAAAGTTACCGGGACACACTGAAAACAATTCGAAGCAAAATGTTAATGCTATTCCCTTGAGAAGTGGGAAAACATATGGAGGCCCAAGCTCATCTGAACCAAAAAACGAGGCCGATGAAGAATTTGAACAGGTTCTGATAGAAGAAGGAGGTGTGGAAGAGACAGAAAAAGGTGTTGAAGTTGAAGAGTTTGAAGAGGTGTTGGTTGAAGAAGAATCTAAAAAGCTGGAAGAAAAAGAAACTCCAACACCAGTGAAGCTGAATCTGAAAGAATATAAGCCCTTGCCTTCATTCCCATCAAGACTGAAGAATACGAAACGAGAAAGAGAGGATGAAGACATCATGGAAATTTTTTGCAAGGTTGAGGTAAACCTTCCACTTTTAGATGTTATAAAACACATTCCTCGATATGCTAAGTTTCTTAAAGATTTATGTATTTCAAAGAAAAAAAAATGAAATTTAGTGAAACTATAAAAGCTAGCAAAAATATTTCTTTAATTTTACAAAAAGGTTTGCCTCCAAAGTGCAAGGATCCGAGGATTTTCTCAGTTCCTTGTAAATTGGGAAACCTTAATTTTCCAAATGTCATGCTTGATTTAGGTGCTTCAGTAAATGTCCTTCCCTATTTTATTTTTGAAAAAATAAAAATGGGAACTTTACAAAAGACCGGGACAATTATACAGTTGGTTGACCACTCAATAGTACATCCAAAATGTGTACTGGAGGATGTTCTTGTCCAAGTGGATAATTTGATATTTCCTGCTGATTTTTACCTTTTGGACATGGGAAACTCGGACACTTCAGATGCAAACTCTATTATTTTGGGAAGACGATTTATGAAAACTGCAAAAACAAAAATAGACGTTTTTAATGGCACGATTTCAATGGAGTTTGATGAGCAGGTTGTTAATTTTAAAATTAATAATGATGATTTTCCTTCTGAAAATATTTCTGTAAATTATCTGGGTACCAACAGTCCTTTATCTGAGGGCTGGTGTGGGTTTTCTAATGTCTCTGTGCAAGAAAATTGTGCAGAAAGGAATTTATCATACAGATTGGAGGAGCTGGCAGAAGATAAGCTTGGGGAGGTGATGGAGGAGTATTTAATTCCTGCTGAAGAAAAATCAGATAAAAATTTGAAACGAAACAAACTTTTGGAAAAAGATGAGGAGAAAGTGATGATTTCAACCGAGAAAGTACCAACACAGAAGCTTAAATGCAACAATTTGAAAAGAAAAGAATCTAGAGAGTTCAAAGAGAAGACTTCTGAAAAGAAGAAGATCAGAAAGAGAAAGAAGTCTAATCATCAAAAGAACTTATCTGAAGACACTATGGAGTCTTTCAAGTTTGTTGAACAAGTTCCAGATCCACCAATATTGCCATATTTGAAGGGATCTGGAGTCACAAGAAAAAGAGTTGAGCTTCATAGAAGTCCCAACCACACCAGTTAGTAAATCTGGCTGGGCAATGTCGAGCCAACGACTTTAAAAATGGGCAGGTTTCTGGGAGGCAACCCGATGAGTAGTTTTAATTTTTACGCTTTCAATAAAGAGATGGTCGCAGTTCCAAGCAAGCTTGGGGAAATCAGAGGATCAACAGAGTTGCTGAAATTCAGATTTTTCGCCACATGTTCGTCAAAATCATAATTTCTGCGAACTTATCAGGTACATTCTTTCCTAGCTGCACATTTTTTGTTTTATATTCTTTATTAAACTGTTCATCCTCTCTGAGCATTGAGGATAGTGCATCATTTTAAGCTTGGGGAGGGGGTTAATAAAAATTTGCATTTTTTGTTAAAAATTTTAATTTTCAGTTTTTTAGGTTAAAATTTTCAAATTTTATTTTTCTTTTTTCATTTTATTCTATTGCATTTGCACATAAAAATCTGAAAAATCCAAAAAAATATTTTATTTTCCTTTTTATTTTTCTGCATTCATAAAAAACCCAAAAAGATTTTATTTCTAGTTATTTTTATTCTCTGCATTTAAAGATTCTTAAAAATCTTTTAGAAAACCAAAAAATTCAAAAAATTTAAAAAAATACGAGATGAGGATACTATTTACATTCGACAACTCCGTGAAGATGGAAAATGAAAGTCCGAAGCAACCGGATTGTTATTGGAAGTGTAGAATTAACTGTAATAACTAGGGGACCCAAACATCATTATCTGAGACCCTAGTCTTAGATAATAAAAAATAGCATACTGAAACGTTTTTGTGGGCGGTAATAACAGCTTTGGGATGATTTGATTTTGAATGTTTAAAAAGAACCTTTATCAATAATTCTGGACCCACATAACACGAACCTAGTTGTTGACACGCGTTACCCTCGCGTTAACAGAGATCCCTTATATCAGATCCACACAATCAAGAAGGAAGAAAGGGTACAACTGTCATATCCAGTACCCAAATCAAAATTTCAAGCACTCAATCAAAGAAATCTCAAGAAATTCAAAAGTTGCTTGAAGAATTCAAGCTAGAAACAAAGATACAAATTCAAGTTCAATCAAATCAGAGTCCATCTTAAAGTTAAATCTGGAGGATGAAGAACTGTGTGATATGATATTGGTGGCTCTCGAAAAAGTGAAAGCATAGGAGTTGGGCCCCTACAGGTGTGGCCCACTGCTTCAACGAAAGCTAATTTGTCGTGACGGGTTCTTAAGGATGCGTCGATTCTGATTCTTGACTATCTAGTCTTAAGGACATGAGATCCTAGATTGTGTTATTTTCGCTCACAAAGCTAATTAAGGTGTAAAGTTTAAATAAAAGTATGGCCGGACTATTGGGCTACACAATTTCGTGGTCTTCCTCACTTTGGGAGTCTGTGATACATGAAAGGTAGCAGGATGGTCGTCTAGGTAGTAGTGATTGGAAATCCTTTGATGTAAAGTCTCATCGTAAAAACAAAAAAAGAGTGAAGTATTTTTATTTTCTTTTATTTTACTCTAAATTCTTTTTAGGTCATCTACATTTTTCCATGTGTTTATAATGTTTTATCTTTTTCTTACTTGAGGGCAAGTAAGATTTATGGTTGGGGAGATTTGTTAGATGCCATTTTATGCATCTTATATGGTAGTTTTTATTATAATTTAGCATCATATTTTGTATATTTGCATGTCATTTATTTAAATAATGTTCAGCTCATGTATTTTATTAGAATTCTCGTACTGCTCATGTTTTTATGTCAATTTGAGATAGTTCGAGTGGAACAATGCTTTGGGAGCAGTTGGATGCGTGTTTGGTGGTCAATTAGAGTCTAAACTAAGGAAGGACGTTGAGGAATGATTAAGAACAACCTGTAAGGAAGAATGACGATAAAAAAGGCACCAAATTCAATACATGCGATCACATGTCTTGTCCATGCGATTGCAACTTTGTCCATGCGATCACATCTTTGGCTCGCAGCTTGACTTCGAAGATGTTTTGTGCCAAAAATTCAGGTGGATGAAAAAATGGTCTTTATGCGATCGCAACTACCCTATATGTGATCGCAACTTTGCCAAAATGTATCAACATAGCATCCTACTTCATTAAAAAGGCCCGAGACGCGTTTTCTTCAATACATGCGATCACAACTTTGATACATGCGATCACATTTTATCAGATTCTTATTTCGGAAGCTTCCACATTGAGTATAAATACAACCCTCATAATCATTTGTAAGGGTTGGACGATTCTAGACGAAGAAAACCACTTCATAAGACGATTTTTGAATTCTTTCAGCGACTTTTGAAGATCTAAAGACTGCGAATCATCTCACACATGTAGTATAGAAGATTTATCAGTATATGTTTCTTTTATCTAGTTTGATTTCATTTTTGGCCATGTCTGGCTAAACTTTAGTTTTCAGTTCTGCATAGACTAGTACTTCTCATGTGATTAGTTTTCAGATCTGATTTTCGTTTTGTGTTTCTATCTAGATTTTTCAGTTTTGAGCTTAATGAATGTTTGATTTTAATTCTTGTTAGTCTCATCACTTAGCTAGGGTTTTATCATTCCAGTTAATTAGTTAATAGAATCTGTAATTGTTCTTGTCAACTGGTAAAAGTAACAAGTATCAGATTGGTTCCGTTTTGGGATTTAACTCTGATATAAACTGTAAAAATCATACCTTTATGCTTTCGAGCTTGTGAGAAGTATTGGGTATTGTTGAGAATTTTACAAAGATCTTAATGCAATTTTTTTGATTTAATTAAGAGCTTGTTTAATTGAACATTAAAAAAGTTAGGGTTAATTCAAAGAGCTTGTTTTGGTTAACTAATATAGGTAAAAGAGATTATACCAGATCTTGTTAGTTTTTCTCAGTGCCAGCTTAGAGAGAATGCATCTTAAATACTCAGATCTGGACTAGTTGCATGATTAGGAAAGTCACAGCAGAGTTAAAATCGTTTTTATTATTGATTTTTGTTTAGTTTAATATCACTGGAATTTTAGTTTTTTTTAGTTAAATTTAAAATCCCTTTTCTTAATAATTTATGTCATGACTAGATTGTGCCTGATGCAAAAAGGGATTGACCATTAGGCTGTGTCCCGGAGAATTCTACCCTGCTTCCCTGTGCTATATTTTTAGTGCAACCAGAAGTGATAAATTTTACTTGTTTAATATGTGCGCTACAGCATGATAACAGCATGCCCGGGTCGGGGCGGATGGTATTGTCAGAAGATTACTCTTAGTTGGTATGAGGATCGTTGGAACTGAGGCGAGGTTACGCCTGTACAACACTCGATTGGGTGAGACCCTTGGGCGAGGCCCGTTCGATTGTACAGTCTGGGTGAGACCCGCGGGCGAGGCCCATATGGTATAATAGTATGGGTGAGACCCGACAAGGATTAGTTGGGACAAGTTATTGGATTACGTTTAGAGTGGGAAAACTTTGTGGTTAGTGATTGGTATTCTTATGATGTATAGGCTAGGGTAGCCTTTATCAGTTAGACTCTCAATGGGGGCCTGGTGGTGGGACCATGAGTGAGGTTGTCAGTCTCAGCGGTGGATTGAGGATGTTATATATTAGTTTAGTGGAAGGTCATTATGGAATCAGAAAAAAATTCCGGACGGAATGCAAGGGTAAATCTTTGGATCTCAGGAGATAAGTTATGTATCGGGTTGGCATTTGGTCGAGACTCGCGTTGGGATTCGTCGTTATATTCGGGGAATAGGTTTTTTCATCAGCAAGTAATGGTTAAGGAATCTATCCGCCAAAGGTATCAGTTGGATGGTTCAGGATCAAAAGGATTATTCTCAGTTCAAATTGCAGTAGGAGGTCCTCATGAGTATATTTCAGAATGGTTCTACCTGGGTGGAGGCCAGGCAAGTTATGGGGCTTCAAAATTATAACAGTACGATGTTGGTTCGTTAGTTAAAGGATCAGTGATTTAGCCATCATTAGGAGATTTTGGTCGGAACGTTTGGTTTCCAGGAAGGTGGTAAGGAGTGATTTCGAGGACGAAATCTAATTTAAGTGGGGGAGAGTTGTAACACCCTGTTCCGATTCGTTTCCTAATTTGGGGCCGTGACCCGAAGATCAGTTATCATAAGGCTTTAGGCCTTAGGGAAAGATAGATTTAGGCCCTTTGGGCGGGGTTAATGTAGATTGGGTGATCCGGGAGTCAGGTTTGCATTTTGGAGCCCAAGGGTATAACCATAAAATGTCAGTTCGGGCCTTTTATGAATTTTGGATTTAAGTTCAAAAAGCTTTAAGGAAAGGGAGAGTTGATAAAAGTGTAGAGTTTCTCGTCACCTTTCCAGGGATATAAAGATCATCGAAATCGGACTTAGAGCGAAGAAGTTATGGCCTTCAGAAGTTTGGAGGTATTAGGGTTAAGCGTAGTATGTTGGGCGTACATAGGAGTACACTACGCATACTAGGAGTACGTTGGGCGTACTCCAGTCAGGTGCAAACCCTAATTTAGGGTCTTGGACCTTATTTAATGGCCTTAACTCAACTCCAAACCCTTCTACCTTCAGCCTCCATCCCTTTAAACCCTAGATACGGAACCCTAGCCTCCATTGGTGTGATTCTTGAGTTCTTAGGGTGATTTCATGTGTTTTGGTGCTCATTTAAGAAGGAGGAGCTTCTTCAAGGAGTGTCGGATTGATTGAAGCTTGTGGATCCAGACTTTGTGCATCTTGATCTATCTTCTGGAGGTATAAAGCTTCAAAATTATGGTTCTTTAGTGTAGATTTAGTTAGGGCTTGTTTTTATGCTTTCTATAGTCCTTTAAGCCATGCTTGGGAGTATGAGCTACTCCATAAGCTAGGAATGGTTGATCTTGGCATTTTTGAGGTCCCTTGTTCATAAAAATGCAATCTTGATGAGTCATCTTGGCCCATGCATGAGTTAGAGTTACTCTTATGGTTCTTTTTGAGTTTTGGGCCCCATTAAGTCATGATAGAGTGTAAAGTTGTCAACTTTATGTGTTAAGACACCATTTAGGATCAGATCTGAGAGTTTGGCTTAGTGGCTTAACTGATTAAGTGCTTAATGGAAGGGCTGGTTGTCTATGGAGTACGTTGGGCGTACCCAGCTCATACGCTGTGCGTATTGGCCCTGGAGGGAGTACGCTTGGCATACGTCTGAGTATGTCGGGCGTACTCAGCAGCTTGACTTTGGTTGACTTTCGCGTTTTTGGGCCATATTTGGACTTTTAGGGTTTGGGCCAATAGTATTTTTCACCTTGGTGCATTATTAGGCTTTGGTCCTTCTTGGATTTAGGCCCATAATGGGTTTTGGGCCTCATGTAGGAATTTAGGCCATATTGGGCTTTTGGAGCCATTTAAGTTGGGCTTTGGTTGTTGGGTCAAGTGAGGAAAGAGTAGAATGGTCTTTTACCCTGAGATTTGGACAAATGAATCATATTCCTGGTTATGGTATGGCCCAATTATTAATTGGGGTTTTATTTGATTGACTAGCGCGAGGATTATCCGGATCAGCAGTCCGAGCGTCTATCTGATTTTCAGCCATTTGAGGTGAGTTTCTTTCACCGTATCCGTGGGTCGAAGGCACCAATTCCGACCCACTAGTTTATGTTTGTGGTATGATGGTTGTCTACATGACAATTGTATGTTATGCCTGTTTTTTCTGGATGTCTCTGTGACTATTGTGTTATGATATTTTGTGGTAGTGGTAGGGGGTGAAATAGACCCGATACCGGTTGAAAGAGACCGAATGGGTTTAAATATACCCAATATCGGTTGAGAGAGACTGAAGGGTTGAAATATACCCAATACCAGTTTAAGGAGACCGGAGGGGTTGAAATATACCTAGTACCGGTTGAAAGAGACCGAAGGGGTTGCAATATACCCAGTACCGGTTGAAAGAGACCGAAGGGGTTGAAATATACCCAATACCGGTTGAAAGAGACCGAAGAGGTTGCAAGCACCCAGATATGCTTGACTGTTATGTATGTATGGTATGGAGTATTTTGGGGATCTCATTAAGCTTCGTGCTTACGTTTTTCACTTTATATTTCAGGTACTTCCGGATCGAAGGGGAAGAGTTCGGGATGATCGCATCGCACACACCATATTGTTCTGCATTTTATTTGACTCTGATGTATTTGGATGATTATTGACATACTTTAATTTCACTATTGTTTTATGAAAACATTTTGGATGATGGTTTTATTATTATAAAAATGAAATTTTTGGTCTTAAATTTTGGGACGCTTCATTATGTTATTCAAATTAGCAAAGTCATGGTTAAGCGTGCATCAGTAATTTACTAGCATCGTTTGAATGCAGAGATGTGCGTGGAAACTTATATTCTCTGTTTGATGAAATTGAAGATGATGGTATTAGAGCCTCATCTTCTTATCCTTCCCATGAAATTGATGAACAGGGGAATGATAGAGCAATGGATGGGCTGCAAGATAGGGTTCTCATGATGAAAAAAGTAAGCATCAAAACATAATCTTAATAAAGGAAAGAACTTTTTTCAAATTGTTATAAATCGAAGATCTATTTCAAGCAAAATTAATATGGATCAATGTTGCATTTTAAAAAAATTTCTTCTTCATAACTTTTATAAATTATAATATTTTATTTATTATTTATTTTATTATTACGCTTTATAAAGTGGCAGACCCATTTCGTTTCGAATTTATAAGTTTTAAACATGATTTATCATTTTTGTGTTAACGACTTATGTAGTGAAGTTCTCATTAGATAGGAGGATTGATCAAAATAGTAAATGGATTGGTCAAATGTAGTAAGTTTTTATTTGGTACTTAAGGAAATCAAATAAAAAATTGCAAGTTGTTGTCAAGGTTTGAAATCGTAATATTCATTGGATAAAAAGATTTTGTTACAGAAGGATGTTGTTAATCCAAACAGTTGTCAAAATGTTAAAAAAAGAAAAAAAGAAATTGTAATTGGTTTTTTGGTTCAAGAATAAGAAACTGTTGTTATGTTGCTATGAGTAGAAAAGTAAAGTTTTCTGTTTAATTATGATTAAAAGACAAATTTACTCTTTAAATGCACATTTATGTTTTAGCTTAGACCAAAATATGAATAGATATGGAAGTTGTATAGACAAGACATGGCTTTTATCCTTTGTAATATATATATATATATATATATATATATATATATATATATATATATATATATATATATTCTGTTGTACGATCACATAATTGCAAATCAATGTAACCACTCCACTTCCTTATGCTAATGTTATATTAGTTGTCAAATTTTAGTATTTTTTACTTAGTAAATGATATGTATTTTAAATCCATTTTCCTTTTATGACCTTACATGATAATTTTTTCATATAATATGTTTTTGAAGTATTTTTTATTTATTAGATTACTTTTTGGATGTTGTTTATAGGCTCTACTTGCATGTAAGATAGTTTTATTGTTCACAAAAGATGGAGATCAACACAATATCCTTCATGTCATGCATTACATGAGGTTAATTTTAATTACAACTGTTGATATAATTTTTTTAAATATAGTTTTCTAATTTGGAACTTCATTGTCATTCTAGCTTTGTTTTTTAATTTATTTATTTTCAAATCTGTGAAGCTTTCATTAGTGTCATGAATAATAAAGAAATTTTCCAATATATATATATATATATATATATATATATATATATATATATATATATATATATATATATAATCACCCACTAACACACACGCTCTTGCACTAGAAAACATATTCATTCTTATGATGCACCATATGTTAATTTTTACTATTTTAATGGTTAGTGTTTATAGTTTGTTATGATTAATTTCTACAAATCATTTGTTATTTTTTATAGTTGCTTTGTGAAAGTTTGACACAGATTCTACTACATACAAATGTTGATACAAATGTCAGGGGTATCCAAATGAAAGTAATCAACAATTACTATCTATCTTGATTCTTGAATCTTGTTATGTGTATTGTATGTTTCTAGATTCCATATAAAATTAATCTCATGCTACTTCAAGTAGAATGCCAAAACAATTTTTGACTTTAGCATTTTGTGGAACTTATTGGTTTTTAGAAGCGACCACAAGTTTTTAACTTTTATGATTTTGTTGAACTTAATGGTCTTTCATATTGTGATGTTTATGTGGAACTTATTGGAAATATGGAATAATACTTATAACAACCTACTACTTGAAGTGATCTACAAAAATATAGCAATTTACTTATTTATCTGTAATTGCAAAGTATTATCATTTTTCTAACATAAAATGCCAACATATTTATAATTTTTTAACCCCAAAGCAAAGTACTTATATCAGTTTGTTATAATCTATATAACCTACTTCATATAACATGTAAAATTTTAGTTATATATACTCTTTTAATTTGTTCACATTCAAACAATAGATTCTAAACACACATTGGAACAAATGCTAAACATAATTGTGTACATATATTATAGATAACTTAATGGAAAATCATATTTCTCTGTATGTTGTGTTGTTTGAAATATGATATTTTTCAAAAGATAACTATTTATTGTTGCCGCTTATATAACTATATGTGTCCATTGCTTAATGAATAATATATTTTGATGTGTTACATGTAATTTTCGGTATGACATGTTTTTTCAAATAACTATTTGCCAAAAAAAATATTTTCTTAAAAAACTAATTTCTAAAAGGAAACATGTTAAATATGACACTATGTTTTAACATTACACAATTGCAAAAATCATCTTAATCTCCACATTTATAAAAACTAACTAAAGTCAAGAAGCTTCCCTAGGTAATTTGGTTTTACGATGTTTGGTTCTTGAATGAGATTTTTGGAAAGAATTTACTGATTCGAAAGAAAATAACTTGTTGAACGAAAAACGAATATGGACCAATCATTTAATTAAAATTTCCCTAATTATATAAAAATTAATCAATTAATCAGTTTCTAAAAATAACTTCTAAAAAATTATACGAGTTAGATCAATGTTATGAACTATCATTGTGTGGGTTTTATATCATATATAGCCTTATACTTCCATTTTTTTCATATAACAAAATTATGTTGTTTTTCCTTTCGTTTAATTCCGAAAAAAAAAATTAAATGAAAATGAAAAATGACAGACAATTCAACTAAAAAGACAACTTATGTGACGAGAAAGGTCGTCCAACTAATAAAACAAAAAAAATGTTGTCTTCAAAGAAGTCCTTCAGTGATTATAGATATTCATTCATTTCAATGTATTTTTTAAACATTTCAATATAACCAATAACGTGAAATCTCTTTATGTTACTTTATCTTTATTTATATATTTATTTATTTATTTATTATGTCAGCTTTTTATAACTTTATATGTACTTTTTTATATGTTCCCCCGTGTTTTGCGCGTGTCATAATCTCGTTGATCGTATTTTTGAATGCCTTTCAATTTGACACATAATTCATTGAATACGTAAAAATGCCAATGTATAATATATGGAACGTGACATGTTCTATAAACTTTGATTTATATGGATGAAAGTTTAGAAATGAAAGTACGATGTCATTATGTGATACAAATGAAAGTATACTGCTATTAAGAGATAAAAATGCAAATATCATGTCATGTCCATCTTCTATCCTAATAAATAAGAATCATTTAATGTCATTCGTGTTGTAATAAAATTCAAAACTACCAACAAAGTATTACATTAAAATTTGCTTAAAGTTTACAACTTGATATTAATTTTTTATAATAAATCTTTTTAGTACACGGGTCTTACACCTAATGTTTTATCTAAAGAAATCAATGCTTTAACAAGTCATACTACTTTTGTCTATGATGCTTTAAAGGATTTCACTATTCATACTCTACAAATAAAGTTGATGCAATTTTCAATTGATCTTTGTGAATCCTTTTCACTGGGAATGAGTAATATTTTAATGTTTGAACTTTTTTCATGTCATATCTACTGTTATTATATGTTTTAGAGAGGAATCCTATAAGTTATGGTATTCCTCTCATGAAATTGAAAATAAAAAAACCCTAATTCTATATTTTTTTGGAAAAGTTAATAATCTAAAAAAGTAATCTCAAAAAATACATTCGTTTGAAAATTTTATGTTCTTACATGACACAAAAGTGAAATATGCTTTAAACTAATTGGTTATCCAATTTTTTTAAAAAAACCCCAAATATCAAACTCAACCTAAATAGTTCTCAAGTAATTGTTATCAAAATTTTGATAAACTACCAATTCCATTATTATTTTAAAATTTTCTTGTAACATATGGATCCCAGGGTAAATCAAATTCTAATTTTTGGCATTTTAAGGTTTTCCACGACGTGGGGGAGGTACCACAACGTGGCAAATCAAGAAGCATTGCGGGTTCATTTTAAGCTGCCACGACGTGACAGTATATGGCCACGACGTTACAGCTGGCAAATGACAAAACCCTATTTTCGGGTTTTGCTCCCTATTTAAAGGAATGAGGAGGCTAGGGTTTTCTCACCCTCATCCTCCACCAGCCTCTTTGAGATCTGAGAAAACCCTAATCCCCTCCTCCTTTGTTTAAGCCTTGTTTTGGTGTTCTTTGAAGCCATTGGAGGAAGAAAGAATAAGAAGTGAGCTAAGATCCTGCAAGCAAGACCTCCTCCTTTGTGGTAGCATTCTTTTGGACCTTTGTAAGTGTCCAAGACTCGATTTTTATCATAATAGGTTGCTAGATTTCGAATTTTGTCCCTAAATCTTCATGTCCGTGATTGTTGGAGTGGTAATATCTCATAAAGTTTGCAACTTTATGAATCTCTAGGCCATTTAGAGTGTTTGGTCCTTTGGATCTGGATTTGTAGTGAGTTTTGGTATCATGAATGGATTTTCTTAAAAAACCCTCATTTTGACCTAATAAGAGCCCAAGACATGTATTGGACAAGCATGTCTAGAAAGTAAGGATTTTTATGTTGTTTTATGATGTTAGAAACATTTCTGGAAATGTTGAACTAGAAGTCTTCAAGATTAAGTGCTTAATGAATTAAGCCAAGTTGTTTTGTTGGGTTAGGTGTCTAAGCCCATAACTATAATTGGTATTTACTTGATTTGATAGTAGCATGGTCCTTTTGGGTTGCCTTCACCATAGCAACTTGACATGATGACTTTTGGAGAAAGAAGTTAATTAATGATTTGTTAATATATTATAAGAATAATATATTAATTAGAAATCATATTATTCAATTAGTATTAATTAATTTGGAATTAATTTTGTGATTAAATGAACTGATTGAAAGTACGGGGACTGGTTTTGCAAATCGATGATAGTTGCAAAGTTGGGCTGACGGACTCCTTTACATGGAGTGGATGAAATCTATAGGAGGCCCTATAGGATTTCGTCCAAGGCTTCTAGGAAGGAGGTCCATGGACTGCTTAAGGCCTAAGCAATCAGATTAGGGTTTCCACCTGAAAACCCTAGCAGCCTCATCTATATAAAGAACCCATTGGCATGTGATTTTCGGCCTATGCATTCTAAGAGAAACCCTAACCGAAAATTATAGTGCTCTAACCTCTCTCTCACTCATCCTTTGCTATTGGTGTTTGTGACTTTATTAGAGGTGCAACACTTGAGACACTAGAGCTTTCAAGAGTCAAGATCATCCAAGGAATACTTGTTATTACTAGATAACAAGCAAGGTAACATTCAAACCCTAATTTTCATATTGATTTCAAAAATTGTATGCTAGTATTAGGGTTATTGCTTTGGAACTTCTATTTGCATGTACAACTAGAGAAAAACTTAGATCCAAAGCAATTAGGGTTGCATGATCACATAGGAATGTTTTTGTGCTCAAAACCCATCAGTGGTATCAGAGCCTAGGATGTTTTTCTGTTATATTTGATGAGTGAACTGTCCAAATCGAATGCAAAGCAGAAATTGTTTTCTCCCTGACAAACTCGACGAGTTGGATGAACTCGACGAGTTGGATGAACTTGACGAGTCCATGCCCTGACTCGACGAGTTGGCTCGTCTGTTAGCAGATTTTTCGAATTTTCGATCTATTTTGGATTAGGATAATTACCATAAATCGTTTTTATCTCCATAAATTGATTTTGCTGAATGGTAATCTGATTTCCTTGTCAAAATAAATATATTTGGTCAAATTTAAGATAATAATAAAATTATATGATTAATTTAAATTGTTTGAAATTTGATCTAGTAATTTTGAAAGTTTCAAATTACACCCTTTAAGTTTTGGAATTTAAAATTTAATTAAAAGATTAATTTTGAAATATTAAATTCTAAAACCCTAGTATTTTAAAAGTTTAAAATGCAACCCTTATACTATTATAATATTAAAATATAAATATATATACATGTATAAGATGAGTCAGTCTTACCGTTAGTAAGCCTCATTCACGAAGTTGATCTATAAAGGGGTATAAGAAAACTGCCTATAAAATGTCGGTTGAATGGGTGTCCACTCTCACCCACCACTTTCTTGATTGGTGGAGGGTCGTTAGTCGAACGGGCAGGATAGGACATTAATTTCCTCATTAATAAGTATAATGATAAATATAAAGTAACTAATTTTTTTTATAAAATTCTCAATCTTAGTTACTTTAGGAAAATGTGAAATTGGTGTTAATCCATGAAATTGCACATTGCACCTTACCAAGTCGTTAGTGGGTCGTGTGTGGCTAACTGACACACTAATTTGGACTAGCAAAGTTTGGCAATGGGTAACTCGTAAATTATCATAGATCAATGGAGCGTGTGTGGTTAACCGACACATTGATTAGGTGGTAAGTGACATCGAGAGTACCAAGCTAATTTGCATGGTTATTCACACCTTGTTTGTGATCCTCAGTATCCCAGTCACAAACTTGAAGGGCATAATCGAGATTAAACATGCCATTGAAAAGTTCAATGAATCTCAAAGAATCTAGGAATTTCATTTCATTTAAAAACTTAATTCTTTTAATTTCGTTTTTCGTGGTGAAATTGGTAAATCATCATTTACCTACCTTCAAATAATTTACAATTGGATTACGACATCCCTCTTCCGAATTGTGAATTAGTGTGTTGGGTCCTAGCCTTAATATTTCATTTTGGGTGTTAGATTAAGGATTCCTTATCTAATCAAAACTTTCTCCTTCTTCTTTTGTAGATGTCTACCTCAAACAACGCTTCCGGTTCCTCCAACAACAACTCCTTCTCGCTCTTGAACATTTGTGCGAGGGTCACGTTCGATAGTTCCAATTTCAATGATTGGATGCGGAACATTCAAATGACCTTTCGTTACGAGGACAAATAATATGTCATCGACAAACCGTTAAAAGAGGTTGATGAGTCCAAAGCTACTCCCGAAGAAATAGCTGAGTATGAGGCTCACTACAAGGATGCTACTAAGGTGTCATGTATTATGGTAGCCACCATGACTCCTGAGCTACAACGGTTCTACGAGGACTATTGGCCTTACGAGATGTGCAAGGACTTGATGGAAAAGTACCATCAAAGAGCGCGTCAAGATAGGTATGAAATAGTTACCTCGTTCATCACCACCAAGATGAGGGATGGAGAGTCCATCACGACCCACCTGCAACGCATGCAGAGATATGTGGATCGTCTCTTGAATTTGAATGTGAACTTCGACGAAGAGTTGTCTATTGACATAGTCCTACACTCTTTTCCTCCTTTCTATGATCAGTTCAAGATGAATTATCATATGAGCAATGAGGAAGTCACATTAAGCAAACTTCAAGGCCTGCTAAGAACTGTTGAAAGTGGATTGAAAGGGAAAAGTGTCGAATCCACTCCCACTCCTGCTGCTGCCCCAGTCCTGTCTATTGGACATGGAAATGGGAAAAAGAGGAAAGCTCCCTCAAAGAACTGGAAGGGAAAGTCTCATGATGGATCTTCTTCTAGTGGGTCCAAAGCTAAAGCCGGTTCTGCCCCTCCCTCCTCCGATCCGAAAGAAGCAACATGCTTCAACTGCCGCGAAAAGGGGCATTGGAAGAGAAGCTTCCCGAAGTACTTGCAGGACATCAAGATTGGGAAGAAAAAGCCCTCCTTTACAGGTATTTATACTATTCTATCTAATAACTCATCACATGCTAGTTCTTGGGTCCTTGATACAGGATGTGGTTTTCACATTTGTTCTGATTTGCAGGGGCTAAGAAGAAGTAGGGATGTGGATCATGGGAAGATGAACTTGGTAATGGGGAATAGGAAATCGTCGCCTGTCACCAAGATCGAAGTTTACTCTTTAGTGCTTAATAATGGGTTAGGATTAGATTTGAATGATTGTTGCTACTCGTCAGAAATGACGAGGAATATTATTTCCTTTCATGGTTTGTGCAAACAAGGCTTTAGATATTCATTTAATAATGAAAGTGGTTCTATTAATGCTTATTATAATGGTATTTTGTATTTTGAAGCATTGCCTTGTAATGGTGTATATGAAACTGTGATGGTTGTAGATAACTAAGGAAATAATGTGTTGCATATTAATTCGTCTAATGATTTAGACATGTCATGCTTGTGGCATTGTCGTCTTGGACATGTCAACAAGAAGCGCATTGCCCAACTCCAAAAGGATGGAGTGTTGGAGTCATTTGACCTTAGGTCAGATGACACGTGCGAGTCTTGTTTACTTGGAAAGATGACTAAATCACCTTTCCCTGGTACTTGTGAGAGAGGTGAGGGATTGTTGGATCTCATACACACAGATGTGTGTGGGCCCTTTAGATCCACCACAAGGGATGCAAACCGCTTCTATGTGAATTTTACTGATGATTATAGCAGATATGGATATATCTAATCAAGCATAAGGCAGAAACCTTTGAAAACTTCAAAGAGTTTAAGCAAGAAGTGGAGAATCAAGTGGGCAGGAAGATAAAGATGCTCAGATCTGATAGAGGTGGTGATTATCTTAGTATCGAGTTCCACGACTATCTTAAGGAATGTGGAATTGTTTCACAATTGACGCCTCCTAGAACACCACAACTTAATGGTATGGCTGAAAGGCATAATTAAACCTTGTTGGACATGGTTCGTTCCATGATGAGTCAAGCTTCACTACCAATCTCATTTTGGGGGTATGCATTAGAGACTGACGCCCATATCCTTAATCTAGTCCCAACTAAGAAGGTTGCCAAAACACATCACGAGATGTGGACAGGGAAAGTTCCCTCGTTGGCACACATCAAGGTTTGGGGTTATGAAGCTTTCGTAAGACGAGAGACCCACTACAAGCTTGAACCTAGAAGTGAGTGATGTATTTTCATCGGTTACCCATAGAAATCCTTCGGATATCTCTTCTACAGACCTAGTGATAACGTGGTCTTCGTAGCAAGGAGAGGAGTTTTCTGTGAGAGGGAACTCATATGCCAAGGAGACAGTGGGAGGACAATTGATCTTGAAGAGATTCAAGAATCAAGAGGTGAAGGAACCTTGAACACTAGCGATCAACCTAAGGAAGAGATTCCTGTTGAACCCATTGACGAGTCATTACCTCTTCGACGTTCCACTCGAGGTAGAATGGAACCCGAGTTTTATAGTTTTCATATTACTACGGATGGTGATACGTTTATCAGTGATAGTACACCGGTAAATTTGGATGAGCCTTCTAGCTACAAGGAAGCCATGGCGGGCCCTGAGTCTACCAAATGGAAAGAGGCAATGGACAACGAGATCCAGTCTATGTATGACGATCAAGTTTGGAACTTGGTTGACAATGTACCAGGTCGTAAGACAGTTGGGTGCAAGTGGATCTTCAAGAAGAAGACCGACATAGACAGTACGGTACACACGTTCAAGGCACGACTGGTTGCGAAGGGCTTTACTCAAACCCCAGGGGTTGACTATGATGAGACCTTCTCACCAGTGGCCAAGATTAAGTCTATAAGGGTAATGTTAGCCATCGCTGCGTTTCACGATTATGAAATCTGGTAGATGGATGTCAAAACTGCTTTCCTTAATGGGAAGCTGACTGAAGATGTTTACATGTGTCAGCCCGAAGGTTTTGTGGATGCTAAATACCCCAATAGAGTGTGAAAGCTTGAGAAATCCATTTATGGATTGAAGCAAGCATCTCACAGATGGAATCTTTGCTTCGATGAGAAAGTTAAAGAGTTTGGTTTCTCCACGAGTGAGGATGAGTCCTTTGTATATGTCAAAGCTAGTGGGAGTATAGTTAGCTTTCTAGTTTTGTATGTCGATGACATACTGCTCATAGGAAACGACGTCCCAACCTTCCAGGAGGTTAAGTCCTGGCTTGGGAAGTGTTTCGCTCTGAAGGATCTAGGGAAAGCCGCTTATATTCTGGGGATAAGGATCTTGAGAAATAGGAGTAAAATACTAATTGGACTTAGTCAGAGTACTTACTTGGACAAAGTGCTAAAGCATTTTAACATGGAGAATTCCAAGAAAGGGGAGTTACCTATCTAGAGCAATACCAAACTGAGTAAGACTCAGAGCCCAAGTACTGATGCTGAGATAGCGGAAATGAGTCGAGTACCATATGCTTCCGCCGTTGGCTCGATCATGTATGCTATGACATGTACTCTCCCTGATGTGGCTTTTGCGTTGAGCATGGTAAGTCGATATCAAGGGAACCCAGGTAGAGCTCACTGGATAGCAGTTAAGAACATTCTTAAGTATCTGTGAAGGACTAAGGACTGGGTCCTTACACTTGGAGGCAATGATGACTTGAGAGTGACAAGGTATAATGACGCCAGTTTTCAGACCGACAGAGATAACTTCCGCTCTCAGCCGGGCTGGGTGTTCACCCTTAATGGAGGAGCAGTAACTTGGAAAAGTTACAAGCAGGACACCGTAGCTGATTCAACGTGCAAATCATAGTACATAGCAGCGAGTGAAGCGTCAAAGGAGGCTATATGGTTGAAGAAATTCATTGGAGACCTTGGAGTTGTACCATCCATAAAAGAGCCCATGTAGATTTTCTGCGATAATGAAGGTGCGGTTGCCTTAACCAAGGAACCAAGGGATCATGGCAGATCCAGACACATCTACAGAAAATAACACTTCATCAGACATCGGGTAGAAGAAGGACTCCTCTTCATCAAGAGGGTATCGTCAGAAGAGAATCCGACAGATCCCCTCACAAAGGGTCTGAGTAGGATTAAACACGTTCAGCATGCAAGGAGCATTGGTCTGAAGGACGATATTAGTTTTAGTGATTAAATAGATACTTAGAAACTTGTAACAATATAAATGTAATTGACATTTGATGATTAAGTAATGGAAAATTTATTTATGAGTAAAGTTTACTATCTTTTGTCAATTGTTTATTTTGTGTTTCATTTTTTTGCATGTTTTACTTCATGAATAATTAGATTGTTCAAATTATCCATAGTCGATCATACTTTGGAAGTAAGTAATGAATTAAGACAGTCATGAATTGGCTTGTAGATTGTCTAAGTGCTTAGACATAACAAAAGTTTGCTGCAACGTTCGTGAGTACTCCTGAAATAGGATTTAAGTATTGGATTAAACCCACGCCCATTTGAATCACTTCATGGAATCTATCATGAGTGATTGTGAGACGATAATATCATATAATCTTTAAACCGAGCTATATGAATTGTTGTTTACGAGTTGGTTGTGTATTGATAATGCGTAAACACATCAGTAACTTGATGTTATAAAACGTATTGTTGTGTGCGATTTGATGAGTATATAGTACAAGCATGTAACTCAAAGTTTATCTGTTCCTTTTGCCCTGATAGGAAAAGCGATATCTTGAGCCCCTCGATGATTTTGTGTTGACTTATGTGTCGGGCCTGGTCAGGACTGAATTGATGTATTCAATTAAGTTTGTTGTCAAACAAATCATAAATTGGGAAACAAACTATTGGACATTGAGAATGATTCTATTCAATGTCTTTGTCCACACGATATATTATAGAACGGAGGATTATATGATCCCTTATCTAAAGGACACGTCATTGACTAGGTCAGAGTTCGACAACGGATTTTGAAAGCTACGATTGCTTATCAGATTCTGAAGTCATACTTGCAGTTATAGTTATTACAGTTATCCAAGTGGGAGACTGTTGGGTTAGGTGTCTAAGCCCATAACTATAATTGGTATGTACTTGAATTGATAGTAGCATGGTCCTTTTGGGTTGTCTTCACCATAGCAACTTGACAGGATGACTTTTGGAGAAAGAGGTTAATTAATGATTTGTTAATATATTATAAGAATAATATATTAATTAGAAATCATATTATTCAATTAGTATTAATCAAAATTAATTTGGAATTAATTTTGTGATTAAATGAACCGATTGAAAGTACGGGGACTGGTTTTGCAAATCGATGATAGTTGCAAAGTTGGGCTGATGTACTCCTTTACATGGAGTGGACAAAATCTATAGGAGGACCTATAGGATTTCGTCTAAGGCGTCTAGGAAGGAGGTACATGGACTGCTTAAGGCCTAAGCAATCAGATTAGGGTTTCCACTTGAAAACCTTAACAACCTCAGGTATATAAAGAACCCATTCGCATGTGATTTTCGGCCTATGCATTCTAAGAGAAACCCTAGCCGAAAATTATAGTGTTCTACCCTCTCTCTCACTCATCCTTTGCTATTGGTGTTTGTGACTTCATTAGAGGTGCAACACTTGAGGCACTAGAGCTTTCAAGAGTCAAGATCATCCAAGGAATACTTGTTATTACTGGATAACAAGAAAGGTAACATTCAAACCCTAGTTTTCATATTGATTTCGAAAATTGTATGCTAGTATTAGGGTTATTGCTTTGGAACTTCTATTTGCATGTACAACTAGAGAAAAACTTAGATCCAAAGCAATTAGGGTTGTATGATCACATAGGAATGTTGTTGTGCTCAAAACCATCAATGTTTTGCCCTTTTGGACCCAAGAGTGAAACCCTTACCTCTTGGAGAGTCTAAAAGGATAAAGTTGGAAACTTTTTCCAATTAGACCATAGTATGGACCATATCTGAGCTTTGGATCCCTTAAAATAGAAGAAAGAGAGCTTAACCCATTAAGCTGTTAGGAACCCAGTGCCCATGGCGTGGCCTAGGTCTCCACGGCCTGGCGACTGGGCTAAGACTCGTTTGTTTCGTCATTTAGTGGCCACTGCATGGCGACCAGCTGGAGTGACTTTTGACTTTGATCGTTGACTGTTGACTTTGACCATGTTTGACTGTAGGTCATTTTAGATATTTTGAGTAGTAGATTGAGGCTTGGTCACTGGGTGTTGTACATGTGATCCGTAGAGTCGGTAGATGAAGCGACATTCAGTTATGCTATCTTTTTGTCATTGAGCCGGTAGTTGAAAAAGATATTTTTCACAACTTTTAGTTTAGCCTTTCAAAACGAGTTTTGAAGAAGTCCTAAATTGTAACTTTTTGAAATTACTTTTGGCTTATTAGGTTTACAAAATATCTAGAGACAAAATTACCCTTAACTATCATCAAAAAGTCTCCATCGACAGCCTCATTGTGTTCTGCTTCTTTCGTCGAGGATGTTGCCTCCCACCGCCTAGCTCTGACCCTGCAATAGTATTTCATTGTCTGCAATCATTTTTTGCCATCGATTTCATCGTGTGGTGTTGCATAGATTATCGATTCCATCTCCTGCAAGGAGCTCCGAGGTTGTAAACGATTTCTGCAACAAGTACTACTGAATTTCTTTTTTTTACTTTCCATCTGATCGATTTCCAAGAATATGATTAAGATTTTGCTTACTTATTTATTTGATTGATATAAATTTTCCACATTCGATCGATTTTTTTCTACTTTCCATCTTTTTTACATGGATTTTTCTTTCCATCTGATCGATCTCCAACCACAAAATGACATGTGGTAAAGTGAATGAGAGTATGACATGTGACAAAAAAGATTTTTATTTATTATAGTAGATATATCTTTAGAATTTTCTTTTAAAAATTGAAAATGAAATGTTTGTGTAACATTCGATTTCGAGAAGTTTCTCATTTCAGACTTTTGCATGTATTAATGAATTAAGATATGTATGATTTAAGTCAAAAGTAATTGGATATAATTGTGGGGCTCGTCAAAATATTCACGTGCATATAAAGGTCACTGAAATCAGAGTTAAAATGAAGAAGTTATGATTGTTTGAAGCTGGAGTTGAAAGCCGAAAAGTTAGGAATATATTTGAAGAAGTGTTGAGTGCCCCTTATAAGTGTGGGGGTGCTTTAGGTCAAGTGGGTTGCACGTTTTTAGGGTTTTAGGGAGTATTTAAGTGCCATTAACCCTTAGGGTTTTTCATTTTTCAGCCCCCTTCACCCTTGAACGACTTCTAGAGAAACCCTAACCCTCTCTCCTTCATTTTGAGCTTGTGTTCTTTATTGAAAGCTTATTTCTCATGTTTTGGCATGGAGCTTTAAGATCAAGTTGTTTGAAAAGTGTTTTGGTGAAGAACTCAAGTGTAGATCTAGCAAAGTGACTTCATTTCTGGACCATTATAAGTATAAAGCTTCAAATTTTACTTCTAGTTTGTTAGATATAGCTTATGGTCCATTTTTATGCTCTTGGTCCCATTTTGGTGGTAAGCTTATAGTTGAGATGACTCCAACTCCTTCTAAGCACTAATGATTGTCATTTAGACATTTTCTAGTTGGAAAGTTGGTATCTTGATCTTGTTCTTGGAGCCATGCATGTTTTGTGAAGGATTTATGTCATTTTGGACTTGATAATCTAGATCATGTGAGCTTTGATTGGTCTTAATGGATAAAATTGGAAGCTTTGCTCATTTAGACCTCACTAGAACTTGGATCTAGAAGATGGAGAATCAAGTTAACTCATTAAGTCATTTTACCCCTTTGAATTAATCCAAAGTGCGATGCGCTTTCTAGAGTTTCTCAACTATGTCTGTTTTAAGCTCTAAGCCCGACTATTTTGTCTTTTAGCGAAGTGTTAGGTGTCCACTGAGAACGTGGTGCGCTTTTTGACCTAGATGTTGAGTTTTTGACTTTTTGACTAGGTTTGACTTTAAGTCAAACTTTAGGGTTGGGTCATTGACTGAGGTTTGACCTTTACTTGGTGTTAGACGATTCGCGAGTCTAAACAGTGCAAGGATTCGAGAGTGAAGTTGTACTTCTTCGGTTTTGCAATTCAAGCGAGTTGTCACACCCCCAAACCAGAACGACGGAAACGTTCGGGGGCGGAGGACGTCATGCTCAGTATCATAACCATAGTGAAGAAAGTAAACACAACCATCATAAATATAATTTAAAAGGTTACATCGTTTCAAAAGTATATGTTTCCAAATAAATTACATATGATGTCAAAATATAGCAAAAGAATCTACGCCTTAGCGTCTTGACTTCAGAAATCTTGTGATTACATGTTTTACTAATTACCTGAGAATACAAGTTGTTTTGAAAGAGTATCAGCATAAAGCTGGTGAGTTCATAAGCAATTTATGAATGAAAAATGAATGATGTTCCTTTTTATTTGTTACAAGGTTGTTTCCAGAAAATCCAATATTTTCTAAAGGTTTATTATAGCCTTAACTAAACCAAGACTTAGTGTATGTAAGTAAATCGTCATACTTGTGTCTGTGTAGTTTTATATTTAAATAAAACTCCTTAAATCCTCGTGAACTGTGTGTTTTTTTAATTTCCCATGTGAGATGTTATAACCATACTAAACTCGAAGACCTCGTACTCGACGTTCTTCAGGCGTCGGAATGTTATGACACTTGTCACCCCAGACCTGGCGGTCTAGCTGTTGCAAGCAGCTTAGGTGCGGGTTTGTCAGACCCAATATAGATCTATACACAACTATCACGCTCTCCCTCGAGGAGATTCTGATTATAACTACAGGACTTTACTGTGGTACTTAAGAGTACCCCGAAGGAGAATATCTCACAAATTTATTTATTAACAAGTTCACGTAACTTGTAATGAAATACCCATTTTGTAAATCGATTGTGTTACTGTTTTCTTTGTTAGACGAAATGCTCAAACTATACCTATTATAGTTTATCAAAAGTATTGTGTGTTTGAATGAATCCTTGTTATGCATGTATTTGTATTTCCATAAAGTGATATTTAAAATACAACGTGTAAATCGTACACACCTTGCTCAGCATGTTACAAGGTGTGAATAACTCTTAAACATGTATTTGACAGTTTTACCCTTAACTGTCACTATTTTAGAATATTTATAGAACAATCATCATAAGTTGAAAACTGAATCCGTAAACTTTGAGTATTTGGAAAAAGAGTCTACTGTATCCATAAATTTTCTTATAATTTTTGATGGTCTCAAACCAGGGTGAAAATGTTCATCTTCACAACCTGGTTCGACTTTGATGCTGCAGTGATAGGCAGTTTTGTACAAATCACCATAAATTGTAGAAAAATCGTATGGAGGTGTGCAAGTAGTCATTTTAAAGGTATAAACCTGAACTACATGCATATTAAACAGTTTTTAAGAATATTAAGTTTAAGTTGGGTAAAACAGTTCGTGAACAGGTCACAACTTTTCTATTGTAAGCTGTCAAGTTAAGTTTCAAATATGTTTTGGTGTTTTAACTTGTATTCCCCCCTTGAAAACTAAAGAAAACGGGAAAATGTAGGGGTATGAACTCACCTTGGGTGATTTCTTGAAGAACGGAAGGTCGAAGACGAGGAGTATCAAGTCAAAACACTTGATGAACACGTGAAGGCTTGGATGATCCTAAGAACGATTTTTGGTGTTAAAATGTGTGTAGATGATCCAAGAGTGTTATGAAAACATGGAATAACACTTGAGTATAGATGAAATACTTACCAAATAGTGAAGTAATAGCTCAAGAACACCTTCACAAAGTGATGGGAAGTAGAGAGAAAAAGAGACTCTCTTGATGGTTTGAGAAGTGTATAAGTTTGGAAATGATCAAAGTAAATCAAGAAATCCTCCATGGATTTCTTTATATAGAAGGTTGCTGGAGCAAGTTGCAAAGATGAAAGGATGTTTGCCTTGGTTTGTGTGATGTGGATAGGGTTGGGCTAATGAGGAAGTGACACATGGAGGCAAGTGGGCACACTTGACCCACTTGTGGGGTAAAATACTCCTCTTAATATAAAATAATGATTTTTAATTAATAAATCCTTGAGAAATGAATAAAATATGAGTTTTGGGGGTTTAAAATAGTAAAAATATGAATTTGGTGAAAAATCCTCGTAAAAAACGGGCTTAGGAAGCGAAAGTAGTCGAAAACCGGGCATTAAGGAGCGAACCTGCGAGGTTCGGCTCTTAGGAGGTGAGAACCGAGAGTGGGAGAAGGAGGAACCGAAGGTAGGGAAATGGACCGAAGGTGCGAGGGGGAGAAATGGAGCGAAGGCGAAGGAAGAAGGGAAGCGAAGGCGAAGCTCGGTTCATTTCGGTTCGCATGGGTTTGGTCCTTCAGGTTTCGGTTTCGGTCCTGTCTGCAGTTTCGGTTTCGACCCTTAGCAGTTCGGTTCTTCGGTTTCGGTTCTAATGGGGCTTCAGTCCTAATAGGAGCTTCGGCCCTATATGGCTATTTTTCAATTTAATTTCCGTTTTGTACGATTTTTGGCCAAGTTAAGGGTCGGGATGACCCGGATGACTATAAAAAGTTGAGAGAGATTTTGAGAGAGATTTGGGAGAGATTTGGGAGAGATTTGAGAGAGATTTGGGAGAGATTTAAATTTAGCAATTATTATTGTATAATCTTGTAATGCAAGGTTCGTGAACCCCGTTATGCTTCGTTTATGATTGTTTTAAGTCCCCAAAAGGGTCCATAGTCGTGTTTTGATGCATCTAACTCCCTTTTTAGGGTTTTTACATTGCTAAACACATAGATTCTCCGAGACACTTGAATTCTTGACATACAAATGCACATTTTTATACATAGCATAACTTTTAACATACAAGTACTAGTTAAGTTTGACCGGTTTGACTTGTTGACTTTGACTTTGACTTTTGACCTTGAATTTGACTTTTGACTTTGACTTTGACTGGAATTTGACGGTTGTCACACGAGTCTTCTCACTATGCCACGTATGACATTGTATATCCTTTGTATGTTAGGATAGTGGTACTGTTAGAGTACATGTATGCTAGCTGACTATGATAACTCCTTGCTATGTATTTGTAGTGTACGACACTTAGTGTGATGTTATGCTAGACTGACTTAGTGACTTGTATGAAAGATTGTGGTTAGATCACAAAACATGTATAAAAGACTATGGTTGGATCACAACATGTGTAAGAAAGATTGTGGTTGGATCACAACACCTGTATGGAAGACTGTGGTTAGATCACAACACTTATATGAAAGAATGTGGTTGGATCACAACACTTGTATAGTCATGAATGGGTAGGGTAATGATGGTAGTGGTTGATCGTTGAGTGGACACCCTATGGGTTGTATGTAGTTTAAGTCAGATATCCTGAGAAATCTTGGTCTAAAGCCTTGTTTCATGGTTCTTGTTTGATTAATTACTTTCGGGTGGGATCATATGTTCGAATGTCTATCTGAATCCTAACTATATAATGTTATGTGTTCATGATTCGGCCATCTGCATTAGCATCAACTCATTATGTGAGTTAGGTTTGGTCCCGTTATATAGGTTGGTTTAGGCCCATTATAAATGCTTGGGTTGGGCCCGTTATGTATGATGTATGTATGTGGATAGAAGAGTAAGTAGGTCGACGCTAGAGGCGAGGACCTTGTGTGGATGCATTGTGTGTATGATGGAATATGTGGTATACTGGGGAACTCACTAACCTTTATGCTTATAGTTGTGGATAAAATGTTTTGCAGGTTGTTCGTGAGAAGAACTTGGCGGGACTATACATACACATCGAAGATATCGATTTCTATTGTTTTGTAATTCGTCTCTGGTAACATTATGGGTTCAAACAAACAAATGTCACTTAATGATTTTAAGTTAAATGATTTAATTGGTTACTATAATTTTTAAATGAAAAATCTCTTTGTAATTTTATGGACGTTACAGTTTGATAGTATTGGAATCTTTTGTAATTTTTTGAAAAACCAATTTGGCAAAAGTGTAAAGGTTTGTAGATCTGATGATGGTATTACATTTTGAGTAAATTACATGAATGGTCCATGTGGTTTAGGACAATCTATGTGGTTGGTCCGTAATATATATATATATATATATATATATATATATATATATATATATATATATATATATATATATATATATATATTTTAACTCGAATCATTCCTGAAATTTAGTTTTGTTTTGAATTTAGTCCCCGTTAGACCTGAAATGAATGTAATACCCTTTCTTATTTATTTTAGATTTTTTTATTATTTTTTTAATATTTTTATTTATTATCTTGTTAATAAAAAACTACTTCATAAAGAAACTCCCAAACTCAGAATGCCAATCATGTCTCTCTCATTCACGTCTTCTTGCCTGTACCGCCATCGGAAACATCTTCTTCTCTATCCATACAGTTGCTGTCTATCTTCTTCTACATCTATACCGCTGCTGCCTGCCATGTAATACCTAGTTTTGGAATGTTTCTATTTTCGGGATAGTGGGTTGTAAATGGATCGAGTAAAGGTCTTGGGCTTCAAGGGAATAGGGGTTAGACCCTATCGGATGTTAATAATGTTTGGTTAACTGATTAAAGACCTCGAATTATGCTTCAAAGAAATAGGGTAAAATGGGAAAATTTATATATGCATGGTTTATGGTTTTAGTTCGACATGTATTGATCCAAAAGTAATCAGATAGGGTTGTGGGGTTCGTCAATACCTTTCCGTGCATATAAAGATCGTCAAAAACGGAGTTGAAACGAAGAAGTTATGATTGTTTCAAGTTTGAGCGGATTTGGGTGAAAACCCATCGTCACGAGGTAAGGGGCAGATCCTCACGACGCGACGAGCCATCACGAGGTGACAATCAGGCTGCCACAAGGTGAGTACCGGGCAGCCCAAGCCCATAATTTTTTAGGGTTTTCTATGTATTTAAAGGGTGGTTCCGTGTTTTTTTGGGTATTTTTCCATCATCCATCATATATGAGGCCTATTGAGAGAAACCCTCGCCTCCCTTTCACCACTTTAAGCCTCCCATCTCCTCTATCATCCATTTTTTGGGTACTTTGGTGGATTTTGGTAGGAAGTTTCTTTCAAGATGGAGTTTTGGAGCCTTACATAAGAAGATTTCAACTTCCATCTATCTTTTGGACCTTGAGTATGATTCAAGTTTCCATCTTTATGCTTATAAGTTGCTAGATCTAGATTCTAAGCTTGTTTTGGTCCATTAAATGAAGATTTTGTTGTTGGGTGTGATAAAGTTTTCAACTTACACCTTGTCACAAGAGTATTTTGGTCCATGGATTTGATCTTTCATGATATTTTAGGCACCATGCTTGAAGTTAAGATCTTACTTTGGTCATTTTGAACTAGTTTGTGTTCAAGACATGCATTGAACATGCACATTTAATAAGAAATTATTTTATGGTGCTTTGGGGTGGAGAAATACTTTTGGAAAGTTTGAGTGCTTGGCATGAAGGATTAAGAGCTTAAAGCATAACGTTGTATAGAGCGGTTCCCACGACGTAATGGGTTAAGTGTCACGATGTGACGACGGACAGTTTCACGACTGTTTTGTCTTAACGCTGTCACAATGTGACCAATGGGTGGCCACGACGTGACTATCAACTGGTGTTGACTTTGACCTTTGACCTTGACCGTTGACTTTGACCATGGTGGAATTTTGGTCAATTTAAGGGTTTTAGGGTGTAGAATGAGAGGATACTTCCTTATTGCTGTTAGGTGTCTAGTAGTACAAGTATGCACTGTGTGAGAGATGTTGTGTTTACCTGCTATCGGCAAGGTGAGTCTTCTCACTGTATTACTTATGCCATAATGTGTGTGCATGTTAACCAACTGGGTCTTATTTGTTGATTGTTGTTATGTGTTACTGAGCTGCTGCCTGCTGATAGCTCCATGGCATGTTGTTAGCCCATTGGGACTGCTCATAGTCCCCATGGTTGCTGATAACCCACATGGCATGCCGTTAGCCCACAAGGCGTGCTGTTAGCCCACATGACGTGCTGTTAGCCCATTGGGACTGCTGATAGTCCTCAGGGTTGTTGATAACCCATAAATGTTTATTTATGTTATGTTGTATGTGATATTTTGGGGAACTCACTAAGCTTTGTGCTTACAGTTGTGGAGATTGCAAAAGCGAGACTGTACACACACATCAACATTTTTATGATTCGAGATTCCACATTGTCTTCTTTATAACTCTGATTTGTGAATAATGGTTTATGAACAAGTGGTTTTACCTGAATGTAACTTTATTAAAAAGGGGTGTTTATTCTATTTAAAAAAAAATTATTCTGGAAATTGGGATGAAAATATTGTTGGAAACATTGAACCCTCACAATCAAGATCTCTTCCTAACCCTTGATCCAACCCCCATCCCTTTTTCTTCACCGTCCCCTATTCTATCATGACTATCTACATCACCGTCGGCCACCTGTGCCACCGTTAGAAGGAAATCACACCATCGCCAGAAAATCTACACAAAAGGAACTAAAGCAGTAGTAATGGGATGAGGAATGTTGGTGCCTGTAAAAACCTATGTACTATCTTCTCTAAAACCCTCAAATTTTACAAAATCTATTTAGGTGATTAAGTCAATCGTGAAGATGGAGGAGGGAGGATATGTAGTCGACTTTGAAGATGAAGGAGGTTAGAGAAGATAACCGGACGCCGACTTATCTCATAGGTTTTTGCAGAATTGATAGATAATTAGGTTTTATTTTGAAGGGGTTGAGTGTTTGAAGTTTTTGTGATTTTTTTGTATAGCAACAACGCCATTTCATTCACATCTGACTGAACGAGATCAATACCATCAGCATGGACATCTACGTATTATCTCATTATGTTTCTTTGTACCAGAACGAAGATGGGTTGCTCACAGCTAGCATGGTGAGATTTGGAATAATTATTGAAGCTAAATCAGTTTGTTGCTGTGATTTTGGGCTAATTTTGGTCGTAGGTTAGTTACAAGAAACAAAATATCAAGATTTTTTTTATAAATGACGTTGTTTTTGGCTGATTCGTTTTGTTATTTGGGGATTGTGTAAGAAGCAAGAATCAGGAAAAAATGTGGTCCGGGTTAACTGTTGAGATTCTTGATTGTTTATAGTAGTTGTGTTGTTTGAAGTTATGGATACAAAGCTTTTTGGTGCTGTTTGAAGCTGTGGATATGAATCTTGTTCATTCTTTTGACATGCATATACTGTTTTTTAGCCACGATTTGGGTAGAGCAGATCTTTGCATCTCTATATCATTTGGTTTAGTTTGGATCTGAATTTTGTTTTGTATATAGGGTTATTACTATAGCGTTGGTGGTGACCGGAGGTTAGTAGTGGTTACTGGTGACCGGAGGTTAGTAGCGGCTGGTGGTCGGAGGTTGTTTTCCTGTGACTGAACATAAAGAGGGAGAGAAGGGGTGGGGTGGGGTGGATTGGGTCTTATTTTAATTTATTTCATTTTTTAAATAAATAATAAAGTAATAAATAAAAACAAATTAATTTAAAAATATATTTAAGGATAAAATAGTCTTTTTACGTAGATTAAAGACGCAACAAAAACATTTAATAGAGACCGTACAAGTTAAAAAAAATGATGTTAGGGACCAACCTTACAAATTACTCTAAACTACAGGGACCATTCATGTAATTTACCTTTAAGTTTATTAATAGGCAAATAAACATTTTGAAAAACCAACTTGGCTCATCTAGGCAGGAATGTTGAGTCAAATTTTGTTAGTCATTATGTGTGCAAATATCATTCCTTCCTGGATGGACCCAGTGGCTGAGCAGCGGAATCAGAACAACAGTTTAGGGACAACATAATTTTTTACCCCATTTTATATAATATATATATTTTTTGTATTCAGTTTAAACGAGTTCGGTTTTTGGACTTTGGGATAAACGGGATCGGAATTTTTGTATTTTTATGTCAAATTTAAACCAAAAATGTTCCTTGTAATAACGTTGGAGCGCCAGCTGTCAAACGCCTCATCTCTCTAACCGCCAGAGCTTTTGATTCGAGAGTTAATTCTGATTCATCTTTGGAGCACTCTAGTTTGAACGTTGCTTCTAAATTGCTTCTGTCTTCTAATTTGATAGTAATTTTGAATAGAACCGAGTATTACTACTTGGGTGTTTGCATTATTTGCTTTTTTATTCACTACGACAAAGAATATGTAGGTGTTTGAAGCAGTTCTAAGTAGTAAATAGCCGACACATTCTTCAAATTATAATCATTTGCTTCTTATATTTAATGATTAAATACAAGTTATAAGTCATGAGATTTTAAGAAGTCAACAATAAAAGATTAGATAACCAATGAAAGATGTCATCTAACAGCTTATCGTATTAGTGTTCCTGAAACTTGGGTTCTCTTCATGCTTGTAAACAAGGACAAACAAGCTTATAGCTGCATTACGTTATCCTTGTTGTGAATCAGAACTGGAATAAGCATAAAGTCATATAGTTCATACTTTTTAGCTTTATGTAAGGAAGTTATAAAATAACTAATTAACATATACATAACCATTGAGTTCTAGGCTTATCTATATTATGAATTGGTTTTTTTTTCACGAATCTGTTTTGGAACATAATCACACATAAACAATGTTTCAAAAAGAACCAATATCATCTTTTGGTTACCCTAAAATTTGATGATATAAAAAACATTACAATCAATATCAACAACATCTAACAACACCAATACAAAGACAATCATGAAAACAACTTATTTCAATGGAAACCTAATTTCACGTTTTCAACGAAGGTCTGGAAAATTGATTTTCATCAATTACACACCGAATTGCAAACTTCAAATAAAAATAGGAAACTTACTTGTTGAGTTGTTTCATGATTTGGGTTTTTAGGCTTGGATTTCTAAGTTTCTAACGTACAGGTTCTAGGGATTTCTTCCAACGGAGGTAACCCACGGTCCTTCCAGTTAAGTGTCACATTTGGCTGAGAACACACACAAATACATTAATTCACAAAGCCGGTTAGACGTTAATTATTAGGCTTTTAGCCTTTTGGACGTTAATTATTGGGCTGATGGATAACACATCATATTTGTAAGGTAGCAAACCATGTTCTTCCATCGTAGGCATCTCTAATTCTTATACTGCTTAGGAATTTTTGAGAGGTAGAACAGGCTACCCCAGGCTACCACATAGATCTTCCCTTGGATATAGACCTGATGCTAGTCAAATTAAATTTTGGGATATATATACAATACATAAGGGAAATATGTTAAATCGAAATGAATCTTCCGCTTAGTGTGGTAACCCTAGGGAGAGTAATGAGCATATTAGTGTTAAAGGTCTCTTAGAGAATCTAGAGTTCATAGGCGTCTAAAGTATTTTGTTTTAGAAGGAAATATAAAACATACAAAAAATAGTAAAGTATTCTATGTTTGATTATGATTATTTATGCTTTGTGTCAGATGAACCAACAAATTAAAAGCAATATCAAATTGGCTTTTTTTTATTTATTTAAAATAAACAAATATACCAACATATTTTTTGCTAGATTAAATGATATATACATATTGATATAAAAAAATAAAAATATAATATGCATTAATGAATAATGTTTTTTTGTGACTTTAATTTTTTCAAACAAAAAAAAAAAAAATCAAAGTTCATTATTTTTTTATGGTCCAGAAAATGGTGTACATATAGACACTGGCGGATCTAGTATATATCCCGGGTAGCCCGGGATACCCCTCAAAAAAATTTCAGTAGTGTAATTTTTTCCGGAATTTTTTTTTCTTATTGTGTATACACGATTTTTTTTTGTTGGGGATACCCCTTTACTTGTTGGGGATACCCCTTTACTTTGATCATGGATCCGCCACTGCATATAGATACAAAGTTACAAAGTATTAAAAAGTTTATTGAAAAATATCATATTTTTGTATAGTATTATTTTTTTTAATCTTTCATGTTTTATTTTTCTTGAAAAAAAATGTCAAAGCTTTTCATATTTTATTCGCTAAAAGTGGGTACATATATTGATATTTAACTGCAAAAATATTTTAAAAAATTCTTTGATTGTTTTTAGTTTTTAATGTTAATTATTAAAAAAATAATATTTTATTTTTTCCAGAATATATAAACAAATATGCAAAATTTTATCATTTTTATGTTAATGATATTTAAACTAATATATAAATTTAATACATAAAATAATAGACTCTTCCGTTCTCACAAAATATATGTTCTCATTTGTATAGTATTTTATATTGTGGGTTAAAGGAGTTAACAGACTATGTTGGTGTGGGGCTCTGGGCTTGGAGATCTTGATGTGTTTTGTCTTAGAAACATATAAGGCCGAATGATGGTGGACAACAAAGTCCGATGATACATGGGGGCCTAGAAGAGTAAAATATTCAAGCGAGACAATATTTAAGTCTTGTTTTCTTCATTCGGCTCTTAGAACTAGGGTTCACACATTGTAAACCTTCTTATGGGTTGTCTAATCAGTAGGTTACAATTGTCTTTATATTCTTTCTTATGAAGAGGTGTGTTTGTTGCTTATAGATTTCATCTTTAGTTCTGAGAATATTTTGTAAACATTTTGTTCGGGCTTTATCATTCAAATAGTTTTTCTAGTTTCTACAATTAAACTATATTTTCAGGTGGTTATATTTGAATATCTATAATAGTTATTATCAGAAATTTCAAATAGTAGCATATTGGATTCATATATTTTGAAACCCATTTAAAACAGCCATTAAAAAAAAGACTCACTTCCCATTCTAGAAAACTAAACAACTTATTGCCAAAAAGAAATTCCAATCAAACATTAAACATTATATTACATGTTCAAGAACAAATCACTTTAACGACAAAGTATACATATAATCTTAAAAGAATAAAATAATTTTTTTTTATCTATACAGTATCATCCTCAAACCTCAAAATCACAAGCATCGTATACATACACAAATAAAAAAATTAATAAAAAATATGTCAAGCCCTCCCATACATTCTTTTAAAGCATTGAGAGAAAGAATTGGCATGCTCAATCCAAATCTAATTCACTAATTTCATTGGTTATCATTGCATATGATTAAATTTTGAGGTAAAGAAAAATAAAATCGTTTGCTTTAAAAAAACAATTTACGAAAGAAAATCTTGTTCGTCCTGCAAAAACTCTTTCCTTAGTTTACGAGAAAAGAGTTTACAAGCATCCATACTGAGGTCGATTGCAGCTGAAAGTGCGATAAAAAGAGCAGCATCAGCCATACATGTCACATGTTGCACCCCCACTTGCACCATTGGCTTACTCACTTTCCCTTCACCTTCAATGCTCGAACTCATTACGAATCCTTTGATGTTTGACAATGGACTTGCTCTCGAATCGTTTAACGTTTCATCAATACAAAATTTCCCACCTTTTTTAATGTTCATTGTCCCTTCAGAAATGGGAATCCCACTTGTCATACCAGAGTTAGTGACAAGTTCGAATTTATAACCTAACCCGTCAACAGGTCCCCTTTCACGCCAGGCTTCAAGTCGACCCCATGGCTTCCAGTTACTGATCGAGGCACCATGGGGCCGAAGGATAAGCCAAGCACCTGGGTTTGACCGTGAAACACGGTCGGATCCTTGAGAAGGGACAAAGGGAGTGATCATGGATGCGGCAGCGATAGACGAGCCAGAAAGGTCATGGACCACAATCATCCACCCTTTCCGCTCCCTCCCATGTTTTTCCTTTCCATTGGAAAATGTCGTCATCCATCCTCTGTTGATATTGGTCATGGCGAAATCTGATGGAAGTGAACTGAAAATTCAACAATAACAAAATATAAAAAAACGTTAGAAATTAAATATTTGTTTTTTTATTTTTAAAACTAAAACGACTCTAATATGATGTAGGACTTTTGGACCACATAAAATAGAATTCATCATAATCATTCTTAAACTAAAAGCATTTGTATGATTAACAAAATTAGCTAAAGTCAAATCTTTCAAAAGTCAAACAAGAACAATCAAGACATGATAGTTAATTAACCAAAGAGCATTGAACTGACACCAAAATCCAGAGCACATGGAAAAGAATCAAGCTGGTGCTTGTCTTTGACAGTTGGGGCATCTTTCATTGGCCAACAATATATATATATATATATATATATATATATATATATATATATATATATATATATATATATATATATATATATATATATATATGTTGCAAACATGATAAAGACGATGCATAGGGATTGAAGAGAGTAAAGATTACATCATCTTAAAGGGGAAGCAATGTAGGACATGTAATAAATGAGAGATTCACCATGAATATTGTTTTCCACTTGTACCTAAATTCAAGGAGAATCCCTTTTCGTCCATAATTATTACAATCAGTTATTTCATTTTCTGAAATATAGATTAATCAAAAGAAACTCCAGCGGGTAAAATGGGTGAATTTAACAGTCAAGATAATGCTTTGTTTTTAATCCTATAGTTTTACCTTACTTCACTAATTTGTTGTGAATAATCTGTAAGGAAAATTTTCTCATGTCATAGTTCAGTAAGTTGGAACTGTTATTATGATTTGATACCACTGAAAGCTAAAACACATAAAGAATTAAGAATCTACTAAAATGTATTTAAACGTATAACTTTGAATCGATATATTTTGTCTTTACGTTATCAAATAAGAGTGAAATTTACCAGAAAAAAAAATACTCATTTTGATATACTTTATTGCTTTTTTATCAAATACGTTATTACCTTTTCCTGTTGAGAGAAATAACATTATACTTATAGTCTTATAGCTGAAAAATAGTGGCTTTTCATAATCCAAAGGAACATAAATTCATTTTTTTTAACAATTGATACAAAAACCTTAGGAATATTTTCTGTTATGTCTTTCTAATTGAAAATTTAAAATAATATTAGTTGGAAAAATTTAGACAGCTAAGATACAACTAAAATTTTGGAATTATAATTAATTTTATGACTAATTACTTATTACTTCTAGTTTTTTGGAGGAAAAAAAAAAGAAAAAAAGAAGCAAGGAGAAGTATACTATTACTAACCGCGATCTTGAGTTCCGGTCGGCGCTAAACTTGCAACTAAAAATTGGTTGACGGATGTTCCCTTGGATTTGAAAAACCACCGGACTACACTCCGGTTCACCACCGAATTGAAACAAAAACCGAGGATCCGGTTCCGTTCGGACCTTCAAATGCAAACTAGCCGCCGGCTTGTCACCTTCATTCCCGAGTTTCATCCAACCGTTCTGAAACACAAGCGGTTTAGTAACCGACCCGTCAATGTTGATCACAACCGCGACCCGACCCAACAACTTTCCCCCGTTTAACCCGCAACTGTGTCCCATCCGACCGGTGTAGACCGATACGGTTAACAGCACTGGTTTTCCTTGGAGACGGCGGATGGCGGCGGGGTCGAGGTGGAAATTGATGGCGGAGGAGGTGGAATCCGGAGAGCAGCTGTCGGAATGAGTGGGGGAGGAGAGTGGGATGAGAGCAGTTTGTGGCGGGAAGTTTTTGATACGGAGTTTGCAGTAGCACGGAGTGGCGGAGGAATGAATTCCGGAAGCGGAGGCGAGGGGTTTGGTAGTGAGTGGTAGTTTGAGTGATAAGTATTCAACTGTTAAACGAACAAATGGGCATGGATCCATCGGAAAATTGGAAAATGAGATTCTCCGATGAAGACGGCAATATTGGTGAGTGGTGAGTTTGATCAGTTGATGAGAGAAATAGTGTTTATAGCTTCGGAAACATCTATAGTTCATGAATAAATGTCGGGTATGTGACAGCTATTTGTGTGGGACCCTTGTTTCTTTTGTTTGTTTATTTATTAATTAACTATATCATCCTCCAATCTGGTAATTAATCTATATGAACTTTGAATCTTCAATCCTACTTTCTAAACTTAAATAATATGATTGTTTTATATTTTATATCATCAAGTATTGTGTGAGGGTAAAATTGCGTGAATGAAAGATTAATTTTTAACCAATCATTTAATAGGAATATAATAGTTGGTTATAACTAATTGTGCTAAAAAAAAATAAATCAAATAATAATATTTTAAAATAGACATATCAGTTTCACACTCTCATATTAACGCCATCACCATCATCTTCATTCCCTTAAACATTAAACAAGACCATCAACCCCCATCACCATAGACATAAACCTAACCCTATGTACCATTTCAATTTCACAACAAAATTTTTTGTTTTTAAATAAGGTAAAAGTATTGTTTCCATAAAACAAAGTCAAGAAAAAACATGGATATCAAATACAGTCATCTTAAAAATTAGAGTATCATAGTATTGCGAAATCACAAAAGCTGCCGATGAGAGTGTACAGTCAAGCATTCATCTTTCCACGATCATTTGAAGTAAATGAAACACATTTAAATCCACAACTGTAAGCACGATGTTTATTGAGTTCCCTAAAATATCACATACATCACAACATAATAAACAACTATGTGTTATCAACAACCCTGAAGACTATCAGCAGTCTCAATGGACTAACAACACGCTTTGTAGGTTATCAGTAACTCTGAGGACTATCAACAGTCTCATGGACTCACATCAGTCCTGGAGTTACCAGCAACTTGAAACACATATATCAACAATCAATAAATAAGACTCCTCTAGTCTAACATGTACACCACTATGACATATGTAATATATTGAGAAGAATCACTTTACAAATAGCAGACTGACACAACAACTCTCTGACAGTGAAGACTGGTACTCAGAATCACCTAGTTATCAATATAGAAGTACCCTCTCAGTCTACAGTCTACACCCTACAATCCTCAAGTTAACCAAAAGTCAATTTGGTCAAAAGTAAATCGTCAAAATCAACCCCAACTGACCTTCCTGTCGTGGCCAACCATAGGTCACGTCATGGCAACTACACGACAAAACAATCATGATGAAACCACCCTTCATGTCATGTCAAGTAGACTGCCATGTTGTAGAAACTAAGCTCCCACAACTTAATGGATTAAGCTCTTAACCCTTAACCCCATGAGCTACAAATCTCATATATGAATCTTCCCAAGGTATTGATGGATAAATTTTCCAACTCTATCCATTAAGACATCTCAATAAGTTAAGATATCAACTCTTAAGCTCTTAATGGTTGCACCCATTGCATGGACACCAAACTAAGGCATGAAAGTCCCATTTCTAACCACCACCATGGTCCAGAAGTCAAATCAGGCACACAAAGGTTCTGAAGTTCACTCAAAATCCAAGAACAAGAAGATATGGACCAAAAAGCTCATAAAATGACCTATAACTAGATCTAGATATCTAATGAGAAAGGTGAAGACTTTATACCTCCAAAAAGACCATACATGTGACAAAGATGCAAGATCTAAGCTAGAAGCCTAGAACTAAGCACATAAGCACCAAAACAGACTCCTTCTTACTCCAACCTTTACAAAAGTTACTTCACACACTCAAAACACACATATGGAGGCTAGGGTTTGGATTTAGTATGATCTCAGATGGTGGTGGCTGCCAAATGAGGCAACCCTAGGAGTTAGTGCCCTTAAATAGGGTACAAACACAAAGATCTAGGGTTTTGCACCAAACTCATGGGACCGATCTTGAAGTAATTTCAAATACCAAAGCTAAAATTCCTTGTTAGGTTGTGATTAATTTATGAGTTTAGATCCACAAAGAATTAAGGTATGATTCTTTATCCTTAATGTTACTTGATTATGTTGGTTAGTTGAGTTGTAAGATTCATATAATATTTGGGTTTGATGTTGAAGCTTGGTCGTTCAAATTCTTAAAAAAAATAGTATTGGTTATAGGGTTATGTTCTTCTTAATCTCATATTAGGGGTATATAAGTAGCCGACTTTGCAAATAGTCTTAAAAGAATCAATGTGATGTCAAATTTGTTGTATAAGAATTAACATGAATTACTGTATTGTGAAACTTATTATGGACATATTCTATAAAAATTACTATGATATTGTCTATTAAAAGTATGATAACTTTGTAAGCCCTTTTATATATTCTTTAAGAATGTAGAGGTAAGCTTAATCCACATATAAAAACAAAAAGGTACATCCTAGAATAAAACTGTTTGTTTAAGAAACTCAATTTACAAAATGTATATTCCTAAAGAAGGTTCACCTACTTCTCAAATCTTACTAGATCTTTTTTTTTTTTTGCCTTTTAAGTCCTTGATGAAATTGTTAATAATTATTTTATTTTGTTTTTTTACTGTTGAATAATCATCATTTCTCTAAGTGATGGTGTTGATAATACATCGAGCATGTTACCATAAGATATGGGCATTGTTTTAATCAAAATAAGATGGTAAATTTGCATGTATACAGCATTTTATTTTGTTCTAAATAAGAAATTATTATTACCCCCCCCCCCCCCCCGGGAGCTAAAAACAACTTATTATTGTTGGAATTTAATGAATAAATACATTTGACGTGAATTACAATTTCTAATGTTTCTATGGAATGACTTTTTATCACAATATGTTACAAATGAAACATGTTGGATGAGAGGGGACTTGTAGACACAATTAAAGTTTAAAGGCAATTCAAGAGAGGACGGATGATTCACGAATGTTGTAAGTAGTGTTGGCTAGTCGAAGATGAACAAATGTGATAACTATGATGAACGGTGGAGAAGAATGTAGGGTTTTCGTATTTCAGTTTAGCCTATTGAAAATATATTCTTAAAGAATGTAGTATATGTTATATTTTTTATATTCTTCAAGAATGTTGTATATTATACAAAGAATGTAATATATATATTACAAACATAGTCTTAAAGAATGTAGTATAAAATGTTGTTTATATATTCTTCAAAATGTTGTATATATTCTTGTTTTATGTTATAAATTGGTTGTTTTATGTTATAAGAACGACATTTATTTTTAGTGTATATTATTGATTATATTACGATATATGTTTCCTAAAGAAATATATGTTATTTTCTAATATATACATGTATATTCTTTAAGAATGTTAACTCTAAAAAAATCTTGAATAATCATATCCTTTAAGAATGAAAAAAATGAAAATATGTGCTCATATATGTTGAATGAAGTCATATTATTAAAAAAATATGATTTAATTTAAATGTGTTGAATATAATACGAGATTTATTTAGATTTTTATTAATTAATTTGATTTAGTTAGCTAAAATGTAGGTAATTTTCATTTATCTCTCTTAATAAATTTCAATAATTTGTTCTATATTTTGAGCATGGTTCAAAAAAGCGCACCATGGCGCGCCTCAAGGCGTGCCATGGCGCGATGCGTGACCTAGTCGTTACGAAAACGTCAAAGGCGAGTTTGTTAAGCGTGACGCCCAAATAACGTGTCAAGGCGCGCCTTATCGCGTTATGACGCGAATTTTTTCAAGGCACCAATTTTTTTTGTTTTTTCTGATCGGCCCTAAAATAATTCAGTTTTTGTTAACTTTTTGATACTAAATATTAATATAACACCTCTAAAAACTTGATATATTTGATAAAATTTAATAATTATATGATTTATCTTTTTCAATTTATATAAAATAGTCACGTTTTGAAAAACGACATTGCTCGCCAAGGCTTGCCATGACTTAACTTTGACCTTGCCGCCAAGCCCACGCCTCACGTTATTTAGAACCTTGATTTTGAGTGATGTCGTAATGCTTCATTTATGTTTTCTTTTGCCATTGTCCAACTTATCAACTAATTTTACAACAATTTTATATTACTAGTCTCTTATACATAAGATCTTTTTTAATGCAAAATTTTAGGAGAGATTTGTGATGGAAACTTAAAATATTCATCGATCTAGACATTTATGAGAATAATGTTGGAATATGACTTCTTTGAATGATGAGATAGTAATGATTTGTATTAACACAAATTAGCAAAAAGCTATTAGACAATTACAAAGAAACATACTTAATAGGGTTTAAAAGCTAATCTGTCCATTTAACCTTATAACGATTACGAGAAAAAGTGATCAACAATCAATTCTTGGAGTCCCTTCTCAATCTATTCTTACCAAAGACAACACCACTTCTAAAGTTCCATATAATCCAACACATTTTTATGACAATAGTATCCAAAATCATCCGTTTATTACTCAATAAATGGACCAAATATAACCAAGGAAGAACCTCGTTTAAGTAGGAAAAATACAAAAATAGCTATGATGCACCATTCACCACCAAACGACCATAACTTAGCAAATGTCTCACAAGAAGTAAAGACGTGAGGTATCTCTTCTTAAACCAAGAAACAAATATCGTATATTCTCATAAGGGTTTAAACATATAGTACACAAATTTTGTTCGGTAACCATTGATACTTATTTTTTCATAAATAATAATAATAATAATAATAATAATAATAATAATAATAATAATAATAATAATAATAATAATTTTCAAGTCATTTTTGACAACTTTATTTTTATTTTGAACGACTTCTAATCTAATTATAAACTATATTAGTATATTCAAACAAAACTTAAAATTTCAACCTCTAGAAAAATGACATATTTTTAATTCCCTCTAGAAAAATGACATATTTTAAATTTCTATACCGTTATACTATATGCTTTTTGATGTAACGTATTTATTAAGGAGAAGTTCTTTTAGCTTCATTTAGTTTTTAAATTAAAAGTAAAGAAATAGTATTTTAAGTGAAGAAAGTGATAAAAACATTTGGCGTGGTTTTATTCTAGTATTGCAATTATTATGATTTGTTGTAGTTATTGATTGATTTTCATATAATTGTGTCATGCCTTCAATTATAATATTATACAATAACTTAATTAATTCTTTCTCAGATTAGCTTTGATATCTTCTTACTTATTTTATTCCAATTTTAATATATTTTTGACCAATTAAGATTCTGATAATATTTAAGTTATAAACTTATATCAGTCGGTTTAAAAACATGGGTAATAAATTATTGAAATGGTTCTTATGGTTTGATTAAAATGGTATGTTTGGATTTATTATTATTATTATTATTATTGCATTTATATCGTTCTCATGTTATTCTTTTATTACTTTTTTTTCCTATCATATATAATAAGTCTTTCTCCCTTAATGATATTTTATAACTTTTTTATATTTTTTTACACTTTTAAAAATACTTTACACATATTAGTTATCTTTCTTTCTCCCTCCACACACGATCCCCACTTTTGAGAACCCACATGTGGCACGCGTCTAACGCCGCCACCCTAGTCCTACTGTCTTCTCATCGCTTTTTCAATAAGCCCCCACAGTCCCCTTTCATCGATAACTTTTCTGTAACGCCCCAAATTTTTCGAAAACTTTTTAAAATGTTATGATTATTAAATCATTTCGAGAATTAACCTGTATTTAACAAAAACTCGGTCCCACAAAAACATTGACGAATAAAACATTGGGTGTTACAATTAAACATCATACAAACCATATCAAACAAATACAAATTACACCAACACTATTATTAAGGAACTCAACAAATTCCACTCCATCAATCATGACATATCATCAAACTTCTATCAAAATCACTCTATCCTTGCGTATAACATGAGATACATGGCATAAAAGAGATATATAAGACAATAATGTTTCGTGATATACGTTGGTTTGTGACCCAAAACATTTATCACATTTTTATCAAAAATATTTCATTATGCAAAACATATTTTAAATAGACATTTTCCACATTCCATTCCCTTCTAGCTAAGGGATAATTTCGGTACTGAACTGTTGTCGTTTTTATACTTAGGGTCTAGCAATACCCCCAAGTCTATACCAAGGTGAAAAAAACATAATCAGTTCACCCTAACATCATATCCATTAGGTAATCTATCCCGTAACTGGATAACGTCACCCCGATAAATTCCTTTATATCCTGTTATAGTGATATCTAGCTCAAGCGATATATTCATGTCATTACTTTCCAATTCTTGTCATTATATTTCATGTTTTACACATTTCATATGTTAGTATCAAAATATTCCTTTCAAAATTAAAGCATCTACATTTCAAACACGTTATCAAAACATCCGTTCTTCTAAATGTTATTTGCTTTATAAACGTTCTTGCTTTCAAAACATTCATTTCAAAGTAGTTAACACATTCATTTCAAAAAGTTTTATATATCAAAGCATTGGTATTTCATTATTATAAAAATCAAATTTTCATATACCCCAAAGTGGGAAAATGGCAACACGTACTCACATAAATCACAAGAAGGTTGGCTAGTCCTCTTTTAGTTCATTTCCTTAGAGCAAAACTCTCAAACACCATCTATATAACATGTATAAAAGTCAATAAATGACAAAAATACATTTCATTGGTTTCATTACTAAATTTTATTGCTTCAACTCATCCCTTATGAAAAAATATGAATGTAGGCAAAAATCGTGCATAAATCCAAGTCCGTATGCAAAAGTTATGAGGAAAATCCTACAGTTTAGATTTTGGTTGGGCTGAGCATTCTGACCCCTGAAAGCGGGTCGCGCCCCGATGCATCCAAACACACCCAAAAATTCACTTTTTGAGGCTTAAACTTGTTTGGATGGTTTTGGTCTTTTAGGTAATCATTTGTAACACCTTTAAAGGTTTTCAAGAACTACTAGATGACGTTTTATCATGCAAAACATGTAACTTAATTCATTAAGTCCTCAATCCAAATGCTAAGTTCATAATGCTTACAAACACTCAAATAAAAATGTTAAGAGCCTGAGTTTATATGGAACCTACTTTAACCAATAAGACTTATTCCCAAATCATTTAATATATCATTGGGTTGTGTCATGTACATAAAACCACAACCAATCTCATTTTAAGTACCTAATGTAACTATGGAATCCTCAATTTCATTCCATGTTCCCAAATTGCCTTTCGGCCAAAACAATCAATAGAACTAGAACTTCACTAGCATTCCTTTATGTTTATGTTCCAATATAATTTCTAGAGTGTTAATTGATGTTCATGAATGTCATTCACTTCTTAGATGTCAATCATTATGTAGTTATATATAGATTTCTCAAAATTCCCTAATGGCCAAAATTTCCATAAATTCATCTAAAGATCATCCAAGTCTTCATTTTTTTAAATCCAAATCATTCCAAGAGTATCCATTCATAAATATGATCTTCCTTTACTCATCAATGCTCAACTACAACGGAATCCAATTGTTTTCATCACCATTTCTCCCAAAACAATACAATTCCATGTTTATACTTGATTCAGTTCATGTTCATGAATGTCATTCACTTCTTAGATGTCAATCATTATGTAGTTATCAATGGATTTCCCAAAATTCCCTTATGGCCAAATATTCCATAAATTCATCTAAAGATCATTCAAGTCTTTATTTTTTTAAATCCAAATCATTCCGAGAGTATCCATTCATAAATATGAACATCCTTTACTCATCAATTCTCAACTATAAGGGGATCCATCGTTTTCATCACCATTTCTCCCAAAAAAAATACAATTCCATGTTTATACTTGATTCAACCATCATGGATGTGTTTGAGTATTCCAATTGGATTCATTGTTATCAAACATCATATAGGTCATTGAATCCATTCCATAATAGCTTATAGATATAAAATCCCTAAATTAGATTTCTAGAGTTTATGGAGATTTTTACCCAAATCATCAAATCCATCAATGAGATGATTGGATTGAGATTAGAACCATGGAAACCAATCAATGGAGGTTAGAAAACCAAAACCTGATAAAAAATGAAGCCAAAATCAAAATTAGGGTTCCACCCCAATGATGCACTCGAAAATAGAGTTAGAGGTGGAGAAATTATACCTACAAAGTCTTTGATTCCTTTTTTTTTGCTTGGATGCTCAAATCTCCACTTAATCAAACCCTAGATGGAATAAGAAGACGAAATTGCCATGAGAGGGTCCCTTCTTTGCAAATCACAATCTGAAGAGAGAAATTAAGGAGTGCGCATCTTATTTCCCTAATATTTTTACATTTGCTCCCTCTAGTTTACATATTTTGTCAAATATACAATTATTTTATTTATTTTCACATTTGCCTAAAAATTTGAAAAAAAGTCCTCCTCCATACATTATAACTTTGTTAGTCCCTTCCATTAATTCAATTAACCCTTTGGTCAAACTCCCTTTGCCAACTTGACACTTTTGGCCCTTTAACTTTTAATACGTTATTATTTTCACTTCTAACTTTCTAAACTTCATATCAACTAATAATATGAATATTCCTTGATGATTTAAATAGATAAATCATCTTTCAATTATTTACTTTATAAATTTAAGAACCGAGTATTAAGTTTTCAGATGTTACATTTCCTCTCTCCCTCCCACACCTCTATTTTCGGCTAGAAACTGTTCAACACCATTCATCAATACTTTCAAGAAAGATTGGGGTCAGGAGAAGGAGATGTAAGTTTAGACTAGTAATTGACAAATAGAGAAGGTATATTTAGAATATGTATGCTAAGGCTTAGAAGAAGGAGATGAAGGTTCTGATTTTCACAAACCTTGTATGTTCTATCAAATTTTTGAATTTGAAGTTGGGGTCTAAGTTGAAAAGTAAAAATAAAAACATGGAACTAAAACTTATAATATGAAGAACAAAATTTGAATCTTCTTTAAGGTTTAGACGTTACTCTTTGTAGTTGTTATGGGACCGAGTATGAAAACAGAAATCAGAGTAATGAACGAATTAAGAACACACAATGTAAACATGATCTGGTTGGCTCAATTATGCTCATGAAGAATACAGAGAAAAATAGAGTAAAGTGTTTAGACTCACGAAGGTTACTATAACTCTAGTATCCCTTCCATATTTATAGGGAATACAAAAGCATACAAAAAATACATAAGGGACTGAACATTACAGTTTTGAAACTAACAATGCCCCTATGCAAAACATACAAACTAGTCTTCGACACTAAGACTAACTCAGACAGACTTCGACACCTCACAACTAATTTAGACCCTTACATTCTCCCCCTTTGTGAGCAGTGTCGAACCTAAGCCATCATCATCTGGACTGCTTGATGTATTACTCTTCTTATCTCAGCATACCAATTGATAGTCTATCGAATTTCGGCTTTATCACCTTCGTTGTTTTTCTTGCAGCTATTTATTTGAACCATCAAACTAGTATATTGAGAACTTGTATACTTTTCCACATCACAAACTTGGAAAAGATACTTAGTGTTTCTTCCTTTCTTGTTTTTCCCCATAAACACTATTCCCAGTGGCTTCAAAAAGATTTCACCATCTTTATAGTTTTTCAAATTCTCTGTTCCTTTTAACATTGATACAGGCAAAAAACCTGTTTTCCCACTGATAAAGCTAATTCGACATCAGTTATTGCAAGACAAGCAAAATAACTGTCAATGAATAGCTTTAAGTGTGCACGCCCAATTAAGAAGTCTTCTTTGTTTGTCAACTGAAGCTTTGAAACATCAACTCCCTTCAATATCTTTGCTACACTGATAAGATCGTGAAAATTCATCAATGGGAAGTCTGAAATCGAGAATTCTAATGCGACATTATTTTCTCGGACTACATGAAAGCAAAAATTTTGCAACACTCCTTCGAATAACACACCCTTAGAAATGTTGAGAACTCTTACTATCTTCACTAGAGACCAAACTTCCTCTTCTTTCTTTGCAAGAACAACGTGGAATCGAAACTTCAACCTCATGAATTCTTCTTTATCTTGAAATTTGTCAACAATCTGATACTGACTAGCCTTGAACATCATTTCGTTAATTGGAAAGTCTAACTGATTAAAGTTAGAATTTTCAGTAGAAAAAATCTTCTTGGAAATCTTTTAAAACTCATGCATTTCCCCATATTACACCTTAACTTCAGTGGTTTCGTAGCAGTAGTGCTTTGTGGGATCACCCTTCTCAAGACCTGGTGGGTCACTTTGCCTTTGACGAAGAATGCTTTGAATTTTTCGTTGCCTTTCCATTTCATTTTCCAATGCAGCCTTCTTCTCTTCAGCAGTAGGTTCAGTTAAGACACCTTTCCCTTTCCCTTTTATTTCTTCTGGTGAAGGAGGTGGTTTAGACGAACTTGATCCTCCAACACCAGAACCGATCATAATACCTTTTGTTAAGGGCTTTGTTTTTGTTGTTTTTGATGAGATTGGAACAGTGGTCTTAGGTAACGAAGTGGGTATTTGAGTTGACATAACCTTTCCAACAACCTTTGTATCACCTCCATCTTTCGAAGAACCACTTCCTCACATATCAGCCTTCGAACTCATGCCAACACTCACCCTTTCTCCCCCTTGCACCCCTATGCGAACAGGCCGGGCATCAGTTGGCATCAAATTTATGAATTTCTGCAACGGAGCCATCTCAGCTTTGATTGTAGACTCCAAGACATAAAATTTTGAGATAATGATTCCCGAGTAAGTAAAGATGGTGATGAAGACCCAAGCTTCGAAACTAATTCCTTCAGATTTCCCAATAACTCTTCAATTTTACCAAAACTTTGAACATCAACCTCAGCCTTCTTATCGACCTTGGGAAGTAAAGAATTGTACCATTCAACCACCTTTTTTACAGCATCAACAATAATGTCCACCTTTGTATGAAGAGACGAACAATTGTGATCAAGAGCTGCAACCTCCTTTGCCATATCAGCTTTGAGTTCCTCAATCTTCAAGTTTACATCCTCACGAACCTTTTTGACATATTGAACAAACAAAATGTGCCTTTCTTTTGCAAATGCTTTCAACAACTTAAGTTCATGATTGAAAGAAGCAGATTGAGCCTTTACACGTGACTCATTGTTCCTGTCCAGTTGATCCATTTCATTTCTCAAACGAAGCTCTTGGGCCTTGAGGATTACATCCACTTCAATCCCAGAAACATGATTTCTACTTCCAACATCTGCTTGAAGTTGCAACAAGGAATTAAGTTTTCTGTTGAGAATTTTGACCTGCTTACCATACATGAGCATATGATCTGGTATATTCTCTTCTTCTGGATCAAATTGGATGTCAGCAAAAGATACCATTTCATCATCCCCTTCGGTAGTATCATCCTCTGGAACGGATTTAGGTCCTTCCGTAGATTGTGATGGAAATAAGGAGGTGATGGGTTGATTGAGAATGTTATGATACGTAGGTGAAGTAGTGGATTGAGGTAACGTAGTAGAAATAGGAGTATGAAATGGTGGTAAAGAAGTAGTGGTATCAATGGTAGTTGTATTGAAAGTAGATGAAATAAGAATGGTATAATTACCTTGGGCTTCGTTATTTAACACCCCATCACCCTTGTTGACATTTGCGTCCATATCAGATATGTTAGCAGGGATGCCTGAAGTTCGAACCTCCTCAGAAACTGATTCGGCATGCGAAACTTCGGGTGGTATGACTGTAGTCTGCTCAGGGGCGGATACTTGCAAAGGATCACCTTGATTAATGGTTGTGTCCACATGAGATGTTTCCACATTGACATCAGGACCTCCAGTCTCCTCGAAATTCGACTTGAGTGGAGAGCCCCTCGAAGGTGATGGAAAGCCCAAATTATCATCTTGTCTTGGAGATGGAGATTTATCAAAATCAGATTCAGGAACCACCTCATCCAAAGGATCGATAACCTTCTTTTTTTTCTTCTGAATCTTCTTCACCATATCCTGAGCTCTTCGCTTCTTAGATTCTGGAGAAACAGGAGCTGGAATCTCACGAAATGCAACACCCTTACGATTGAGTTGAGGCTTATGAATCCTCTTTGTAAAAGATGGTGATTTTTCAGAAATTTTGACATCAACCTTTTCTGGAGAATGAAGAGGTCTGTGATCCATTTTCTTTAGTCTCTTGAGAACACCAGACTTCGAAGGCATAACCACCTTTGTTGGTTGAGAAGTTTCCTCGTGAATAGGCTTAACAACTTCCCGTTGAATAGGAACCAGATCAGGTTTCGAAACACTAGCCTTTTTAACCTTCTTTGGTGTAGACTCAGTAACAGGCTTCGACGGACTAGCCTGAGTACCTTTCTTCAAAGATTTACTTTTCTTTGATGGACCTCCAATATTCTTTGGTAACAAAACACCAGTTTCAACATCTGGATTAATAGTTTGAAGGTAAGCAACAAGGACTGGGTCAGCAGGGTCTACTTTTTGAAGCATAACATCCGGAATCCTTGCAATTGATGGAAATTCAGTGGGATCATCCTCCACCGTCTTAGGATGCTGATATAAAGCAAATTCAGCCTTAGATTCATCATCAGGAACAATAATACCCTCCTTTTCATACACATACTTCAAGATTAAGCTCCAGTAACGAGCACAAGAAATCCCACTTTCAACACTTGTGTGAACAAAGCTATTTCCAAACTCCTGCCACAACCGGGTTGTATAATCCACCTGTAAATCATAGTACAATCCAGCAACCATAGAATACACCTCAAGCTTTTCCTTTTCCAACCCAACAGTTCGACCAGTCAAGCATCGAAGGAATATCCCAAAAAGAAAATTCCAAATACAAGGCAATGAGGATTTCTTGAAATCACTCATCCTAGTGAGAACTAGTTGTTGACCCATTTCATTGAACATATGAACAATTTTCTCATTAGTCACATCATAAAAGGGTCCCTCATTAGGAATTTGCAAAATCTGGGCAAATTGTCTCTTCATCAATTTGTACTTCTTCTCATTAGTAAGTTGAAACGTGACAACCTTTGTCGTCTTGTTGAACACTGATATGGATCCTACCAAGGATAACCAGGTCATAGGAACAACAAAAGAAGATGACATTACAGTGGAAAACACTGAATGATTCAGAGCAACGATTAACATCTTCAATTCCTCGGGATACCGACTAACGTCTGGTTGAACCCTGTAATTGGTACTTTGAATCTTCATCAGAGGTTGAGAAGTGACATCTTCTGTTGTTTGAGATAGATCAACTTGAACATTGGTAGCCGCCATTGTTAGGGTTTGAGAGTATTTGAGAAAACAGAATGTATATGGAAAGAGAGTTAGGAAAATCTTGATTTTGATCGTGTAAAGTTGGAATGAGATTACCCAAAAACCCTTTTATACGTAAACCCCAATTTGAATTTAAAGTGGTTAAGCATTAAATGCATGCCACGTGTCTCCTTGAAAACCGGACCAGTAGCCGTAAAAGTAGCCATGTCTGAAAAGTGATAAGTACTTTTTCCTTAAAATATGCAAGGTAAACAAAACGTCACATCAATCAATATGTTCGCTTGCCCTAATAGGATAAGAACCGTCACAAACCCTTCGATATGGAGGCTGGGCTCTTTTGCTTTTGGGTTGCGAAGCGAAGTCATATGCCAGACTTTTCGAAATCATCAGCCTGAGTTGGGATTACTCAGAACCTCAAGGATTTCGGTGTGTGCTTATGTGTGCCAAAAATTGGGATGAGATCAAGATAAATTTTTTTTTTAGATCTACGATGTTAATTAAAAATTGACATAAATGCAGTAAGATCCCAGGCAAAGATCACTTCGTTCTACATCAAGAGAGATGTCGAACAGCTTGAGTGTTTTCCCGTTAATTACAATCGAATACTCGTAGAGGAGTATCGAAGGGCATCTTTTGAAAGGCTTCATGGGTAGGCATAAATTTTGTTACATATCACAACTCAAAATAAGTGTGATGAAATGTAAACAAAATCACTTGTTTGACCAGTGTAGTCAGGGACAAGTATGCTGTTGGAAAAATATATGAAGTAACTAAGTATCAAACTGATATTCAAACTAAAATCATATTAAAAAAAAATAGTCCTGGATCTTGTTGGGTAAAAAATGTCGTGGGTTTCGAACATTTTAGCAAGACCACTCAAAACGAAAGAATGTGATTTTGAAGATCGAAGTGAGGTATTGAAACAAATGTTTTGTTACATTCGTGAACAAAACTTCACCATCAATGCCTTAACGATGTCAAAATGTGGGGTTTCACCATCATCACGGTCTCATGACTCCGGATCATAAAGACAGACTTTGTACATGCCTAAATCCTACTTGGTTCGAACCAGAGATCTCTTGGGCATATGTCATTGTGTGTAATCGTGTAAGAATAAGTAGGATGAAAAATATTGGTTGCAAGAAACGAAATGTACCTCTACTATTTTTGGACCAAGCAGGAAACTCTTAACTCATTTGAGAAGAGTAAGGTAGCTCAATGACTAATGCAAATATAGCCTAATTGGGAAGGAGTTTTTATGATAAGAATTCCATTAAGGCTTCGAAACACATTGAGTCGTGGAGGCTTGGGACAACAAGCTACATCATGCTTCTTGGGACACCTAACTAGGATAAAGTTGCGAATTTATACCTTCCCTAAATCTGCAGTGCAAGTGTCACCAAGACACCTCGAAAGTATGCTACACAATAACAAGTTAACAAACAAAAAAATAGAAAATATTTTTGGCTTTTTGATTTTTGAATGAAAATAATGAAATAAGAAAATCTTTTTGATATTTTTGATTTTTGAATGAAAATAACAAAAATAAGAAAATCTTTTTGATATTTTTGATTTTTGAATGAACATGTTAAGAAAAAGGAAGAAAAATGTACCAAACTTGTGAAGTATAAATTGTCTTCATAAGAAATGAATGTATCAACACCACACTTTGTTTGAAGTAGTGAAGCGTGTTCTGAATCGTTCAGAGGAATTTCGAAAGCGAAGCGTGTCGAACGTTGAATAGTGAACAGTAACCTCTGAATGGATCAGCGAGATTTCGACACCACTTGTCTTTACAACGAATTCAGACCAGGAACAACATTCGCATCAAGCATGCGTAAGCCGGACAAAATCCTGATAAAAGTCTTTTCATCCAAAGGTTTGGTGAATATGTCAACAAGTTGATATGTGGTCTTTACAAAGCGAACTTCAATGTTGCCATCTTCAACATGATCTTTGATAAAGTGATAACGAAGTGCAATGTGTTTAGTTTTCGAATGTTGCACAGGATTATGGCAGATGCGAATAGCACTTTGTAAGTCACAATACAATGGAATTTTCTTCATGTTGATTGCATAATCACACAGTTGACTTTGAATCCAAATGATTTGAGAAGTGCAAGTTTCAGCAGCAACATATTGTACTTCTGCTGTGGAAATCGAAACACAAGTTTGTTTCTTTGATTGCCAGCTCACAAGCTTCCCATCCAAAAGTTGACATCCGCCACTTGTGCTTTCACGATCAAGTTGACAACCAACCAAGTCTGCATCCGAAAATGCTTGAATGAAAAACCCTGTTTTCGAAGGATACCACAATCCTAACTAAACTATGCCTTTGAGATAACGAAAGATGTTCTTGACAGCTGTTAGATGAGGTTCCCTGGGATTCGATTGGTACCTAGCACAATTGCAAACAGCAAACATAATATCAGGTCGACTAGCTGTTAGGTATAGTAACGAACCAATCATGCTCATGTATAATGTGAGATCAACAGCTGGTTTATCTAACGAAGAACCAAGTCTTGTTCCAACTGCCATTGGTACTTGCAACTTTGAGTTATTTGTCATTCCAAACTTTTCAAGCAGATTTCGAGAGTACTTCTCTTGATTGATAAAAATGCCTTCTCTGCTTTGACGAATGTTTAATCCCAAAAAATTGTTGATCTTCCCCATCATGCTCATCTCAAACTGACTCTTCATTATGTTTTCAAACTCATTTGACAAGTTAGGATCAGTAGAGCCAAAAATAATATCATCAACATAAATTTGAACAAGCATGAGATGATTCCCAACTTTCTTTCGAAAGAGAGTGGGATCAACAGATCCTTGTTTAAATTTCGATGATTTTAAGAAATTAGTAAGAGTGGCATACCAGGATCGTGGTGCTTGTTTAAGTCCATACACAGCCTTATCTAAAACATAACAATGATAAGGGAATTGAGTACTTATGAACCCTGGTGGTTGTTCAACATACACTGTTTCTTCCAAAACTCGATTGAGAAAGGCACACTTCACATCCATTTGATATACTTCGAAATCCTTATGTGTTGCATAGGCTAAAAAGATTCGAACAGCCTCGAGTCTTGCGATAGGGGCGAAGGTTTCTTCATAATCAATACCTTCTTGTTGTGAATATCCTTTTACAACAAGCCTAGCCTTATTTCGAACTATGTTCCCTTCTTTATCAGTTTTATTTTTAAAAATCCATTTTAAGCCAATTACTGATACATCTTTAGGTTTCAGAACTAGTCTCCAGACTTTATTTCGTTCAAACTCAGCTAATTCAGATTGCATTGATACAATCCAATCTGGATCATCAATAGCATCCTTTACTGACTTTGTGAAACATCCCAAAAATACGGTCCAAAAATTTCTTTTTAAAATCATTTAAGAAAACCATCATTCATCAACATCATAACAAAATCACAAGTCATGTATCCAAAACGTCATATCAAACACTGTATCAAAACCATGTGTCAAAATATCAGAGTCTAAAACATCCCAGGCTATAAACTATGGTGTGTGTTATGCAGTCATCCCGAGCTCTTCCCCTTGCTAGTGGAAGTACCTAAAACCAAAAATGAAAACTATAAGCACGAAGCTTAGCGAGTCTCCCCAATCTACCACATACCATACACATAACATGCAACTAGGAGATACGGGCCCACCCACTCTCATGGAGATTCGGGCCCCGCCCACACTCTGTTGTCTAGGAGATTCGGGCCCCACCCACATCCCACTGTCTAACATGCATACAAGTATCATATAGACAACAAGTATATCTAATTCTATCAAGCAGTCACATATTTATACTCAAATAATACTACGGGATTCGGGCTCTGCCCACACCCGACTACTATGAGATTCGGGCCCCGCCCATACTCAACTACTAACATATCATACTACGGGTCGGCCTTGGTGCCGTAGACCCGTTCCTACTGAAGGAAACTCACCTCGCAAAGCTGACTGCTGAAATTTCGAGTGAGGAATCTCTGACGGCTGCTCCCACGACTCCCCGACTATTATTATCACAATAACACTTAGTTAAAACCTGATAATTCTCCTTAGGGTAAAATGACCATTTTACCCGTGGTCAAATTCAACGCTTTGGTCAAAGTCAACCTTCTGGTTGACCCAACTCGTCGAGTTGCTCCATCAAATCGTCGAGTCCTAGAACCTGAAATTGCGATCTAACTCGTCGAGTCTCCCCCGACTCGTCGAGTTCCCAAGCTACTCATAGTCGCGATCTACCGAATCAACTTGTCGAGTTCTACCTTAAGCTAAAATGGGACAACCCATCTAAACTCATCGAGTCCCTTTATGGACTCGCCGAGTTCCTCTGTCTAATTGAGCCTTCTCAATGGATTAAGCTCCTACCCTTCAGATCCAAACTTCATACTTCATACTTCATCTACACACTGGGAATACACTTTTAAGGGTAAAGTTTCCAACTTTACCCGCTATTAGTCCTTCTTAATGGGTTTAGCTCAAACCCTAAATCTCTAGAGCATAGATCTTGGTCCACAAGCCATAATACTCTAAACCAAAGCACACTATAATAGATCTAGGCCTTGGACATCAGTTGGACACGTAAAGTTACTAGCTTTCCTTCCATGCATGGCCTTTTAGGGCTAAAAAGGCCATACTAATGTTTGTAAGCTTGCATGGGGCTTCCATGGTCATAAAGTTTGCACCTGTATTCCATGGAACCCCTTCTAGATCCCAGATCTGAAATGTAAGTCACTTGGGACGTCCAAATCCCAAAGACCAAGGTTCTTGAACCAAAACCCTCATAAAAATGGAAGTAAGTAGATCTAATGAATGAATGATCAAGTTAGAGACTTGATTACCGGAAAGTGATGAGGATGGAAGGAAATACTTGGATCTACTATCTTCTCCTTGAACCTTCTAGCTCCTTCTTCTTCTTCTTCTTCTAGCTTTAAGATCACACAAAATCACTCAAGAATGGCTCAAAAACTCACAAAATGTTCTAGGGTTTCGTGGATTAGGGTTTAGGACTTCGAGGCTGGAAATAAGGCCAAAAGGTGGGGATTAAGATGCTTAAATAGAGTGCAAAACCCTGGAATTAGGGTTTCACTCTGGCAGACCTACTTGCCGAGTCGAGGGCTCTCGACTTGTCGAGTAGATAGCTAAAAACTCGGGTCCAAGACTCGTTTCTACTCGATGAGTCTGGGGCTTCCAACTCGTCGAGTAGCTCTATTAAAATGAATAATTTATAAATAAAAGCGTACCAGAAACCAGACGTTACAATTCTCCCCCGCTTGACTTAGACTTCGTCCTTGAAGTCTGCTGCGTCTGGAAACAACTCCGGGTAGTGCTCCCTCATCTCCTCCTCGGGCTCCCAAGTCCACTCAGAACCCTTGCGGTGCTGCCACTGCACCTTCACTAGCTGAACAACCTTGTTCCTCATGGTCTTCATCTTGTGATCCAGAATCGCCACCGACCTCTCAATGTAGTTCAGGCTGTTGTCAACCTGAATATACTCTAAGGGCACAATTGTTGAATCATCCACTAAGCACTTCCGCAACTAGGAAATATGGAAAGTGTTGTGGATATGGCTGAGCTCTATCGGAAGATCCAATCGATACGCCACCTTGCCCACTCGGGCTGTAACCCTGAATGGACCAATGTATCTGGGGCCCAGCTTGCACCGCTTCCAGAACCGGATGACACCTTTCCAAGGTGATAGCTTCAGGAGGACCATGTCGCCCACCTGAAACTCCAAGTCTAAACTCCGCTTGTCGGCGTAGCGCTTCTGCCGACTCTGAGTAGTCTGGAGCCTACTCCGGACCTGCTGGATCCGCTCTGTAGTCTTGAGTACTACCTCAGTACTCCCCATGACTCTCCGACCGACCTCGCCCCAACAGATTGGGGTCCTACACTTCCTCCCGTAGAGCATATCGAAGGGAGGTTGGTCTATGCTGGTGTCATAACTGTTGTTATACAAAAACTCCGCTAACGGAAGATACATATCCCAACTGCCACCTAAATCCAATACACATGCGCGCAACATGTCCTCGAGATTCTGTATCGTCCTCTCGCCCTGTCCGTCCCTCTGAGGGTGGAAAGCGGTGCTGAAGTGGAGACGAGTCCCCATCTCGTCGTGAAACCGCTTCCAAAATCTGGAAGTGAAACGGACATCTCGGTATGACACCACCGAGACATGCACTCCATGTCATGCCACTATCTCACGCACGTATATCTCGGCCAGCTTCTCGGACAATATACTCTCCTGGATCGGGATAAAATGAGCACTCTTGGTCAACCGATCCATGATGGCCCATATCGAATCTACTCCACGTGCGATCCTGGGAAGCTTGCTGATGAAATCCATGGTGATATCCTCCTATTTCCACACGGGAATATCCAACAGCTGCATCTTGCCGTGGGGTCGCTGATGCTCGACGTTGACCTTCCTGCAGGTCAAGCACCTCTCCACATACCACACTACGTTCCGCTTCATGCAGGGCCACCAGTAATCATGGCGAAGATCCCGATACATCTTTGTCGCCCCATGATGGATGGAGAACCTCGACTTATGGGCCTCATCCATCAGAACCTGCCGTACTTTGCCCCAGTATGAAACCCAGACCCTCGCATGCAGGGTCAGCAAGCGACGACTGTCATAATCAAATGAGGCAACTCGGCCTACGATCCGCTCGCACTTCTGGCGCTCTTCCTTCAGTACCTCTACCTGCGCCTCTCTGATCTGCTCCAACAATAGAATAATCACTGTCATCCTCAAACAGATGTCTCGACTTAGGGCCGTTTCCGCCTTGCGGCTCAGGGCATCGACCACTACATTGGCCTTGCCTGGGTGGTAAAGGATCTCACAGTCGTAGTCCTTCACCACATCTAACCACCGACGCTGCCTCATGTTTAGATTCGGCTGATCCATGAGGTACCTCAAACTCTTGTGGTCCGTGTAAATGGTACAACGGACCCCATAGAGGTAATTCCGCCAAATCTTGGGGGCGAACACCACAGCCCCAGCTCCAAATCATGTGTGGGATAGTTAGCCTCGTGAGGCTTCAACTGCCTCGAAGCGTAAGCTATCACGTGACCCCGCTGCATCAGAACCGCACCCATGCCCGTAATCGAAGCATCACAGTAAACCATTAAGTCATCGACGCCCTCTGGTAAAGTCAGGATCGGTACCTCGCACAACTGCTGTCGGAGAGTCTTGAAAGCTGTGTGACATCCCCAAAATCACGGCCAGAAAAGACCGGTTTCATTTATGCTTTTAAAATAATTTAAGAGTAAATCCATTGATTTAAAAGAGTTGCGGAATTTGTCTCCAAAACAATACATGATAAAATAAGGTTTATCAAAGCATTTCTTAAAGAAATGTATTTTCATTATATATCAAAACTCGGGATGTCATGTTCCGATACAGACACAAAAGCATAAACAATAAAACATAGACCTTACACAGTTTTATACAACTACTGGTCTATAAACAAAAACATCTTCACAAGTTCTCCAACTTATGCTCTCGCGCCACTACCTGTAATACAAAGAAACTGAGTGGGTCAGGCTTGGGAGCCTGGTGAACATATAGGGTTTTCAACCCATAATAAACAGTTATATTTAATTTCACCAACCAACAATAACCCGATTACCCATTCCCGTTATCCTCACTTTACGTCCCTATGACAACAACTATTACAAGGGACCTAATCTAGGATTTTCATCAGGACGGACACTACTATAGAGGGGTTTCCTCAACAATGAATATCCTAAGGCAACCATGAGGGGGATAGAATACAGCAAATGAACACCCAAGTTCACTACACCTACAGGTTATGAGCCCGCCAGCGTTCCACTGAACTGTCTAGAAAAGTCTGTGGTCGTCATCCATATTCTTCTGTTCGACTAGATCACAATCACGTCGAGGCCTCTCATCATTTTATTTCATCACACAACAAATGTCTACCCATGTTCTAGCCAACATATTAGTAGATAAAAATATATACATTTATATACAGCTTAAAACCTGTACAAATCATTCATTCAACAATTATTTCAAATAAGCAAATAATATACAAACACATAACACGTATTTTGTAGAGAATACTTCGTATCTATGTGTTAGAAGAAAAGGAATATACACTCACTTGATAAGACGATGCTCGAACAACACTAGGGCTCTTAAAATAATAACCTTCGATGAAACCGGGATATCTTCCAAAAACCGGGCTTCTCGCGGGCAGAGTTTCAGCTCGACCACTTTGTTTCTCGGGATCTTCGGGGCTTCGGGACTCGCTTCGGGTCTTAAGATGATACCGGGGCTTCGGGGGTATAATTTTCCAAGTAAAAGAAAGTTTAAGGGGGTGAAAGGAAAGAAATTAGCAAACAACTTCGGCTGGCCTCGCATTCTATTTATAGGGTGAGTCTGGCCCCCGAACGCAGCGCGTTCCTGAACACAGCGCGTTCCTTGGACGAACGCAGTGCGTTCCGCCGTGCGTCATGGCTTACGAACTTCGGACTTGACATGCGACGAGACAGGCTCTGGGCTCCGAACGCGGGGCGTTCCCTATTTGAACGCGGGGCGTTCCCCCTTTGGTAAGCGTGCCTCGAACTTCAGAAAATCATAACTCGCGCATGCGATCTCTGTTTTCGACGTTCTTTATATCTACGCGTAGGTGAGATTATGCTCTACAACTCTCGTTTAGACTCCGTCGGCTAATTTTTATTTTATTTTTATTATATTATTTTTAGTAGGTCGGGACAGGAAAACTCCGTTAGAAATTCATAACTCCTTCGTCTGACGTCCGTTTTCGTCTGTCTTTTTACCGTTGGACTACTATCGACGAGATCTTCGATTCTCGTTTAGATTGTTTCGGCTAGAAATCACTCGATCTCAAAATCAGACTTCGGGCGACATACTGCTAAGCTGAAACTTAGAAAAATCATAACTTCCTCATACGAAGTCAGATTTGGACGTTCTTTTTATGCACGCTCTCGGTTTAACAAACACTAGGACTTTCGTTTAGATCACTAAGGATAAATATCGCTATAACGTAAATTCACGATTTACGTCATTCAGCGTCGTGTCGGTTCTGTCGCGAAACTTCGACAGGTCATAACTTCTTCGTTATAACTCGGATTTCAACATTCTTTATATATTCGGAAACCTTGCCACGACCACTACCATATCCTTCATAGATATCGGGTTTATCTAACATTTCATTTTGACGCTTATTTTTATCCTTAATTCATTTAAGTCACATAATTAAGCACACAACACATAATACTCAAATAATACATCTTTATTATTTCAAGACGGGTTACAAAGGTTAACCTAGACTGTTACATCATCATTAATGCTTAGCCTAGAAACACGGGCGTTACAATTCTCTCCCCCTTAGGATGATTCCGTCCCCGGAATCACACATCAACGACTCATCATGTCACTCTCCGTCTCCCAGGTGAGATTTGGCCCATTCGTATGTTTCCAACGGACAAGCACTAATTCGACCATCTTGCGTCGTAACTTCTTAGTCTTTCGGTCAATGATTGCCTCTGGTTCTTCAATTAACCTTTTGTTCTCATCAATTCTTAACTCAGAAACTGGAATTATATCGGGAACTTCTCCCGTGAACTTCCTCAAATAACACACATGGAAAGTGCTATGAATTCCATTCAGTTTTTCGGGTAATTCGAGCTTGTAAGCTTGGTTCCCAATCCTCTGAAGAACTTTAAACGGTCCAATAAACCTTGGACTCAACTTTCCCCTTTTACCAAATCTTATAAGTCCCTTCCATGATGAGACTTTAAGCAAAACCGAATCTCCAACTTCAAAAGTCATCGGTCTTTGCTTGTTGTCAGCATACCTCTTTTGACGATCCTGAGCTGCTAACATTCTATCCCTAATCACTTTCAACTTTTCAACAGTTTGATGGACTATCTCAGGTCCCATAAACTGCTTTTACCTAGCCTCAAGCCAACAAGATGGCATACGACACTTCTGTCCGTACAAAGCTTGATAAGGTGCCATCTTAATGCTCGAGTGGAAACTATTATTGTAAGAAAATTCTACCAAAGGTAAATGTTCATCCCAGTTACCTTGGAATTCCAGGGTACATGCTCACAACATATCTTCAAGGGTTTGTATCGTTCGTTCGCTCTGACCATCAGTCTGTGGATGGTAAGCTGTACTCAAACACAACTTGGTACCCAATTCCTCTTGTAGACTTTTCCAAAATCGCGAGGTGAAACGGCTGTCACGATCTGACACAATCGTTAACGGAACACCGTGAAGCCTCATAATTTCCTTCACGTAATAAATCGCAAGCTTATCCATAGACCATTTCTCATTGGCTGCTATGAAGTGCGCACTTTTAGTGAAGCGATCAACGACCACCCAAATCATGTCGTGACCATTCTTTGTTCTGGGCAGTTTAGTGACAAAATCCATAGAAATGTCTTCCCATTTACCCATAGGCACAGGTAAAGGTTCTAAACTCCCGTATGGTTTCTGATGTTGTGCCTTGACCCGCGCACATGTCACACACTCCGCCACGTACTTTGCAATATCAAGCTTCATCGTCGGCCACCAGTAATAGGGTTTCAGGTCCCTATATATTTTAGTGCTGCCAAGATAAATTGAGTACATGGTTTTGTGAGCTTCTTCCATCAGAAGATCTCTTATTCCTCCTGACTTAGGTACCCAAATACGATCTTGGAATACCTTCAATCCATGATCGTTTGTACCAAACACTAACGTTTTGCCCAAACGTTCCTCCTTCCGGTCATTCTTTTCAGAAGCTTCCTCTTAAGCTTTCTTTATACTTTCCACAATGGTCGAGACAACTTCTATTCTCAACGCTCTTGGCCTTTTTCTTTCAAGATTGACTTTCCGACTGAGAGCATCAGCGACAACATTTGCTTTACCAGGGTGGTAAAGTATCTCACAGTCGTAGTCCTTAAGTAACTCTAGCCAGCGTCGTTGCCTCATATTCAATTCTTTCTGATTAAAGAGATATTGGAGACTCTTATGATCAGTGAAAAGTTTGCACTTCGGCCATAGAGGTAATGCCTCCATATCTTTAGAGCAAATACTACCGCTGCTAACTCCAAATCATGAGTGAGATAGTTCTTTTCATGCTCACCCTGCCGATCCTATGGATCTTTAGAGTAATACCGCTGTCTGTCCCCTGGGGTATCCCCATACCATTTTCCAGGGGTGAAATACTGGCTCTGGGTAAAGGCAGCCCCCCGTCGGGTAAAATCCCATAATGCCTGTCCCAAGGCCGAATAAACATGGCTCTATGCCTTGTTCCTCTCATGGTCTGGGTTGAGTCTAGTATTTCTGTGGGTAAAGGCACCTCATATACTCTTATGTCCTACGGAATCGAAAATCTGTCCTACGGAATCGAGATTATGTCCTTAAGTATAAGGGAAGCCTATCGATAATCTATCCTACGAAATCGAGATTATGTCCTTAAGTATAAGGGAAGCCTATCAATAAAGTTGGTCATTCCTACGGGGGCTTTGTGACAACCCGAAATTTCTATTATGTACAACCATTCACTTCAATAGAAGTCAGAACAGTTTCTGCTAACTTTCAAGCTTTCTGGAGTAAGTTTGAGTGTTTAGAAGTTAGTACTTCAGGAGATAACAGGAGAGAGGATGCCCTAGGGTTTATTGTGCAACAATAATGTCCCAAAACTCCAAGAGTTTGGAGTTTACGGCCTAAACAAAGGTGTTTACGGCCGTAAACCCTAAAAGGGGGTATAAATATGACACTTAGTCATTATTTACCACTTTTTCACATTTTCAAGATCCAAACTCAAATCCTCTCAAGTATCATCCAACTTTTCTTCTTGATCTTCAACTTTGTAAGTGTTTCTATCCCTAAAAAGTTGATATCTTACTTAATCTAGTGATCTTACATGATTCCATCCGTGAAATCATTCCAAAAGTGTAGATCTTCAAGTTTCACCAAGAACACCAAGAACACGCACTAGTGTTCTTGGACTTTTAGCACCTTTTCAAGCTTCTACCTAGTAAGTACTCTTACCCTAGTGTATTATAAGACTTGTTACACTTCTTGTTGGATTAATGTCTATGTCCATAACTATATTTGGTATGTACTTGACCCGACCCGTCATGGTCCATTTGGGTTGCATTTCACCGGCACAATTTATATGGATAGTCTTTTGAGAATAGTATATTTATGATTTATATTAATATATTATAAGTTCTAATATATTAATATGGAATCATATTATTTAATTAGTATTGATCAAGAATTAATTTAGAATTAATTAAGTGATCAAAAAGAACTAATTAAATATGGACTCTTATATATATGGAATGGGCCAAGTTCATTTAGGTTGGGCTAAGCTTTCATGGATGGTCCATGGAGCTTTTAACCCATGGATCCTATGTAAATGAAAGGTCATGGGTATTAGGGTTTACATGGATGTAACCCTAATCCTCCATAATATATAAAGGGGTCCTTGGCTCACAAAATTGGCACAAGTGTGTGAAAATAAGAGTGGGCCGATTTTAGTGTGCATACATATTCTCTCAAGTTCTTCCAAGGTGTTTTGGTGATTTGTTATTCCATTTGAGGCTTCCACACTATTGGGGCTAAGCTCTTAAAGCTTGATGACATCAAGCTACATCAAAAGGTATGTCATCTAACTAGAACTTTGTAGTATAGGTGCTTCATAATATGCTAGTTAGGATGAAACCTTGGAATAGTTAATATTTGCATGTATAATAGAGAAAACATAGATCCAAGGTTTATAGGGTTGCATGTACACCATAGGAGTGTTAGAATGCTCAAAACCCAACAGTGGTATCAGAGCCATGGGTTGTTTTCTGTTATATTGATGCAAATGTTTTATTTTCAAGTTGAAAAAAAAGGAAAAAAAAACATGACGTTTGTCAAATTTTAAGATAATTAGTTGTTGTGTGAAAAACTAATTATTTGTAAAATTTGAATCATTTGCTATATGAGTTGAATTAGGTCAAATTTAGTAAAAGATAAAATGATATGATTATTTTATTAGTTTTAAAAGTTTGATCTAAATGTTTTAAGGAGTTACAAATTTTGTCATAAAATTTTGGAGCTCAAAAGTTTTTTTCAAAGTTGTGATCTTAAGTGTTTTGAAACCTCCATAAGTTATGGATATGAAAGTTTTTTTTAAAAAAAATTGATTTAAAGTTTTTATGGAGTTACAAAATTTGGTGTTAATGTTTTAAAGAATTCCATAACTTGTTCTTAAGTTATGGAACATGGAAAGTTTCATCATAAAACACCATTAATTCCATAAGTTATGGAATCCAAAGGTTTTCAAGAATTACAAAACTTGCCCTCAAGTTTTGGAATTTGAGAAAAGTTTTTTATGAAAAAAAAGAATTGAATTCTAAAACTCTTGGGTTCATAACTTAAACAATTAATTAAATGGTTTTAATTTTGAGTTTAATAATTGGAATTATGATGTTTTGTTGAATAGTTCAAATTAACTCTTATGGACTTTATTAATAGTTAATTAAAGCGTTTAATTAAAAGAGTATTATTAAATCCATAAATATATGGTTTGAGTTTAATTAAATTAAAAGTCTAGTTTAATTAATAGATTAAACCACCAAGTATTTTAAATGTCTAAAATACACCCTTATACTATTATAATATTAAAAGTTTAATATATTATATGTATAAGAGCAAGTCGTCTTACCATTAGTAGGCCTCATCAAAAAGACAATAAACCATTTGGGTTTACGGCCGTAAACCCAAGGAGAAGTGGTCCAAGGACCGTAAACTCCACAAAGGAGTGAAATGGTGCCCTAATCACTTCCAAAGGCTTAGATATGAAGTAGGAATGCTTCTTATGACCTTTTAGGCTTCAAAACTCAACATGGTAAAAGTACCATGAGTTTACGGCCATAAACTCATGGGTTTACGACCGTAAACTCAATAAGAGTTGGTCACAAAACCATAAACTCCAAAGGAGTTTACCCTTGAACCCTAAACTCAATTACAAGGTCCTACCACCCTTAGATGCAATCCTTAGGACTTATAGCACTTAAATCAAGTGTTTTACATGTCTTAGGATGTCTTAAATTTGGTTAATTAGTTGTTTTATGACTAATTGGATACATATATGTGTTATTATATGTTAACTAGGATCATTGTGTGTGTACAAGTCTTCACTTGACACTTAGCATCCTACATCATCCGTTCATCCAAACCACTCAGTACAGGTGAGTTCATACCCCTTAATCAATCCTTTTAAATGATTTTAAATGCTTTCATGTGGGGGGGGGGGGAATACAAGTAGAAAACAGGAAGTTATAGAATCAATCATATGTGATTTATAACTGTGTTTTCAACCAACTGATTTCACTTACTTCAAAATGTGTTAAATACAATGGTTTTCAGATATTTTATTCTTTGTTATCAAATGAACTACTTTTGAATCGTTTTATAAACTGACATCAAGTCATTATTACTTATTGTTCAAAACTCTTAAATGTATTACAAAACCTCTTTCAACTTATTGTTAAAAACCATATATATACACTTATGTTTCATACATATATGTATTGATATGAGAGCTTTCATTCTTTCTTCAGTTCCAACACTCTTGTGTAGCAAGGGTGTATAAACCTACTTGGACATTCAATCTACATTCCAGTAAACTATTATAGGTATAGTTTAGGAGATACAAAATATTATTCCTAGTACAAGGAATTACACAAGAGTCAGTTCATTCATGAGTCTATACTAATATACTAAATACTATATGAAGAGATACTATTACTTGTTATACAGAGAGAAATACTATATACTATACAGAGAGAGATACTATATATACTATACAGGACTGACCATCCTACACCTGGCTGCTAGCTACAGTGGGACCTGTTCATCGACGAATGTTCTCGGTTGTACTGTTCGGCGAGTTTCCACGCCGTGATTATCCTAAGGCAAAAGGATACAATTTCAATGATTATATAATTTTCCCTATTACTTTTATTTTGTGACACATTCACATAAACAATGAGGTAGACTATATATTTATAATAATAGTTGCACATGGGAAAAACCTTCATTGATACAGAAATGCAAACCTTCAAAGCATTCGGGTCTTGGTAGAAGACTACTTTTTTTTACTAGTTGGAAATATGGGATTTTCTAGGGTTTTCACACTTATACTAAATGTTTCATTAAACATTTACAAGTCTTTCATAACAGCTTTTCAAATCAATGACACTAAAATACTTATGAATTCACCAGCTTTATGCTGATCTATGCTTTCAAAATAACTTGTATTCTCAGGTCACCAGTAGACAGGTACGATGACCAGGTTTTGAGAAGACGGAGCACATACAAGACTCGTCTTTTATTTTGATTACATATTTTGGTGTCTTATTACTATGAAAGAACACTCATGTATTAAAACTTTACTTTTAATGCAATGGATGATGTTGTTGCTTGTTTACTACTTTGCACTGTTATGATACTTTACATGACGTCATCCACCCCTGAACGTTTCCGCCGTTCTTGGTTTTGGGGTGTGACAGATTGGTATCAGAGCATTGTTTATAGTGAATTGAGTATATCAACCCATAAAAAATATACAGACTATAAATACAACGGGATTAAAATACTCTGACCAAGAGTTTATACTTTTAAATAATAAAATATTTAACTAAGTATACATGCCTGCATTCATACTAAAAATCAGTGTCACAATGACAAAAAGAAAAGTATTACGATTGTTGAATATCACAGGTAAGCTCAGGGATGTATGGTCAGTCCTGGGAGTGGCATAGCCTGATCAACTATGCTGGTCCGAGGAGTGATTAGCATATGCTCAAGAATGGTTGTGATATGGCAACAAGTCTAAAAACTTACCAACACTACCACAATGAAATACTATGGGAGTATTTGGTGTTACTATAATTACTTATCTGCGAACTAAAAAGGTCTTTATCAGTAGGTCAATAGTTGCTAAGTGGACACACTAAGATTATATGTACCTAGGACGTCATAGACTTAGAATCTGTGATATTTGCTTTACTTCTTGTTCCTTGTTTGGTTGTGGGCTTAGAGTTAGGGTCACTTATTCGAAGGTCTATCCTGTCCTGAGTACATATAACTGGTATGCACTAAACAAGTATTGGAGTAACTGATAAAGATCATCTTATAATTATCTAATTAGTACGTCTATTTAGTTATTTCTTATATCCCTTTTCTCGCATAGATATTATGGCTGGATTCCATCCCCACGGCGACCCGTACTTCCCAAACCAAGGCGATGCTGGATGGCTATAGGAAGAACCAGAAGATGATCACCCAATCCCTTTGGATGATCACCATGCTAAAGGCTTTTCTGATAGTTCTGACTCAGAGCCTGAAGTCAACAACCTACCCCAAGTGGGTCAGGCCCCGAATCTCAACCCCCAACCCGCGTTTCAAGGTCCCACACCCTTGTGGGCAACAAACTTGAATCGCTGGAGCGACGAATAGGGTCAACCCTTACCCTACTATGGGGACCGAAGCTTCTATGACCTTAGCGGAGGTGGCTCTGCGGATCGAGCTCTGCCTGTTATGATCCGTAGGATTGCTCGAAATGTTGAGCAAGGTCGAGCAGCCATCGACCGAGTCATGGAAATTGATGCCAACTCGGGCGTTAACACTGTCCGCATTCGACATCTGGAAGACGCTGTCGAAGGGACGAGAAGAACCAATGAGACTCTACGGCAACAGTTAGCTGCATCTCGGACCGAAGTCATAGAACTTCGAGTTCGTCAGAGGGCTCACGAGCGACATCTCCAAGAGGTGGTACGTCAACTGGCGGATATGAGGATTCTCCCCAGGAATTCCCATCTCCGGTAGAAGATGTCTAGTACATCTTTTCTTTTGATATAAGGAATAGCCTTTCCTAACTGAGCTCTAAGTAGCACTTTTCTGTAAAATATTCCTGTCTCTCAAGTACTTTCTTAGATTTCTAAACTGTCGACATTTTCCTTATGGTATGATGTAAGACCTATAGTTAGGTCATTTTCCCGAACTCGTTTACATCTTACATACCAGTAATTTCGGCAATTATCTAATCTATTTAGAAATTCATACTCTCATTTGATATCGAACTATGGCGACTTAGTTCACAAGACACTTTCATTCTTTATACTATTGGGTTCTTATCATTGTTTCTATCTTTTAAACTTGAAGTTAAAAGATGCCTCCTCGCAGAAATCCAAGGCGTAACAATAATAACGAAACACCGATACCACCACCTCCACCACCTCCTCAGTTCGACGCTGCTATGTTCCAAGCAGCTGTCACGGCGGCCGTAGCGGCTGCCATGTCACACATTAATACTCTTGTCCCTAGTGGATCGGGAACAGGTGCACCTCCTTCCAACCATGGCGAGAGTCATGGGCACCCCCGGGAATGTACCTACAAGGATTTTACAAATGCCAAACCCTGAAATTTCAATGGAAATGGAGGGGTTATGATCTTAAGGCAGTGGATAGAAAAGACAGAAGCAAGCTTTGAAATCTGCGCCTGCCCAGAGAACAATAAGGTCAAGTTTGCTACTTCTACCTTTTCTGACAGGGCTTTAACTTGGTGGAATGGCCACGTTAAGTCACTGAATCTGATAGTGGCAAATTCGATAAGCTGGGAGAACTTGAAAGCCATGATGATGAGAGAGTACTGTCCACGAGGGGAAATTCAAAAACTCGAGCAGGAACTCTGGGGTCTTGTAATGACTGGTCCTGACATATCAACCTATACTAATAGATTCTGTGATCTGACAATTCTTTGCCCTGATATGGTTACTCTAGAGAGCAAGAAAATAGAGAGATATATTTGGGGACTGTCGCCCCAGATCCAGTCAAGTGTGTTAGCATCAAGGCCTGTTACTTTTGACAGCGCTAAAGAGCTGGCACAATCTCTTATAGATCACGGAAACTACCAGAACCCAACAATTTCTACACCCGAGCAACAAAAGGGAAACAACAACAACAACAAGAAAAAGGGGTGGAACAAGAGCAAAAGCGGGACTTCACAAGAATCCTCAAAGACACAACAACTAGTTACAATCAATGCTGCCACGGTAACTCCTGTTGTCCCTGCTAATCCCTTACCAGCGAAGCCTTATGTTGGTAATCTTCCGAAGTGCAACAAATGCACCTTCCATCACAACGGACCTTGCCGGGAAATGCAGTGCACTAACTGCAACAGAAGGGGGCATACTGCCCGTTTCTGCAAGACTCCAGCAAGGCCGAGCGCTCAAGTTCCTAACACCGGTGTGGGCCAAGCTTGCTACGGTTGTGGTGAAGTGGGCCACTATAAGAGGAACTGCCCTAAGGCAGGGATAGCTGGCGGAGTAGGAAGAGTTCTGGCCATAGGCCACGAGGAAGTGGTTGCTGACCCCACAGTGGTCACTGGTACGTTTCTCCTCGATAACTCTTATGCATGCATAATTTTCGACAGTGGAGCGGAGAAAAGCTTCGTAAACCAGAAATTTGCACACTTGCTTAAACAAAAACCACGTGCACTAGATGAATAATTCACTGTAGAAATGGCAAATGGGAAAACGGAAAGTACTAACTGCATATACGTAGGTTGTACTCTAACTTTAGATGGTCATACTTTCAAAATAGACCTCATGCCGGTCCCAATTAAAAGTTTCGACGTCATAATCGGCATGGATTGGTTAAGTCATCGTCGCACCGACATCATGTGCTTTGAGAAAGCAGTTCGTCTTAACCTCCCTAACAGCGAAACCCTAGTTATCTACGGCGACAAACCTAGTACGAACCTTCGCATCATTTCGTGTATCCAAGCTCAGAAGTGCTTGCGAAAGGAATATCATGCATTCCTCACACACATCATCGATACGAGTCAAGAAGTGAAAGACATTAAGAACATCTCAGAAGTACGCGACTTTCCCGACATCTTTCCAGAAGAACTACCGGGATTACCACCTCAACGCCAAGTCGAGTTCAGAATCGACTTAGTGCCAGGGGCTACTCCAGTAGCCAAATCTCCATATCGTCTGGCACCGGTGGAGATTCAGGAACTTTCCAGTTAGCTTAACAAACTTTTCAAGAAGGGATTCATTAGGCCAAGCTTCTCACCATGGGGAGCACCCGTCTTGTTCGTCAAGAAGAAAGACGGATCGTTTCGTATGTGCATCGACTACAGGGAACTCAACAAGCTTACCATTAAGAATCGTTATCCCTTACCCCGCATTGACGATTTATTTGATCAACTTCAAGGAGCCAACTACTTCTCGAAGATAGATCTACGATCCGGGTACCACCAACTACGAGTGTTAGAGGAGGATGTTCCCAAGACAGCCTTCCGAACTCGTTATGGACACTACGAGTTTGTAGTGATGTCGTTCGGATTAACAAACACGCCCACAGTATTCATGGATTTAATGAATAGGGTGTGTCATCCTTACTTGGATCAGTTCGTCATTGTCTTCATCGATGACATACTCATCTACTCTCGAAGTAAGGAGGAATATAGTCAACACCTACGAAGAGTCTTAGAAACATTACGATCGGAGAAGCTCTATGCGAAGTTCTCTAAGTGCGAATTTTGGATTCGAAGAGTCGAATTCTTGGGCCACGTAGTTAGTGAAGAGGGAATTCACGTGGACCCCTCCAAAATCAAGGCCATTGAGAACTGGTCAGCACCGAAGACACCTACAGGAATTCGTCAATTTCTAGGTCTCGTTGGCTACTATCGCAGGTTCATTTAGAACTTCTCCCGAGTTACGAAACCTCTTACAACACTGACTCAGAAGGGCGTGGCCTTTGACTGGGAAGAGAAGCAGGAGAGAGCGTTCCAAACGCTCAAGCGAGCCTTATGCATCGCATAATACTATCCCTCCCCGAAGGGATAGAAGACTTCGTTGTCTATTGTGATGCTTCAAATCAAGGGCTCGGCTGAGTTCTGATGCAACGAGGTAAGGTCATCGCATATGCCTCGAGACAGATGAAGACACACGAGGTTAACTACACCACCCACGATCTTGAACTAGGAGCAGTTGTGTTTGCTATGAAGATCTGGAGACACTACCTGTATGGTACAAAAAGTACTATCTTTATAGACCACAAAAGCCTACAACATATATTCGACCAGAAGGAGCTCAACATGAGACAACGACGGTGGGTTGAGCTACTCAGTGATTACGAATGTGAAATTCGTTATCATCCGGGTAAAGCCAACGTAGTAGCCGACGCCCTAAGTCGGAAAGAATACTCTGGTCGTAGAGTCAAATCATTGACTATGACTATCCATTCACACTTGTCCACGCAAATTAAGGAGGCTCAACCCGACGCTTTGAAACCTGAAAATGTGGCGAGTGAAACCCTAAGAGGGATGGATAAGAATTTGGAAGTCAAGGGTGGCGGAGCCTTATACCTTATGGATCGGATCTGGACACCGAAACACGGTGGCTTCAGAGACTTGGTCATGACCGAGGCACACAACACTCGTTATTACGTCCACCCAGGTTCAGATAAGATGTATCTGGATCTTAAAAAGCTATACTGGTGGCCTAACATGAAAGCAGAGATTGCTACCTTCGTAAGTAAATGCCTTACTTGCGCCAAGGTCAAGGTCGAATACCAAAAACCCTCCGGTCTTCTACAACAACCAGAGATACCGAAATGGAAGTGGGAGCGGATCACTATGGACTTCATAACCAAGTTTCCCAAGACAACGGGTGGACTTGATACCATATGGGTCATCGTCGACAGATTGACCAAGTCCGCACACTTCCTGCCTATCAAAGAAACATACAAGATGGAGAAGCTTACAAGAACCTACATTCGGGAGATTGTACGACTGCACGGTGTTCCCATATCCGTTATCTCGGACAGAGATAGTAGATTCACTTCGAGGTTCTGGCAGTCGCTACAAAGTTCCCTAGGAACTAGGCTGGACATGAGTACAGCCTACCATCCACAGACCGACGGACAAAGTGAGAGAACTATCCAAACCTTGGAAGATATGTTGCGAGCCTGTGTGATCGACTTTGGGAAGGCATGGGATACTCATTTACCCCTTGTCGAATTTTCCTACAACAACAGTTATCACACGAGCTTAAAGGCTGCTCCATTCGAGGCCCTCTATGGCCGAAAGTGCAGATCCCCTCTGTGCTGGGCTGAGGTGGGTGATACCCAGTTAGCTAAAGGATGAGTTCCTGAAAGCACTCTCACGGGTCCGGAGATCATTCGGGAAACGACAGAGAAGATCGTTCAGATTCGTGAACGATTGAAAGCCTTTAGAGACCGACAGAAAAGCTATGCTGATAAACGAAGGAAACCGTTGGAATTCCAGGTGGGAGACCGTGTTCTATTGAAGGTCTCACCCTGGAAGGGCTTGATATGCTTTGGAAAGCGTGGAAAGCTAAATCCAAGATACATAGGGCCTTTCGAGATTCTCGCTAGAATCGGTCCTGTAGCTTACAAACTTAACTTACCATGCGAACTCAGTAACGTACATTCTACTTTCCACGTCTCGAACTTGAAAAAGTGTCTGTCCGACGAGACTCTTGTAATCCCACTCGACGAGATCGAGATCAACGAGAGCCTCAACTTCGTGGAAGAACCAGTAGAGATCATGGACCGGGAGGTAAAGCAAACGAAACAAAGCCGTATCCCGATAGTGAAGGTTCGCTGGAACGCCAAGCGAGGACCTGAATTCACTTGGGAGCGAGAGGATCAGATGAAACTGAAATATCCTCGTCTTTTTACTTAGTTATCTGTAACTACTTATTTGCTTAAACTCTAATTTCGGGACGAAATTCCTTCTAACGGGGGGATGATGTGACAACCCAAAATTTCTATTATGTACAACCATTCACATCAATAGAAGTCAGAACAGTTTCTGCTAACTTTCAAGCTTTCTGGAGTAAGTTTGAGTGTTTAGAAGTTAGTACTTCAGGAGATAACAGGAGAGAGGATGCCCTAGGGTTTATTGTGCAACAATAATGTCCCAAAACTCCAAGAGTTTGGAGTTTACGGCCTAAACAAAGGTGTTTACAGCCGTAAACCCTAAAATGGGGTATAAATATGACACTTAGTCATTATTTACCACTTTTTCACATTTTCAAGATCCAAACTCAAATCCTCTCAAGTATCATCCAACTTTTCTTCTTGATCTTCAACTTTGTAAGTGTTTCTATCCCTAAAAAGTTGATATCTTACTTAATCTAGTGATCTTACATGATTCCATCTGTGAAATCATTCCAAAAGTGTAGATCTTCAAGTTTCACCAAGAACACCAAGAACACACACTAGTGTTCTTGGACTTTTAGCACCTTTTCAAGCTTCTACCTAGTAAGTACTCTTACCCTAGTGTATTATAAGACTTGTTACACTTCTTGTTGGATTAATGTCTAAGTCCATAACTATATTTGGTATGTACTTGACCCGACCCGGCATGGTCCATTTGGGTTGCACTTCACCGGCACAATTTATATGGATAGTCTTTTGAGAATAGTATATTTATGATTTATATTAATATATTATAAGTTCTAATATATTAATATGGAATCATATTATTTAATTAGTATTGATCAAGAATTAATTTAGAATTAATTAAGTGATCAAAAAGAACTAATTAAATATGGACTCTTATATATATGGAATGAGCCAAGTTCATTTAGGTTGGGCTAAGCTTTCATGGATGGTCCATGGAGCTTTTAACCCATGGATCCTATGTAAATGAAAGGTCATGGGTATTAGGGTTTACATGGATGTAACCCTAATCCTCCATAATATATAAAGGGGTCCTTGGCTCACAAAATTGGCACAAGTGTGTGAAAATAAGAGTGGGCCGATTTTAGTGTGCATACATATTCTCTCAAGTTCTTCCAAGGTGTTTTGGTGATTTGTGATTCCATTTGAGGCTTCCACACTATTGGGGCTAAGCTCTTAAAGCTTGAAGACATCAAGCTACATCAAAAGGTATGTCATCTAACTACAACTTTGTAGTATAGGTGCTTCATAATATGCTAGTTAGGATGAAACCTTGGAATAGTTAATATTTGCATGTATAATAGAGAAAACATAGATCCAAGGTTTATAGGGTTGCATGTACACCATAGGAGTGTTAGAATGCTCAAAACCCAACACTTCTAATCATCAAGAAAACACCCAAGAAACACAAGAGCAAAGGTGTTTATGGTCCAAGATGCTCTTGGACCGTAAACCCTAATAAAGGGGCCAAAATGTGCGCTAGTCCCTTACCAAGCCTTGGATACTAGTCTAGATCATATCCTTAAAGTGCTTAGGACTTGAAACATCAAAAAGACAATAAACCATTTGGGTTTACGGCCGTAAACCCAAGGAGAAGTGGTCCAAGGACCGTAAACTCTACAAAGGAGTGAAATGGTGCCCTAATCACTTCCAAAGGCTTAGATATGAAGTAGGAATGCTTCTTATGACCTTTTAGGCTTCAAAACTCAACATGGTAAAAGTACCATGAGTTTACGGCCGTAAACTCATGGGTTTACGACCGTAAAATCATGGTACTTTTACCATGTTGAGTTTTGAAGCCTAAAAGGTCATAAGAAGCATTCCTACTTCATATCTAAGCCTTTGGAAGTGATTAGGGCACCATTTCACTCCTTTGTGGAGTTTACGGTCCTTGGACCACTTCTCCTTGGGTTTACGGCCGTAAACCCAAATGGTTTATTGTCTTTTTGATGTTTCAAGTCCTAAGCACTTTAAGGATATGATCTAGACTAGTATCCAAGGCTTGGTAAGGGACTAGCGCACATTTTGGCCCCTTTATTAGGGTTTACGGTCCAAGAGCATCTTGAACCGTAAACACCTTTGCTCTTGTGTTTCTTGGGTGTTTTCTTGATGATTAGAAGTGTTGGGTTTTGAGCCGTAAAATCAATAAGAGTTGGTCACAAAACCGTAAACTCCAAAGGAGTTTACCCTTGAACCCTAAACTCAATTACAAGGTCCTACCACCCTTAGATGCAATCCTTAGGACTTATAGCACTTAAATCAAGTGTTTTACATGTCTTAGGATGTCTTAAATTTGGTTAATTAGTTGTTTTATGACTAATTGGATACATATATGTGTTATTATATGTTAACTAGGATCATTGTGTGTGTACAAGTCTTCAGTTTACACTTATCATCCTACATCATCCGTTCATCCAAACCACTCACTACAGGTGAGTTCATACCCCTTAATCAATCCTTTTAAATGATTTTAAATGCTTTCATGTGGGGGGGGGGGGGAATACAAGTAGAAAACAGGAAGTTATAGAATCAATCATATGTGATTTATAACTGTGTTTTCAACCAACTGATTTCACATACTTCAAAATGTGTTAAATACAATGGTTTTCAGATATTTTATTCTTTGTTATCAAATGAACTACTTTTGAATCGTTTTATAAACTGACATCAAGTCATTATTACTTATTGTTCAAAACTCTTAAATGTATTACAAAACCTCTTTCAACTTATTGTTAAAAACCATATCTATACACTTATGTCTTATACATATATGTATTGATATGAGAGCTTTCATTCTTTCTTCAGTTCCAACACTCTTGTATAGCAAGGGTGTATAAACCTACTTGGACATTCAATCTACATTCCAGTAAACTATTATAGGTATAGTTTAGGAGATACAAAATATTATTCCTAGTACAAGGAATTACACAAGAGTCAGTTCATTCATGAGTCTATACAAATATACTAAATACTATATGAAGAGATACTATTACTTGTTATATAGAGAGAAATACTATATACTATACAGAGAGAGATACTATATATACTATACGGGACTGACCATCCTACACCTGGCTGCTAGCTACAGCGGGACCTGTTCATCGACGGATGTTCTCGGTTGTACTGTTCGGCGAGTTTCCACGCCGTGATTATCCTAAGGCAAAAGGATACGATTTCAATGATTATATAATTTTCCCTATTACTTTTATTTTGTGACACATTCACATAAACAATGAGGTAGACTATATATTTATAATAATAGTTGCACATGGGAAAAACCTTCATTGATACAGAAATGCAAACCTTCAAAGCATTCGGGTCTTGGTAGAAGACTACTTTTTTTTACTAGTTGGAAATATGGGATTTTCTAGGGTTTTCACACTTATACTAAATGTTTCATTAAACATTTACAAGTCTTTCATAACAGCTTTTCAAATCAATGACACTAAAATACTTATGAATTCACCAGCTTTATGCTGATCTACGCTTTCAAAATAACTTGTATTCTCAGGTCACCAGTAGACAGGTACGATGACCAGGTTTTGAGAAGACGGAGCACAGACAAGACTCGTCTTTTATTTTGATTACATATTTTGGTGTCTTATTACTATGAAAGAACACTCATGTATTAAAACTTTACTTTTAATGCAATGGATGATGTTGTTGCTTGTTTACTACTTTGCACTGTTATGATACTTTACATGACGTCATCCACCCCTGAACGTTTCCGCCGTTCTTGGTTTTGGGGTGTGACAGATTGGTATCAGAGCATTGTTTATAGTGAATTGAGTATATCAACCCATAAAAGATATACAGACTATATCACAGCTTCAATCTTTGCTGGGTCAACCATTATCCCTTCTTGGTTGACCACGTGACCCAAGAATTGGACTTCTCGAATCCAAAAATCACATTTGGAGAACTTAGCATACAACTTCTCCTTCTTCAAGACTTCTAACACTTCTCGCAAGTGTCTGCCATGCTCCTCTTGGCTTTTCGAATAAATCAGAATGTCATATATGAACACTATTACGGATTTATCAAGGAACGTATTACAACCCTGTTCATTAAATCCATGAATGTTGCGGGAGCATTGGTTAGTCCTAAGGACATAACCAAGAACTCGTAGTGTCCATATCGTGTTCTTAATGCAGTCTTCTCGATATCCTGCTCTCTCACCTTCAGCTGATGATATCCTGACCTAAGATCGATCTTTGAGAAATAGCTTGAACCTTGTAGCTGATCGAACATGTCATCAATCATTGGCAATGGATATCTATTCTTTATCATTGGCAATGGATATCTATTCTTTATCGTTGCCTTTTTCACGAATAACATCGGAGCTCCCGAGGGTGATGAACTAGGTCTTATGAAACCTTTGTCCAATAACTCCTGAAGTTTCATCATCAGCTCCTTCATCTCCGTTGGTGCTAATCGGTAAGGTGCTTTTGCTATCGGCGTCGTTCCGGGTAACAAGTTTATTCTAAACTCCACTTGTCTATCAGGCGGTAATTCAGGAAGATCTTTGGGAAATACTTCCGGATAATCATACACCACCGGAATGTTTTGCACCTCCTTTTTCTCCTTCTTTGCGTCAATCACGAATGCCAAATATGATGTACATCCTTTGGCCAAACACTTTCTGGCTTTCATTAGAGAAATGATTCCAGAATTTACCCTGCGTTTGTCCCCATACACCATAAATGACTCTTTACCTGGCGGGTTTACTTTGACTATCTTCTTTCTGCACAATATCTCAGTGTCATTGGCGCTAAGCCAATCCATTCCCAACACGATGTCGAAACCGTTAAGTTAGATAGGCAATAATTCCTAGTGGAACTTATTCCCATTCAGGTCGATTAAGATGTTTTTCATACGATGGCTAACAGGTACAAACTTGCCACTAGCAACTTCGACTAATAAAGCATTATCTAGTCTATCAACAGGCAAAGTTAGCTTTCTACCAAATTCATGCGATATAAAGGAGTAGTTGGCTCCAGAATCAAATAAAATTTAGGCAGGCAATTTGTTTACGAGAAAGGTACCTGAAGCGACATCATCTTCTTATTTGGCAGCTTCCAGTGTCATCTGGAAAGCTCTTGCTTTAGGCTTTGGGGGAATATTGGGTTTTGCTGCCTCCTTCTTTCTCGGACAGTCTTTCAAAATGTGCCCCTCTTCATCACACCCAAAGAACACTCTCTTGTTGGATGGACACTCAATGGCATAATGCCCCATCTTTCCACACTTGTAGCAGGTCACATCCTCGGCTACATTTCCCAGAGTGCTTTTTCTTGCACTTCTCACACCATTTCGATTCCCCTCCTTTTCCTCCTCCAAACTTTTTCGAATCAGACTTCGAAAATTTGCTTTTCTTGCTAGAACCTGAAGTTCCTTCAAACTTTCTCTTTTCACCAACTTCAACTTTGCTGGCGGTTCTTCCCTTGATCATGTCCTCAACGGACTTGGCAGCTCAAATAGCTGCCTCCAGAGTAGGTGCCTGACGTACTGGCACTGCGTACTCCCATGGGAGTCCCTTTGCGTACCGGTCAACTTTTGTCAGCTCATCTGGAACGATACGCAAAGCAAACTCCATTTTGTCGGTGAAGGCGTTTGTATAATCATCAACTGACATTCTGCCTTTCGTCAAAGTCAGAAACTTGTTCTCCAACTCCAGCAGATTTTGGGCCGAGCAGAACTTGCGCTTGAATTGCACCAAGAACTCTGCCCAAGTCAGTTGCAGTGGCTCATTAGGGCTTAGGGTCTTCCCCAGAGTGTTCCACCAACGAACAGCTCCACCCCTGAACTGACGTACTGCGAACGTGGTCTGCAACTTGCCTCTGCAGCCACACGTCATGAAGGCTAGTTCCATTTCCGAGATCCAATCCATAACTCCGATCGGATCCTCCTTTCCAGTGAAGGTCGATGGTTTGCAAGTCAAAAAGTCTTTGTACTTGCATCCAAGTCCATCAATTCCTCCCTCTTGGTGGTTTTGTCTAACTAACGGTGGGTTTCCTTGACCAACGGTCCCACTAAAGTTACCTCCTTCTGACTGACCTTCACTTAATTCAGGCTGCACAATCGGCATTGAAGGTTCTTCACGATTCTGCTGAAGCAGACATCTCGTTTCTTCCATCTGACGATCCAACATCGTCTGAATCATCAATTGTACACCAGCCATTGTCATTGGCTCAGGTGCTGCTGCTACAACGGGTATTTGCTCAATAAATGGTGGTTGAGGCCGTTGATTCCTGTTTTCGTCTGTGTTTCCAACGCCACTTCTTGTTCTTGCCATCGTTGATCTATACACCGAACAAGGTGAATTTAGATCCTCAATCACAATAGATAATCAAATCATCCTTATCACTCCGAAACGTTTACATGCTAGTTCTAATACCGTCGTCATACGCTTAGAATCCTAAACACATAAGGTCTCCAGATCCGGTTGGCAACAAACCATAGATCCGAACAAATAATATCATATATGGCAAACATATAACATTTAGCACATAAAAACATTTTAGGCAACTTTCCTAAAATAAACTAGTGCTTGTGTCTTAAATATAACAGACACTCATCTCACAATCTTCACTTAGCATTCTAAGTTTAAGTCTAGAAATCCTACAAATTCTTAGTTCGCTTAAACTAATGCTCTGATACCAACTGTGACATCCCCAAAATCACAGCCAGAAAAGACCGGTTTCATTTATGCTTTTAAAATAATTTCAGAGTAAATCCATTGATTTAAAAGAGTTGCGGAATTTGTCCCCAAAACAATACATGATAAAATAAGGTTTATCAAAGCATTTCTTAAAGAAATGTATTTTCATTATATATCAAAACTCGGGATGTCATGTTCCGATACAGACACAAAAGCATAAACAATAAAACATAGACCTTACACAGTTTTATACAACTACTGGTCTATAAACAAAAACATCTTCACAAGTTCTCCAACTTATGCTCTCGCGCCACTACCTGTAATACAAAGAAACTGAGTGGGTCAGGCTTGGGAGCCTGGTGAGCATATAGGGTTTTTAACCCACAATAAACAGTTATATTTAATTTCACCAACCAACAATAACCCGATTACCCATTCCCGTTATCCTCACTTTACGTCCCTATGACAACAACTATTACAAGGGACCTAATCTAGGATTTTCATCGGGACGGACACTACTACAGAGGGGTTTCCTCAAAAATGAATATCCTAAGGCAACCATGAGGGGGATAGAATACAGCAAATGAACACCCAAGTTCACTACACCTACAGGTTATGAGCCTGCCAACGTTCCACTGAACTGTCTAGAAACGTCTGTGGTCGTCATCCATATTCTGCTGGACGACTAGATCACAATCACGTCGAGGCCTCTCATCATTTTATTTCATCACACAACAAATATCTACCCAACATATTAGTAGATAAAAATATATACATTTATATACAACTTAAAACCTGTACAAATCATTCATTCAACAATTATTTCAAATAAGCAAATAATATACAAACACATAACACGTATTTTGTAGAGAATACTTCGTATCTATGTGTTAGAAGAAAAGGAATATACACTCACTTGATAAGACGATGCTCGGACAGCACTACGGCTCTTAAAACAATAACCTTCGATGAAACCGGGATATCTTCCAAAAACCGGGCTTCTCGCGGGCAGAGTTTCGGCTCGACAACTCTGTTTCTCGGGATCTTCGGGGCTTCGGGACTCGTTTCGGGTCTCGAGATGATATCGGTGCTTCGGGGGTATAATTTTCCAAGTAAAAGAAAGTTTAAGGGGGTGAAAGGAAAGAAATTAGCAAACAACTTCGGCTGGCCTCACATTCTATTTATAGGGTGAGTCTGGACCCCGAACGCAGCGTGTTCCCTGAACGAACGCAGCACGTTCCTTGGACGAATGCAGCGCGTTCCGCCGTGCGTCATGGCTTACGAACTTCGGACTTGACATGCGACGGGACAGGCTCTGGGCTCCGAACGCGGGGTGTTCCCTATTTGAACGCGGAGTGTTCCCCATTTGGTAAGCGTGCCTCGAACTTCAGAGAATCATAACTTTCGCATACGATCTCTGTTTTCGACGTTCTTTATATCCACGCGTAGGTGAGATTATGCTCTACAACTCTCGTTTAGACTCCGTCGGCTAATTTTGAATTTATTTTTATTATATTATTTTTAGTAGGCCGGGACAGGAAAACTCCGTTAGAAATTCATAACTCCTTCATCTGACGTCCATTTTCGTCTGTCTTTTTACCGTTGGACTACTATCGAGAGATCTTCGATTCTAGTTTAGATTGTTTTGGCTAGAAATCACTCGATCTCTAAATCGGACTTCGGGCGACATACTGCTAAGCTGAAACTTAGAAAAATCATAACTTCCTCATACGAAGTCAGATTTGGACGTTCTTTTTATGCACGCTCTCAGTTTAAAAAACACTACGACTTTCGTTTAGATCACTAAGGCTAAATATCGCTCTAACATAAATTCACGATTTACGTCATTCAGCGTGGTGTCGGTTCTGTCGCGAAACTTTGACAGGTCATAACTTCTTCGTTATAACTCGGATTTCAGCATTCTTTATATATTCTAAAACCTTGCCACGACCACTACCACATCCTTCAGAGATATCGGGTTTATCTAACATTTAATTTTGACGCTTATTTTTATCCTTAATTCATTTAAGTCACACAATTAAGCACAAAACACATAATACTCAAATAATGCATCTTTATTATTTCAATACGGGTTACAAAGGTTAACCTAGACTATTACATCATCATTAATGCCTATCCTAGAAACACGGGCGTTACAGCTGCCTGCTGCTCAGGCCCCCAACGGAAAGTCACCGACTTCTTGGTCAGTCGGGTCAAAGGAACAACGATCTTGGAGAAGTCCTGAATAAATCTCCGGTAATAACCTGTTAGACCAAGGAAACTCCGAATCTCAGTTGGAGACCTCGGAATCTCCCACTGCATCACGGCCTCTATCTTGGCCGGATCAGCCAGAATACCCTTCTGGTTGACAAGGTGCCCAAGAAACTGCACCTCCCGCAACCAGAACTCACACTTGGAGAACTTTGCGAAAATTCTCTCCCTCCTCAGTGTCTCCAGCACATCCCTCAGGTGCTCCTCATGCTGCTCCTGAGTCTTGGAATAGACCAAGATATCATCAGTGAAGACTATCATAGACCGATACAGCGTCGGTCTGCACACGCGGTTCATGAGGTCCATGAACATGGTTGGAGCATTGGTGAGCCCAAACGGCATCACCACGAACTCATAGTGACCATAGAGAGTCCTAAAAGCTGTCTTCTACACATCCTCATCCCTGACTCGCATCTGGTGATAACCTAATCGCAAATCAATCTTGGAAAACCAAGATGCACCCTATAGCTGGTTAAACAAATCATCAATCCTTGGGAGGGGATAACGGTTCTTCACCGTTACCTCATTCAACTCCCGGTAGTCTATGCACATCCGATGCGACCCGTCCTTCTTCTTCACAAACAGGATCGGGGCTCCCCATGGCGAACTCCTCGGCCTGATGAATCCCTTGTCTAGCAGCTCTTGCAGCTGCGTAGACAAATCATGCATCTCGGGAGGAGCCAACCGATATGGTGCCTTGGCTATCGGAGCCGCACCAGGGACTAGGTTAATCCTACCTGTCTCTCCGAAGGTATCCCAGGTAAATCCTCCGGAAATACGTCCGGGTACTCTTGCACTATCGGTACGTCACCGACTGTCACCTTACCCTTATCCCGGGTATCCATGACATTGGCGACATAACCTGCGCAACCCTGCTGAAGGTAGTGCCTCGCTCTCACTGCTGAGCATAGAGTCAATCCACCATGTGGCCTCTCGCCCTGAATCACTAACCCTCCCCCGCTAGGAGTCCGAATCCTCAGCAGCTGCTGCTCGCAGTCAATCACTGCCCCATTGGGGCTCAACCAATCCATACCCACTATAACCTTATTCCCTCGCAAGGGAATAGGGACAAGACCCACATAAAACTGCTCATCAAATAACTGTAGTGTACATCCTTCGTGAACTCTCGCAACCCTGACGGTCCTATCGTCTGCTATCTCGACATCAAGTGGGATATCTAGCTCTCTAGGAGCCCCTGTGAATCGCTTGCTAAGCGCGAGCGACACAAAAGATCGGGTAGCACATGAATCAAACAGTACCAAGGCTGATATACCATTCACTAAGAACGATCCTATAACAAACACATAAACATAAGCAATAATCAATACAAATAAAGAGATAAGGAGAAGATACATACCCTTAACGACATCAGGAGCTGCACGTGCCTCCTCTACTGTCAACTGGAAGGCTCTGCTCTTCACCACTGGCGCCTCTACCCGGACCTGACGGCCGTTTGTAATCCTCAATGTAGCAGGGGCGGGTGCCGCCACCTTTCCAGCTGCTGCTAAACTCAGACATTGGGACCTCTTGTGGCCCCTCTGATTGCACTGAAAGCAAATCATATCAGATGATATGATAGTGGTAGTAGCAGTACAATCCAAGCTGACATGCCCAGTTCGGCCTCACTTGAAGCAGCCCGAACTACCTGCCCTACACGACCCATCGTGCCCCCTGCCACACTTGCCGTAACGGCCTCGACCCTGTTGGCCCTTCCCCCGGGAATCTACCATGGGCGTTTTGCCCGAGCCCTCCACGCCAGACACCGACTCTGGCTTCCTTTTCTTCTCCATCTCAAAATCAATCTCTCTCTCACGAGCCCTAGCAATCATATCTTCCAGCGTCTTGCAGCTGGAGCGGCTCACAAACTGGCGGATATCACTCCGCAACATCTCATGATATCGGGCCTTCTTCATCTCCTCGTCCGTCACATACTGCGGAACGAGAAAGGCCCTCTCTCTAAACTTGGCGGTGATCTCTGACATAGTATTTGTCGTCTGCTCAAGATCGTGGAACTCCATAGCTAGCTGTTGCACCTCGATCACATGTGCAAACTTGACCCTGAACCTGGACGAAAAATCACTCCAGGTCATCACATCTAAAAATGCATCATCCCCAATGGCTCATCCGACCTCCTCCCACCAATCACGTGCCCTGTCCTTCAGAAGACAGGATGCAAGTCGGACCTTGTCTCCCTTGGGACATCTGCTGGTGCGGAATGCGTTGGCGACATCCGCCAACCATCTGGTACTCGCAATGGGGTCCCGAGCCCCATGGTAATCAGGAGTTCCACAAGTCCTGAACTCCATGAATGTCAGTGAGCGTGGCCCTGGGATGGCCGCCATCTCGGTGCGGAATGCACCCAACCTCTCATCAAGTATCTCCAAGATGCCCTCCTTGACCAATCCAAATATTACAGGAGTCTTGTCTAGAATGTTGCGTGTGATCTCAGAAGAGATGAACTCTCTCGTCAGCTTATCCAACTGCCCGGCTCCAAAGCCCGAGCCTGATCCCTTACCGACGCCTGAACTGCCGCCTGGCCTAGTGCGTAGTGTCACCATATTGAAAATACACCTTAACAAACATCAGTATACTCATCATAACTCGAGGGATCTCACATACTACAAGTTTCCTGGATTTATCTCAGCCTTTCTTGATTCAAGTACGGATCCCCTGCTTTCAGTAGTACGGGCCCATACTACCTTCCACATCTATTTGTACCTTCCTCAAGAACTGCCTTGACTCCACCAAGTCCCTTCTACTACTACTACTGTTGATCTCATGCTAATCTCATCCTAGGCTTGCCCTAGGGTAATCACCAACCCACTCTCCGCCATCAGCCGCATAAGAAGTCCCTTCCATTTCCCCCTAACTAGCTCACGAATACCATTACATATCACTAAGACTAGATAATTCTTCGAATGAGAGGTCCTACCCTACAACGGTTGGACTCAAACAAGAGTTGCGAAATAGAGCTAAACCTAATCTTCTGAAATTATTTAGTCCTCGCATTATGTAACTTAGCATATTCGTTTACTAGTTAGTAAAAGATAAGTAGAACTCCTAAATGCACAAAGCAAGCAGCATTCGAGCATTGAGTACACATAATCAAGCATGTCCTAATCATGCCATCACAGACTAATCTGTACTAGCATGCAGTTCTCATAAAGTTGATACACATATAACAACCACATATGGCATCCTTCCTAGATCCTTAGTCCAACTCTAGCATGCAGTTCTCATAAACATATCATAACATAAACTTGTATGGGTAATTTGGGAGTACTTACTCGAGCTCGGCTTATTGCATGCACCACACCCTTTTCTCTTTTCAAAATTCTTTTCTCTTTTCAAATCTCTTTTTATAAAAATGATTTTCTTTATAAAAATTTTCATAGCAATTCCTTAGTTTTAGTTCAAACACAACTGAGAGCGTGTCCGAATCCCTCAAACCAAGACTCTGATACCAACTTGAAACATCCCAAAAATACGGTCCAAAAATTTCTTTTTAAAATCATTTAAGAAAACCATCATTCATCAACATCATAACAAAATTACAAGTCATGTATCCAAAACATCATATCAAACACTGTATCAAAACCATGTGTCAAAATATCAGAGTCTAAAACATCCTAGGCTATAAACTATGGTGTGTGTCATGCAGTCATCCCGAGCTCTTCCCCTTGCTAGTGGAAGTACCTGAAACCAAAACTGAAAACTGTCAGCACGAAGCTTAGTGAGTCTCCCCATTCTACCACATACCATTCACATAACATGCAACTATGAGATACGAGCCCCGCCCACACTCCGCTGTCTAGGAGACTCGGGCCCCGCCCACACCCCGCTGTCTAGGAGATTCAGGCCCCACCCACACTCCGCTGTCTAGGAGATTCGGGCCCCGCCCAAACTCCGCTACTAACATGCATACAAGTATCACACAGACAACAAATATATCTATTCTATCAAGCAGTAACATATTTATACTCAAATAATACTACAAGATTTGGGCCCCGCCCACACTTGGGTACTATGAGATTCGGGCCCCACCCACATTCAGCTACTAACATATCATACTACGGGCCGACCTTGGTGCCGTAGACCCGTTCCTACTGAAGGAAACTCACCTCGCAAAGCTGACGGCTGAAATCTCGAGTGACGAATTTTTGATGGCCGCTCCCACGACTCCCCGACTATTATTATCACAATAACATTTAGTCAAAACCTGATAATTCTCCTTAGGGTAAAATGACCATTTTACCACTGGTCAAAGTCAACACTTTGGTCAAAGTCAACCTTCTGGTTGACCTAACTCGTCGAGTTGCTCCATCAACTCGTCGAGTCCTAGAACCTGAAATCGCGATCTAACTCGTCGAGTCTCCCCCGACTCTTCGATTTCCTAGGCTACTCATAGTCGCGATCTACCGAATCAAGTCGTCGAGTCCCTTCACCGACTCGTCGAGTTCTAACTTAAGCTAAAATGGGACAACCCATATTAACTCGTCGAGTCCCTCTATGGACTCGCCGAGTTCCTTTGTATGATTGAGCCATCTCAATGGATTAAGCTCCTACCCTTCAGATCCAAACTCCATACTTCATCTACACACTTGGAATACACTTTTAAGGGTAAAGTTTCCAACTTTACCCGCTATTCGTCATTCTTAATGGGTTTAGCTCAAACCCTAAATCTCTAGAACATAGATCTTGGTCCACAAGCCATAATACTCTAAACAAAGCACACTATAATAGATCTAGGCCTTGGACATCAGTTGGATACGTAAAGTTCCTAGCTTTACTTCCATGCATGGCCTTTTAGGACTAAAAGGGCCATAATAACGTTTTTAAGCTTGCATGGGGCTTCCATGGTCATAAAGTTTGCACCTTTATGCCATGGAACCCCTTCTAGATCCTAGATCTAAAATGTAAGTCACTTGGGACGTCCAAATCCCAAAGACCAAAGTTCTTAAACCAAAACCCTCATAAAAATGGAAGTAAGTAGATCTAATGAATGAAAGATCAAGTTAGAGACTTGATTACCGGAAAGTGATGAGGATGGAAGGAAATCCATGGATCTACTATCTTCTCCTTGAACCTTCTAGCTCCTTCTTCTTCTTCTAGCTTCAAGAACACACAAAATCACTCAAGAATGGCTCACACACTCACAAAATGCTCTAGGGTTTCGTGGATTAGGGTTTAGGACTTGGAGGCTGGAAATGAGGCCAAAAGGTGGGGATTAAGATGCTTAAATAGGGTGCAAAACCCTGAAATTAGGGTTTCACTCTGGCAGACCTACTCGCCGAGTCGAGGGCTCTAGACTCGTCGAGTAGATAGCTGAAAACCCGTGTCCAAGACTCGTTTCCACTTGACGAGTCTGGGGCTTCCAACTCGTCGAGTAGCTCTATTAAAATGAATAATTTTTAAATAAAAGCATACCAGAAACCAGGCATTACACTTTGGTTCAATTTTCGAAATAAACACATTGAACAAAATTCTTAATTAGCATTGAGTACCTCATTCTTTGCACGAAGCTGAGCTCTGGTTAACACTCCAGCTTGAGGATCACCAAGAACTTGTTCTTGTGGATGACTTCGAGTCCATCTATCCATTGGAGGATATGCAAGATCAAAGTCCAACAATACATCTTCGAACATTTCGTCAGTTTCCGATCCTTCCCCTGCATTCGACATATTATCAGTCATTTCATGAAAAATATCAGTTTGAACATTCGAAGGTAAAGATCCATTTTGCTCCCCCTCAATAATTGGATCATTAGTATGATGCTCCCCCTCGACATTGCATTTACTTTTTTTTGGCTCCCCTTCAAAAGTATGCTCCCCCTCAACACTACTAGTTGAACTCAAGTTCTCCCCCTCCACTTGATCATTGGGTAAATTTATCAGACTTTCGTTGTTCATTGGAGAATTCGTGGATGAATTTAATTAGCTGTATCCTGAGTAAGTTTCGAATCATCAGAACGCTTCGATTCTACAGGAATCTGATTATCATTAGCATATCTTTCTGCATCGATTTCCCTATCAGGAACACCAAAAAAAATCACAATCAAAATCTAAAGAATTCAAACTTTGAGATTCATCATTCAATTCATTAATGATTAGCTGTTGTTCAAAGAACTTTTCAACTCTTTTAAAATAATAATCATTAAAGGTAAGATTAAAAGTTTCTTCAATTTTCCTGGTTCGTTTTTTTAACACCCTGTATGCTACCGAATTATGAGAATATCCTAAGAATATCCCTTCATCAGATTTTGACTAAAATTTCAAAAGATTATCCTTAAGATTCATAATGAAGCACCTGCAACCAAAAACATGGAAAAATTTAACATTTGGTTTCCTATTGTTAATGATTTCATATTGGGTGATATTAAACCAAAGATGAATAAAAGATCTATTTTGAGTAAAACATGCCGTTGAAACTACTTCAGCCCAGAGATATTGTGGAAGATTCGCATAGGTAAGCATTGTTCTTACTGCTTCGCAGAGAGACCGATTTCTCCTTTCGACAACACCATTTTGTTGAGGTGTGTAAGGAGAGGAAAAATTATGCTAAATTCCTTTAACAGTTAAGAATGAATCAAGAACCTTGTTCTTGAACTCTGAGCCATTGTCACTCTTGATCTTACGAACCTTTTTCTTCACTATCAATGTACCATTTGTCATCATATTGCTCGTCACACAAAACCTGCAATCAGTGAAAGAATTTAGGTCCCCAAGGCTGTTTGGGTCGTTGGTTATTAGAATAAAATGCATGATGGAATGAAGATCCTAAAACCCAATTACGAACTTTTGATTTCAAACTATCAAGTAAGTCCACTTCGTTAGTCACAAGTATTGAAATGAAATCATTCATTGGTTTAGGATCAACACTGACTTTCCCTTTGACCTTCTCAGTTCGTTTCTCATCGACTTTCGCTTTTGGAATAGCTCCCCACTGTTGAACAGAAGGATTCGACTCTTTTGATGAAGAGCTACCATTTGATGAATCATTCAAGTAACTTTCATAAGAAACCTTGATCTCTTCTTGTGAAAACTTTCCAGTTTGATAAAGTTTGCCTTTTCCTTCCAACCAGTGATTGATGTTTTTGACATCTGTTTTTCCTTTGGAAAACGAAGTGTTACTTGGCTTCTTCGAAGGAGGATTGGGAAAATGAAGTTATGTTGGTTTGAATGTTGCATTTCTCTTTGCATTTACATTTAACTTTGCAAAATGTTGTTTCGAAAACCCAGATTTTATTTGTGGTTGAAAACGTTTTTGTTAACCAACATTTGATTGATGAAAAACTTGTGGACCATTCAAAAATCTTCTTTGACTTGGGAATTGAGTAAAATTCCTTGGTTCATTGAATTGAAAACCTTTTTTTAGAATGATTTTGAGAAAACCTTGCATGTTGATTAGGTACATAATTTCTTGATGATTGAGATTGTATAAAATTCTCATTGTTTGATTTTTGAAAATTCGGTTTAGAATTAGACTTCGAAATTTGTGGTTTATTTTTGAAAAAATCTTTTTGAGGTTGACTTTTTGACAAATCATTTTGAGATTGAGCGGGTGTTTTCTTAATAAAAGACTTGTTTTGAGAAGATGTCTGAACTGGTTTAGACTCAGTCGTTTCAGACGATTTAGTTACCAAAACATTTTGTTTCTTTCGAGACTCGATATTTTGCCAATAAATCTTCTTTCTCGCTTTTGTCATTAAAATCCCATTATCTTTAGAAGTCTTTTCAATTTGTTTTTTGAAACTTTGAGCATTAGATTTTGATTTTTGAGAAACATCAACATTTGCTTGTTGTTCAACTTTTGGCTTTTCAGTTTTAACTACCCAATTTCTTTGTGGTTTTTGTCTTTGAAAAGTGAACGAGTTCTTGTTGAGATTATTTTCGACAGTGCTTTGATTTGAGAAAAATCCTTCTTTCGAAGCTTTCTTGTTATCCTCTTCAACAATTTTGTTGATTTCCCAGAGGTAACAAACACCTGATTTGGAAAGATATCTTCATCTGTGCATTTGAAGTTTGGATACACAACCGAATTTGAATCAAGATAATGTGAGCCTTTTTCCTTCATTATTTTGTCGAACTTCTAAGTTTCGTCATACAACTGATCAACTACAACCCGGGGTATGGTTGTTTCTTTCGAAGCATCATCATTATCATCATCACTGTCTGTTTGACTATCTTCGACAGTCACATGGTCAAGATTATGAACTTTCGAAGTTGAGGGTTGGTCAATGTCAACTTTAACCAAAGAATCATTACATATTTCTTAATGTCTCATTAACATATGTAATGGCTTCATCAAACTCAGATAACATCGAATTATATGCACTAGAAGGAGTATTAAAGGATCGAAGTCATAGGAGACTTATGAGCAGTAGTTGAAACAAAGCATTTCCCTGTGACATTCTCCTCATCCTCTTCCTCAAACCTTGCGAACATCCCTCCATGATTCGGGTTTCTCATGTCCTCATCATCTGATCCTGACGACCAGATTTGATACGTCCCCTCCTCGTCATCCATTCCCTTCGCAACTAAGGACATTCTCTTAGTCTTCGCTCTCACTTCCTTAAGCCTCTCCACGTAGTAGGCTTCGTCCTAAACTCTATTCTTCTTCTCATCTCTCTTTCTCAGCATGCAATCATTTTCCATGTGATTTCCTCCATTGCAATAATGACAATCGAATCCAGAATCTCCCTTGAGCTTCTTCTCTATCTTCGCTTCCTCAGTCTTCACTTCCTTATTCTCAACTCTCTTCGCCTCATTCACATTCCTCCCAGAAGACCTTCGTTTCACTTCACTCATTCTTGTCTTCGAGTTGAATGGCTTTTTGTAGAATTTCTTCATACGATTGTTCGAATAGAAAGCCACTGCTTCGTCATCAGAATTGACGATCAAACCTTCATATTCTAAGCCTTCATTCTCAGCAGTCTCTTTCTTAGCTTCTCTACTAGCAACCTTCGATATCAGTGCCAAAGGACCACCCAAACCAATTCTTGTTTCCTCAGCTATCTCATTTACTTCACTTTCATGCGCCTTCAATACATTATAGAGATCATTGAGAGAGTAGTAGTCGGAGCTTTGTTGAGTTTTTATCATTAAGCTAACATTGCGCCATTCTTTGCGAAGCCCCATGATGAAAGTCAAGTTGAACTCCATTGTTGACCTTGTGGCTCCATATCTGTTGCATTTGTAGATTAGTTCATTCAGACGGTCGTAATAAAGTTCAATGGATTCTCCTTCTTTCTGCTTGAATTCTCCCAACTCCAACAGACACTGCTTAACTGAGCTTATATTTGTCTTCTCACTACCTTGGTACTTTTCCTTCAAATTATCCCATATTTCTTTTGATGTCTTACAATTACGCACATAGTTGTACACAACAGGTGGAAGAGCACCACGGAGTTCATGCATACATCTCTTCTCGTTTTTCTGCAGTTTCTCAATTTGTTGAGCAACATCTTGATTGGTAGCAGAAGTTCCAACATTTTGTAACACAGTAGGAGAATAGACATCATCAATGAGGCATTTCCAGAGTTCCTCATCGATTCCATTCAGATTGTCTTCCATTCGATCAGCCCATTGATTGTAGAATTCTGGAATCAGCATAGGATTTTTTATGGATGAACCGAGAAGATGAGAATATGAAGTCATGGTGTTCATGTTAAAATTTTCCATTGTTGTACGGAAGAGATTTGATAAAAGCTTCAAAAATTGAGATCTGATAGATAAAACTTCCAAAAATTAAACACCGAATACTCGATTTAACAAAAAAAACACAGAATCGAATCAAAACAGATGATCTGTAATGATTTTTAGAATCAAAAGAGTGGAATATTTTGAATCTGGAACGTGACTCAAAAAATTTTGAAAACTCGAGAAAATCATATCACAGCTGAATGAATCCTGCTTTGATACCAAATGTAGTTGTTATGTGACCGAGTATGAAAACAGAAATCAGAGTAATGAACGAATTAAGAACACACAGTGTAAATATGATCTGGTTGGCTCAATTATGCTCTTGAAGAATACAGAGAAAAATAGAGTAAAGTGTTTAGACTCACGAAGGTTACTCTAACTCTAGTATCCCTTCCCTATTTATAGGGAATACAAAAGCATACAAAAAAATACATAAGGGACTAAACATTACAATTTCGAAACTAACAATGCCCCCACGCAAAACATACAAACTAGTCTTCGACACTAAGAGTGACTCAGACAGACTTCGACACCTCATAACTAGTTTCAACCCTTACACTCTTTCACCAGACTAAAATCTAATAAACATGCCATTGAAAAAACCACATGTTAGGTTCAAGAACGGAGGGACATGGTTCATGGAGGTGGTTCATGATGGAGATTCAAATGGCTTAGGGACAATTAAAAAAGAAGAAAGGCAAAGGTAGGTGGTTCCTGAAGAGGAGCGATATTGGGAGCTGTTTTCGACGGTGGGAGAAGGAGAGGCAGGGGGAGGTGGTTTTCGATGGCGAAAGGATGATAAGTGAAGGGATGTGGTTTAATTCTGACGACAGTCGTGAGAAAACGAGCTAAGATGGTGGTCCACAATGTTTTCGGGTTTTCTAAAATGAGAGAGAAAGAAGTGGAGCGGGGGATCGAGATTAGAAGGGGATGGTTGGTGTGGGGAATTTGGTAGCCCATTTAATTTTTAAATTTATAAATATTAGAGAAATTAATAATTAAATTAAAAAAAAAAAAAATAAACAAGAGTAATATGGTCATTAAAGAGATGAAAATGATGACAAAAATAAAATTAAAACATAACAATTTAAAAAAAATATATATAAACAAAACACATAATTTTAACCAAACTAAATATATCATTTTAATAATTTACTCATTAATATATTAAATGAATACGTTGACCATTACTTTTGTGTGTTATGCTCGTAAAAACTAATTTGGTCCATTTGAGATGGTAATATGATTTCAGTTGGTTAGCTTCTCTAACTATCTTATGAAATCAATTATTGTATTTGTTGGAAATTTTGTTTAACCAAGTTTCAAAAATGTTCTTTCTTTTTTTATTTTTGAACACAAATTTCAAACGTTAAATATTATTAAAATAGATAAACGGTTTTATGCTCTTGTTCTCGTCCGTAATACATTTATTTTAGTATATTATATGTCCAAAATAGAATTAATTCTTATGAGATAATTGAATAATTTGATAAAGAGATTAAATGAGTTTTTAGTCATCCTATATAGATGAGAGAAGCAAAAAGAAGAGTTTATAAATAGAAAGGTTCGTAAGTTTGTAAGACTTATAGAACTAAAGCTCTATATATATATATATATATATATATATATATATATATATATATATATATATATATATATATATATATATATATATATATATCCCTCTTGTGCATTCAAAAATGTTCAAATGTGAACCTAAATTACATCGGTTAATTAAATTTGTGTGCAAGTGCGCATCGTACGGGTACAAATGCACTAACGGTCGATCACAAAAGTGTAACATCCTATTTTGGGGCTAGAAGTTTTGAGCTTTTTAGTAAAAATAAAAAGTTTCTTTAATTTAAAATAAAATAAATTGAAATAAAATAAATTGAAATAAAATAAATAAATAAATGTAATTAAATAATAAAACTTGTTACTAAGTCATAAATAAATTATGATAGAGTTTGGGCGTCTAATGAAAACTCTTAAAGTTTAGAGGCCAAAGGTAACAAGTTTTGAAAAATTTTGTTTGACCCAGAGTGTGACCAAATAAGTATTTTGGACCTTGTTTGAATAAGTTTATGATGGGGAGGGGCTAAGGATGAGCCATCGTAAGTTTTTAGTTGAGTTGGGGACCATTATTGAAAATATTTTAGAAGGAGGGACAAAAAGTGTCAAGTTGGACAAAGATAGGTGGGCGCGCCGTGCCCCACGGCAAGCGTGCCATACTTTGGCGCTGATAGATTATAAACAACATTTTGATCATCCTCTTTTCTCATTGATTTTACCCCTTTCTTCTCTACCCGATCTCAATGCCTCTCCAACCTTCATAATCGATTTTCCCTCAGATTTCTTGGTGTTTTGATGATTGGAACTTCTAGATGAATCATTGCTCAAATCTCTCCAACATTTTTGCATAAAAAGGTAGCTTTCTTCACCTTTTTCCCCAAATTCGTTCTAGGATTTTGTGGGTTGTGCATTCCGAATTTCTTACGTAAATTGGATTGTTATTGTGAAATAATTGATGTGATTTTATTCCTTGATCCAACTTTAAGCTCCAACTAATTAATAGTTGGGAGATTTGTGAGTGGATGTGATTTAGTAAGTTTCCAAAACCCTAGACCTTTAAATCCGAAAATGGTATACCAAGCAATGATATGAGCTTGAGCTTATGATTAGATTATACATTTATCTTTAATCCATGATCCATTTGTCAACTCTCAACATATGGTGAGATCCCATGATGTTTGAATCAAATTCTAGTTTAAATGGTGATAATTTGGGTATTTTCAATTCTAGGGTTCATTGATTCAAATTATTGATTCCAAGAAATGATACGAGCTTGGATTTGTGATTAGATTCCTTATGTTCTTTCAAATCCATGTCCTATTTGTTAATTCATGACTAATGGTTAGATTTTTAGTGTTTGATTCAAGTTTATCTTTTATGTGATGGTTTGGGTATTTTCAAACCCTAAGTGTTTTTGATCAAGTTCCATGGTTTCAAACAATGATATGAGTTTGATGTTACTCTTAGTTTATGTATTCCATTCCAATCTATGATCCATCTAAAAATTCTTGTCTCATGGTGAGATTATGAAGTTTAGAGTAAAACCTCACGTTAAATTTGGTAATTTCAACTTTGATGATTATGGAACTATGTTCCAAGATTTAATTTATTTATTGATCTTAGTTTCATGTCTAGCTAAAATTCTATCATCCTTGGTGTTGGCTTATGTTTCAAGCTTTAAGTTTTCAAATAATCATTATTCCTTTATGAGATGGTTTTGGAGTGTTATTGTATTTGTGGAATCAAATAAATTTCCTTTTGAAACGATTCCTTCAACTTTAGAGTCTTGATGCTCTTTGACCTTGAGAATGATTTTTATAAAAAGTATAGGTGTTTTAAGGTTATTCCAAGGTTAAGAACCATTTGGGGATCATTTCCGATGTTGTTCGAAGTATTTAAAAATCTTTTTAAGTTTTTCGAATTATTGAATTTGTTTTGAAGCTTCATTGAAAATGGGTTGGCTAAGTGAGAAATAAAACAAACATTTGTCTTCTGTTCAGTATTCGCGACGTGACCTTGAGAAAGTCGTGACACATTTTCCTATTTGTCTCGTTTATTCTTGTGATCTTCATGTGTTTTAGGTCTAGATCATTCCTTTGGTCCTATTTGGCTTCCTTGATTCTTACTAGATCATTTTTGGAGAATTTTGAGGTTTGATTAATGACTTGACCATACGAGGGTATTTTAGTCATTTGACACCTTGTAATGATATTAGGTAATTTATTTGGGAAGTTTGGAGCTTGAAGTGGCATAGTTCAAGTAAAGAAAGAGCTTGGTGTTCCAAGCTTAGGACTTATGATGAGTACACTTACCTTGTAACAGCTGTCCCCCACAATGAGTATCTTACTTGCATTTCCCTTTTGTGATATGTAAACTATTTGTAAACTACATGTACAATATATGCTTCATTTTGTCGTTATAATATTTTATTATTTGGGAACGTCCTTTTTGAAGTAAGGATATGTTTTTTCTAGAAATGGATTTTTTAGGGGTGGGGATGGGGGGCGGGGTTTAAACATATTCTTTAGTATTATGGTACAGTTGCCCTTTTTTGGTTTTCATTGTAAGTTATAAGGAGTACGCAACCCTTATTATTGATTTTGTGTTATGAAACTATCTAACATATACTTGATTTCTACGTTGTCCGTATGGGGATTATTTGTGGATTCATGAAGTTATATTTTCAGAAATGGTTTTGGTTGACATAAAGCTAAAAATGCTTATTTTGAGAAATGATATTTTGGCATCCTACTTGTTGCATACATGTATATCATGCTAGGATGGATGTGACTTTGTGGTCCACAGTACCCAATGGATAGTTGTTGTTGCTTGTTATTTGTTTCTGAGTAGATTTCTAGATAATCTTCATGTGCACGAGTAGAGACTCGCTACCCCTCATGTGGCCTAGGTTGGATTGCCCTTAGTGCCTTGTTTGTGAGTGTAAGGGTGACTCGATAATTTCTTATTTTGTGCGTTCTTCACACCCGACCATCATTATTTTGTTGTCAGATGTGAATGCAAAAGTTGGCACGTCCGACGATTGTTGTGAGCTGGAATTTTGAGATTGACTTGGGTTAGGATAGTCGCATTTTAACGCCCACGTTCCTCACTAGGCATTATTATAATATGTAATCGACATTGGTCGACAATTGTAATCTTTACACGAATAAATAAAAGAAAACTATTTGAGTATATGTCATTTTATGTGTATATATAAGTTTATAAAATAACTTAATAATTAGAACTAAAACGGGCGTAAAAAATAAAGATTATTTAAGAAAAATAATTTAACGAAAGTTGTAGTATTCGTGAAGGTAATATTGCGTGCATATAAAGAACACCCAAATTTGATTTCGTATGGAGAAGTCATGATCATTTGAAGTTTCACGTTCAAACCCGATACGACAGAGTGTGTCGTAAAAAGTAATTTTAGATAGGTTGCGTATTAACCTAAACGATCTAAACGAAAGTCGTAATAATCATAAAAACGAGAGCGTGCATATAGAGAATTCCTAAATCTGACTTCATATGAGGAAGTTATGATTTTTTGAAGTTTTAGCGCAGCTGTGTTAGCACAAAAATCGAAATTCAAATCGGTTGATTGTTAGCCGAAACAATGTAAACGAGTGTTGAAGATCGCGCTAATAGGAGTCCATCGATATAAAGACATTCGAGAATGGATGCCATATGAAATAGTTATGATTTTTACACGGACTTTAACAATCTAAGCCGGTTAGAAATATAACTTTACAAATGAAGTGAGAACTAGTCGATGAAGTCTAAATGAAAGTTGTAGATATCGTTGATAGCTACATGTTGATATAAACAACGTCAAAAACGAAGTTTGTATGAAGAAGATATGAATTTTTGAAAATTCCCCGGCGACGTCACGCGTAAAGAAGCGCGGCGCGCTTCTAGAAGCTTCCACGCTGCTCCACCAGTTGAATGTCACATGTAAATAGGCGAGAGGATCGCCATGTATGGAGGATGCGGTGCGCACCTCTAAAGGCGCGACACACTTATGCAAATTTTTTCCTATAAATTGTCTTCAGCTGCCCCCATTCAATTCCCTACACCCTCCATTATCTCTCTCTCGAATTTCTCTCCATTTGGCCCGAAAATTTCTTTAGATTTAATATCCTAGCGAATCTCTGGGTCCCTGAGTGGCCGAAACTAGTAGCTATCACGTTGGAGTTATGCCAATGCAATTCCTGGACTTTTGTCAGGAAAATCTCTATAAATTAAGCTACATTTATATTGCTTTCAGTGAACTTATATTTATATTCATAGTCATTATTATGAATTTATAAATAAGATTTATTAGTGATTCCAAGTCATTATACTCGTTGATCTATTTACGTGGGTGATGTCTAGGCTAGATCTAGTGAGGTGTTTAAAGTGGCACTTCCAAACAGTATACTCTATATACCAAACAAACCCTACCTCCAATATGATCTTACCTGGTTGCTCCTTACTTGATAGATCTTGATGTAGACATTGAGATTGTTGAGGAATCTAGACTATCATTAGTCACCAAGAATATTAAACTACAACTTGGTAATATGAACCTAGGTCACATCAAAGGAAACGTTAAGTGCTAAAGCGAAGCACTTCTCAAATTTGTTAATTATAGCTTCTTTTTATAAACTTTGTATAGTATAGGGACCCCATTGTAACTTTATCATACACACACACACACACACACATATATATATATATATATATATATATATATATATATATATATATATATATATATATATATAGATATATGCAATGCAAGCGTCTCCTTAAGGAGACTTTTACCCTACTTAACATGGTATCAAGCTAGGTTTATACCCCTCTATGCGTACCATTTTTTTTTCTGGGGATCACGTTGCCTTCTGCTGCTGCAACCATTGTCTCCTTCTCCATCATCGCTACTTTTGTCGCATCTTGGATTATCAGCCATCGAGATCACTTCTCCTGTCGATTTGGGTTCCTCTGGTATCTTCCTCCACTGTTGTTTTTTTCTTGCTGCATAAGGTACTACTTCCATGACTACATTGAGTTCATCCTCTACCCCATATCCTTCCAAATTAATCCTTGTATGCACCCTCATAAACGTGTATAATCAGTTCAGTTTCAAGCTTAATGTTGATGGGTTTCGCTATAAACTGTGGTGTCAAATTTTTTCCAATATGTGTCAAGGCATGTTAAGTTATGGCCATATTTCAGGAACCTCGAAACCTACTGGGGAAGATGATGAGGAATGGTATTCTATCGATGCCCGTATTAAATCATGGTTTTATAGTACGTGAGATCCTGGTTTATTGCAAATAATTTCTAGTGATGATTGTACTGCAAAGGATCTTTGGAATAAGCTGGATGAGTTTTTTTAGAAACAACAAGATGTCTCGTATGTTACAATTGCAGGATCAGTTTCGTAACACTAAAAAGGGCTTAATTTAATCACCGAGTTCTATCACACGCTCAAAAATCCATCCGATGATCTAAAAGATGTTGATTTGTAATGTCCCAATTTCACAATCAAAAATTTTCTTTTTATTAAGGTAAAGTTTCCCAATTATAAAAATATTTATTCCTAATTACAATTATTGAAAGTCAAAGTATTATAATGAACATGGAATCCTCAATGCTGCTGATGAGTGTGTATAGTCCCACCTTCGCCTTCCCACGATCACCGATGATACTCGAAAAACAATAGCAACTAAGTAAACATAAAGCTTAGTGTGTTTTCCCCAAATACCCCATACGATAAACATGCAAGCATGCATAATGGCCCACATTCATCAGATTAGAATGTGCAGGGTCTGTGGACCTACCGCCTCACCCAACCACTCATCTCGAGCCTCCGTGCCTACGGCTTACAGCCGACCCGCACCGGGTATCTTGGTGTACAACATACAACATGATCGCCTCAACCCACTACTACCATATGTCAACATATAAACAAACAAGGATCAAGTAGGCACATTATACAGGAAAATAACAATCATACAACTCACTACTTCCTACTAGTCCTCACACAACATACTGTCCCGCTACCAACTAACCTCCATGAAATGCGAAACCATAAGTAAACAGAGGTGAGATAGCTACTTGAACAGATGATCCTACTCTAAATCCACAACCAAACAATGAACATGCAAGAAAGCCTAGATCAAGAGTTCACAGACTATACTACATGACTACGTACAACCGCTAGGGCACTCCACTAATAGATAACCAAAAAGTACAGGTAGTCATAACAATATACAGACCACTAGCACATAGCAACATCCTATATACTAGGATACAGATCTAACATGTCACTACAACATAGCAACATACTATATACCAGGATACAGATCTAATAGATCACTACATCATATCAACATCCTATATGCCAGGATACAGATCTAACAGATCACTACAACATAGCAACATCCTATATACCAGGATACATAAGCAACAATCCAAGGAATGCATAATCGTATGTACACAGAGGTGTGATAGACAATCAGACAGATGATCATACTCTAGGGCCACAACCAAACAAGGAACAGGTACGAGAGCCTAGATCAAGAGTCATCAGTTTATCCTACATGACTACATACAATCCCTATGGCATCCCTCTACTACATGATAACAAAAACTAGTGGGACAGAATTGGTGCCTTCGACCCACGGTACAATGAGGCAAAACTCACCTGAATCGAAGAACTCTGAAACACTGCGATACGATCCCTATTTCTGCACAGCTTGCACCCGCAAATCCACTAACACTAGAACCAGATAAAATCTTAATCAATAGTCCAAAATCCTCAAGTTTAACCCAAATTCAAACTTGGTCAAAAATTCAACGATCAACAGAAGCAAACAAAAGTCAAAGTCCAAGGCAGTTGAGTACGCCTAGCATACGTGATTCAGGGCCAGTACGTGCAACGTACTCTCAGGTATGCCCGACGTACATACATCCAATACAATTCCTTCCTTTAGTACTTAATCCCTTAAGAAATTTTGCCCATAGGTCAGATCTTGACTCAAAACATCGACTTACGTCATAAAGCTTCCACCTTTATGACCTTCCATGGCTAGAAAAAGTCCAAAAGCTAAAACCCTAACTTATTTATCCATTAGACATCTTAACTCTTGCATGGAAGGGGTATAAGGACCAAGATCACATTTTTATGGTTCTTAATTATAACATTCGATTCCAGGTACTACTTATTTGGTCCTTTAAGTTTGAGAAAAATGGAAAAATTGGTCCCTCATATGTTGGGCGAATGTTTGGTATGCTTAGCGTACGAGATCATTTGATTGCAGGGGGTTTAGTCATGTACGTTGAGCGTACGTGGTGTACGTGGGGCGTACGGCTGCTAGGGTCAAACCCTAATTTTTAGGGTTTGAACCCTATTTAAACATCATTATGGCCTTTGGACACCTACCCTCATCAACCTCAATTGTTCATTTCATACCATTGAAACCCTAATTCATCCTTTGAGAGTTCTTGAGCTTTGGAAGTAATTTTGGGGCATTTTTGTGTGTATCTAAGAAGAAGGAGCTTGGAGACTAATCATTTGTTGAGGTTGAACTTTTAGATCCAGAGTCTTCATCAACTTTGGGAGTTAGAGAAGGTATAAAGTTCTTACCTTGATGATTCATTATGATAGTTTGAGTTTAGGGTTGTTTGTGAGCTTTATTTGCTCCCGTGGGTTCTCCTTGTGAGTTTGAGCAACTCCAGGAGTTAAATATGTTAGATCTCAGCCTCTTTGTTGTTCATGATGCATAAAAATGTTATCTTGATGGTTGTTATTGGTCCATGCATGAGTCTGAGTTTTTCTTATGAGCATTGTTGGACAAAAATGGATGTTAGGTTCCATTAAGACATGCTAAGTGTTAAAGTAGCAAACTTTATGTAATAGAATCCTAAAATGGAAGAGATCTGAGAGTTGGAACTTATAGCTGAATGGATTAAGCACTAAATGGCTTAGGATGGCAAGTGGTATGCTGCGCGTACTGGCGATCGGTTGCGTACACCGAGTGTACGCCTCACAGTGACCCTTTGTGGGCTTTTGGACTTTGGTTGGGCTTTGGACTTTTGGTCCTTAGTTAGGTTTTGAGCAATAGACTATTTGAAGCATGATTGGGCCTCATGATTTTGATATCTGGCCTTAAGTTGTATGAGCTGGGCCTTTATGGGCCTTCGGGGCCATTATTGTGTTATTGGGCTAAGTTTGGTTAGGCCCATTATGGAAAGGGTAGAATGGTCTTTATCCTAGGAGTTTGGTTTTGGGATTTAGACCCATGGTTATGGTTTATAACCTAATTTTGATTAGGATTATTTGTTTGTGTTTAGTGTGGGATCTTCCGGTTCTACAGTCGAGTATCTAGTTATTTATCAGCGGACTGAGGTGAGTTTTCTCACTGTATCAATGGGTCGAAGGCACCAAGGCCGACCCATTATTTGTGATATAGGATGCTAGCTATATTTTTGATATGTGTATGAAAGACCAGGATTTGGCCCCTGGAAATTGTATGAAAGACCATGATGTGGCCCCTGGAATCTGTACGAAAGACCAGGATCTAGCCCCTGACACCTGTATGGAAGACCAGGATTTGGCCCTCAGTAGGAATTACTTTTAAGACTATGATTTGGCCCATATCACTAACTTATTTATGTATGGTATGTGACACTTTGGGGAAACTCACTAAGCTTTTGCTTATAGTTTATATTCATGGTTTCAGGTACTTCTGGTACTAAAGGGAAGGTCCCGGCGTGTTGGCACAACATTCTCCCCTTACTATTTTTTTCACTTTTGATATTGTTACTCTGATAATTTGACATGTTTACTATGTAATGGTTTTTGAACAATTTGATGACTATAACTCTTATTTAAAAATAAATTTTTTTGTCATGGTTTTTTGGTTGTTACAAGTTGGTATCAGAGCCTTGCTTTGAGGGATTCAGGCACATTCTCGGGTGTGTCATAACTCAAACTAAGGAAATGATAATCCTTTCAAAAGAAAAGGAAATTGAATATTTGAAAAAGATTCTTTTAAGTTAAAAGGGGAGTGCAATGCGTGCAATCAGCCGAGCTCAAGTAAGTGTTTCCCAAGTTACCCATACTTATGTATTGTGATTAGTATGCTTGATATGTGAATTTCATGCTAGATTAAGGCTAAGGATACCTTCAGGAATCATATGATAGAATTTCCTGATTTGTGTGATGCCTTATAGCTCAATCGAACTTGATGCCATGTATTACTTGGAATTGATATCGACTCAGTTATTTGCTAAGTGTATGCTTTCAAAGTTGCATATGATCAGGATTGTATAACCCTAGAATGATCGATTTAGCCTCATTTCTTGTTCCTTGTTTGGTTGTGGACTTAGGGTAGAATCTTCATTTGACAGTCTATGTGATCCTATTTTGTGTACAACTTGCATACATACGGCAACCAATGGGGTGGATTGAGGTTCTTGGTACTGCGAGTGGTGAGAGTTGATAGTTCATGGGAGAGTCTAGGATATTGTGACACCAGTCAAATTTAGGTCAAAAATAAATTGATTAATAATCGTAATTGGGATGAACAAAGTGGTAGAGATTGTAACAAGGTTTCCAAAAATATAAGGAACACTGAAATCCGAGTTATAACGAAGAAGTTATGACCAATCGAAAATGCGCGACAAAACCGGCAAAACACTGTTCAGTGTAAAAAGTGAATTTTCAATAAAAGGATTTTTAGCCTTAACAATCTAAATGAAAGTTGTAGAATATGTTAAACCGAGAACGTTCATAAAAAGAACGTAAAAATCTGACTTCGTATGAGGAAGTTATGATTTTTCTAAGTTTCGGTTTAACAGTAGACAGCTAAAAATTCGAAATATAAATCGATTGATATTTAGCCGACACAAATTAAACGAGAATCGAAGGTCTCGTCAAAATTCATCCAACGGTAAAAAGACAGACGAAAACGGACGTCGGATGAAGAAGTTATGAATTTTTAACGGATTTCCTGTCCCGGTCTGTTAAAAATAATAATATTAAAAATAAATTCAAAATTAGCCGACGAAGTATGAACGAAAGTCGTAGAGTATAGTTTTAACTACGCGCGCATATAAAGAATGCCAAAAACGGAGCTCGTATGCAAAAGTTATGATTTTCGCAAGTTTTAGGCACGAAAATCAAGAAAATCTAGAAAACCGGGAAATTTCGCATGGACCCTCTTCGGCCACGTCACCCTCGCATGCGAGGCTTCCACGTTTCTGCTACGTGTCGTCTGCTGATTGGACCGAAGTCTCGCGTGGCATCTCCGGATTGGACCGAAGCTCGGTCCACTCCTGATCCGCCACAACCAAGGAAGCTTCCGAGACCGCCTCCAGCTTTGCTTCTCCTTCTGACGCGTGGCTGCTGAGTCCTCCCCCCCCCCCTCGCATGCGAAGCTGCCGCGTGTCCTGCTGACTCCCATCGCGCTCGCCACCTGTCCGAAGACGCATCGCCATTTCCTCCTTCGGACCGAACCTTCGCACCCCTATATAAAGGGTGCGAGACTTCTCGGATTTGAGAGATTTTTCACCCCAAAATTCACCCTTTTTCACCTTTTTACCCCCTAAACTTTCTTACGACCCCCCAAGGCCCCGGTATTGTATCTAAAACCCGAAGCAAGCCCCAAAGCCCCGGAATTCTCAAGAAGATAGCCTCTTTCCAGTCGAAGTGTTGCCCGCATAAAGCCCGGCTTTTACTCAAAAACTCGCGGTTTCTTCGAGAAAGATCATCTATAGAAACGAAACGCTGCCCAAATCACCACTTATCAAAGTGAGTTCATACCCCTATAATCCACATTTTTAATGGTTTTTAAATGCTTTTTAGGAGGGGAATACAAGTTTAACACAATATAAATTGTGTTAATATTGTATGTGATAATAATCACACAAAGGATTTCCTTATACTTTGAAGGATTATCAAATACTTCCAAAATGACCGAAAGCCATGTTAAATCTTTAAAGTCATGTAAACTCCGTTAAATTCTTTAAAAAAAGGTTTTAATAAACTATTTCAAATTATAATTGCCAAAATCAGGTTTATATATGTATAAATATATAAATAAGATTTGAAGGGCTTAGGACTAATGAATTATCTTATTTCCTTTTCCTTGTTTGGATGTGGAATTAAGGTGGTGTTATTTTTCTGAAGGTCGTTTCCTTCTTAATTATATATATTATACATATATGAATATAAAAGGTTACTTCATTGGGTATCATCACCTTTGTATCATGCTGAGCAAAGGTGTTCATCCATGAGAAATCATGCTAATCAGATACAACATATAAATTATAATAGGTATAATTTATGATTCAAAACTAAATATACAAGTATGATTCACGATTGTATACTTTCCAAGGAAATTACCAACAATTCATTTATCTATACCAAGATATGTATAATACTTTTAATATAAGGATAATATATTAAAGAAGTAATAATACATCATACCGGGTTTGCATTAACAAGGGTACGATACAGAGTACCAGGGTTAGCAATCACGGGGTAATAATACATCGTAAATCTCGTTGAAACAATAAATTTGTGAGACTCTTCATGGTGTACTTATCTAAGTACGACCTTAAGTCCTGAATTATTAACCAGAATCTCTTGTAGGGAGGGCGTGAATTTGTGTATAGATCTATATGGATTGACAATCACGCACCTTTACTGTTCGCTACAGTTTGGCCGGCAGGCCTAGGGTGTCAAATGTCGTATCGTTTCCGACGCCTGAAGAACGTCGCAGCAGGCATATCATTCATATTAGTATGGTTAATAGAACTCACATGGATAAAACAACGAGTAAATTACTAAGTAATATACTTCTCTTAAAACAGTAAGAAAAGATAATTACATCCTGACCAAATATACCTTCTGTTAGTTTTTGCTTACAGTAAAAACTACGTATCATGAAATCAAGTATGGTAAATATACTTGTACTTTTGGTTTTGAACATTTAAAACCACACGGCAGTATTATGGATAATATAATATTTTCCAGGAGTAATACTAAGGTTTTTACTGTAGAACAGATATAACTAAGAATACTTTTACAAATGAAACGGTTTATGGGATTAAACCATTTTTACAAAGGAAACGGTTTATGAGATTAAACCACTTTTACAAAGGAAACAGTTTATGGAATTAAACCACTTTTACAAAGGAAACGGTTTATGGGATTAAACCACTTTTACAAATGAAACGGTTTATGGGATTAAACCACTTTTACAAATGGGAACTCAGTCATTCACTTTCTGTAAACTAGTATAACATAAAGGACCTTTAGTGGTTAATTCTATAATTCCTTAGTTTTTACATCAGAGTTATACATAAGTAATATCCGATTGACAGTGAAATGTGTGACTTCCGCCTTACTTCCTGTTCCTTGTTTGGTTGTGGGATTAGGGCAGATACACCCATTTAACTGTCCATTCGATATTAGGTTATATATAATTAGTATAAACTAAGTAATTACAGAGGGAAACTATTGAGGTTATCAGTCTATCACCTCAGGAAATATAGGATTTTCTGGAGGAACCAGTGAACTTTTCCAAAGAACTTAGAGTATACTTAACATAAGTAAAATACTTATGAACTCACCAGCTTAAATGCTGATCTACTCTTTCCAAATAACTTGTATTCTCAGGAATCCAGTAGACAGGTACACTCCCGAAGCTTTTGAAAAGACTACCTAGTACCGTACCGCGACTCTTGTCTTTTACTGTACCTACTTTGGTGTTTGAATATGTAATGTTTAAACACTTATGTAAAACTTATACTTTTTAATGCAATGGTTGTCTATACTTTGATTACTGTATTACATGTGTTGTGATACTTACCTGAAGTCCTCCGCCCCCGAACGTTTCCGCCGTTCTGGTTTGGGGGTGTGACAGATTGGTATCAGAGCAGTGTTTATAGTGAACTCAATATATCAGTCATAAAAGATATACAACTATAAACCCATTGGGATAAAAACACTATGACCAAGATTTATACTTTAAAAATATGACAATATTTTATAAAAGTATAAGTACATGCAGAATATATATACTAGAATGAGTATCACAAGAAGAACAAAACAAAAGTATTCGGATGTTGGACATTGCAGTTAAACCTAGACAGTGACGTAATCATATCTGGGATCAATATAGCCTGATCAACTATATTCATTCGAGATATGACCAACATATGTTTGGGGAGTGATTGTAGTGTTGCAACAGGTCTAAAACTTACCTAAGTACGAGAAGAATTCTATAACCAAACATAAAGATTAAAATACTATGAGAGTATTTTAGGATGCTATAACAAGAAAACTGAAAACTTGTCAAGTTCTTATATCTAGAAGTCCAAGAATCAAACCCATAACTAAAATAACATGGAGGTATTTTACATACCTTTGGGGAAATGTTAAAAAGATCTTTCTGATAAGTCTATAATTACTAAGTGGATACGTTAAGGTTATATATAGTTGAGATTTTATAGACTTAGAATATGTGATTTTCACTCTACTTCCTTTTCCTTGTTTGGATGTGGTTTTAGAGTAGGATTACTTATTCGAAGGTCTATTTGATCTGGATTATATATAATCAGTACACACCATGTGATTATAGAAGGACCAGAAAGAATCACCTTCGTAAACATTTAAATTTTCTCATAGATTCTTTAGACATTCTCATTCTCGTGTAAACCTCTTAGATAAATGTAGTTACTCCAACAATCAATATAAGAGTCAAGGAGGATTCAACAGAATTTCATTAGGAGAATTCCGAGAAAGAAACAGATGATAAGTAAATAAACTATAGAAATCATTTAGTTCCCTTACCCTATTAAGGACACCAATGAGAGATTCACATGAACTTCCAAGATTCAAAATCTTCATTTCGAATTCATGGGGATCAGTGTCAGAATCGGAAGTAAGACAGCTTGGGAATTCAATATACCTACAGAGGAGAAGGACACCCTATAGATACCAGGAGGAAACAAATCATTACCACCCAGAATAGAACAGAGAACAAAGGAAAACCACGCATGATTCATGTGAAGTGTTTGAGCGCCTTTTCATCTAAGTAATAACTAATAAATGATACAACCTAGTGAGTTAGTATTTATACCACTCACATTAGGTTTTGAGCTTATCCTCTTTTCCTGTCACAGCTAATAACAATAAATCAGATCACGAAATCTTAATTGATAGTGATTACTTCTCAAATTCATAAGTCTATTTTATGTAGACACTGTTATGAATTGTTTTCGAATATTTTCGAAAGTTGGAAAACGATATCCACCAATCGAAGGTAACTTAGTTCGAATGATACTCGATTCATAACCATTCTAGAAACTTATTTTTGTTCCTTACCAGGACTGCATCATAGGGATGCAGGTCGAATCATTGAGAACAATATAACAAAACGAAAGATTTATACATAGATACAAATGGTTAGAATACATCTAGAGACAACGATAGTCGCTCACGAGCTCATTTTCTTATCATGAAACAGAATCATGCCTCCGAAGGAATGTAACCAACCCACCAGCAAAACACCAATCCTTCAAATAGATACGGCTACGTTTCAAGCTGCAGTCACATCAGCTGTAGCAGCTGTCATGGCACACCTTAATGCTAACAATGCAAATGCTAGTGGTAATACTATTGGTAACCCCGATCGTGGTGATGGCCAAGTACAGCAACGAGTGCCTATCTGTAAGGACACTTTGAACCTTAAGCCTAATATCCTGAAACGAAAGTTCGAGAACAAGAAAGGGAGTTGTTCAACTCAAGAACCTAACAGAGGGCAACGAACTGGGGCAGTCAATACCCCCATCAGACCTGTTATTCTAGCACCGACCACGTCGTACTTAGGAAACCTCCCACACTACAGCAAGTGCAACTACCATCATCATGGAGTTTGCCGAGAGCTGCATTGCAAAAGATGCAACCTGAAGGGGCACACCGCCCGCATCTGTAAAACTCCGGTTGAGTTCATCACTTCAACTGCCAATGTTGGAACCATTCCCAAATGTCACCTTTGTGGTGAAATAGGACATTACAAGAGGGACTGTCCAACAGAGAAGAACGACGGGGGAGCAGGAGGGGTTTGGCCCCAATACATGGGAAGGCATCAAAGAACCTTGCTATATTTTGGTACGCTTCCAAACCCCGATAATTATCTATAATTATGAGTACTCTCCAATTCAAATTAAGTCACAGCATCTATATAAAATTTGAAACCCTAACAGGTAAGCTATGATGACTTAGTGTATACATAAGGGTCATTTATAATTAAGATTTGTAGACTTAGAGTGAGTAATCCCGCCTCATTTCCTGTTCCTTGTTTGGTTGTGGATTTAGGGCAGGGTTGCTCAGTCAAAGGTCTTACCAATCTTAATTATACATGACTTGTATACACCAAGAGATTATAGAGAGACCTAGTAAGGATCCTTTCATGAAAGTTCATAATTTCAAAATTATCAGAACCCTCGTATTGGTAGTACCCGCCAATTTCAAATCAAAAAGGGGATTCGTAACAGTAATAACAAAATAAAACCGGAAGCGCTGAAAACTTAGGTACATATTATATCATCCTAGTAATCATTCCTCCCAGAACGACTTAATATCTCTTTCGTCGAGAAAATTCCGACATCCTCATTCGACATGGTTTGGCCTAACCCTTACCATGTGAAAATTTTTATGCTATGTAAGAGAACTTTTTTTCCTTAATCAGCAGTAAGATGAAATTCTTCCAATCCATAACACAAACCCTTAGGTTGTCTCTCATTTCAAAACTTCAGAAGTACCCATGCGAAGGGTACCACACCCTTTTAGCCTACTCAGTAGACATGAAACTTGAAACGAAAAGCACCGAAGTAGTCTTAGAAGTCAGTAACCACCGAAGTACCCCAATAGATCTCATAGGAAAATCATTGTACCGCAGGTCAAGTTCAAGAAAAGAGACTAAGAACTCATTAGGTTAATCTATCGCTGCTAAGTGTATACACGAGAGTGGTATATAATTTAGACTTAACAAGATTAAGGATGTGTAATTCCGCCCTATCTCCTGTTCCTTGTTTGGTTGTGGACCTGGGGCAGAGTCATCCATCCGAACGTTTTGTGAAATCTAAATCATGTACGACTTGTATACACGAGGTGATGGTGGATGAGCCAAGTATGAGTCTTATCATGAACTTCGGGGCAAAAGCCTTCACCTTATATTCTACCAGGAGGAATTCAACGTGAGACCACGACTGTGGGTCGAGCTACTAAATGACTACGAATTCGAAATTCGTTATCATCCCGACAAAGCCAATATAGTAGCTGACACCCTAAGTCGAAAAGAGTACTCAGGTCGTAGAGCCAATCATTGACTATGCTAACCCATTCAAATCTGTCCACACAAAGTAAGGAGGTTCAACAGGAATCCTTGAAACCTGAAAATGTGGCAGGTGAAACCTTGGGAAGAATGGATAAGAACGTATGCGATCGACTATGGTAAAGTATGGAATACCCATTTACCAATTAGTTGAGTCTTTTATCATGCTAGCATTCAAGTTGCTCCATTCGAAACCTTCTGTGGTCGCAAGTGCAGATCCTATCTGCACTGGACTGAATTAGGTAATACGCAACTAGCTAGAGGTCCAAATTCCACACAGCACCTTCGTTGATCCAGAATTCATCCGAAAAACTACCAAAGAGAAAATACGAATCAGGAAGCGACATAAAGCTTCCAAAGTTAATCAGAGAAGCTACGACTTCGATAAAAGAAAACCCTTGAAATTCCAGGATTTGCTGACCTTGTCATATGAAGGTCTAACCCCGGAAGGACAAGATACGCTTGAGAAAGCGTGGAATATAAAATTCAAGGTACATAGGACCATTTGAGATTCTTACCAGAATCGGTCTTGTACTTATAAACTTAAACTACCACAAAAACTTAATAACATTTATCCCACCTTTCACATATCTAATTTAAAGAGGTGTCTATCCGATAAAACACTTGTTATTTCACTCGATGAAATCAAGTTAAATAAAAGTCTACACTTTGTAGAAGAACCAATGTAAATCATGGACAGGGAAATCAAAAGAATCAAGCAAAGTCTTATCCCGTTAGTGAAGGTTCACTGGATTACAAACCGGGGACTTGAATTCAATTGGGAAAGGGAAGATTAGACCTAGTCCATTAGTATCACTTTAGACTTAGATTCGGCACAAAATTCCCTCTAACGGGGGGATAATGTGACACCAGTCAAATTTAGGTCAAAAATAAATTGATCAATAATCATAATTGGGATGAACAAATTGGTAGAGATTGTAACAAGGTTTAAGGAACACTGAAATCCAAGTTATAACGAAGAAGTTATGACCAATCGAAAATCCGCGACAAAACCGGCAAAACACTGTTCAGTGTAAAAAATGAATTTTCGATAAAAGGCTTTTTAGCCTTAACAATCTAAATGAAAGTTGTTGAATATGTTAAACCGAGAACGTTCATAAAAAGAATGTAAAAATCTGACTTCGTATGAGGAAGTTATGATTTTTCAAAGTTTCGGTTTAGCAGTAGACAGCTAAAAATTCGAAATATAAATCGATCAATGTTTAGCCGACACAACTTAAACGAGAATCGAAGGTCTCATCAAAAGTCGTCCAACGGTAAAAAGACAGACGAAAACGGATGTCGGATGAAGAAGTTATGAATTTTTAACGAATTTCCTGTCCTGGTCTTTTAAAAATAATAATATTAAAAATAAATTCAAAATTAGCCGACGAAGTCTAAACAAAAGTCGTAGAGTATAATTTTACCTACGCGTGCATATAAAGAACGCCAAAAACGGAGCTCGTATACGAAAGTTATGAATTTCGCAAGTTTTTGGCACGAAAATCAAGAAAATCTAGAAAACCAGGAAATTTCGCATGGACCCTCTTCGGCCACGTCACCCTCGCATGCGAGGTTTCCACGTGTCCGCTATGTGTCGTCTGCTGATTGGACCGAAGTCTCGCGTGGCATCTCCAGATTGGACCGAAGCTCGGTCCACTCCTGATCCGACACCACCAAGGAAGCTTCCGAGACTGCCTACAGTTTCGCTTCTCCTTCTGACGCGTGGTTGCTGAGTCCTCCTCCCCCTCACATGCGAAGCTGCCGCGTGTCCTGCTGACTCACCTCTAAAAGGGTGCGAGACTTCTCGGATTTGAGAGGTTTTTCACCCCAAAATTCACCCTTTTTCACCTTTTCACCCCCTAAACTTTCTTACGACCCCCAAGGCCCCGGTATTGTATCTAAAACCCGAAGCAAGCCCCGAAGCCCTGGATTTCTCGAGAAGATAGCCTCTTTCCAGTCGAAGTGCTGCCCGCATAAGGCCCGGTTTTTTTACTCAAAAACTCGCGGTTTCTTCGAGAAAGATCATCTATAGAAACGAAACGCTGCCCAAATCACCACTTATCAAAGTGAGTTCATACCCCTATAATCCACATTTCTAATGGTTTTTAAATGCTTTTTAGGGGGGAATACAAGTTTAACACAATATAAATTGTGTTAATAATTGTATGTGATAATAATCACACAAAGGATTTCCTTATTCTTTTAAGGATTACCAAATACTTCCAAAATGACTTAAAGCCATGTTAAATCTTTAAAGTCATGTAAACTCCGTTAAATTCTTTAAAAAAGGTTTTAATAAACTATTTCAAATTATAATTGCCAAAATCAGGTTTATATATGTATAAATATATAAATAAGATTTGAAGGGCTTAGGACTAATGAATTATCTTATTTCCTTTTCCTTGTTTGGATGTGGAATTAAGGTGGTGTTATTTGTCCGAATGTCGTTTCCTTCTTAATATATATATATATATATATATATATATATATATATATATATATATATATATATATATATATATATATATATATATATATATATATATATATATATATATATATATATATATATATGAATATAAAAGGTTACTTCATTCGGTATCATTACCTTTGTATCATGCTGAGCAAAGGTGTTCATCCATGAGAAATCATGCTAATCAGATAGAACATATAAATTATAATAGGTATAATTTATGATTCAAAACTAAATATATACAAGTATGATTCACGATTGTATACTTTCCAAGGAAATTACCAACAATTCATTTATCTATACCAAGATATGTATAATACTTTTAATATAAGGATAATATATTAAAGAAGTAATAATACATCATACCGGGTTTGCATTAACAAGGGTACGATACAGAGTACCAGGGTTAGCAATCACGGGGTAATAATACATCGTAAATCTCGTTGAAACAATAAATTTGTGAGACTCTTCATGGTGTACTTATCTAAGTACGACCTTAAGTCCTGAATTATTAACCAGAATCTCTTGTAGGGAGGGCGTGAATTTGTGTATAGATCTATATGGATTGACAATCACGCACCTTTACTGTTCGCTACAGTTTGGCCGGCAGGCCTAGGGTGTCAAATGTCGTATCATTTCCGACGCCTGAAGAACGTCGCAGCAGGCATATCATTCATATTAGTATGGTTAATAGAACTCACATGGATAAAACAACGAGTAAATTACTAAGTAATATACTTCTCTTAAAACAGTAAGAAAAGATAATTACATCCTGACCAAATATACTTGTACTTTTGGTTTTCAACATTTAAAACCACACGGCAGTATTATGGATAATATAATATTTTCCAGGAGTAATACTAAGGTTTTTACTGTAGAACGGATATAACTAAGAATACTTTTACAAATGAAACGGTTTATGGGATTAAACCACTTTTACAAAGGAAACGGTTTATGGGATTAAACCACTTTTACAAAGGAAACAGTTTATGGAATTAAACCACTTTTACAAAGGAAACGGTTTATGGGATTAAACCACTTTTACAAATGAAACGGTTTATGGGATTAAACCACTTTTACAAATGGGAACTCAGTCATTCACTTTCTGTAAACTAGTATAACATAAAGGACCTTTAGTGGTTAATTCTATAATTCCTTAGTTTTTACATCAGAGTTATACATAAGTAATATCCAATTGACAGTGAAATGTGTGACTTCCGCCTTACTTCCTGTTCCTTGTTTGGTTGTGGGCTTAGGGCAGATACACCCATTTAACTGTCCATTCGATATTAGGTTATATATAATTAGTATAAACTAAGTAATTACAGAGGGAAACTATTGAGGTTATCAGTCTATCACCTCAGGAAATATAGGATTTTCTGGAGGAACCAGTGAACTTTTCCAAAGAACTTAGAGTATACTTAACAGAAGTAAAATACTTATGAACTCACCAGCTTAAATGATGATCTACTCTTTCCAAATAACTTGTATTCTCAGGAATCCAATAGACAGGTACACTCCCGAAGCTTTTGAGAAAACTACCTAGTACCGTACCGCGACTCTTGTCTTCTACTGTACCTACTTTGGTGTTTGAATATGTAATGTTTAAACACTTATGTAAAACTTATACTTATTAATGCAATGGTTGTTTATACTTTTATTACTATATTACATGTGTTGTGCTACTTACCTGAAGTCCTCCGCCCTCGAACGTTTCCGCCGTTCTGGTTTGGGGGTGTGACAGATATGTATGTTGTGTAGCATAAGATTTGTTTATAGTTGTAGTATGGTAACTTAGAGGAATCAGGATTAACCTTGAGGAAGGTACAGGTAGGTGTGGAAGGTAGTATTGGGCCCATACTACTGGAAGCACAGGACCTGTACCTGAGACAAGAATAGACCTGTGAACTCTAAGGGTACCTGTGTGTTGCAAGTTTCCCTTGAGTGTTTGTTGATTGTTTATATCTTTGTATTTTAGTATGAGGATGGTGGTGACTCGTTTGGGATTGGGAGGTATTCGTTCTGGCTCTTGTTTGGGTTCAGGTTCTGGCTCTGGCTTAGAACTGATTGATGAGAGGTTGCGTGAGTTTGTTGCAGCCGAGGTTACCCATGGCATTCGTGACGCTACCCATGTGATTTTCGGTACTATTAAAGAGGGGATTTTGAAGCTCATGGATGAGCGGCTCAGGACCTTTCAAGCCGAGATTGTTGCAGGGCGGATTAGGGCACAAACTCCCTCATTTCAGGAGTTCAAGGCATGTGGAGCGCCCGAGTTCTTTGGGTTTAAGGACCCCATCGCTACCTGTCGCTGGATCACTGACATGGAGAATACTCAATGGATGAGTTTTTTCCATGAGTGGCAAAAGTGCGATTCGCATCCAGCCTACCGAGGGACAGAGTAGGGGACTGGTGGGAGGAGGTTACCCGAGCTGTAGTGATGGCAGTGGTGGCTGTGATGACATGGGAGGACCTTGTTCTGAGGTTTTAAAGGGAGTTTTCACCAGCTATCGAGGTGCAGCAACTGGCGAGGGAGTTCCAGGGCATTTGCCAGACTACAAAGACCGTGGCAGAGATTACCGCCAAATTCAGGGAGAATGCATTGTTGGTCCGCTGTATGGTGCAGATAAGGAGATGAGGAAGAAGATATATCATGATATGTTGAGAGATGATATCAGGGAGTTCGTGAGCTTCTCAGGGTGCAAGTCCCTGAATGATATGATCGAGAAGGCCCGCAAGTGGGAGATTGAGTAGGAGCTCTGAACGAAGCAGAAGCTGGAGCAGGTTCATACAGATATGGGTTAGGCTAAGAGACCCAAGACCTTTGATACCCACACCAGAGGCCAACAGGGTTGGGACCGTTGTGCCAAGTGCGGCAAGCCGCACAATGGAGCTTGCTGATCAGCAGGTTCAAGATGTTTTAGTTGTGGCCAGTCGGGCCACGTGATCAGTGATTGCCCCAAGAGGGATCTGATTTGCTTTCATTGCAATCAGACCGACCATAAAAAGACCGATTGTCCGAGGTTGTCTTGGGGAACAGTGGCGGCGCCAGCGCCAGCCACCTTGAGGATTATTGATGGCCGCCAGGGCAAGGCGGAGGCTCCTGTGGTGAAGAGCAGGGCTTTCCAGAGCTCCGGATGTAGTTACGGTTATGTGTTTTAACCCTATCTTTTATTTCTTCCCTTGTTTATGGTTATGTTTATTATGATCTTGTATAGGGACCCTTTTGGTCAATGGTTTGTCTGCTCTTGTTCTATTTGATTTGGGGGCTACCTGATCCTTCGTATCTCTTGTGCGCAACAAGAAGTTTCGAGATGCTGCGGGGAACCTGGATTTTCCTCTAGAGGTGGAGATTGCGGATGACCGTACCATGAGTGCTTCAATGGTTTTCCGTGGGTGTGTCCTGAACATGTTTAATGAGAGGTTCTCTATTGATTTGTTGTCGATTACCTTGAGAGGATGGAAGGTTATCATCAGGATGGATTGGTTGGGCCCCAATGGGACCGTTATTGATTGCGAGCGACAAATGGTGAGAGTTCGAACCCCAAGCGGGGGAGAACTGGGTATTACTAGTGAGAGAGCTTTGCATGGGCTAACTCTTTGTTTTCAGCTGTGAGGGACAGGAGATATCTGCAACAGGGTTGTTTTGGGTTCTTAGCTTATGTTTTTAATACGTGAGTTGAGGACACGACGAAGTTGAGCAGGATACCTTTTATGCGGGATTATCCTGATGTATTCCCCGAGGATTTTCCTGGAGTGCTTCCCAATAGGCAGGTTGAGTTTCAAATTGATTTAGCACCCGATGCGACTCCGATAGCCGATGCGTCGTATCGCCTGGCACCACCTGAGATGCAGGAGTTGTCTACGCACCTGCAGGAGCTGCTAGACAAGGGTTTTATTCGTCTGAGCAGTTCTTCGTGGAGAGCACCGATCCTATTTGTGAAGAAGAAAGACGGTTCGCACAGAATGCACATTGACTATCGGGAGCTGAATAAGCTAACATTGAAGAACCGTTACCCACTTCCTTAGATTGATGATTTGTTTGACCATCTTCAGGGTGCATCTTGGTTTTCCAAGATTGATTTGCAGTCAGGATACCACCAGATGAGGGTCAGGTATAGGATGTGCAGAAGACAACCTTCAAGACTCGTTATGGTCATTACGAGTTCGTGGTGATGCCATTCGGGTTCACCAATGCACCAACAACGTTCATGGATCTCATGAATCGGGTCTGCAGGCTAATGCTGGATCGATCTTTAATTATTTTCATTGATGATATTATGATCTAATCCAAGACCAAAGAGCAGCACGAGTAGCATTCGACAGGTGTTGGAGACCCTGAGGAGGGAGAGGCTTTATGCAAAATTCTCCAAATGTGAGTTTTGTTTGCGCGAGGTGTAGTTTCTAGGGCACATCATCAACAGGAAGGGAATCTTGGTTGACCCAGCCAAGATAGAGGATGTGATTTGTTTGGAGGTTCTGAGGACCGTGTCTGAGATTCGGAGTTTCTTAGGTCTCGCAGGGTATTATCGGAGATTTATCTAGGATTTCTCCAAGATTGTTGTGCCTTTGACCCTTTTGACAAAGAAGAATGTGAGCTTTCATTGGATGCTTGATCAGCAGTTGCCTTTTGAGACTCTAAAGCAGAGATTGTGTGAGGCCCTGATTCTTGCTCTCCCTGAGGGTTTGGGTGAGTTTGTGGTTTACTGTGACACCTTATTTCGGGTTTGGGAGTTGTTCTTATGCAGAGGGGATATGTGATTGCTTACGCTTCGAGGCAGCTGAAGCCTCATGAGGTGAACTACCCCACACATGATTTGGAGTTAGAGGTCGTGGTTTTTGCCCTCAAGATCTGAAGGCACTATCTGTATGGGGTCCAGTGTACTATCTACACGGACCACAAGAGTTTGAGGTATTTGATGGACCAGCCGAATTTGAATATGTGGCAGCGGAGATGGCTGGATGTGGTAAAGGATTACGATTGCAAGATCCTATACCACCCTTGTAACGACCCAAAAATCAAGGGTAAAAATTTTATTTTTATTATAGTCAAACACATATATCTTCCTAAATCCAAACATCCCAAAAACATGATTAATTAAAACATTTATCAGAGTTACGTCCCAAAATCACATGATACGGAAAACACGGGTGTGTGCACTGCGATCCAGCTGAGCCCTTCCTTTCCAAAACAATGATACCTGAAACCATAAACAAAACTGTAAGCACGAAGCTTAGTGAGTTCCCCAGAGCATACCCCACTCAAACCACATAACCACATAATCCATATTAGCTATAATAGCTACCTAAACCATATCAATCACATAAACCATATCAATCACATAGACCATATCAATCACATAGCCATGCATATAAACATATACGGATGTCATGGGCTCCCCCAGGGTCTTACTCCAGGATGCCATGGGCTCCCCACATGGTCTTACACCTAAGTGCCATGGGCTCCCCCATTGTCTTTAATAGGAAAGCCATGGGCTCTCCACATGGTCTTACATCTAAGTGTCAGTGGCTCCCCCATGGTCTTTAATAGGAAAGCCATTGACTCTCCACATGGTCTTACATCCGGGTGCCATGGGCTCCCCCATGGTCTTCCATGCAAGTATCACAAAGACAACTAGCAATACCACATACCACATAGTCAATAGCATACCACATAATCACTAGCATACCACATATACATGCATACCAAACATATCAGTAGTGAATCTACAATAAACACTACAACTAACTGAATGAGTCGGCCTTGGTGCCTTAGACCCATTGGTATGGTGTGGAGACTCACCTGGCACTACTGAAGTCCCGCGGATAAAACTCTAGCTGCTGGTTGACAGATTCCCGAACTGTCAATCATCAAAACGACACCCAAGTAATAATTGGGTTCCAATATATAACCATAAATCTACACTTGGGGTAAATGGACCATTTTACCCCTAACCTAGCTTGGTTCAAAACCAAGGCCCAAACTCACACTCTGAAGGCCCAAAAGCCCAATAATCAACCAAGGCCCAACATATGGCCCAATTTTCCAAATTAGCCCCAAACCTCTACATGGGCTTATCTTAAGGTCCAACCATTTATTCTAGTCCAAACACTTGGCATTCTGATGGCCTAATAGCTAATAATCCTCAAGGCCCAATTATGGCCCACTTATGGCCTGATTTTCCAAATTGGGCCCACGCCTCTCTAATGGGCCTTATCCTAAGGCCCAATAATTTCCTTAGTCCATAACATATTCCCCATTTGGCCCACGAAGGCCCACAACAAGTTAGTCTAAGAAATGGCCCAATAAGAACCCAAAGACAATTAGGGTTTTTCACATAAACTGACGATTAGGGTTAAGTGTTCCTATTTAACCCATTAAGGACTTAAACCATTAAGTCCATTACTCCACTAGACCAAACTTAGTCGGGCATAATTCAAAATTCCAAAACCAATGGTCCAACGCGGGTCCCGACAATTCCAAAATACATATTCCCAAAATTAGGGTTTTCTAAACCCTAATTAGGGTTTTCCAACCAATCACAATACCAATTAATCCAATAGTTAAGTGTTTACATTAATTAAAGTCTAATCAAGTCGGGTACTACCCACTACGACCTCGGGCGGTGGTGGTTGGCGGCGGCAGCCACCACCTCACGTTGGTGGTGGTTATGATCTTGGGCCAAAGCAACACCAAAAGCACTCCAAACATCGATCCAAACGCACCCGAAAGCCCACAGCCACCCGAGATGGTGGCTAGCAGTGGCGAAACGGCGGCAGCAGGTAGCGGCCACCACCTCACGGTGGTGGTGATGAGTTTTCTTCGTTTTCCTGGCCAAGAGAAAACCATACAACATTAGGCTCATGAGCTACATCCCTACACACTAATTTACGCACACAACCACCTCTTCACGGTGGCTGGTGGCGGCAGAAAAGGATGTTATGGCGGCAACCACCATGGTTGACGGCCATGGTGGTTTTTCCTCGGGTTTTCTGGCCAATCAAGCACCCACAAAGTCTTCACGATTCAAATCGCAACCTCATCTGATCAAGACGTGAGACCACAACTCCCAACCACCGACTAGGTGACTGAGGACGCTGGAACAAGCAAAACGACAACTATAGGGTTTCCGGTGACAGCAACCGACATGCAAGATGTCGTCTCACCGAGAATAGCGAAGGATAGGAGATGGAGAGGTGGAAGATGGACTTACCAGCAGTTTCTTGGTAGCTCACGACCCACACATGAGAACACAGCGTTTTCCAACGATCTCAGCGGTTCTCCGGTGCCCACGACGTCTCCGGCAGCAGCGTTGTTGAAAGACCCAAACTTTCATAAGAACTACATCATAATACTCCAAAACATGCTACATGCATATTCATAAAACAATATTTTACATTGATAGTTTAATTACATAGACTGGATACAAACCGACTATTAAGATTTTTACAAAATTATATATATATATATATATATATATATATATTACATAACTTCCCAGGAAATTAAACACTAAATACAAAAGCAATAATATTATCTATTCTACATCTTCTACCAGTACATGACTATACTGGATGCTTATCACCTGCCATAGTTTAAACATTGAGAGGGATAAGCGGGTGACGTTTAGTGAGTTCAATAACAGTTACAATATAACTCTATGCCATATACATATCAATATGAAATAAGAAAAGAGGGACAAAGAACAACAAATGCATATGTGTATCATATAACAGACTTTCCATAACAACCAACAATGAATTTCACTTGATATACATCAATAAAGCTTCAGCCCAAATGGCACAAAAAATACAATTTCAGATTATCATTTTGCTAGAATATACAGGATTTCAGCCCTACATAGCCCTATGCCAATACCAGAAGTTATACGAGTCATGCTCTACATGGCCAAAGGCATAAATCCGATATAACACAGGAAAGTACATTGAATATATAACACATAACATACAATTGTCCCTATATTGAACTCACCGTGAAATAACCGGAGGAATAAATGACAATTTGGACAGCACTTCGCCTCTAAACTGACTTTCCGTGACAAAACCGGGTATTTTAGTTGAAAACCGGGTCTTACTTGGGCAGAGTTTCGACTTGAAAATATGATTTTCTCGTGAACTTCGGAGCGTCGGGACTTGCTTCGAGTGTCGGGGATGATACCGGGACTTTGGGGGGTTAAAAGTGGGCTAAAGAAGGTTTTTAGAGTGAAAGGAAATAGATTTTGTAAACAAAATACGGGCAGCCTCGCATCCCTTTTATAGGGTCCGAAGCAGCTTACTACGCGGGGCGTAGTCTCGCTGTACGTGGCGCGTACGAGGCTACGTGTCCGATTCTCGGAAGGGAGGGCACGTGGCTCGGACGTGTCTGTTACGTGGCCATAATGCGAAGACCGGCGACGTGGTCAATCCGAGGCCCTGCCATGTGTACGCTGGGCGTAAGCCTCTACGCGGGGCGTACCTCCTCGGATAAGTCTCGAATTTTTATTTAAAAACTTCAAAAATTCATATCTTTTGTATACAAGCTTCGTTTTTTATGTTCTTTATACCCATGCGTAGGTGAAATTATGATCTACAATATTCGTTTAGACTTCGTCAGCTAATTTTGACTTTATTTTTAATATTATATTTTTAACGGGCCGGGACAGGAAAAATGCGTTAAAAATTCATAACTTCTTCATCCGATGTCCGTTTTCATCTGTCTTTTTACCGTTGTACTACTATTGACGAGACCTTCGATTCTCGTTTAGATCGCGTCGGCTAAAAATCACTCGATCTTTATTTCGAGTTTTTAGCTGTCTACTACTATTCCGAAATTTAGAAAAATCATAACTTCCTCATACGAAGTCAGATTTTGACGTTCTTTTTATGAAAATTCTCGGTTTAACGAATACTACGACTTTCATTTAGATAATAAAGGCTAAAAAGTAGTTAATCGAAAACTCACTTTTTACGTCATATGGCGTCGTGCCGGTTCTGTCGTGAAACTTCAAATAGCCATAACTTCTTCGTTATAACTCGGATTTCAATGAGGTTTTCGCCTAAATGTTTCTAACGAAATTATCTACAACTTTCAAAAATAATATTTTACTTATTTAATATTTTATATTTTCGTTAAATTTCAATATTTGACATTAGATTGGAGTCTCATAAGACTTCCAATATTTTCCGAGTGATTCTAAACATATTTTACTTCATTTCTAGTAAAAAACTATCTGTTAGAACTCAACGCTTAAAATCACATAATATTTCATAATATTATTCATTTTTAAAAGTTACAAAACACGATAACTGAACGTGTATGTTACAGTTGTGGTGGCGCTCATCAATGTGGGCAGCAGGCGGCAACCTTGTCTGGTCGGAATAGCGAGAAAATGAGAGGTAGCGGCTGGCAAACTCACGCATGGCGGCGGCTGAAGAGAGTCCATTAGGTTTAGGGTTTCTGCAAAGAAACGAGGGGGAAGGGATACGAGAGTTAATCCCATGTCTCATTTCAAACATTTGTGCATTATTCCAAGATTAGTCCCTCCTCCCAAGATCTTTTTCAATCCAAGTCCATATTTTACCCTTTAGCCCCTGCTTCCAAAAATCTATTCAATTTAAATCCAATAATTACCAAACACACCCTAACTTTTAAAATCCTTTTTCAAATTAAATCCAGAACTTACACTTTTAACCCCCAAAATCCAAAATTATATCATTTGGCTCCCCGAAACCAACACCATGCTAAATATTATTGATTTTAGGGCCATTTAAAAATAATATAAAATATAAATTTACATCTTGGGGTTCCGAGTTTATTATTTAATTACTCTATTTCAAACGGGATGTTACAACCCTGGGAAGGCCAATGTGGTGGCCGATGATTTGAGCCGCAAGGCGGCGAGTACTCCTATAAGAGATGTTTGCTTGAGAATGGTTATCACCTCGCCTCTGTTAGATTTTATCAAGGGAGCTCAGGTGGAGGGTTTGAAAAGGGAGAATTGGAAGCTCGAGCGGATCAGGGGGAAATTTCCCTTGTTTGTCAGTGGCAGTCGTGGATTGTTGACTCAGTGTGGTAGACGTTGGGTCCTGGCATCTGGGAGGGTGAGACAGACGATTCTGGAGGAGGCGCATAAGTTAAAGTTTTTTATCCATTCGGGGGCGATGAAGATGTACATAGATTTGAGGTTGAGTTATTGGAGGCCCTGTATGAAAAGGGAAATAGCTTGGTTTGTTGAGCGATTCCTGATTTGCAGGAAAGTCAAGGCCAAACATCAGAGACCCACGACAAGATGAAACCTTTACCCATTCCCATGTGGAAGTGGGAGGAGATCACTATGGATTTCATCACAAAATTGACAAGGATGGCACATTGTATTGATTCTATATGGGTCATTGTGGACACATTGACCAAGCGTGCGCATTTCATTCCGATTTCCGAGAGAATATCGGCAGAGAAGTTAGATGGCATTTATGTCCGGGAGGAGGTAGTTAGGCACAGACTGCCAGTTTTGGTGGTCTCGGACCGGAATGTTCGTTTCACCTCCAGGTTTTGGAGGAAGTTTCATGAGGATTTTGGTACTCAGTTGCATTTTAGTACAACATACCACCCTCAGACCGATGACCAGAGTGAGCGGACAATCCAGACACTCGAGGATATGCTTTGGGCTTGTGTGTTGGATTTTGGAGGGAGTTGGGATACTTACCTTCCACTGGTCGAGTTCTCCTACTACAACAGTTATCATGTCAGTATTGATCGACCACCATTTGAGATGTTATATGGAAGGAGGTGCAGGACCCCGATTTGTTGGGGTGAGGTTGGTCATCGGGTCATGGGAAGAACCAAGGTGTTGCTAAAGACCACAAAGTTGATTCAGAAGGTGCGCGACAGGTTGCGGATCGCGCAGATCCGACAAAAGAGTTATGCTGATTGTCGACGTTCGGGCCTCGAGTTTCAGGTAGGGGACTTGGTGCCGCTGAAGGTGTCACCTTGGAAAGGTGTCATCCGATTTCGGAAGCGGGGCAAGTTAGACCCCCGGTTTATTGTTCTTTTCAGGATTATTGCCTGGGTGGGCAGGGTTGCATAGTACCGGCTAGATTTTCTTGATGAGCTCAGACAGATCCATAACACTTTCCACGTGTCTCGGTTGCAGAAGTGTGTAGCCGAAGATTCTGCAGTGATTTCGGTGGATGATATTCAAGTGGACGAGCGCCTGAATTACGTGGATATGCCGATTGCGATTCTCGACAGGAAAACTAAGACTCTGCATAATAAGGTGGTGAATCTGGTGAAGGTGCAATGGCAGCACCGAAAGGTCTCTAAGTGGACGTGGCAGCCGGAGGTCAAGATGAGGGAGCACTACCCAGACTTGTTTGCACCAGCATACTTCGATGATGAAGTCTAATTCAAGTGGGGGATCTTTGTAACATTTGATTCAAGGTACTACTTCTTTGGCCCTTTAAGTTTGAGAAAAATGGCAAAATTGGTCCCTTATACGCTGGGCGTACGAGAACATTTTATCGCGGGGGTTTTAACCACGTACACTGGACGTACGTGGTGTAGGCGGGGCGTACAACTGCCACTGTCAAACCCTAATTTTTAGGGTTTGAACCCTATTGAAATATCATTATAGCCTTTGGACACCTACCTTCATCAGCCTCCATTGTTCATTTCGTCCCATTGAAACCCTAATTCATCATTTGACTTCTTGAGCTTTGGAAGTAATTTTGGGGCATTTTTGTGTGTATTCAAGAAGAAGGAGCTTGGAGACCAAGCATTTGTTGAAGTTGAGCTTTTAGATCCAGAGTCTTCATCAACTTTATGAGTTAGCGAATGTATAAAGTTCTTACATTGATGATTCATTATGATAATTTGAGTTTAGGGTTGTTTGTGAGCTTTATTTGGTCCCATTGGTTCTCCTTGTGAGTTTGAGCAACTCCAGGAGTTAGATATGTTAGATCTCAGCCTCTTTGTTGTTCATGATGTATAAAAATGTCATCTTGATGGTTGTTATTGGTCCATGCATGAGTTTGAGTTCTTCTTATGAGCATTGTTGGACAAAAATGGATGCGGACATGCTAAGGGTTAAAGTTGCCAACTTTATGTAATAGAATCCTAAACTGGAAGAGATCTCAGAGTTGGAACTTATAGCTGAATGGATTAAGCACTAAATGGCTTAGGATGGAAAGCAACCCAGTATGTTGGCCGTACAAAGTAGTATGCTGCACGTACTGGCGATAGGTCACGTACGTCGAGCGTACGCCTCGCAGTGATCCTTTGTGGGCTTTTGGAGTTTGGTTGGGCTTTGGAATTTTGGGCCTTAGTTAGGTTTTTGGTATTCGACTATTTGAAGCATGAGCAAATCTCAAGATTTTGTCAGCGGGCCTTATGTTGTATGAGTTGGCCCTTGGGGCCATTATTGTGTTATTGGGCCAAGTTTGGTTAGGCCCATTATGGAAAGGGTAGAATGGTCTTTTACCCTAGGAGTTTGGGTTTAGGATTTAGACCCACGGTAGTGGTTTATAACCTAATTTTTATTAGGATTATTTGATTGTGTTTAGTGTGGGATCTTCCGATTTTGTAGTCGAGCATCTAGTTATTTATCAGCGGATTGAGGTGACTTTCTCACTGTATCAATGGGTCAAAGGCACCAAGGTCGGCCCATTATTTGTGATATAGGATGCTAGCTATGTTTTTGATATGTGTATGAAAGACCAGGATTTGGCCCCTGGCAATTGTATGAAAGACGAGGATGTGGGCCCTGGCATCTGTATGAATGACCAGGATCTGGCCGCTGGAACCTGTATGGAAGACCGAGATTTGGTCCTCGGCAGGAATTACTTGTAAGACTATGATTTGGCCCATAGCACTAACATATTTATGTATGGTATGTTGTACTTTGGGGAAACTCACTAAGCTTTTGCTTACAGTTTATATTCATGGTTTCAGTTACTTCCGGTACTAAAAGGAAGGGCCCGACGTGATGGCATAGTACTCCCCCTCACTATTTTCCGCACTTTTGATATTGTTACTCTGATAATTTGACATGTTTACTATGTAATGGTTTTGGAACAATTTGATGATTGTAACTCTTGTTTAAAAATGAAAAAATTTTATCATGGTTTTTGGGTTGTTACACTAATAGCTCCATAATGGAAAAAGTTTCCAACTTTATTCATTTGAATGGTCCAAACAACCAAGATCTAGTCCTTAAGTCTCGAAGGGACCCAAAAATGCATCTTTCTCAACTTAATCCATTAAGTCCAAGTCTCGAACCTTCAGATCTGATCAACATGATGTATAGATGGATAAAGTTTCCAACTTTATCTATAATAATGTCTCAGGCATTCAAGATCTAAACTTTATTACCCAAAAATAACCAAAATGACCAAGATAACGTTCATGGCTGAAAGGGAAGGCAAAAGATCAAAACTTTCCTACTCCAAGAGGTCCAAGAAAACATTCTAACCTGATCAAAAGGGTGTTGAAGTCCAGATCTGAAACATACAATGCTCTTGGGACCTTGTAGAGTAATAAAGTTGCAAACTTTATTCCTAACTCTCACTAAAAACTCATTAAAATTGACCAAAACACCAAATACACTTAGATCCAAGATGAATATGCAATAAAGCTTGGAACTTTATAACTTACAAAAGTCTAGAAGGTAGATGAAAGTTGAGATCTCCAATTGCCAAGCTTCAAGGATCAATCATGCATGAAAAAATTGCTTCAAAACCTCCAAAAACTCCAAAAATAGATGAGAGAGGAGAGGGTAGGATCAAATCTGGAAAATGGAAGCTAGGGTTTCTCCCAAGAGATTCTGGATATGATGGAGGCTAAGAAAATACCCTAAAACATGAATCCTTACCTTCAAATACCTTCAAAACCCCAAAATTTTCAAGGGCTTTGGGCTGCATAGTTCTCATTTTATGAGAATATATTCTCACCTCGTGAGCACTCTCACATCGTGAGAATTACTTCTCACCTCGTGAGAATGGGTTTTCACCCAATTTCACTCCAACTTCAAACAATCATAACTTCTTTGTTTCTACTCAATTTTCGACGATCTTTATATCCATGGAAAGGTAATTAAGGGCCCCACAATAGTATCTAGATATATTGGACTAAAAACGTCTTGAACAAAAATCCGATTTCATGCCAGACGTGATTGCCTCCATCCAAAAGGCCTAAACATTACCTCCTTAAGGCCCAAAGCCTTTTCACAATCGACTTCCGGCCCACGGCCCTGAAATAAGAAATGACAGGAAATAGGATGTTACATGATTCTACTATCACTGACATTGAACTTGTGATGCAAATCTTGTGGCAACTACAGCCCTCATACCATAGTATAGTTGATGTTATCACAAACACAAAGCCCTTCCCCTCCTTTCTTGAAGCCAATAACATGTTTCTCTTGCATGAGTCCCATGAAGAGGCTTCCGATCTTCATATTGATCCTTCGGTGTCTCAAAGCTCAGATCTCTATGCGCCCTCCAACAACTCGAGAAAATAAAAAAATAGGTGGACAAGGAACCTTAACAATGCCAAAAGCAATGCAAAGCAAATTCCTTCCAGAAAACCCCAATGATCCTCCAAATTCTGCAGGTGTTCTAGCTATTGTTCATGGCTCGCAACCAGCTGATTCTCCTTATTTTGGACCCACCGGACCTGCTGCCTTGTACCAACAGCAGCCCTTGCTGCCCTTCGGTTTATTCCAGCAGTTGCATCAGCTTTCACACGACATGCCTGCGTACTTTCTGCCCTAGCAGTCTCCGATTTACTTGTCCCAGCAACCTCTCGGAGCTCCGCCTGCTGCTTCGGTCCTCAGTGCTGGCTCACAACAACACTTATCGCTGCTTATGCATCCCTTTACTTTGCAGCCTAGCCCCGGCTTTCAGCAACAACATCATCCCAGTGGTTCTTCTTTTGGTGACCACAGATAGTTCACTCCTCAGAAATACATAGATTTAGCCTCGGTCCTTCAGGCAATGTCTGTTCGGCCACCTCTCGACAACAACTACTACATGGACTTCGGTTCCAGCTCTCACATGTCCTTCAACTCTGTTAACATGATTTCTTTGACACCGTGTACATCTAGGTCTATTATGGTTGGAAATGGTGTTGTACTACCTGTTTCACACATTGGTTACACGTATTTTCCGCACTCTCACAATCGGCTAGCTTTAAATAATATTCTTGTCTCAAATAAAATCATTAAAAATCTTATTTATGTCGGTCAATTCACAACTGATAATTATGTCTCTATTACTTTTGATCCTTTTGGTTTCATTGTGAAGGACTTTAAAACATGTACCTTTATCCAAAGATGTGATAGTGTTGGCGACCTCTATCATATCCTTCCATCGCTTCCTCAGTCACCTGCTACCACTTTGTGTCTTGTTGTCTCTCCCCCCACTTGGCATCGTTGTCTTGGACATCCTGGCTCTTCTACTTTATGTTTTCTTCATTCTAGAAAAATTATTTCTTGAACTACAACTAAGCTTCCTGTCTTTCACGGTTGTTAGCTTGGGAAGCATTGTCGTTTACCTTTCTCTTCTTCTACAACTAAAACTTCTAGCACGTTTGAATTGATCCACACTGACTTATGGACTGCTCCTATTCTAGTATGAGTGGTTTCAAATATTATATTCTGTTTTTGATGATTTTACGCATTTTTTATGGGATTTTCCGCTTCGTGTAAAATCTGATGTGTTTGATGTTTTTATCAAATTTCTAGCTTATGTTAAAAACCAATTTCATACTAACATCAAATTGTTTCAATGTGAAAATGGTCATGAGTTCAACAATCATTATCTTATTTCTTTTTTGCCTACAATGGTATTAAATTTCGATTTTCTTGCCCTTACATTTCTCAATAAAATGGAAAAGTTGAACGTGCCATTGGCACCATAAACAACACCGTCTGAACCTTCTTGTGTCAAACCTTTCTTCCTCCCAAGTTTTGGGTTGAAGTTCTTTCACTGTTGTGCATACTATTATTCTTCTTCCCAGCTCCTCTATTTCTTTTAAAACTCCTTTTGAGCTCCTTTTTGGCTCCTTCCTGTCCTATAAACTCTCTCCTTGTTCCTCTGCATGCATCCATCTGGCCCTTCTCCTGATCATCGTGGCTATCGTTGCCTTGATCTCATCACTCAACGCGTGATCATTTCTCGTCATGTCATATTTGATGAAGATCACTTTCGCTACCCTGACTTTCACACGATGCCTATTGATTTCTATTATGATTCTTTTGTCTCTGATGACACTCTTCCAATCTCACCTCCTATTGTCTCAGAGGTCATTCCTTCTCTTATTGTCCTTGAGTCCAACCCTATGACCTCTTCTACTGCCTCCTCATCTAACAGTGGCTCCTCTTCTCCCATAAATTTTGCTCCTACTTCTGCCCCGACCCCCTCTCAGCCTCAACCGACTCACCATATGGTCACTCGCTCGTGCACTGGCTCCCTTCGGCCTCGTCAGATTCTTAATCTATCAGTCAATTCTGACATCTCTCCCTCTCCCCGATCCACTGCTCAAGCGATTTGTGATCCTAACTGGAAGTCTGCTATGGACTCTGAGATGTCTGCTCTCACGTCCAATCATACTTGGGAGCTTGTTTATCCTCCTTCTAACGCTAATATCGTTGGTTGTCATTGGATCTATCGACACAAATTTGATAGCAAAGGCAACCTTGATCGCTACAAAGCTCGCCTTGTTGCCCATCATTTCTCTCAACTCCCTAGTCTGGACTTTGATGAAACCTTTAGTCCCGTCGTTAAACCTGCTACCGTCCGTACCGTTCTAAGCGTTGTTGTCTCCAAACACTGGCCTATTCATCAATTAGATGTTAAAAATACCTTCCTTCATGGTGCCTTATCCAAGGAAGTTTACATGAAATGACCTTCTGGTTATGTTCACCCTTCTCTCCTTCATCATGTGTGTCGCCTAAAAAAAGCTCTCTACGGCCTCAAACAGGCTCCTCGGGCATGTACCCACGTTTTTCCACCTTCATTACTTCTCTTTGGTTTGCCAGCAGTCTCTCTGATAGTTCCTTATTCACTTATCACTCTGGTTTCGATCATATCTATCTCATTCTCTATGTTAATGATATTATCCTTACTGCCTCCTCTTCCATTCTCATCTCTCGGATCATTGCTCGTCTCTCATCGCAATTTCCTATGTCGGACTTAGGTTCACTTTCTTTTTTCTTGGAAGTTTAAGCCATTCGCTCTCCCAAGGGTCTTTTTCTTTCTCAAACGTCCGTTGCGAAGGATATTCTTTCTCGTGATGACATGTCTAACTGCAACCCTTGCAGTACTCCTTTCGATACCAAATCCAAACTCTCTCCTGATGGCACTCTTGTCTTGGACCCTACTCTCTACAGGAGTCTGGACGATGCTTTGCAATATCTTACCTTCACTCGTTCAGACATCGCCTATACTGTTCAGCAAATTTGTCACTTTCTGCTTAATCCGCGTGAACCTCACTTTCATGCTCTCAAACGTATTCTTCGTTATCTTCAATGTACGCTGTCTCATGGTCTTTTTATACAACCTTCCTCAATTGATCACATGGTCTCTTATTCTTATGCTGACCGGACCGATTGTCCTCACACACGTCGGTCCACCTCCGGGTTATGCGTCTTTCTTGGCAATAATCTCTTCTCTTGGTCCTTAAAACGGAAACATGTTCTTTCTCGGTCTTTGCTGAGGTTGAGTACCGTGGGGTGGCTAATGTGGTGGCTAAAGCCACTTGGGTTCGTAATCTCCTAGTTGAGTTGTCTTGTCCTTTATTTAAAGCTACCGTTGTGTTTTGCGATAATGTGAGTGCCATGTATTTGTCTTCTAACCCAATACATCATCAACGCACTAAGCATATACAAATAGATTTACATTTTGTTAGGGAACGTGTTGCTATTGTACATGTGCGTGTATTGAACGTGCCTTCAACTCACCAGTTTGCATATATTTTTAGAAAGGGTCTTCCTACTCCGCTATTTTTGGATTTTCGGCACAGTTTAAACATTTGTAAACCCCATGTTCAAACTGAGGTGGTGTGTTAATTATAGCTTCTTTTTAAACACTTTGTATAGTATAGGGACACCATTGTAACTTCGCCATATATATATATATATATATATATATATATATATATATATATATATATATATATATATATATATATATATGCAATACAAGCGTCTCCAATTAATGATACTTTTACCCTAATAACAAAATTTCTAGTCATTCACTTTTTAACAAGTGATTTCATAGTTACTTTCAACTTACACATAGAAATAAAATATCTAGATGATTAAATGCTATGTGTGCCTGATGTCTATATTCTTGATATATATATATATATATGTTAGATAAGATAATATGATCTCTACTTGATTTAATCATAATATATATATATATATATATATATATATATATATATATATATATATATATTCATATATTTATATAAAATATATTGGGTAGTGATGGGTGATGAAAATGATGAGATGATGGTCCTTAGGTTAGGTCCCTTGAGATCAGTATTTTAGGATCCCAAAGTGAGAATAGCGAGAATGGGTAATCAGGTGAAATTATTTGATGTGAATACATAATTAAAGAACTTAATTGTTGTGGGTTGAAAATCCTATGTGATCACCAAGCTCTCATGCCTAACCCACTCAGTTTCGTTGTATCACAAGTAGCAGTACGAAGGCACAAGGATGATGAGTGATTTGAGGAGTTGTAGGCCATTATTATAAATAAATGTTATAATGCCTGTAATGAAATGTTTATGCTTATGATGTATGTATCGAATGTTGACATCCCAATGTTTTATATTTAAATGAAAAGTATTTCTTCGGAAATATTTTATGTTTTGGGACAAATTTTGCAATAAGAAGTATACTCTTAATTAAATAATCATAAATGAAAAGTTTTAAATTGGCCATGAAAATGGGGATGTCACATGCATACATTGCATTATCCTTTTTGATTGCTTTTTCCTAAATATTTATTTAGAAAAGTATCAAGTTTTGGTATACTTATTTATTGATTGGATTGTCATTTCGTGTGTTTTGTAACTTGTATGAGCATTATTTGATCTATATGGTCTTGTTTGGATATTGATTATTGGGAATCTTTCACTTGAGGTAAATTTACCTTGTATTGTTTATTCACTTGTAAAGTTTATATGAGATCTTTCATAAATGACAATGTACTTTGATTTATGTAATATTTTACCCCAAGCTAACTTTTGATGTTGATTTTGTTGTTTTGAGAAGGTACGGGTTTGTACATGGGTGTATGAACCACAACGTTCATTCATACACCGTCCATAATGTCTAACCTTGGGATCATACTCAATAGGATCTCCATAACCTAACCCACTTGTCGATAATACTTTGCAAGTTATTAGATATTTTCAGAAGCTTAGGAGACTAATAAGCTATAGATAATACGAAGACATTTGGTTTGTAATGTTTTGTTAAACCTTGTTTTGATATCTGTTGTGGCACTCTCGCAAGAAATGTTTATATTAAACCACTACATGTTTGGAAATTTTTGATTAGGACCATTGTCCGCATTTGAACTCTGTAAAATATTTGAATTAAAACTTTGGGATCGTTTTTACGAAAACTAAAACTATGAAATTATTTTGAAAGATTTTATTAAAGGTTGTTTCAAATAGGCCTATATGAGGGATGTTATAAAATGTTCAAAAACATTTTTACATAAAGATAAATCAAATATCTTCCTACTTTTTTCTCCTACCATCTTACTACGCACTTAAGATTATGATACTTTTCATATTTAATAAAATTAATAAATTTTTTATTATACTTGTCATCGTCTAAAAGTGGTAGGAGGATGGGTAAGAAGAATAAGTAGGAGGATATTTAATTTCTCTTACAAAAATATTTCCTTTTCATGTAACAAAAAATTTATTAGATGTTCGATTTCTAAACTTGCATTAAACTTCGTCAATTACGTATAATGTCTAAGATTTTAGTTATATTGGTTGGCTGTATAAATACAACCCATATTAGATAGACTTACACATTGGATTCTTATGAACACTCTCCTACTTTACATCTTACTTTCATTTTCGTAGTATGTTTAAGGTATAATTTGAGCTAACCACGGTTCGATAGATTTGGAAGAACCGCTTTTAACTATTGTATCGTTGGAAATAAATGTCGGATTATGGAATAATAGTTTTTAAAGACACTGTGTTAAGCACAAGTGTTAACAACATACTATCATTGATTTTTGTTCTTTCTTACATTATCATATCTATTATGTATAGTATTTTTAGAACAAGTGTTCAAATTAAAATACTATCAAAAGAAGTAAAAGAAGTTGATGTAGTGTTTTTATTCTTTTTAACAATAATCAACATGTATTATAATATTGTTTATGGAATTTAATTATGTATCCGTGTAATGGAGCGATGCATACTTCTAATTATATGTCGAAAAACAAAGAGAATAAGCCTAAACAAACATCAGAAAATTAAAAAACACTTGCATCCAAGAGAAAAACAAAAAACTTGTAAATCAGGTTAGCTTAGTTAAAGTATCCAAACTTAGAAAAACTAACCCTATCTGATAATCTATGACACAAGGCGACTAAGGTGGTTCTTTGTAACATCCAGTTTCAGGATGTTTGTTATTGCAGGTTAGCGGAACTTAATTTGAATAAATAAAGGTCTTGGGCTTCAAGAGATAAAGTTTTAACCTTATTAGATGTTGATAATGTTGGTTAAGTGATTTAGTACACTGAATTGTGTAATAGAGCCATAGGGGCAAAATGTGAAAAGTGACATTATGGACTTTTGCATGTATTGATGAATTAAGTTTGGTATGATTTAAGTCAAAAGTAATTGGATAGAATTGTGGGCTTAAGGATGAGTTATAAAACCGAAAAATTGGATCGAAATTGGAATCGAACCGGAACCAGAACCGATATAACCGAAAAATGCCGCAAAAATGCTTAAACGGTCTGGGTAGTAGGTTTAAAAATTAGACTTATCTAGGTTGCGGGTATTCTGGTTACATGTCTAACGGGTCCAGGTATTTTGGGTTTTAGAACCAGATTTGTAAAAAAAACCAGAACCAGGTTTAATGGACCATAATAGGTTTAGTGGGCCAAGGAACTGTAAATTGAAGGGTTATCAAAAAATCTGCATACTAATTCAGTTCTATAAAATTTATTATTTTATTCAATAGTTTCATTTTCTTTTGTTTTTTTTTTCTGCATTGTTACTGAGTTTTTAGTTAGCTTTAAACTGTCATATATGCTTTGTTATGAGTCTATTCGGGCTGGGGTTTTAAAAAAAGTTATAGTTCACTGTTTGGAAATAGTTATAGAATCCAGAAACACCTTATTTGCATGTGTAGTGAGTCACTTACAACCTTCCAAAAATGAGATATCGGTTCTATTTTGTTTCTATTACAAGATTGTTGATGAAGTTTTAGTTATATGTAAACTGTAGTTCTTGAAAAACATTTATATTCAGTTGGGTAAACACAAAGCTTAGTGAGTTTTCCAAAATATCATATCCCACAATACATATACAATGCATACACATAATGTCCTTCGGCATAAAGATGGTCCACCTCTTGGCCTTCAGCATAAAGTTCGTCCACCGTTTTTGCCTTCAGCATAAAGCTGGTCCGCTACTTTGGCCTTTAGCATAATGCTAGTTTGCCCGGGTCTATTTTCCTTTAGAACTAAGTTGGGCCGCCCTCAACTCCCCACATAATATATCCACACATATATATCAGACAAACAATTCAACACGACAGAAAACTAACTAAACTAGTATAATGGCCTAATTGCATACTACAGGGCAACTATATCCTAACATACATAAGATATATACTGAAGCACATAATATAGTGAGAAAACTCACCTGGACAATTACTCAGACAATTGACACTATCTGGGTGATCCTACTGGCGATCTAACTGGCGGGTAACGCGCCTAACAAGCATTAACCTATAATACTATAACTTATTACTCACTATGACAATTTGGTAATGAAAACTATATAATTCACTAATCCTAAGGAATACCAAGAGTTCAATTAAAGGAGGCAGATTCATCTCGGCAAATATCCTTTCTGAAATCCAAAAACCAAGACAACATGACCATTCTAAACAGCTCTCTCGTAAGTAGATCAATCAGTATTATGACTTAAATTACTGATAAATCTTATTTACACATTCATAATAACGACTATGAATATAAACATAAGTTACACTTAAAGCATAGTAAGTGTAGCCTAACTTACAGAGAGTTTCTAGTGAAAACCGAGACTTGCGTTGGCAGAACATTGATACCGAGCACTTTTATTTCTCCGGACCCTCAGGTTCCTCAGGGTCTCAATATGGTTTTCAACAACATTATCAAAATCGTTTTCAACAGAGACCACGTAAATCTTTTTCAAAACCAAATCAAGCAAAATTCACGATCAATGTGACTAAGAAAAATGTGCCTTTTAATCCTGATAATCCATGTTTTCCAAATCCAAAATCGACATAAAAATCGAAGATTTCCTTTTCTAAACGTAAAACTAATGTCAATAATTTCAATCATTGGTTTGAGAACAAATGAAAGAAATATCAATCCAAAGAATTTACTCAAGAACAAGTGAAAGATACTTATGAGAGTTACTTGAGTGAATCTACTAATGGGAGTACCTCTTCACAAGAAACATTGTCGAAGCCATCAAAATGGAGTGAACTAAAATCCAAAACAAAAATTGATTTTTCAGAGTGTAATGTTGAAAAAGAGAAAGTCAATGCCGATGCTTCAAAGTCGGATGAATATGTTTCTTTGCTACAAACTAATGAAGTTGATTTGATTGCTCTTCTTAAAAATAAAGTTTGAAACTGGATTTGTAATTCTACTTTTTTATACTATATTCCACACTAATGTTCAAGGTCCCAAAAAGCCTTGGGTACCTAAATCTCTCTAAATGATTGTAGGTATTATGTGACGAGCAATATGATAAAAATTCGTATATTGATAGTGGATGATCGCATTACATGACTGGAAGGAAGGAGTTTTTAAGAGATTTTAGGAAGCTTGCAAGTGTTGGTGTAATGAAGTTTGGGAATAATCAAAAGTGCAAAGTCAAAGGCTATGGAAAAACAATAAATGGAAATTTTACAATAATCGAGTTGCATATGTCGAAGGTTTGAAGCACAACCTTATAAATGTGTCACAACTAGTTGTTGGAATGGAAAATCAAGTGTTATTTAATGAGGAAGAAAGTGTCATCTCCAACAAAGTAACAAATGAAGTGTTGCTAAAATCCAAAAGAAAGGGAGACATGTTTACACTAGATATGAAGCCTATTGTTGGTTTACCTTTAATATGCTTACTATCGAAGGCTTCCTCAAATCTAAGTTGGCTTTGGCATCGAAGACTTTCACACTTGAATTTTAAAAATCTCAATAAAGTTGTTTTAAATTATTTAGTTCGAGGTTTATGAGTACTAAATTTGATAATGATTCGTTGTGTGCAGCTTGTGAACAATGAAAGTAACATCAACAAGGACATCCAGTTGTCATCGACTCGAAGATAGTTGAACCCCTGGAACTTCTACATATTGATTTGACTAAATTGCAAAATTGGTCTCTGTGGTTTGTAAAAAAATGTGGATGAAGTCCAAAAACTTTTCAATTTGCACCGTTAGTACAAAAACTGAAACTTCTTGTGGTTTTGGTCCCTGAAAAGTTTAAAATTACTTAGAATGACTATTTTGCCCTTTTATTTTGTTTTTTCCATTTTTATGTATTCTAATAATTAAGTATTTGAAAAAAAAGCAAAAAGAAAATATTATGCTCCCCATACACCGATAACACCCACCTTACTGATTTAATTCACATACATACATGAATGAACTTCATCAATGAAGTTCTGGGAAAATTTGGTGCAGATTCAACAAACATACGAACATACACACACACACATCTCTCTCTCTCTCTCTCAACAAACACACACACACATATAAACTCTGATAAACCGAAATTACCCTTCACCCAGTTCTCATCCTTCTTTCCTTTATCCCAAGTTATCATCATCAAGACCTCCTGTAATGTTCTTTCTTCTCAATATTGTTTTTTGTTGGAAAAAAATGGAGCAAGAACAAAGTAAACCTGTTAAGGGTGAAGCAAATTTCAATATCTAGGTTTTTTTAATTTAGTGTGTGACTGTGTTTGTGTTTTATTCTCCGATTCTGTAGCACTAGGTCAAGCCCGCTCCACCAGGTCAGTGAGCAGAAAACCATTTTAAACTCCCTCCCTGCGTCCAACGCTCAGTTCTCACCTCGCCGACGGTTGTGAGGTTACACACCAGAAACCCATTTCCTCACCGCTGCAAATGGAATTACGACCTTGATCCTTTGATGATTGCGATGGAGAAGGTGAGCGAAGAACAAAAGTGAATCAATGAACCTGTGAATCAATTGAAGAACATACGTGAATCAACCAACCTGTATGGAATCAAAGATAGACAAAATGAAGTCAATTTTGCTCAGGTATGCTTCTGGAAAGAAGGAAACGAATGAAAAAACAGAATTTATGACAATATGGAAAGTAACTTCAAGAATTGTAGGAGGAAAGAATCGAGGAGGGAGGAGATCGACAGAGTAGAGGGGTGAAGTACTTACCGGAAAGAAGCGCGGCGGTGCTGCTGGTTGGTTTATAGGCTGGAAACATAAGAGAAAAGATGGAGAAGATGAAGGAGTCGATTGTTAAAGAGAAGGTGTGGGTTTTATGGGGCTAATATCTATTTTTAATTTTATGAATATTAAAATAAAGATTAATAAATATTAAAAAGAAATTAGAAGGGTATAATAGTCCTTTCAAACTTATCAGGGACCAAATCCACAAAAAAGATCTTATTTTGGACTAATGATGCAAGTTGGAAAGATTTTGGAACTTATCTACAACTTTTGACTAACCACAAGGACCAATTTTGTAGTTTTGTTTATTGATTTATATGGACCTTTGACAATTGATTCCATTAGTTAGAAAGAAGTATATCTTGGTCATTGTAGATGAATTTTCATGCTTTACTTGGGTTCATTTTCTTCGACAAAAACTGAAACTGATCAAGTCATGATTGACTTTATCAAATGCCTTGAAGTAAGCTTAAAGAAAACAGTTCGAAGAATCAGATGTGATAATGGAACAGAATTCAGGAATCATGTTATTGATTCATTCTTGATCAATCATGGAATTTCTCAAAATCTTTTAGATCCATATACACCAGAACATAATGGAGTAGTGGAAATGAGAAATCGATCCTAGGTATAAATTTTAAAGTTTTATATTCATCATTAGAGACCTACTTGACGAGTTGGCTACCCCAACTCGTCGTGTAGAATCGGTTATGGCCGTGTGGTTTATGGAACCTACTCGACGAGTTGGTGGACCCCAACTCGACGAGTAGAGGCTGTGCATGAAAACCCTAATTTTTAGGGTTTTCACCCTATTTTAAGGACCTTAAGTCCTTTCCCCCATCCACCCTTGCCACTTTTGACGTCCAGAAGGAAACCCTAATAGCTCTAACCCTATTTCTGAGTGTGTGAGAGACTAAGTGTGTATTTTGGTGCATTCCTTGAAGAGGCTTGAAGATTTAGAGGCTTGGAACGGGAAGAAGCTTGTAGATCCAGTATCCACATTGTGTTGATATCCAGCAGAAGGTAAAAAGTCTTTACCTTGGCTTTCCATTTCCTAGATCTCTTTGTATGTTAGTGTATGGGCATTTTGGTGCAAAAAGGGGGTCATGCTCGGGTTTGAGCTTGTCATGAGAACGTGGTTTCAAATCTGGACTCCCCTAGGCCCCCATGAACATAAAGTTCTCGACTTTATCTAGCCCTAGCCCCTTTCCATGTCCTAAACCTCTTCCTAAGGATAGTTATGAGTGTTTTAGCTTCTTGGAGCCTTGCATGCACGTAAAGTTAGCAACTTTACGTGATAACTACACCCTAGGAGCCTAGATCTATAGTTTGGAGTTTTGGTTTCGCTTAAAAACGTCTGAATGAGAAATAGACTGAAGGAACTCGACGAGTTGGATGAGGGTTTCCCGTTTTCTGGATTCTGCATGAACTCGGCGAGTTAGGGAGGTAACTCGACGAGTTGGTTAGGGTTTTCTAGACATTTTGGACACTGCATAGACTCGATGAATTGTCTGGAAACTCGGCGAGTCGACTAGGGTTTTCACGATTTCTTGAGTTTTGAAGGAACTCGACGAGTCCGTACGCTACACTCGACGAGTTGGGTCAACATGGACTGTTGACCTTGACCGTTGACTTTGACTTTGACTTTGACCAAGGTTGACCAGTTTGACTTCTGGGGGTATTTTAGTATTTTGGGAATTTATGGAAGTGGATCATTGGTGGATGTAGGTGTTGGTGTTTGGAGCTGTGTTTCGGGAGTTTGATACTTCAGTTCCGATCGACATTGTGAGGTGAGTTCTTCTCACTATATCAAAAGGGTCTAAGGCACCAAGGCCGACCCTTTAAGGTTTGTATCCTGGTTATAGGATGATGCTATGTTTGTGATCTGCTAGATCGGTATCCTGATTATAGGATGTTGCTATGTTAGTGATCTGTTATATCGGTATCTTGGTCATAGGATGATGCTACGTTAGTGATATGTTAGATCGGTATCCTGGTATATAGGATGATGCTGTGATTAGTGATCTGTTAGATCTGTATTACTATCTGTACATGCTAGCTAGCGTATGATATTTATGTGCACATGATTGTTTGATTGGGGGTTGGGTTGAGGCGGTCCTGCTTTATGCAATATGCCAACATACCCAGGGCGGCCCGGATAGACTGCAGACCCGGTAAGGGCGTACTAGTCAGGACGAAGGCCTGGCGAGTGGTCCGGATAGGCTGAAGGCCCTACGAGGCGGTCCAGACATGCCGATGGCTCGGAGAGCGGTCTAGATAGGCCGATGGCCCTGTGAGGCGGTCCAGTCAGGCTGATGGCTCATTATGCATGTTGTTTGTATGATATTGTTATGGTTTATATGGCATTGGTATTTTGGGGGAACTCACTAAGCTTCGAGCTTACAGTTGTTGATTTTGTTTCAGGTACTTCAGATGATCGTGTGAAGGCGAAGGCATGATCGTGCACCTCCTCACATTTTATGATTTTGAATTCTGGGATACTCTGACATTAAACTATTTTGGAAACACTTTGTAATAATTAATGGTTTTAATTGGTTGAAAAAGTTTTAAATTGGCTTGAATTTTATGGATGTTACAAGTTGGTATCAGAGCCTTGGTTTGAGTGAATTAGAGGAATACTCATGTGAATCCAGTCTCAAACTAAGGAAAAGGTTTTTAAAATGATTTTCAAATTGTTTTCAAAATACTCAAGGAGGATGCAGAAGTGTACGAATAGCCGGAGCCAGTAAGTAGACCCCAATATACCTTACGGATTATTTGATTTTGTGATATGTTAGAACAGCATGCTAGTGCTAGGCTAGGGATCTTTAGGAATTGCATGATAGAATTGCCTGATTATATGATGTCTGATAGCCTAGGGTTTTTCCTTATATGAAATTGACATCATTACTGTAGTTTCTTAGTGTATGCATCACGGTCGTACATAATTAAGATCTTATACCCTGAGAATGTTTGGTTTGGCCTTATTTCCTGTTCATGTTTGATGAAGGGCTTAGGGTAGGATAAGGTATTCGAACGTCTATAGGGTCCAGCATTATGAATGGCTAGCTTACATGAGTGTTTCAGGGTTGGTGGAAGTTTCATGGATGAGTTATGCGGGGTCAGTCGGCCAGTTATGAGATATTTAGCTTTCCTCTAGGAGTGAGGATTGAGCGCTCTCCATGCTTATGTATATTGTTAGGGCGTTGTGATGATACTTGAGACAAATATGGGTAGGTGTGGAAGGTAGTATGAAACCGTACTACTGAAAGCACAGGACCCATACGCATAGAAAGGAAGTCACAACCCCTAGGGTTTTGTAGGGATTTGGTTCCCCGTTATTATATGGAATATCTGATATCTCCCTGGTATATTTTCAGAATGGTGGTTACACGGCGATTTGTGACCGGATCCGGATCGGGATCAGGGGATGGCAGTTAGGGTGCACCAGCAAAGCCCGAGACTATCGGCCAGATGAGGCCAGATGAGTCGGACGCCAGGATTCAGGAGATCCTGCATGATGAGGTTGCTACATTATTCTGGGCTTAGCTGTCGGAGATGTTCGGGTCTATCAAGACCGCTATGGTGGAGTATTTCGATGAGCGCTATGAAGCTGTTGCTGAGACGACTGCCGCTGAAGCTTCCGCAGCCTTAGCAGCTGCAGGCAGTGGGACCAGTCGGGCTTTTCAGTACCGGGACTTCGATAACACAAAGCCCCCGACTTTTGATGGGATTCAGGACCCGATCGTAGCCTTGAGGTGGTTGTCTAACGTGGAGGGATGTTTCTTCACATGCTCATGTCCTGCTGACCAGAAGGTCAAGTGTGCTCTGAACCTGCTGAGGTCCGGAGTTAAGGACTGGTGGAGGTTGATGACGGGGTCATATACAGATGATCAGAGAGTTGTGATTACTTGTGAGTAGTTCAGGGATATGTTCCGCGCTCGCTACATTCCACGGGTTGAGCGCGAGCAGCTGGCACCAGAGTTTCTGGATTTGAGACAGGATGCGGAGTCGGTGAGGAATATCACCCGTATGTTCACTGAGAGGGCAATGTTCTGCCCAGAGTTTGCTTCCGAGCAGGCTCAGATGACACGTTATCTGAGCATGCTCAAGACTGACATCCGTCCGTTTGTGGCTACCCAGCATTGCGATACACTGCTGGAGTTACAGGAGGCCGCTAGGCGGCGTGAGCTTGAGATAGAGTTACAGTTACGGGAGCAGAGGCAGGCCCCGGGGAAGTCACAGCCCGCACCGAAGCGGCCCAAGACCGTTGATTCGAGGTCCGAGGGCCAGCGTGGTCGCACTTGTGGGAAGTGCGGGAAGGGCCATTCGGGAGTTTCTAGATCTGGTAGTGTGTGTCGTAAATGCGGAAAGAAGGGGCACTTTGTGAGGGATAGTCGCCAGCCGGCTCCGGTTCAGGATATGAGGATTTGCTACCACTGCAATCAGGTTGGTCACGTGAAGACCAACTGTACAGTGCTCGCTCCCAGGCTGGCGCAGGCTCCAGCATCAGCTACACTGAGGATTACTGACAGGAGTCAGGGTAGAGCAGGGCCCCCGAGGGCTCAAGGACGCGCCTTCCAGCTTACAGCTGAGGAGGCCAGTGCAGCACCAGATGTGGTTGCTGGTATGTTTCTATCCTTTATCTTACTGATTATATATGTTTTATGCTTATATGTGTTGTACCATGTTAGGTACATTCTTAGTGAACTCCTTACCTGCTTTGGTATTATTTGACTGCGGGGCGAGTCGGTCATTTATCTCTCGATCGTTCAGTATGGAGTTCGGTTTGCCCGGAGGAGAGCTAGAGTGTCCGTTGCGAGTCTCCATCCCCAACAAACACGGGATTTCTGCTTCTTCAGTTTGTCGGGGCTGCGTTTTGGAGATCTTCGGGGTGTCCTTCCCGATTGATTTGATTCTGATTCCCATGGGGGAAGTTTGTGTGATAGTGGGTGTGGACTGGCTGAGTCGATTCGGTTCCATGATCGACTGTGAGGGTTGGCGTGTGGTAGTTCGAACCCTAAGTGGGGGATAACTGGTTATCTTCGGTGAGGGCACCAGACTGGGTTCAGTATTTTGCTCAGCTGTCAAGGCTCGACAGTATATTCAGCACGGGTGTGCGGGTTACTTAGCGTATGTGGTGGATACGCGGGTTAGGGATCAGGTTTCGGTTTCGGACTTTAGGATTGTCAGGGAGTGCGTTGACGTGTTACCGGAGGAGTTACCCGGAGTGCCTCTGGAGAGGCAGGTCGAGTTCAGGATTGACCTTGTGCCAGGTGCGGCCCCTATCGCCAAGGCTCCATACCGATTAGCACCACCGGAGATGCAGGAGCTGTCATCTCAGCTGCAGGAGCTGCTAGGCAAGCAGTTCATTCGTCTGAGTAGTTCTCTGTGGGGAGCACCGATTCTCTTCGTAAAGAAGAAAGATGGTTCACACCGTATGTGCATTGACTACCGGGAATTGAACAAGTTGACGGTGAAGAATCGTTATCCACTACCACGGATCGATGATCTCTTTGATCAGCTACACGGAGCATCTTGGTTCTCCAAGATAGATTTGAGGTTCGGGTACCATCAAGTCATGGTATGGGAGGAGGACGTGGAGAAGACAACGTTTCGGACTCGTTATGGACACTACGAGTTTGTGGTGATGCCGTTTGGGCTCACCAACACGGCAGCTATATTTATGGACCTGATAAATCGGGTATGCAGACCGATGCTCGATCACTCAATCATTGTGTTTATAGATGACATATTGGTGTATTCCAAGACCAGAGAGCAACACGAGGAGCATCTTCGGGAGCTATTGGGAGTCTTGAGACGAGAACGACTTTAGTCCAAGTTCTCGAAGTGTGAGTTCTGGTTACGAGAGGTTCAGTATCTTGGACATCTCGTTAACCAGGAGGTGATTTTGGTCGATTCAGCCAAGATTGAGGCCGTTAGGCAGTGGGAGGTTCCAAAATCTCCCTCGGATATCAGGAGCTTCTTGGGATTGGCAGGGTACTACTGGAGATTCATACAGGATTTCTCCAAGATTGCAGTACCCCTCACTCGTCTGACGAGGAAGGGGGTGGATTTACGGTGGGGCCCTGAGCAGCAGAGGGCATTTGAGACCCTCAGCCAGCGACTTTGCAAGGCTCTAGTCTTAACTCTCCCGGAGGGAGTTGAGGATTTCATAGTGTTTTGTGATGCATCCATCACGGGACAGGGAGCGGTCCTCATGCAAAGAGGACGAGTGATAGCCTACGCGTCGCGGCAATTGAAGCCGCATGAGACGAGATACCCCACACACGATTTGGAGTTGGGAGCGGTGGTATTCGCTCTCAAGATTTGGAGACATTATCTCTACGGGGTCTGATGTACCATTTACATGGACCACAAGAGTTTGAGACACATCATGGATCAGCCGAACCTAAACATGAGGCAAAGTAGGTGGCTGGATGTAGTCAAGGATTATGACTGCGAGATCCTTTACCATCCGGGTAAAGCGAATGTCGTGGCAGACGCCCTGAGCCGCAAGTCGGTTGGATCTTCTAATCCAGCGACATGTATGAGGATATCAGTGGATTCTTCACTTGTGAGCTTTATCAGGGAAGCTCAGGCTGAGGGGGTACGATAGGAGAATTGGAAGCTTGAGAGGATTAGGGGCGAGATCACCAGATTCGTGCAGGATAGTCGGGGATTGTTGACCCGTTGCGGTCGGGTCTGGGTTGGGATGTCTGGTGGGGTCAGACACATGGTACTAGAGGAGGCTCATAAGCCTCGCTTCTCTATTCACCTAGGGGCAATCAAGATGTACCGGGATCTGAGTTTGAGTTAATGGTGGCTGTGCATGAAGCAAGACATCGCTTGGTACGTCGAGAGGTGCTTGACCTGCATGATGGTCAAGGCCAAGCACCAGAGGCCGCATGGCAAGCTGCAGCCTCTAGAGATTCCCATGTGAAAATGGGAGTAGATCACGATGGACTTCATCACCAAATTGCCGAGAACAGAAAAGGGTTTTGACGCTATATGGGTCATCGTGGATCAATTGACCAAGAGTGCCCATTTTCTGCCCATTCGGGAGAGCTCATCGACCGAGAAGCTGGCCGATGTTTATATACGCGAGATTGTTGCTCGCCATGGGGTTCCGATATCTATTGTTTCAGACCGTGATGTTCGGTTCACCTCTTGTTTTTGGCAGAAGTTCCACAAGGAACTGGGCACACGGTTACATTTCAGTACAACTTATCATCCGCAGACGGACGGCCAGAGCGAGCGGACCATTCAAACCCTTGAGGATATGTTGAGGGCTTGCGTCATTGACTTCGGTGGGAGTTGGGACTCCTACCTACCCCTAGCAGAGTTCTCCTACAACAAAAACTATCACTCCAGCATTGGTGCTCCGCCTAATGAGTTGTTGTATGGACGGATATGTCGTACCCCAGTCTGTTGGGGCGAGGTTGGTCACAGGGGGATGGGACGGACCGAGGTAGTTCTGCAGACTACTGAGATGATTCAGCAGATCAGGCAGAGGCTACAGACTGCTCAGAGTCGGCAGAAGAGTTACGCCGACCATCGCCGATCTGAGTTGGAGTTTCAGGTTGGTGACATGGTACTCCTGAAGGTCTCACCCTGGAAGGGTGTGATTCGCTTCAGGAAGAGGGGGAAGTTGGGTCCCCGATATATTGGGCCATTCAGGATTATTGCCAGGGTTGGCAAGGTGGCATATAGACTGGATCTCCCGGAGGAGCTCAGTCAGATTCATAGCACTTTCCACGTTTGATAGTTGCGGAAGTGCATATTAGACGAGGATGTGGTCGTGTCGTTCGATGACATTCAGGTGGACGAGCGCCTGAATTACGTGGAGAGACCAGTGGCCATGCTGGAGAGGAAAGTGAAGGTTCTACGGAACAAGGAGGTACCTTTGTTAAAGGTACAATGGGAGCATTGGATGGGATCCGAGTGGACTTGGGAGTCGGAGGCGGTGATGCATGAACATTAACCGGAGTTATTCACCGCACCAGAATTCAAGGACGAAGTCTAGTTCAAGTGGGGGAGAATTGTAACACCCTGACTCCCAGGTATAAATTTTAAAGTTTTATATTCATTATTAGAGACCTACTCGACGAGTTGGCTGCCCCAACCCGTCGTGTAGAATCAGTTATGGCCGCATGATTTTTCAAACCTAGTCTACGAGTTGGCTGCCCCAACTCGTCCTGTGAGGCGGTCCAGTCATGCTGATGGCTCATTATGCATGTTGTTTGTATGATACTGTTATGGTTTGTATGGCGTTGGTATTTTGGGGGAACTCACTAAACTTCGAGCTTCAGATGATCACGGGAAGATGAAGGTGTGATCGTGCACCTCCTCACATTTTATGATTTTGATTTCTGGGATACTCTGACATTAAACTATTTTGGAAACACTTTGTAATAATTAATGGTTTTAATTGGTTGAAAAAGTTTTAAATTGGCATTATACTGCTTGTTTCACTCAAAATCATTCTTATATACATCGAAGATTCAATAATACTCCATATGAAATCATTAAAAAAGGAAACCTAATGTCAAATTTCCATGTTTTTGGTTGTAGGTGTTTCATTATGAATTTGAAAGATCATCTTTCAAAATTTCAAGTCAAAGCTGATGAAGGAATATTTCTTGGATATTCGCAGAATTCAGTTGCATATAGGATGATGAACAAAAGAACAAGGAGGATCGAAGAGACGTTCAATTTAACCTTTAATGATTATTATGTCAAAAGAGTTGAAACTTTTTTTACTCAAAATCCAATTCTTTATATTTCTAAAGATGATTCTGATCCAATGCTTACTTTTGATTTAGATTTAGATTTCATTTTTAGTATTCCATGACAGGGAAATTAATGTTGAATTAAATATCGAAGATAATCAAGTTCCTGAAGCATCAAAACATACATATGATTCTACACTCACATACAAAAGGACTGATGAATGTGTAACTTAAATACCCAACACTCATGTTGAAGGTGAGCAATTGTGACAACCCGAAATTTCTATTCTGTACAACCACTCAATTCAATAGAAGTCAGAACAGTTTCTGCTAACTTTCAAACTTTTTGGAATAAGTTTGAGTGTTTTTAAGTTAGTACTTCGAGAGATAATAAGAGAGAGGATACTCTAGGGTTTATTGTGCAACAATAATGTCCCAAAACTCCAAGATTTTGGAGTTTACGGCCTAAACAAAGGTGTTTACGGCCGTAAACCCTAAAAGGGGGTATAAATATGACACTTAGTCATTATTTACCACTTTTTCACATTTTCAAGATCCAAACTCAAATCCTCTCAAGTATCATCCAACTTTTCTTCTTGATCTTCAACTTTGTAAGTGTTTCTATCCCTAAAAAGTTGATATCTTACTTAATCTAGTGATCTTACATGATTCCATCCGTGAAATCATTCCAAAAGTGTAGATCTTCAAGTTTCACCAAGAACACCAAGAACACACACTAGTGTTCTTGGACTTTTAGCACGTTTTCAAGCTTCTACATAGTAAGTACTTCTATCCTAGTGTATTATAAGACTTGTTACACTTCTAATCATCAAGAAAACACCCAAGAATCAATGGATCAAAGGTGTTTACGGTCCAAGAACACCTTGGACCGTAAACGCTAATAAAGGGGCCAAAGTATGCCCTAGTCCCTACCAAGCCTTGTAAACTAGTTTAGATCTCATCCTTGATGTACTTAGGACTTAAAACATCAAAAATACCATAAACCATAGGGGTTTACGTCCGTAAACACACGGAGAAGTGGTCCATGGGCCGTAAACTCCATTTAGGAGTGAAATGATGCCACAAACACTTCCTAAGGCTTATACTTGAAGTAGGATGCTTCCTTATGACTTGAAAAGCTTCAAATCGCAAAATGGTATAAGTACCATGAGTTTACGGCCGTAAAATCATGGGTTTACGACCGTAAACTCAAGGGGTGATGGTCACAAAACCGTAAACTCCAATAAAGGGTCCCCTTGAACCCTAAACTCAATAGCCAAGTCCTACCACCCTTAGATGCAATCCTTAGGACTTATAGCACTTAAATCAAGTGTTTTACATGTCTTAGGATGTCTTAACTTGGTTAATTAGTTGTTTTATAACTAATTGGATACATATATGTGTCATTATATGTTAACTATCCTTGTGTGTGTGCTCAAGTCTTCACTTGACACTTAGCATCCTATATCAATCCGTTCATCCAAACCACTCACTGCAGGTGAGTTCATACCCCCCTTAATTAACCTTTTAAATGTTTTTCAATGTTTTTAAATGCTTTTATGGGGGGATACAAGTTGATCTATTATAGTTATTATATCAATCACATGTGATTAATAACTACCAGACTAGTGGATTTCTTACTTTTCAAACTGTGTTTTCAACAAACTACTTTTCAAACGGTTTTACAAGCTCTTTTACATATCAAATACTTTACTTAAACTCTTTTACATGTCAAATACTTTACTTAAACTCTTTTACATGTTAAATACCTTACTTAAACTCTTTTACATGTCAAATACTTTTACTTCAAATCTTTTACACTTATATTCTGTTAAATGTATATCTTTATAGATATAGTTATATAAGTAGGATTGAAAGGACTTAGAACTGATAACTCACTCTACCTCCTGTTCCTCGTTTGGTTGTGGACTTAGGGTATCGGTTATTTGTCCGAAGGTCGTTTGAATCCTAGTTATATATTATGTATATGTATATAGATATAAAAGTTCCTTCTTTCTATTCAAAACCTTTGGGTAGCAAAGGCATACATACATGTTTATACATTCAAATCATACTACTAGTAAGCTATTATAGGTGTAGTTTAGGGAGTTACTAATACTATTACTAGAACAATGAATCATACAATGAGTCAGTTCATACATGAGTCAATACATGCTAGATAGAGAGAGAACACACAATACAGCTAGTACACACAATACATTACAATACATGTTAGATAGAGAGAGAACACACAATACAGCTAGTACACACAATACATTACAATACATGCTAGATAGAGAGAGAACACAATACAACTAGTACACACAGTACATTACAATACAGGCTAGACAGAGGAAGAACATACAATACAGCTAGCACATACATTACATATACATTTCTTCAGTTATGTGAGCCACGTAACGGAGCATGGCATCACCTGCCATGGCCGTTTTGTATCCAGAATCTCCTTAATTGGGGAGCGTATGAGTTTGTGTATAGATCTATACTGGATTGACTATCCTACACCTTGCTGCTCGCTACAGTGGGACTTGCAACTCTACGGGTGCCAAACATCATTTCTTACGACGTCTTACATCGTCGTTTTTCTATAGAGTCGGTAGCAGGATACAGGCCGATCACATGGTACTTTAAATAATAATTGGTTTAAGGTAGTTAGTACATCAGTAGTTACTTAATACAACACTACAGTACTATTTCATTTTCCCATTACATTCACTTTGTGAACATTCACACAATGCACTGTAATGTAAAAACTATATTTTTGGTTAATGATAGTCAGATTTGGGAAAATACATACTCTTACAAGAGACACTCACACAGACACTAGATGCCTTGGTAGAAGGTTACTTTTAGTAGGAAACATAGGGTTTTCTAGGAGAGTTCAAAACGTCTTACAAAACATCTTACAAATACTTCCGTACAAATACAGACACTAATATACTTATGATCTCACCAGCTTTAAATCTGATACTCGCTTTCAAAATAACTTGTATTCTCAGGTCACTAGTAGACAGGTACCGGAGCCAGGTTTTGAGAAGATGGAGCTCGTTCAAGACTCACCTTTCATTTTGAATTATATTTTGGTGGCTATTAAATTTGGCAAGACATACTTGTATTAAAATTATATTATTAATGCAATGGATGATGTTGTTGCTTGTTTACTACTATTCATTGTTGTGATACTGTACATGACGTCCTCCGCCCCATAACGTTTCCGCCGTTCTTGGTTTTGGGGTGTGACAGCAATCTTTGATACCAATTCCAGTTCAGGGGAAGCAACTACCAACACATGCTCAAGTTGAGAGGAGCGATTGATGTTGAATGCTAATGTTGAGGGGGAGCAACATATAGCGGATGAATGTGTTCATGGGGAGCAATATCGAACACATGTCGAACACATGTTGAAGATGACAATGGTGCGTTAGGAGTTATAAATATTAATGATGATATTAATGATACTCTTTCAGCTGCAGAGACTCTTCTAATGCATAAGAAATCTTTGAAGTTATGGACTTTGATCCATCCAATCCTCCAACGGATAAATGGACAAGAGATCATCCAAAAGAAATTTTTTGGGAAATCCTAACTCTGGTATGTTAACAAGAGCACAAATTAGAGCTAGAACTGAAGTTTTTAATGTCCATCAAGATTTTTATATGTTCAATGTTTTTATTTCTAAGATCGAATCAAAGATAGTTAAGGTTGCATTGGAACGTACTGATTGGGTTGTTACTATACAAGTTGAACTATATGAGTTTGATGGAAACAAGGTACGCAGGTTAATTCCTACACATGAGAATGTTTCTTTGGTTGGATTAAAATGAGTTTTAAAAAACAAAGTTGATAAAGAAGGGAATGTTGTTCACAACAAAGAAAGACTTGTTGCTAAGGGTTATAGTCAACATGAAGGTATTGGTTATGATGAAACTTTCGCTCCTGTCACAAGACTCGAAGCAGTTAGAATTTTTCTTGCTTATGCAGCTCACAAGAACTTTGATGTTTACCAAATGGATCTCAAATTTGCATTTCTCAATGGTGTACTTGAAGAGACTGCATATGTCGAACAACCACCTGGATTTGTAAACTATAAGTTTCCTAATCATTGTTATATTCTCGATAAGGTTGCTTATGGTTTAAAACAAGAACAAAGGGCTTGGTATGCAATGTTAACCAAATTTTTGAAAATCTCTAAATTTAAGCAAGGATCAGTTGATCCTACACTATTTCTAAAGAAAGTGGGGGATCATCTTATGCTTGTTCAAATTTATGTAGATGATATTAATTTTGGTTCTATGGATCCTACTTTATCGAAGGAGTTTGAGGATTTGATGCGCAATCAGTTTGAGATGAGCATGATGGGCAAAATCAACTACTTATTAGGATTGTATATTTGAAAAAGAAAAGAAAGAATATTTATCAATCAAGAGTCTTACACAAAGAATTTTCTTGAAATATATGGCATGACAAGCTGCTCAGATGCAAAATTACCAATGGCATGTGGCACGCGATTGAGCCCATCTTTGGATAAACCCATAGTTGATGTAAAGACATATCGAAGCATGATAGGTTGTTTGTTATATTTGACTACAATTCGTCCTGATATCATATTCTCCATGTGTAATTGTGCCAAGTATCAAGCTAACCCAAAGGAACCACATCTCACTGCTGTGAAGAATATATTTCAATATCTTCATCGAACTCCTACATTTTGAATTTGGTATCCAGTGAATACACGATTTTTCATTCAAGCCTATTCAGATGTTGATTTGGGTAGTTGTCAACTTGATAGAAAAAGTACAACTGGTGGTTATCAATTTCTCAATGGAAAACTAGTGAGTTGGTGTCGAAGAAGCAAATGAGTGTTTCGATATCCACAGCTGAGGTGGAGTATGTTTATGTTGCTGCATGTACTTCTCAAGTGATATGGATACAAAGTCAACTACATGACTATGCGATAAACATGAAGAAAATACCTTTATTTTGTGATTTTCAAAGTGCCATTTGCATATGTCATAACCTAGTTTAACATTCAAAGACCAAACATATTGCTCTTCGATACCATTTTATCAAAGATCATGTCGAAGATGGCAATATCGAAGTTCACTTTGTCAATACCATAGATCAAATGGCAGATATTGTCACCAAGGCTCTAGATGAGAAATCATTTTTAAGGATCCTAAGTGGATTGGGGATGATAGAATGATGTTATGTTCCAAAATCAAACTAATTTTTATGTCGTCGATATTGAAGTCACTGTTCACCGATGCATACTTCGATACTCATGCAACTTCGATGTTGACACTGGATTGTTCAACGGTTACTGTTCATGTTAAGAGCTTTGAGGGTCTTCGAATTCGACATTTGCGCTTAATTATTCAGAAGAGGCTGGATTACTATCAAAGTATTGGTAAAACTTTTCGACACTGAAATTTTCTTTATATTTGTATTTTATTGAAAAATAAAAAATTACAAAAAGATTTTCTTTATTTATGTCTTTCCATGAAAAAAAATCAAATACATCAAAAAGATTTTCTTTATTTTTTATATTTTTTTTAAAAATCAAAAATACCAAAAAAAAATTCGTTAGTTTTATCTTTTATTCAAAAATTAAAATTTCAAAAATATTTTTTTGAGGAATACCTTGTATTCCAGTCTGTAACAAATGAATTGACAGATATCTGAACAATGATTTTTAATTAACCCTTGACATTCTCAGTCTTAACCAATTTGGAATTATGATTATTCGAAAATTGTCTTTATGAGCAAATTTGTTGTCACCATAAATTTTTGAAAGACACAGTCCATCTTCTTACCTCATATTTCTTACACTATGCACACACTTATATGCATAAACCATTAGATCTCTAGACGAACCAACTAGAATCGCAGTGTGCCAAAACTCTGTGTTTGTGATCTTGAGGTCATTATCACAATGATTTCAATGAAACCCACCAAAGAATACCTTAGAGGAATTGACGGTGAACAATTTATTGTTCTAGATTTTACAAAGGAATTTACGGTAGAAATTTTTTATGTTTAACTATACCACTACCTAGTCATTTGTACCCAAAAATATCCATGTTTAATATTCATGAAATGAGATTTCAGTATGAACATTTTTCATAACTTCTGTTACTTTAAAATCTTACTAATACTTACTTGTAGTTGATTATACCGATCACTCAATGATTTTCATTCATATCAATGCTCTTATGTTAAGTTGAATATATGATTGAAAACATAGCTTACCTTCGATACTGATCAAAAGAGGCCCTTCGATACTTCTTTTTAAGTATTCGATTGTAATATACGGGAAACCACACACGCACTTCGATATCTCTCTTGATGTCGAAGGATGAGAATCTTTGCCCAGGATCATACTACTTTTATATTAAAGTATTTTTGATATCATGATTTTTCCAAAATTTCTGTTAAACTTGATTATCTTTTTATTTGGAAACACAATTACACTGGCATCCTCGAGGATTCAAGTAATACCAACTTGTAACAAGATTTTGGAAAGTCTGGTTGATGATTCCATTTAATCTACCCATAAGTGGATGAAACCCAACCTTAGTTGTGTTCATTATCATAGTTTGGTTCGATGTTATGGCCATTCATGTTTGATGTTTGACGCAAAGCGATGTGACCGTTGTGTAGATGGTGTCAGCCTACTATTGCTTTCTCTTCGTTCGAAAGAAACAACTTATTGCACTTACACGTGGTAGTTCATGATGTTGTCACTTTAGTCACTTTCTTTCCACGTGGCGGTTTATTATTGGCAAACGATTTAAATTCAAATTTGAGGCCATAAAAGGGGTTTGACAGTTCCAATTTCACTTTCTGATCTCACGGTTTCTCTCAAGAACCTGAACCCTAATTTATGCAAAATTTTGTCTCCTTGCTTGCAATAATGTCTCATGTCAATCAATTCAACACAATTGATGAAGAAATTGTAAGGTCACACCTTATGATCTGATGAGTCAAACACTCTATGTTATCTGTCAGCGTCAGCGTCTACATCATCATCAGTGTCAGCGTCTTAAGTCTTCCAGCATCAGCGCTTAGTACAATTATTCTATGTAATCTTTTTGTATATTAGGTAATGATACATATACGTATACAATAGATAGCCAATCAGATATCTTTTTTTTTTAAGATCGTTTCTTAGTATAGATAGGATACAATCCCATTAATCAAGGGATATACTTGTATATATTAGTATATAATCAACATTAGGGTAAACCCTAATGTTGAGTTCGTCTTTGTGATCGTCTTTGTGACAACCCGTCTTCTTGGTGAAGACAAACCCATTCTTGGTGAAAGACAATGTGGAGAACTCCATGTGTTATTTATTTTATGTTCTTTGTTTGCTTGGATTAGTTTGTTTTAGTTCTTTATACTTGAAGTGTATCCGATCGACACAAACCTTCAATTGGTATTAGAGTAGGTTTTTGATACACTCAAGTAATCATGCCTACTTCCAATAATCCCAAATCTGTTGGTGTCAACAAAATTCCTCCCTTCGATGAACACAATTTCGCTATGTGGAAAACAAAGGCCATGGTTGTTCTTGAAACCATGGACTATGAGATGCGCAAGATTGTTGAAAAAGGTCCTCATGTTCCTATGTATCAACATTTGGTCAATAATGATCCCGTTGGCTCCTTGAAGCAAAACCTAGAGACAACTTATAATGACGATGACAAGAGACTGCTTAGTCTTGATGTGAAAGCCAAGGTTGCGACTGGAAACTCTCTTCCCTGTCACGTGTATCATCTCGTACAAAATTGTGAGTCAGCTCAAGAGATGATGGAGACGCTGACAGTGTCTTATGAAGGCACCGTAGAAGTCCATACCACAACTATCAACAACCTCAATTGGAGATATGAGCATTTACTTGCTCAACAAGGTGAGTTGCTTACCCAAACCTTCAATAGGTTTAACTGGTTGGTTAATGATATACGCAGGCTGGGAATCTTCAAGCATTCATCTCAGGTATTTCTAAAGTTTCTCGACTCTCTTGGGAAAAGCTGGGAAAATCAGCTGATGTCCTTAAGAATAGTGAAAAGATCGATGCCATGGATATGAACTCCTTGTTTGGAAATCTAAAAAATTATGAAGGGACCAATGCACTTCGTAAAGATATCATGAAGGAATTAAGCAAGGAAAATTCTATAGCATTGGTTTCTCGAAAGGAATCAATGAAGCACATCAACGACTCAGATAACTCAGATTAGGGTGAAGAGAGTGATGAAGATCTCACTGATGAACTTGTTGCCAGAGTTGCTCTTATTGTGAAATGCTATAAAGAAAGTAGATCAAACGGAGTTTGACGAGCTCATTTTAAAGGAAGTGGTTTAGCAAGGAGATTCTCTTCAGAGAAAAGAAACTCATGTAATTTTTTTAACTGTGGTAGCCCTGGCCATTTTGTCAGGGATTGCAAAAAGAAGAAGGAAGCTCAAAGTCCTGAGAACTATGAATTTTTGTACAAGAAGTTGGTGACCCATATGAAGAAGCAAACATATCTCTGTCAAAAGCTTTCATTGCAAAACAAGAGGATCGTGAAGAATGGGTGGAAGAAAAGGAGACATCTGAAGATGAGGGGTTGAATGTTAAAGGTCTAATGGATCTTATCAATGATTCCCTTGATGGCATGAGTGATGTTGATACTTCTCACTTTGTCAAAGGATCAAGTCTAAATCTAGGACAAACTTGGTACCTAGACAGTGGAAGCTCTAGACACATGAATGGTTTCAAGTCCCTCTTAACAGACTTTGCAGAGAAGGATGGTCCAATGATGGTCTTTGGTGACAATAGTGGAAGAGCTGTTACGGGTGTTGGAACTTTTGAATGCATGTCGATCAAGCTGAAGGATGTGTTTCATGTCGAGGGTCTAAAAGGTAATTTCATCTATATATGTCAACTATGTGACGCTGGTTATAAAGTTCTTTTCAATTGCAATGAGGGAAAGGTATTTGATTCTGATAACAAAATTGTGCTTATTGCACTCAGGGAAAATGACATTTCTATGGTTTGATTTTGTTTGTTTAGACATTGATACTTTATTTGTTTCTTCGCTACTTTTAAATTTATAAACATAAGCTGCTACAGTTTTAGATTATTTTTTATTTTGTGCATTAAATGATTTCGTTAAGTTTGATTTTACCAAATAAGTATACATAGTACATTTTTCTACTAACTTTGCCTACATGTTCTTCTTTATCGATAGTGACCTTGTCTGATTAGTCTACTTTGAGGGGATCAGTGTGTCATTCCTTGAATGCATCACCCTCCTCGTGGAGCTATTGATATTGTATATGCATCTTTTCTTCAATGCCAACCTCTCTCTCCCTAATGTAGTTGCTCATGCTGATTGATCAGTTGCATCCTATTGAAGAGACCAGATAGGAGATAATTGTGACACTAAGTGTAATTCTGGACACATATCTCTTCTATCTTGAATAGCCTATTTCGATTGCAATGGGATGAAGTGAAGTTAGGTGACATAGCACGTCTAATTTCCATTGACGCTGTCACTACCACTCCATCACCTCAAAGATAGGAAGGCGTCTTCAACAAGACAGAGATCCCACATTCTCTTCCTTCATGGATCACGATGAATGGAACCTTAGAGTATTGTCTTGGTGACTCTCATAACTCGAAGGTTACAAAGATTGGATCCCTCTAACTCGCTGGTTACAAAGACTAGTTAATGTTCTTTTTTCGTTCCTGGTGAACATGAAGCTTGGAATCAATCTGTAAAATCTTAACGATTAAAGGCATTCTCTCTCTTTATTTACTATGAATTGTGTTTCTTGTTTGATATATTTGATCTTGTTTTCTCTCTTTTATAGCCAGAATTCAAGGGGTAGATATCTCGAAAAATGGAATTTCATTTATGGCTATTCAATTCAAAGGATTTGATGGATCGAGTCTTTATCATGCTTTTGAAAAAGCTGCAAAAATATCGCCTTTTAGAATATTTCCTTGTTTGACTAACATTTTTGTTTGTATTCTTATATTATTTATTATTTTGTACCATTTTTTAAGGATTTGACGGAGGCATTTCTAAGCCTAGTATGTAAATTTTGACAAATCATTGTCCCTAGAAGCATGTTGTTGTATGTGACTAAATCTCTCTAAGTCTCTTATCAGCGAGACCATCTGCTGAGAATATTGAGTCACCCCCTCACACTGACTATCTAGCATTGTCTAAACTTTCTAAGTGAGATTGCCTGGTCCAAATAAAAAATTAATAAAAAGGCTTGGGTGTTTATTCTTAGTTAACTATCTTACATGACCTTGTCCCTGGAAGCATGTTTTCCATATGCATTAAGTCTCATGTTCTGTTGAAACATTGAGCATAACCCAATGGCTTACACTTATTGCACAATCATCAGCGTAAGAGATACTTGTCTGGTCCTTAAATGAAAAAGGGTTATTCATGTCCCTGACCTCCTAGTATGAGGTATGACATGGTACCATTATGAGTTAACGGAGAATCTTTAATTCTAGAGTACAACTAACACTCTATGATGCAAGAATTAAACCATTTCTTGCTGATGGATTATATTTGTTAATGATTTACGTTGATTTCACCTCAACGTGACTGAAACAATCCATTCTCTCCATATTTTCTTCTTTAGAATTTCATGATTCATCGTATGATACCACACGCTGATGAGAGTTCAAAAAATTTGTGTCAATGGGTATATCATTTTCCGAGATATATTACACGCACCTACTTATTCTTTCCCAACAATTCTTTGATTAAGAAGCCAATGATTCACTGTATTAGCCATACACTAATAAAACTTTGACATTCTTTTCCGATTGATACATTTCATACCGGAATGTATTACACGCAACATACCACTCTTGCCCATTTCTTTTAATAAAAGTCATTTATGAGTCAGCGTATGAAACCACATGCTGATAAGATATCACAATACTATGTCAGTGAATGGTAGTTCAAACCTATACTATCAAGAGACATCACAATCTTACTAGACTAAAAGCTGAAAATATGATACGTTGATTGCTTCCACTGATGTTTATTGCCGTCGATGACATGTTACCAATGTAACTTTCTTATCTCAATGGTAACTTTTTGGATGACGACTAAAAGGTCCATCATTATCTTGGGATACAATATTTTTACGGCGAAGATCTCTCAGTCATGATTACGTAAAAAGGAAGAAACTTTTTGGTATAAATTGGGGATTCTCCATCGTAGGTCACTTTTACAAGCTATTCAAGCAATTGGCTCCCTCTCTCTCGAAAACGGCTCTCTCAACCATCATCCTCCTCAAACACTCACCATGTCGAAATCTCTCTACGAGTTTCCCCCCAACGCAAATGTCGTCAAAGGTCCTCATGCTTCTGACTCTCCCATCATCATTCAAGCAACCAATCTAGCATTATCTGACGACATCCCAAAGTAGTTCGCCAACTCAGGAATCGAAGATTTTGTCGACTATGTCAAAAGCTACCCTCTTAGATATGTATTATGTGATTTCCTAGACCCATTTTACCTTAAACAAGTATGTGAGTTCTACTATTCATGCTTTGTTGATTCTGATGCTCGAACCATTACTGGAACCATTGGAGATGGTCAATATAGGTTCATTATTGATTTGGAATCTTTTCGAACTGCTCTTCATCATCCTCGATATAAAATTACTCTAAAACTCCCTCGGGAGAAAGTTGCAAGTCCTTTCGTGAAAAATTAGGGTATAATTTCAAACTTCAGGGCATCACTCATGATCTATACAAACACACTCTTCGTCGGTGTTTTAATGTAGGATGGAAGTATTTAACAGGTGTTATTGGCAAATGTCGTGGACACAAGACTGGGAATTTGGATCAACTGAATCTCTTTGAAAAAAGGAAATTGTTCTCTATTGTGTACAACAAAAGAATGGATTTTGCTCAACTTTTTCTTGATCCGATGATTGATTGCATCACTGGGAACTAAAAGCCAGTACATGTTCCCTATCCCCGTTGGCTTGGAATGATCTTATCTTGTGAGGAAGGCTATGTTAAAAGTCATGGGATTATTAATATCGCTTCACTTGAAGGTGACTTGCTTATTACTAAGAAGATGCAAAAGTGGACTGACAAACCCTATGTTGTTGAATCCTATAACTCTGAAGAAGATAATGATGAGGATAATAATGAAAAAGGGGTTGATGAAGAAGAAGACATTGATAATGATGAAGAAGATCAAGTAACTGATCAGGGAGAAGACTTTTCTCAGGGGATGAACTGTCATCCAAGGATGAAAAAGCACATTCATTTTTCAACTACCTCTTCATCCACTCCATCTATAGATGATGATGTACAACATGGATCAACCCCAGCTCTAGTGGAAACTACCGAGCCATTGATCCAAGATGTAACTTCTCCAAGACCAGCGTCTTCTTCTCCTCAAGCTGAGAATGTTCCTCCTATACCAAAACCTGTTTAGACTGCTACTGTTTATCAAAGGGAATCTAGTTCCAACTTTGAAATAACTGTTCAATCTCAACTTTCTCTACTGGTGCAGATAACTCGGTCTTTGGGAAGAAGGTTATCTAAAGTTGAAAAGGATGTTGCTGAGATGAAGCGATGTATGGCATTAGGTGGTGATGATGATGATGATGATATGATTATTGATGACACCCCACCAACCTCTCTAGGTGATAATCCTCCTCCACCTCCACCTCCATCATTAAATCCTCCTCCACCATCTCATCCACCATCTCATCCTCCTACTCCTACTCCTTCACCATCTTCTGGTTCTCCTCCTCAATCAGATGTTGCCAAAAGGTGGAGAATGATCAAAAAGAGAGTCCTAATAAGCAAATGCAAATGGTTGTGACTGCATCAACTCCATCTCAGCCTGAGATGTTTGAAGCTGTAAGAGCTGAAGCTGACCTTCAAAAGGAAATTGTTCCATATGCTGATAATCAGCCCATTCTAGACACTGGTGATCAATCACAGACCGACGACTATGAAGGGTTTCTTGATCTTGGTTTCATGCCACAAGTTGTTGTGCCTGTTGTTCCTTTGAATGTTGTCTACCCTGATTCTTACTTTGAGGGGGATATTCCTCAAGGAACTAATAGTGACATTGATTTTGATAATGATCAGCTCAATCCTCGAAAGAGGAAGGCTTCCTTTTCATGCGGAGCTCATGACGTTGTAGCTGGAAGTTCTGCAGCTGATGATCCTTCGGGACATCCTTTTAAGAAAAGCATGCTCATCTTTGATCTGAATAATTTAGCCGTAACATGGGGTATAACTGTTGATGAAGTGAGAGAAATCATGATAGAATATAATGCAACTATTCATGAAAATAAAGAAGCTAGAAAAGGACAATGTATGTCTGCAAAACTTGATCAAGCTCTTGCTTCCGCTGATGAAAGTGCTGGTGTTCAAAGCTCTAATGATCAAGTTAATAAAATTCAGCTTTTTCAATAACAATGTGGAGAAACAACATAGAGTTTCAGAGCTAAATGGAAAGATCAACAGGAATAAGTTTGGAGACGTTCTTACTCACAGAACAAAGCCTCATTCCATTATCAAAGTAAAATGCACCAAACCAAGGAATGAGTCACTGAAGCTTCACTTGGTCAGAAAGAAGATCGAGTATGAATACAGTAAAGTTGTATTTGCTCGTGAACTAGTCATGTTTGGCAGCATCAATTGGATGAAAATTCAAGAAATCATTGAAAAACACAAGAGTATTCATGCTCAGGATGTGAAATTGGAAATTCAGCAGCTGCTCAACAAAGTCAAGAAGCAAAACCTTGTGCCATTAGCTGCTCCATCCAGACCGTCCTCCTCAAGAAGATCAGGTGCTCCCAGACAATCCAAGAATACAAAGTTTCTTCTTCCTTATGGAACTTGGTACATCAACAATGAATTACCAGCAGGTGTTGAACCAACTCAGTACATGTTCATTCAAGAACCAAAGCATGGGATTTTCTATCTTGACAGTCAAAATCACATGTGCTTTCAACGCACTGATGATCTTCTTGCTGCTCCCACTAAACACTTGTTTCATCTTCTCATGGAAGGACTTAGTCATCTTGAACTGGAAAGTGGATATCATGTGCTGATATATTTAGAGCTTATTAGAAGATTAGATGAACTTCAAATTGATGAATTTAGATGGGTTAAACTTGAGATCTTGAAAGAAGCTGACAAGTTCTACAATCGCACTTCTGATGAATCTAAAGAAGAAGATTAGTTTTGACATCATCGTATAGGGGGAGATTATAAGGTTACACCTTATGATCTGATGAGTCAAAGACTCTATGCTATCTATCAGCGTCAGTGTCTACATCATCATCAGTGTCAGCATCTCAAGTCTATGAGCGTCAGCGCTTAGTATAGTTATTCTATGTCATCTTTTGTATTGCAACGTCGCAAAGCTCATAATCAAAAAAAAATTATATTAAATAAAACATCAACCAAACGTGTTTATCAAAACCATAGGAAATTCATAGTGTATCCGTAATCATCCAAAGTACATCATAATCAAATAAGTGAAAAGTCATGGTGTGTACGATGCGATCATCCCGAGCTCTTCTCCTTCGATTCGGAAGTACCTAAAACATAAACTAAAAACCTTAATCACAAATCTTAGTGAGCTCCCCAAAATACCGCATACCATACATATATGCCAGCTCAAGGATGTGTCGGGTCTATTTCATCCCAAGTCTATTTCAACTCATATGTCAGCACAAGGTTGTAACGGGTCTATTTCACCCGTGGGTCTCTTTCACCCCCGAGTCTACTTCAACTCATATGTCAGCATAAGGTTGTACCAGGTCTATTTCACCTCTAGGTCTATTTCACCCAACATACATATAGCAAACAGGCACATAAGCATAGAACACATAAAGTCGGAGTCACAAAGACTACAAGAACATACAATCCCTAGTGTCCTACACTATAGTGAGAAAACTCACCTCAGTCCGCTGTCAGTCAAATAGATGCTCAGGCTGCTGAACCGGAGAATCCCCGTACTAACCAACCAAAAAAAACCCTATTTAATAATTGGGTCATAAACCACAATTGAGACTTTAATCAACTAATCCCGACCCCAAGGGTAAAATACCATTTTACCCTTCCCTCAATTGGCCCAAAAGTCGAGGCCCACACTCAATGGTAAAAAAGCCCAAATAATAGCCCAATTCCTAAAGGACACCCAAAGCCCAATATGGGTCCAAATCCAAGAAGGCCCAAGCCCTAACAGTGGCCCATAATTAAAATCACTTGTGGCCAAAAAAAGGCCCAAAACCTTAAAGTCCAAAGATGGCCCAAATCACAAAAGCCCGTGACCAGGAGAGTATGCTAAGCGTACTAGAAGTACGCTCGACGTACTGGGTGGCTACGCCTGATCGAGGACTCGGACGCGTACGCTTGCGTACGCCCCCTGTTAAGCCATTTTGCCATTGAGCAGTTAATACTTAAGACCAAGCATCCAACTTTTAGATCCAGACCTTGGGGAACGTCTTAACCCACAAAGTCATTAACTTGAAGCCTTTGCATGGCTCAAATGAACTCAAACCTTAGATTTAGCATCCTACTTTCACCAAGTGGACATAAACTCATGCATGGCTGATCCTCAACCATCAAGATGCTAACTTTATGGACTAGGGATCTCAGAAACATCAAGAGGAGCAACTCATAACTTCTAGCGTGGTAAAATTCCACTAGGTCTCATTCATGGGACCAAAAAGTGACCAAAACTTCATAATAACTAGATCTAAGCATAGAACGAGCAAGGTCCAAACTTTATACCTCAATCAGCTGGAAATGATGAGTGAAATCTGGATCTGCAAGCTCCTCCTTGATCAAACCTCCTTCTTCAAGTTTCTTCTTCTTCAAGATCCACCAAACACCCACTAAAACACACACAAAGGGGTTCAAATCACTCTAGATGAGCTAGGATTTCGAAATGAGGCTCAAAAGGGCAATGGAGGCTGGGAAATGAGAGAACCGTAGGACATAAGGTTGCTTAAATAGGGTCCAAACCCTAAAATTATAGTTTGTCCCCTAATTGTGTATGCCTAGAGTACTGGAGGTACGCCCATCATACGCACTCCCTTTCCAAAATTACGAAAATGTCCCCAAGGACCAAAAATGCAAACTATTTACACACCAAGGGTCAAAATGAAAAATACCTTGAATTGGATATTACAACCCCCCCGCATGAATTAGACTTCGTCCTCGAAGTCCGTTGCCGCAAATAACTCTGGGTAATGCTCCCTCATCTCGTCCTCAGGCTCCCACGTCCACTCAGAACCCTTTCGGTGCTGCCATTGCACCTTCACAAGATCCACAACCTTGTTTCGTAGAGTCTTCGTCCTCCTGTCAAGAATCGCCACTTGTCTATCTATATAATTCAGGCAATCATCCACCTAAATGTCCTCCAGTGGAACCACTGCAGAATCATCAACCAAACATTTCCGCAGCTAAGAAACATGAAAAGTGTTATGGATCTGACTAAGCTCGAATGGCAGATCCAAACAATACGCAACCCTGCCCACCCGGGCTAATACCCTGAAAGGACCAATATACCTGGGGCTCAACTTACCCCACTTCCTGAATCAGATGACACCTTTCCAAGGTGACACCTTCAGGAGCACCATGTTCCCAACCTGTAACTCCAAGTCTGTATGGTGTCTATTTGTGTAACTCTCTTGTTGCCTCTGTGATGTCTGAAGTCTGCTGCAAACCAGCTGAATCAATTATTTCGTCTTGAGTACTACCTTTGTACTCTGCATGACTCGCCGACCGACCTCACCCCAACATACCAGGTTCCTACACTTCCTCCCGTAGAGCGTCTCAAAAGGACGTCAATCGATGTTGGCGTGATAACCTTTGTTATATGAAAATTCCGCCAAAGGAAGATACGTATCCCAACTACCGCCAAAATCCAGAACACATGCCCATAGCATGTCCTCCAATGTCTGGATAGTCCACTCATTATGACCATCAACCTGAGCCTCTCGAATCTGCTCTAAAGGTGGGGTAATCATGGTCATCCACAAACACTAATCCCTGATCGGGGCAACACTCGCCTTGCGACTGAGAGCATCAACGACCATGTTGGCCTTCCCCGGGTGATAAAGGATCTCACAATCGTAATCCTTTACCACATCCAACCACCTACGCTGCCTCATATCAAGATTTAGCTAATCCATCAAATACCTCAGACTCTTGTGATCTGTGTAGATAGTACAACGGACCCCATAGAGGTAATGTCGCCAAATCTTGAGGGCGAACATCACAACCCCCAACTCCAAATCATGCGTAGGATAATTCGCCTCATGAGGCTTCAGTTGCCTTAAAGCATAAGCAATCACATGATCCTGTTGCATCAACACTGCACCCAAACCCATGATTGATGCATCACAGTACACCACAAAATCCTCAACACCCTCCAACAGGGTCATAATCGAAGCCTCACACAATCTTCACCTCAGAGTCTGAAAATATTCCTACTGCTCAGGACCCTAACGAAACGTTATGGTCTTTTTTGTCAACCGGGTCAAAGAAACCACTATCTTGGAGAAATCCTAAATGAATCTACGATAGTAACTTGCCAATTAGAAGACTTCTCATACAATCTCTCCCTCCTCAGAGTCTTCAATACCTCCCTCAGATGCTCCTCATGCTGCTCCTGGGTCTTGGAATACACCAGGATGTCATCAATAAACACAATCACAGACCGATCTAACATAGGCCTGCATACGTGATTCATGATATCCATGAATGCGGCTAGAGCATTGGTGAGCCCGAAGGGCTTCACCACGAACTCGTAATGACCATAACGAGTCTGGAAGGCCGTCTTCTGCATATCCTCTTCTCTGAACATCATATGATGATAACCTCAATGCAGATAGATCTTCGAGAACCAAGATGCACCTTGAAGCTAGTCGAATAAATCGTCAATCCTTGGGAGTGAATAACGGTTCTTCACCGGTAGCTTATTCAGCTCCCGGTAGCCTATGCACATCCGATGTGGCCTATCCTTCTTCTTCACAAACAGGATCGGAGCTCCCCATGGCAAACTACTTGGTCAAATGAATCCACTGTCTAACAGCTCCTGCAGTTGTGTAGACAACTCCTGCATCTTTGATGGTGATAACCTATAAGGTGCTTTGGCTATCGGAGCCGTACCAGGAACCAAGTCAATCCGAAACTCCGCTTTCCTCTCCGGAGGCACTCCAGGAAAATCCTTCGGGAATACATTCGGGTCTTCCCGAACAATCATTACATCACCCACAATCATCTTACCTTTCTCCCGGGTATCCATCATATAAGCCACAAACCCATAACAACCCTGCTGAAGATAGCGCATGGCCCTAGCTGGACAGAGAGTTGGCCCATGCTGAACACCCTCTCCCTTAATCACTAACTCTCCCCCCAATTGGGGTCCGAATACGCACCAATTGATGCTCACAATCAATCATTTCCCCATTGGGGCTCAACCAATCCATCCCTACAATAACCTTGCTCCCACGCAGAGGAATATGAACCAAATCGATCGGGTACCGCTAACTAAATAAATCCAATATACATCCCCAGTGAACCCTCGATACCCGCACAAGATGATCATTAGAAATCTCAACCTCTAATGGATTATCTAGCTCTCCCGGAGCGTCGACAAACCTCTTGCTTAGTACAAGAGATACAAAGGATCGGGTAGCCCCCGAATCAAACAAAACCAGAGCAGAGATACAATTCACAAGGAACGAACCTAAAAGAAAAAAACAGATATAAGAAGGGAAAATCACTATAAATAAAGAGATAAGGAGAAGATACATACCCGTCACCACATCAGGTACTGCACGACCCTCCTCGGCTGTCAACTGGAATGCCTTACTCCTCACAACAGGCGCCTCCGCCTTGCCTTGAAGGGTATCTGTAATCCACAAGGTCACCGGAGCGGGTGCTACAACTGGTCTTGCTGCTGCTAGACTTGTACGATCAGCCTTTTATGTCCCCTCTAATTGCAATGAAAGCAAATTAGAATCGATCACAGGGTGGTGGCTGTGCAATCCCGGCTAAAGTGCCCAGTTTTGCCACACTTATAGCATCTCGAACCACCCCCCCCCCCTGCAAGATCCATCGTGCAACTTGCCACACTTGCCACAACGGCCCTGGACCTACTGGCCCTTCGATCTCGTATCAAAAACCTTGGGCCTCTTGCCCGAACTCTCAGAACCCTGAACCTAATCTGGCTTCCTCTTCTTCTCTATCGCCAAGTTAATCTCCCTCTCTCAGGATCTCACCACCATATCCTCCAATGTCCTACAACTGGATATACTCACAAACTGCTTGATGTCGCTCCTCAGCATATCGTGATATCTCTCCTTCTTCATCTCCTCGTCTGCCACATACTGCAGAACCAACAATGCCCTCTCACGAAACATAGCATTGATCTCTGCCACTGTCTCAGTAGTTTGGCGAAGGTCCTAAAACTCCCTCGCCAACTGTTGGACCTCTATCACCGGTGTAAACTCAGCCCTAAACCTCGTCACGAAATCCTCCCAAGTCATCGACTCAACCGCCTCACCTCCCAAGGCATGTCCAACCTCCTCCCACCAATCTCGAGCTCTGTCCTTCAGAAGACAGGATGCAAATCTGACCTTTTCCCCCTCAGGGAAACAGCTAGTACGGAAGGCGTTTGTGAAATCCGCTAACCAACGCCTGCTTGCAATCAGGTCCTTCTTACCGAAGAACTCCGGAGCCCCACACGCCTGAAACTCTCGGAAGGTCAAAGAGCGGGCTCCCACCATCGCCACCATCTTAGAACAAAAATCGCCCAAGCGCTCATCCAGAATCTCCAAGATACCCTCCTTGACCGTACCAAAGATCACACGAGTCTGCTCAAGAATACTACTGGTAATCCCAGATGAAATGAACTCCGACATCTGGTCATCCATAAACCCGACCCAAGAGCCCGAACCCGAACCATTACCGGTACCAGAACCACTACCAGAACCTCCTCAAGTGACCACCATACTGAAAAATAAACCATCAGAATATACTCGATAAATCCCACATTCTACAAGATTGCTGGTATCATCGTTACTTTCCTTGACTCGAGTACGGATCCTATGATTCTATTAGCACATAACCATACTACCTTCCACATATATCTGTACTTTCCTCAAGAATCTCCCCGAATCCCCCAAGTTACTTACCTATCAATCCAAACAACCCCTATCAAAACAAGGCTCTTGGCACTGATTCACCTCCTAGGTTTTCCTAGGGCTACCACCACACCACTCTCCGCTATCAGCTGCAGAAGGAACTCCCCCTAACACCCTCTAACAAGCTTACGAATACAATTATATACCACCGAGACCAGATAATTCTTCAAATGAAAGGTCTCACACTACAATGGTATAACTCAAACACGAGCTGCGCAATAGAGTTAAACCTAATCTTATAAAATTATCTAATCTCAGTAATATATAACTTAGCGTATTCTCTTACTAGTTAGCCAATGTTAATGGAAACTCCTACAAGCACAAAGCAAGCAGCATTCGAGAAATGAGTAATCAGAATCAAAGCATAACCTAAACATACCATCCTATCACTGACTAATCTGTACAAACATGCAAGTCTACAAGCTCATACAGTAGGCATATAAAGGCATCTCTACTAGCATTCTATCATGTAATCATGAGCAGATCCTGAGCCCTAATCTACCATGCGATTCACAGATTCTCAATTCCAATCATATCACAAAACAAGTACAGGTATTTTGGGAAAACATACTTGAGCTCGGTCGATTGCATGCACCACACCCTTTTCTTTTATTAAAAATTTCTTTTATAAAACATTTATTCTTATGAAAATCTACCAAATCCTCAGTTTGAGTTCAGGAACACCCGAGAGTATGCCCGGATCCCTCACACCAAGGTTCTGATACCAACTTGTAACGTCCCAAAACTCAGAATCAAAAATATTTGTTTTTATATTAAATAAAACATCAACCAAACGTGTTTATCAAAACAATAAAGAAATCATAGTGTATCCATAATCACCCAAAATACATCAGAGTCAAATAAGTGAAAAGTTATGGTATGTACGATGCGATCATCCCGAGCTCTTCCCTGTCGATACGGAAGTACCTGAAACATAAACTGAAACCAATAAGCACAAAGCTTAGTGAGTTCCCCAAAATACCGCATACTATATATATATATATATATATATATATATATATATATATATATATATATATATATATATATATTCAAGCTCAAGGGTATGCTGGGTCTATTTCACACCCAAGTCTATTTCAACTCATTTGTCAGCACAAGGCTGTATCGGATTTATTTCATCCTCGGGTCTCTTTTACCCCCAAGTCTATTTCAACTTATATGTCAGCATAAGGCTATACCGGGTCTATTTCACCCCAAACAGGAACACATGTATATATAGTATAGTGAGAAAACTCACCTCAGTCTGATGTCAGTTAAATAGATGCTCGGGCTGTTGAACCGGAGAATCCCCGCACTAACCAACCAAATAGACCCTAATTAATAATTGGATTATAAACCATAATTGAGACTTTAATCAACTAATCCCAACCCCCAGGGAAAAAGACCATTTTACCCTTCCCTCAATTGGCCCAAAAGCCGAGGCCCACACTCAATGGCACGAAATCCCAAATAATGGCATAATTCCTAAAGGACACCCAAAGCCCAATATGGGTCCAAATCCAAGAAGGCCCAAGCCCTAACAGTGTCCCATAATCAGAAAGACTTGTGGCCTAACAAAGGCCCAAAATCCTAAAGTCAATAGATGGCCCAAATCACAAAATCCCATGACCAGGCCGAGTAATCTAAGCATACCAGAAGTACGCCCAGCGTACTGAGTAGTTACGCCTGATCGGGGACTCGGAGACGTGTGCGTAGCTTAAGCACTTAATGCTTAAGACCAAGCATCCAACTTTCAGATCCAGACCTAGGGGAACGTCTTAACCCACAAATTCATTAACTTGATGCCTTTGCATGGCTCAAATGAACTCAAACCATAGATTTAGCATCCTACTTTCACCAAGTGGACATAAACTCATGCATGGTTGATCCTCAACCATCAAGATGCTAACTTTATAGACTAGGGATCTCATAAACATCAAGAGGAGCAACTCATAACTTCTTGGAGTGGTAAAATTCCACTAGGTCTCATTCATGGGACCAAGAAGTGACCAAAACTTCATAATAATTAGATCTAAGCATAGAATGAGTAAGGTCCAAGTCTTATACCTGAATGAAGCTAGAAATGATGAGTGGAATTTGGATCTACAAGCTCCTCCTTGATTAAAGCTCCTTTTTCAAGTTTCTTCTTCTTCAAGTGAAGAAACAATGAATCGAGTAATGAATTAATCAGAGTATGAATTCAAGTAATGATGCGAGATTTAGACACAGGATGTAAATATGATCTTGGTTCAGCTCAATTACGCTTTCAAGTTTTACAGAGTACAAGATGTAATTATGTAAAAGACTTCGTATCTATGACCCTAGATAAACACTCCTATTTATAGGAGAGGAAAGCGTACAAAAAATATACTAAGGACTAAGCGTTAAGCTTCGAATACAATGCCCTAGTAAAATAAATTACAGAATGTTCGAAGACACCAAAACATACTTCGACTAATTACAACACTTCGACTCTAACAATCTCCTCCTTTCTAATCATAGTCGAAGTCTTCAGTTCGTAAGAAGTGTGATGGAGTACAGCAAAACTCTTCGAACCTCTGTATACCATGAAATAATCTTCTTCAACTCCTTCTTGTCTCCTTCATTGTTTTTCTTGCAATGATTCATACGAACAATTAAGTTCGTATATTGAGACATAGAGTACCTTTCTACTTCACTTGCCTGGAACAAGAATCGTTTAGCTTTTCCTGTTTTGTCTTTTCCAGCAAAAACTATTCCAAATGGCTTAAGACAAATTTCTCCATCAACATATTTCTTCAATTCAGTCTGAGTCTTCGAAGGAGCCATTGGAGCTTTTATTTCCATTCCCTTGGCAGTTGCTAACTCCACATCGGTCATTGCCAAACACTCATAATAATTTTCGATGAAGATTTTGATGTGAGCAACTCCAATCTTGAATTCTTCTGGATCTGTGTTTTGTAGGAATGAAAAAGATTTGTCTTTTAAAAGCAATGCAACTTGTATGAGATCATACAAGTTCATCAATGGAAAATCTGCAACAGTGAATTCACAAATCTTTCCATCTGCCCTGGCAACCACATATTTAAAATTTTGGACTGTGTTTTCGAAAACCACATCTGTTTTCATGCTGATCACTTTCTTTATTTTGATCAAAGACCAAACATCTTCAGGGGCTTTTCCAAGAACAGCATGAAAACGTATTTTCATGTGTGTACCATCATCTTTGTTTTTAAAGTTCCCTTCTGCCTTGAACTGTGGCATGATAAACATCATCTCATTTATTGGGAAATTCAACTGACATGCATCTGTATTCGTGACCAGGTAACTCTGCGTTGGCTTCTTTTCAAATGTATACATGTGATTAAAGGCAACCTTGGCTTCGATTGTCTCGTAGTTATAGTGTTTCGCTGGATCACCTTTATCCATCCCCTTTGGATCATTTTCTCTCTGTACCATTATACTCTGAACAATTCTGAGCTTTTCAATCTCAGCTTCTGCTTCCGCCTTCTTTTCTTCCTTCGATTTTTCAACAAGAATCGATTTCCCTTTGTCTTTTGAAGCAGGTTTTTCAGTTACTTCTTTTGGCTTCGATCCACTCCCACCAGTTTCCAAAGGTTTACCAATTACAATTCCTTTCGAAATTGGTCTTGTAGTTGGCATCGTTGTTATGATAGTTGAAGTCACTGGTTCAGCAGATACAATCACCGGTTTTGTTGAAGGGATGTTCGAAGAAAATACTTTGCCCACTACTTTCGCATCTTCTCCTCCTGACTTCCTTTCTCCCCCTTGCACCCCTGTGAAAACAGGAGGGGGAGTTGTTGTTGGAAGAAGACTGGATATGCGAAAGAGCGGGGCAAGTTGCTTGTTAAGTATAGCTTCGAATTGAACAAACTTTTGAGATAAAAAATCTGGTGTAATCAATGGAGAAGAAACCGACCTTTCAGAAATCTCCTTTAACTCCTTGAGCAACTTGATTACTTCCTCAAAACTTGCATTTTCGGATGTTGGAATTTGATTTATTTGAGGACTCAAATTTTCGTATAACTTCACAAATCTTGTGACTGCATCACAAATGACATCAACTTTTTGATTGACAGAAGCATAATCATGATGAACAGCTGCAACTTCTTTTTGCATTTCTTCGCGGAGTTCACGAATTTGCATGTTAACATCTTCCCTCACCTTCTTCACTTCTTGAACAAAAAGAACATGATGTTCTTTTGTTAGGCTTTTCAGACTCTTGACTTCACCCATAAAATCTGATCTTTGATTTTTTAAACGAAGTTCATTATTTTGATCAGTGTAGTCAACCTTCTCCAAAATAATAGACTCGGAAGCTTTCATCATGCCGGAGACTTTGCTGATTATTCGTGATTCCATCATCTTTAACATTGTATCGATTTCCAGACTTGAAACTGATGAACCTCCTCCAAGATCGGCTTGAGATTGAATGATGGAGTTCAACTTCTGATTAAGAATCTTATATTGCTTCATGGTCATTAGCATGTGATCTGGAAATTGTTCTTCTTCATCTTGAAATTCCAAATCTTCAAATGTACCACCAAACCCCTCATTATCATGCTCAATCTCCATTTCAATGGTTTTTTGAATGGGTGAAGTTGATTTTGGTGGATCAGTTGATTGTGAAGAAAAGATTGAGGTAAAAGGTTGATCAAGAATATGTTCGAAGGTTGGAGAATGTGTAGATGATGTAATGGGAATAGGAGATGGTGAGACAGAAACAATAGTTTCGAAGGGAGTAGAAATAACAGGACCTTTATCTTCAGGCTTCGAACCTCCTTCACCCATATCGACATTTGCATCCGTATCAGATACGTGTGCAGGGATGCCTGAAGTTCGAACCTCCTCAAAAATTGATTTGGCAATCGAAACTTCGGGTGGTGTGACAACTGTCTTCTCAGGAGTTTCTGGAACTCTTTCTTCATCATCTTCAGTCGACTCAGTGGAAATTACCAGCTTTCGAGCCTTCTTCTTCTTTTTCTGTGACAACTTCTTGGCCATATCCTCAGCCATCCTTTCTTCGACCCCGGAGAAACTGGTGCTGGTACTTCGCGAATTAATACTCCTTGGTGAGTTATCTGTGGTTTGCGAACCATCTTTTGTGTAGGAGACTGACGTTTGCGAGTGGACTTCATTTTTATTCTTCGAAACATTCTTGTTTTCGAAGGAATGATAACCTTCTCTTGAGTATCTTGAACAATGGGCGCAATCACTTGTGTTTCAGTAATAGATACTTCAACAGGTTCAGGCTTTTTCTTTGGAGACTTTGAGGATTTCGAATCCTTGGTTTTCTTTGAAGAGGAAGCAGGATCAGCCTTCTTTGACTTTTTGGACTTCTTCTCTTCCCTAGGCAACAAGATCCCAGTCGGAACAGAAGAATCGATTTTTTTCATATATGCTACCAAAACCAAATTCGTAGGATCCACCCTTTTAAGCATCGCATCTGGAATCCGAGCAACAGATGGGAATTCATCAGCATCATCTATAACTTCCTTCGGATAATGATATGATTGAAAATTAACTTTCTCTTCGTCAGTTGGTACGAGTATCCCTTCCTTATTATAAAAATACTGCAAAATAAGGCTCGAATATCGTGCACACGAAATGCCATGAACAACATTCGTATGTTCTACACCTTTTTGGAATTCCTTCCATAGTTGTGTAGAATAGTCTGCCTGAAGATCATAGTATAAGCCTGTCACCATAGCATAAACTTCCATTCTGCCTTTGTCTAACCCAACAGTTCTTCCGGTCAAACATCGAAGAAAAATCCCAAACAAAAAATTCCATAATCGTGGAAGTCCAGACTTCTTAAAATCACTGATTTTTGACAATGGGGGCTGATATCCCATCTCATTAAACATATAGACTATTTGTGGGAATGTGAAATCAACATAAGGAGGTGAATTCGGAATATCAAGAATCTGGCAGAAGAGTTTCTTGGATAACCTAACCTTTTTATCGTTCACAAGATGAAAAGTGATCGTATCGGAAGCTTTGTTGTATGTTGCAGTGGATCCTGCTTGAGAAAGCCAGGACAATGGAACAGAAAAGGAATTGAACATCGTCGTGGATAAAACAGAGTGTTTGAGAGCAACTATGAGCATCTTCAATTCCTCTGGGTATTGAGAAACTTCACCATCCACGTAATAGTTAGTGGATTGAATCTTCATGACTGGTGCGGATGAAATATCTTCAGTGGAAGGATCAACATGAGCAGTAGTCGCCATTGCTAGGGTTTGAGAAATTGAAAGATCAGAGAATTTAGGGAATTTTTGCTTTTGGAATGCGTAAACTGATAATAAACCCTTGAATCCCCTTTTATATGTAACCCTGAATTTTGAATTTGAAGCGGGATGTGCATTTAATGATATCAAACGTGGCACCTTGAAAATCGGACCATTACTGCGGAAAGGTAGCCATGCGTCAAAAAGTAGCTGTCACATCACCTTGAAAACCGGACAGAATACCATACGTCATTTAGACACAGCCTGTCTTTATAACCCCAAGAGAATTGTAACCGTCAGAACCCTTCGAATGGAGGCAGGGCTCTTTCACTTTTGGGATAAAAAGCGAAGTCATATGCCAGATGTCTGAAATCATCAGCCTGAGTTGGTATTACTCAGAACCTCAAGGATTTCGTGAGTGCAGTGTTCCAAAGAATGTAGATAAGAAGCAATGAAAAAAAATTGGATTAGTGTGATGTCAAACAATTGACACAAAAGCAGATGAAATCCCGAGCAAAGATTACTTCATTAATCATTAAGAGAAATGATCAATAGCTTGTGTGGTTTCCTGTGAATTACAATCGAATACTTTTTTATAAGTATCAAAGGGCTTCTTTTGTGAATACTTCGTGGGTAGGTTCAAAATTTCGTTACATATCATCCTAAACATAAGGTGATAAATTGTAACAGAAGTTACTTATGTGACCAGTTTAATCAGTGACAAGTTGGCTTTGAGAAATTTTAAAATGACTAGGACATTCAAATAAAACTCACACAGAAATCATATCCAAGAAAAAATTTGTGTGTTGGATCTTGTTGGGTAACAAACATCGTGGGCTTCGAATGTTTAATCAAGACCACTCATGTGAAATGAATATGATTTGGAGTTTCGAATATTTGTACTGAAACAAAAGTTTCGTTAATATCTGGAACATTGTTCCCCGTCAATTCCTTAAAAAGATTATGAAAATTGGGTTTCACTTTCATCACGGTCTCATGATGTCAGATCATAAACACAGAGTTTTGATATGTCTAAGTCTCGATTGGTTTGATCAGAAACCTCTTGGACATATGTCTTCGTGTGTGATCGTGTAAGAATTTTGATGAAAAAGATGGATTTAAGATTCGAATTGTACCTCTGTTGATTTTTGGACTAAACAGTAAACTCTTAACACATATGAGAAGAGTCAGGTAGCTCAGTAGACTAATGTGAATACAAGCCTGATTGGGAAGAAAACTTCGTATGAAGAATTTTATTAAGGCTTTCGTACACACACATTGAGTCTTTGGAGGCTTCGGACAACATTCAGCAGCATGCTTCTAGGGACAACTTAACTAGTTCAAAGTAAGTAAAATGGAAAGAGTTGTAAGATTCATTTACCTGACCCTAGAGCTACAAGCATGTGCCTCTTCGAATGTTCAGAAAGATCTGCACCAATATACTTAAAAGAAAACTATAAAATCTTTTTGTTGATTTGAATTTTTCGAAAATTGAAAATACAATACAAAAGAAAATCTTTTTGGATTTTTGAATTTTTCGAAAATTACAATTACAAAACAAAAGAAAATCTTTTTGGATTTTTGATTTTTCGAAAATTTGAAAAAGATACTGTATTTGTTGCAAACAGACGAATTTTTTATCATTCCTTTATGAGTGACAAATATACGAATTCGAAGCGGTTGAAGCGTTGACCATGAACAGTAACCGCTGAATCAACACTTAAAATAAGTGACAAACATGTGAATTCGAAGCGGTCGAAGCGTTGACCATGAACAGTAACCGCTGAATGCTGAATGACTTTGTGTTATCTTTTATTCAGCGCCTCTGATTCATTCTTTGTCACCCATCATTCTTCTTTTTCGAATGGAACAGAATTTCCATCGATCATTCCAAGTCCTTCTATAATTCGTACAAGAGATTTTTCATCTAATGCCTTCGTGAAAATATCAGCTAACTGATCAGTGGTTTTCACAAAATGTACTTCAATATTACCATCCTCCACGTGATCCTTGACGAAGTGATAACGAAGAACAATATATTTAGTCTTCGAATGCTGCACAGGATTATGACAAATTCTTATCGCACTTTGAGAATCACAATATAATGGAATCTTTTTCATATTTATTGCATAATCACGCAATTGACTTTGAATCCATATTATTTGCGAAGTGCAAGCAGCAGCAGCCACATATTCTGCTTCAGCTGTGGAGATGGATACACATGTTTGCTTCTTCGACTGCCAGCTCACCAATTTGCCATCAAGAAATTCACATCCTCCACTTGTGCTTTTTCGATCAAGATTACAACCACCCAAGTCTGCATCTGAGTATGCTTGTACGAAAAATCCAGTTTTCGAAGGATACCACAATCCTAACGAAATTGTTCCTTTAAGATAACGAAATATATTCTTTACAGCAGTGAGATGTGGCTCTCGTGGATTGGACTGATACCTGGCACAATTACACACAGAAAACATTATATCAGGTCGACTTGCTGTGAGATAAAGTAATGAACCAATCATGCTTCGATAAAGAGTTATGTCAACTGCCGGTTTATCTAACGATGGTGTCAACTTTATGCCAGTTGCCATAGGAACACGTAGCTTCGTGCTATTCGTCAATCCAAACTTTTCTAACAGATTCTTCGTATATTTTTCTTGATTGATGAAAATTCCTTCTCTGTTTTGACGAATATTCAGCCCAAGGAAATTATTGATTTTTCCCATCATGCTCATTTCGAACTTACTTTTCATCAAATCTTCGAATTCTCTAGACAAGGCAGGGTCAGTCGAGCCAAAAATAATATCATCAACATAAATTTGAACAAGCATAAGATGATTCCCCACTTTCTTTCGAAATAATGTGGGATCAACTGATCCTTGTTTAAATTTAGATTGTTTCAAAAATGATGTTAGAGTTGCATACCATGCTCGTGGTGCTTGTTTCAGACCATAAACTGCCTTATCTAAAACATAAACATGATTAGGATTTTCTTCGTTAATAAAACCTGGGGGTTGTTCCACGTAAACCGTTTCTTCAAGCTCTCCATTTAGAAATGCACACTTCACGTCCATTTGATAAACATCAAAGTCCTTGTGAGCTGCATAAGCCAGAAATATACGAACCGCCTCGAGTCTTGCGACAGGGGCAAAAGTTTCTTCATAGTCGATTCCTTCTTGTTGTGAGTATCCTTTAACAACAAGTCTGGCTTTGTTTCGAACAATATTTCCATCTTTGTCGGTTTTATTTTTGAAAATCCATTTTAACCCGACAATCGAAACATTTGCAGGCTTAGGAATTAATCTCTAAACCTTGTTTCGTTCGAATTCTGACCATTCAGATTGCATTGCAACAACCCAATCTGAGTGTTCCATTGCATTCTTAACTGTTTTTGGTTCAATTTTAGAGATGAAAACATTGAACATGCAAAATTCTTGATGAGTATTCAATACCTCATTCTTTGCACGTATTTGAGCTCTTGTTAAAACTCCCTCTTGTGGATTCCCAATTACTTGATCCTTCGGATGATCTCTTGTCCATTTTTCCATTGGTGGATAGGCTGGATCAAATTCCAAAGGTGCATCTTCGTTCATTTCATCATTTTCGGAACCTGCAATTGATCAAGCATCATGAACATCATCATTATGCTCCCCCTCAACATCAGCATTCAATCTTTCTCTCTCCCCCTCGAAAGAATGCTCTTCTTCATTTAAAGTATTCGAGTCCAAGTGCTCCCCCTCCACTGGATTATGTTGCATACTTTCGCCTTCTTGAGGAGTCGATGTTGATTCAACAGTAAACTTCGTACATTCTGGCACGTGATTATCAGGAGCATTAATTTCACAATCGACTGCATGATCTGAAAATCCAAAAATCAAATCATAATCAATATCATCCATTTGTAAAGATTCAGTTTCAACTTGTGTTTCTTGTAAAATTGGATGATTTGTAAATTTATGCTCATTTTGTTTAACATAGTAATCATCGAATGTGAGATTGAAAGTTTCTTCCACTTTTCGTGTTCTCTTATTTAACACTCGATATGCTACTGAATTGTGCGAATATCCAAGAAAAATCCTTTCATCAGCTTTTGCTTGAAATTTCGAAAGATGATCCTTGAGATTCATAATAAAACACCTACATCCGAAAACATGAAAGAATTTCACATTAGGTTTATGATTATTCAGAATTTTGTATGGTGTAATATTAAATCGCCTGTGTATGAAAGATCTATTTTGAGTAAAACACGCAGTGGATATTGCCTCAGCCCAAAGATATTGGGGTAAATTTGCATATGCCAACATGGTTCTTGCTGCTTCGCATAGTGAGCGATTCCTTCGTTCTACAACACCATTTTGTTGTGGTGTGTATGGAGATGAAAAATTATGCGAAATCCCTTTGTCCACCAAAAATGAATCAAGAACATTGTTCTTAAATTCAGTTCCATGATCACTCTTGATTTTTCGAACAGTCTTCTTCAACGTGATTTCCATCTTTTTGATAAAGTCAATCATGATTTGTGCAACTTTAGATTTAAGCCTGAGAAAATAAACCCACGTAAATCTGGAAAAATCATCAACAATCACTAAAATGTACCTTTTATTGTTGAGAGTTGAAACAGTCGAAGGACCACATAAGTCAATGTGTAAAAGCTCCAGAGGTGATACGATTTTCGAATCAATCGTAATTGGATGACCTTGTTTATGTTGCTTGCCAACTTCACAAGCTGCACATAAAGAATCATTGTCAAATTTAAGTACAGGTAAACCTCTTACCAGATCTTGTACCACCGGTTTATTGATGTTTCGAAAGTTGAGATGTGAAAGTCTTCGATGCCATAGCCAACTCAAGTCTGATTTTGCTTTCGAAAGGAGGCATACAGCAGGTTTGCCTACAATAGGATTGATGTCCAGAGTGAACATGTCACCTTTCCTTTTGGATTTCTGTAATACTTCGTTTGTGTTGACATTCGAAATAATACTTCCTTCTTCGTTAAAAAGAACTTGATTGCCAATGCCCACAACAAGTTGAGAAACACTAATCAAGTTATGCTGAAGACCTTCAACATATGCAACACGATTCACTGTGAATTGTCCATTCGTGATCTTCCCATATCCTTTGACTTGACATTTTTGATTGTTCCCAAATTTTACTACACCAGCATTCTTGAGACTTCGAAAATCTCTTAAATTCTCCTTCTTCCCAGTCATGTGACGAGAGCAACCACTATCAATGTACCATTTGTTATCATATTGCTCGTCACAGAGTACCTACAATCAGTGAAAAAATTTAGGTACCCAAGGCTTTTTGGGTCCTTGGAAATTAGATTTCAATTTCGAATGTAATGAAGAACTTTTAACCCAATCACAAACTTTGGTTTTGAGACTATCAATTAAGTTCACTTCATCATCTAAAGGAACCGAAACATAAGTGTTTAATGGTTTCGAATGTTCACTGACACTACCCTTCGAATTCTGAGTTGGAGAATAAACATTCGTTGCCTTTGATATTGGTTTCCAAGCTTTGACCGAGATGTTCGAATCTTTAGAATATGAACTTCCATTCGAAGAGGTATTCACATACTTTTCATATGCGTCATTAATTTGCTCCTTTGAATATGCATTCGACTGATACATCTTTCCTTTGCCTTCAAGCCAATGATCAATGTTCTTTCTTGAAGTTATTCCTTTTTCCCGTGAAGTTTTCATTGTATCTCTCTTCGTATGATTAGGAAAATTTGGTTTTTGAGGAACAAAATCAACTTTTGGTTTTGTTAGAAAAGATTGACTATAAGATGTATCAACTGTGGATTTAAAATGTTGACGTGGAAAGAATTTTTTATTTGAATGTGATGTTTTTGAAAATGCTCTTATTTTGTTAGTTTCAGAAACTTTCGAAAATTTTGATTGCTTAATTACTTCAGACCTTGTATTATTTGATTGAGTTGAATGTTGAGTTTTTGTTGAAAAAGAGGAATTTTTAGCTTTGGAAACATTTTTGGTTGATTGTGATTCAGACATCTTTTGAGACTCAACTTTTTGCCAAAATATTTTCTTTCTTGCTTGTCTTTTCGAAATGTTGTTTTCCTTCGAAAATTTGTCAATTTGATCTTTAAATTCCTTAGAATTTAGTTTAACAACTTTTTCAGTTTCTTTTTCAACAGATTTTGTATTCTCTTTTTCAATTTTTGATTTTTCAACCCATTGTCTTTGTGGTTTTTGACGTTGAAATACATACGAATTCTTTGTTAAGTTGTTTTCAACTGTGCTTTGATTTGCGAAAAAACCTTCTTCAGTTGTTTTTGAATTATCCTCCTCAACCAACTTCTTTAATTCTGGTTTAATATTCTCAACATTTCCAGTTGTGACGAAAACTTGATTTGGAAAAATGACATCATCTGTGCATTTGAAATTTGGATAAACCACTGTATTTGTTTCAAGATAATGTTCACCTTTTTCATTCATTACTTTTTCGAACTTTTGTGTATCACCATACACTTGATCAACAACAATTCGAGGAATTTCTTCTTCCTTTGAAGATTTCTTTTCTTTCGAAATTTTCTCTTCATCTTCATCATCACTATCATCAGTTTGGCTGTCTTTGAGATCCACGAAGTTCATTTCACAAACTTTCGAAGTTGAAGGTATATCAGTTTCATTTTCAACCATCAAATCCTTAACTTTTTCTTTCCCTTTAGATGATGATGCAACATTAACAACAGACAACTGAGAACAATCAATATCTTCAAGCTCACTAATTTCACTAATATTATCAGAATTATCTTCAATATCAGCAAAATTAGATTGAGAATCAGACGTTGAATTCTTAGTCTTTTTCAAAATTTGAATTTGTTCAGATTTAGTCAAAGTATCATTCACAATATTAACTAATTCATTCGCATCAAGACATTCATCAACTTTGACTATTCCATATCTATACTTATCATTCGGAACTTTGTTAAAATCAGCTATTTCTTTTTCACAATCATACGAAATGTTATCTACCATAGCTCTTTCATAAGCTAAAAATGGCAGCAATTTTCTATGTTGTTCTTTACTGATTTCGCATGAATGATGAAGTTTAGTTAATTTCTCATACAATCTTTTCGCCGAATTACAGTAAATATTTCTCTGGGCTAACAACAGTTTAGTTTCACTAGACAAATTATCCCTATCAACCATGATATTAGTTATTTGAAGTTCTAAACAATCTATCTTAGTGATTTTCGAATCTAGCTTCTTCTGTGTCTCTAGCAACTACACAGACAGCTTCTTAGCCTCATTTCTAGCAGATACCACAATTGAATCAAAATAAGTAACAGTTTCATCAAAAGATACTAATTCAGAATTATAAGCATGTACTGGAATATTGAAAGATTCAAGAATATTTCGTACCTTTGTGGTCATTGGAGATTTGTCAGCGGCTTTTGATACGAAGCATCTTCCACGAACTTCGTATGCCTCCTCCTCTGATTCTTCCTCCATTTTTGCATATATTGCTCCGTGGGTCGGATTTCGCATCTCCTCATCGTCTGATCCAGATGACCAGATTTGATAAGTTCCTTCTTCATCCTCATTCTCACCCTTTGCAACCAATGACAAATTCTTGGCTTTTGCACGAACCACCTCCAGCTTCTCAGCATAGTACGCCTCATCCTTGACCTTGTTCTTCTTTTCATCATTCTTTCGAAGCATACAGTCATTCGCAAGGTGATTGGCACCGTTGCAATAATGACAATCTATCCCAGCATCTCCCTTTAATTTCTTCTCTGTTTTTCCCTCAACAGGCTTCGAATCTTTCATCTCTTCCTTCTTCTTCTCATCCCCAACATTTTTACTCATAAAATTCCCTTTTGACTCAGATGACTTTGCCTTCGGATTGAATGGTTTTTTAAAGAATTTTTTCACATGATTGTTTGAATAAAAAGCAATTGCCTCATCATCTGAGTTCATGATGAACCCTTCTTCTTCGTCCAAAACATCTTTCTCAGCTTCCCTTTCAGAGATCTTCGAAACCAAAGCTAGTGGACCTCCCAAACTTGCCTTCAATTCTTCAGCAATTTCGTTCACTTCGCTTTCATGAGACTTCAGCTGATTGTACAAGTCATTCAAAGTTGACGTATCAAAGCTCTGTTGATTCTTAACCATCATGCTCACACTACGCCACTCCTTACGAAGTCCCATAACAAAAATTAGATTGAACTCCATGGCTGATCTGGTGATACCATATCGATTGCATCGATAGATCAGTTCATTAAGACGATCGTAATAAACTTCAATCGTTTCACCATCTTTCTGTCTGAAGTCCTTCAGTTCCACTAAGCATTGCTTCACAGAGTTAACTTTTGTCTTCTCACTTCCCTGAAATTTCTCCTTGAGATTGTTCCAGATTTCTTTTGCAGTTGTACAACTCCTCACGTAGTTGTAAACAACTGGAGGCAAAGCTCCTCTTAGCTCTCTCACGCATCTTTTCTCTAACTTTTTCAGACGATCAGACTGATTCTCAACATCAGAACTTCCAGAAGATGATCCAATTGGTTGAACATTCGTTGGTGGATTAAAATTGCCAAAAATGCAATTCCACAGTTCTTCATCCAACCCATTAAGATAATCCTGCATACGATCAGCCCATTGATCGTAATACTCAGGAATTAGCATAGGAATTTTAGTGGATGATCCCAGAAGATGAGAAAACGAAGTCATGGAATTAAGATTGAAAGACGCCATTGATGTACGGAATAAATTCTTGAGAATTTTTGAAGAAACTTTGAGAATTTGACAACAAACTATAAGATTCAAATCAGAATCACTAGTAGAACACTCGATTCAATGATTCAAATGCAGAATCGAATCACAGACTAAGATCTAGACAATTTTTCACTTTCAAAAAGTGCGGAGTTTTTTTTTTAATAAAAAATGAATTCAAAAACCTTTTGAACAACGTGAAAATCAGATCAGAGATATGATTCCTGCTCTAATACCAATTGAAGAAACAATGAATCGAGTAATGAATTAATCAGAGTATGAATTCAAGTAATGATGCGAGATTTAGACACAGGATGTAAATATGATCTTGGTTCAGCTCAATTACGCTTTCAAGTTTTACAGAGTACAAGATGTAATTCTGTAAAAGACTTCGTATCTATGACCCTAGTAAACACTCCTATTTATAGGAGAGGAAAGCATACAAAAAATATACTAAGGACTAAGCGTTAAGCTTCGAATACAATGCCCTAGTAAAATAAATTACAGAATGTTCGAAGACACCAAAACATACTTCGACTAATTACAACACTTCGACTCTAACATCAAGGTTCACCAAACACCCACTAAAACACACACAAAGGGGGTCAAATCTCCCTAGATGAGCTTAGGTTTCGAAATGAGGCTCAAAAGGGCAATGGTGGTTGAGAAATGAGAGAACCTCGGGAAATAAGGTTGCTTAAATAGGGTCCAAACCCTAAAAGTAGGGTTTATCCCCCGATTTTGTACGCCCAACATATGCACTCCCTTTCTAAAATTATGAAAAATTCCCCCAAAGGACCAAAAATGCAAACTATTTACACACCAAGGGTCAAAATGAAAAATACCTTGAATCGGGTGTTACATGTATATTAGGTAATGATACAAATAAGTATAGAATAGATAGTAGATCCAATATCTTTGTTATGGAGATCGGTTCTTAGTATAGATAAGATACAATTCCATTAATCACGGGATATACTTGTATAGATTAGTATATAATTAACATTAGTGTAAACCCTAATGTTGAGTTCGTCTTTGTGACAACCCATCTTCTTGGTGAAGGGAAACCCTTTCTTGGTGAAAGATAATTTGGAGAACTCCCTGTGTTATTTATTTTATGTTCTTTGTTTGCTTAGATTAGTTTGTTTTTGTTCTTCATACTTATAGTGTATCTGATCGATACAAACCTTCAGAAACATCTGTTCCACATATGAAAGTTAAATCCAATAATTTCTAGTTCAATACAGAAATCAATACATATCCTAAAGGGGTTCATATGCTTATTTAATGTATGAATTCATATATTCTTCATCACGCTTTATCGTCCTCTTTTGTCATTTCGATGAATTGGTTGTGACCAACTTGTTCTACAGAGATCTTCAACAAAGCTCAAGAAGTTATTACGTTTCAGATGGAAACGAAAGGGAAGATAAACTTATCAAAGAAGAAGTTTACTCATATTCTTCATTTGGAAGGCGACGGTCCATTTGAAGTTCCCTCTTTTGATCAGATACTCATGATGCTAAATGAGATGGGGTATACTCCTTCTGTTTTACTTATTAGTGATTTTAGGAAATCCAAATTGCCATATCTTTGGAGTGATTATTCGCTTCTTAACTAGGAGGAAGTATGGTCTCGACAAGGTGAAGTTACAGTTGTACTCTATATTGGTTGGTTTGTATTACAACATGAAGGTTGATTTTGCTTCATTGTTGTGGGATAAGTTTACTACCTACATCAACCATTCAAAGAAGGCAATCGAGATCGTTAGTGCTCATTTTTTAGCTTAATTCTTATCGAAGCTTATCAACAAGTTGGTATTCAAGTTCCAACAAATGAAAAAAAGGCGGAGTTTTCTCATTTGCAGATTCCTAAAAGCTTGGCTGACAATCATACTAATTTTCCTTCTATCAGGAGGATACCTAAAGCAATGTTATCTCTAGTCCTAGATTCAAATCTTGTATTGATTTTCTATCATAAACAGCTGTTCGAAGTTACTCATGTTCCTACACCCAATAAAACAAAGTCAAAGTAGAATGGAGGGGTGGTTATCCAAGAACCACTTGGTGAGGAACAACCACAAAAGAAAAGGAAATCTGTTGGAGTTTTGAAGACTGGTGGCTGTAAAAAGTTGGCAAAACCTTTACCTTGAAGGTTAAAGCGACTGACAGTTGACAAAGATGATGTTGCTCTTGGAGAAGGATAGGATGATGAAGAGACGGATACAGAAGATATGGATGTGTCGAAAGGTCAATCTTCAAAATATAATATAGAGGTGAATGCTGATGATGTTGATCATTTGATCAATGATGCTTTTCACCATGATTCTCCACATGTTTCACCATAAAATATTACCACTATTGAATCTCATGCAGAGGAGACAAGCAATCCTGATATCCCTATGAACACATCTGATGTGGACACAAATATAAATAATGTTGAAGCACCTTTAATATTAGTACTTGAGTTGACAACTACTGTTCCACGATAGGTTCCTACTATCGAATCAAATACAAAGGAAAATAGGACTCTCGACATCCCTGGGCACACATCTAATATGGACTCAAATGTTAACATGGGTGGGAAATATACAACTGATACTTCGGCAGTTCTTCCACCACCAAATTCACCACTTAGAACATCCTCTATTCCATCCACATCCATTCCATTACATTATCCAACTTATGATGGGATACTAATCAACCAATTGCTACACTATTTTCATCTCAATCTACTGATCATTTTCTTGATCAAGGCAAGGATGCTTCTCATAATATGGAGGATGCTGATGAGGAAGGTTTTGGTTTTGGAGAGCTTACATTTGATCCAGATGAGGAGGATATTGAAGACGAAGCTCTGATGTCAGGAAAACAATAAAAAAAATCATAAATTCCAAAAGGAATATGATTTTATACTTACAGAATGATTCCACTACCAACAACTCTTCAGTTGTTAGCAAAGAAGAGGTGGCTTCGCTATTGGGATCTCAGGAGGCGAAGATTAAGGGAATGGTAAAGCAAGTTGTTACTGATGTTCATGATAGACTTAAGCACAACTTGAAGTCATTAAATTTTGATGTTTCAGAAGTAGAGACAGTTGCTAGGGAGAGGTATGAGCTCATTGAGAAGAGTTTGTCAGATTTCAAGGAGTCAATTGAACTGAAAGTTCAAAAGGTGCATAATCTTATCACATATGAAGTGAAGAAATATGATGATCCATTTTTGGGTGTGCAAAAGAACGTTGATTGTTTGCTATTAGCTACCAGAACTCTAGTAGAAGATATCCAATCTTTCAATGTCGAATATAAAGGAGAGCTGGCTAAGAAGAATAAAACCGATGGCGCATTGTTCAAGGGTATTCAGACTTCTCTTAATACTTTTCAAGAACAAATATCAAAGGTTACAGCCAACTCGACATCTTTGATGTCTGCTGAGCATGTTACCAAGGTCGTATCTTCGATAGAAGCTTGTTTTAAATCCCAACTTGCACAAATTCTTGATCTGGTACTTCGACTTCCTACAAATGATCCACGTACTGCGCATGTGTCACAAGGGGGAGAAAGGGTTGGTCCGTCGAAGGTGGGAGGTGAAGACAAAGGCAAAGTGGTAGGGAAGGTTTTCTCTCAGCAAATTCATATTCCTATTGCAACCAAACCAGTTCACACAATGGCAACAAAAATGTCTACTCCTCATGTTGAAGTTGATGCGCCTAAGCTACAAGCAAAGAAGCTTTTAAACATCAATGAAGGTGGATATTTTATAGTTAAGGCTACAACTAATGTTGTAAGAAAAGATAAAGAAAATGGGCTTGAACCATTAGATAAGGAAAAAAAGAGTGAAGGAATTGGGGATTGAGAAGCTAAAACAACTCAATAGTTTCTTGAAGAAAAGGGAGACTGATCCTCCGGGATGAACAAAGGCAAAGTGAACAAGACATAGAACTAAGAGACAATTGAGTTTGTAACATTTGGAGAGGCATATGCATTTTAGAAAATTCCGAAGGAGGGTTATGCTACTGAAATTTCACCACTTCAATAGTTGGATTTTCCTTTTAATCTAGAAATGTTCACTTTTGCACAATTCAATCATGCTAATAATTTCCATGAAGATGAGAACTTCAAGTATGTCAAGATGAGGTTCCATGCAGCGCTTGGGAAGAAAGAGGGTGAGATTTGATCATTAAAGAATATTATGAAGTTGGTGTCCATGTCGAAGGATGATGTGTTTGGACAATCTACTTTAGAATTATCGATACAAGGTCATTAAAGCAGATCACAGTGTATGTGAGTTCACCATCGTTGGTTTCTCTTTAACATATCAAAATGATCTTATCACTTTGGCATATCTTATCAAAACTTTGGATGATAAGAAAGTGAAGGATAAGAGAGCTTATGTGTTGGGGTATGCTTATATGAAGAACTTTATAGATTGCTATCTAGGTCATCTTGGTTTATCTGAATTCGAGATAGCCAAAACTTACAACAAGCCTGGGAAGAATCCAATCAACAATTGATGGTGTGGATCTGGAACAGTTTGAAGATGGGGAGATCATCTTGAAACCGTTGGGAACGGTATTTCAAGGAAAAAAGGTGAAAAGGAAGCAGATGAAGCATTTCTTTTACACTGATGTGAAATACATGTATTCGACAGGAAACTTGACCAACCTCCTGCTCAGAATTGCAAAGTGCAAGAAGAATTTGGATGTTGATAGGCAGGAGATAAGAAAGATTATTTGTTGGTACTTGGAGATTAGGAAGACGTTGATGGAAGTGCTAAAGACATTACTTTCTGTTTGAAGGCTTGAATATTATTCACAAAGGAGGAGAATGTAGAGTTTAGTTTGTTGTGAATATATTCTATCGAATTCTTTTAGTCATAATGTCGAAGGTTTTCTAGTTGTCAATATCAAAGATTACACACCTTCGATATATTTATGTATTTCATAAAGCACTTATGTTTTAGAACTTAAAGGTCGAAGTCTCCATGTATAATTTGTGTTTATTGATAACACTATAAATAGTGATCTAACATATGTTATAGGTATCGTACTTTCATAGAACTTACTCTTGTACTATGTAACTATGCTACCTTCCAGACATTAATGAGGTAAACCATATTTAATAACTTATCATGTTCATTTACTTTGCAAAATCATAACTTCATTGAGTTCTTGACTCATCAAGTGACACATTACCAATTTCAATCTAATATTAAATTCCTATATCTTTTGAGATTCAATGAATCTTATCAATGACATGTTTTATCTCGGATTATGCTCTTCTATTGTGACTCAGATATTGAGGATCACAAACAAGATGTTAATAACCATGCAAACCCGCATGACATACTCGATGTCGTTTATGATCTCATATTGGTGTGATAGATAACCACGCATGCTCCACCAACAAACATAAATTCGAATATGTTCCATAATTTCATCTCTGTAGTCCCACATTAGTGTGACGGTTAACCACACAGGCTCCACTAACGACTAATAAGTAAATGATATGTGTTTTCATGGATTAGCGTATATTTCACATTTTTCCTAAAGTAACTGGAGTGAGATTTTGTAGAATGTTCTATTACTTTATTTATTATACTTTATTTTTATTTGTTTCCTATCAAATCCGTTCGGCTAACGACCCTCCAACACACAAAGAAGCGGTGGGTAAAAAGGACATTCATTCAGCGGTCATTTTATAAGTCGGTTCCTTATACATCTCTTATAGCTTGACTTTGTGAATGAGACGTACTAGAGATTTGACTGACTTTTAATGATACATATAGTAATATAACTCTTATATATCTATAAGGTAATATTTTAAAACATTTTAAAATTTCAAGGTTTAAATTTAATTTTCTAAATTAACTATTAATTTGTCAATTTTTTAAACTAGTTGTGGATTTAATATTTATCTTTTTATTAACCATTAATAAAATATAATATTAAAATCCAAAAAGGATAACTCCATTTAATTATCTTATAATTAAACCTGAGGTTTCCTTATTTAATTCCTCAAAATTCGAAATAGGGTTTTAAATTTATCTTGCATTAAAGAATTTGGATTTTAGCAATTAAAATAGAAAATAATGACTAAATTAAACCTACTAATCGAATCAGGAAGCCAAAATAGAAAATAAAATGATTTTTGAAAAAATGCGGGTGCGCCCTGCGATTTTTTTTTTTTTTTTTTGTGTTTTGCAGGTGTCATCTTCTATGCACATATAATTGTAAGACGTGGTTCTGATACCACCGATTAGTTTCATAGGTTACATAATTATTGGTTGTATTGATTTCATTCTCAAATTCACAATATGATTATAGCATCCCTCTTCATATTTTGAATTGTGAGGAATGGCAATGAATTGTTTAAACTTTCAGGAGATATGTTTATCATGTATTGAAAGGGTTTGAACGCATACACTATCCAGATAAAGTGCATAAGCTTAAGAAGCCTAATTAGAGGCTTGACGAAGCATCACGAAATAGGAATATGCACTTCCATGAGAAAGTCAAAAGGTATAGACATCTAGAAGTCTAGATGATTTCTAAGTACGTGTCAAAGTTAGTGGGAGCATAATTGTTATGCTGATATTGCATGTTGACATTACTATTCATAGGAAACAATGTTTCTGGTTTACAAGTTGCAAAGTTAAGAAATTGTTTCGCTATAGTGGACATAAGGGAGAGGACACTCATACTTCATTACGAATCTAAAGGTTTAAATTGTATAGTCTAATAAGACTTAGTCAAAGACATATATGAATAGCATGTTGAAATGCTTTAACATTGGAGATTCTATATATGGAAATATTATAGCAAGGAATTGAACAGATATTTGACTCTTGTAATAATGATTTGAGTCCCATATGCTTCAGATATAGGTTCGATTACAAATTTTATAATATTCGATTATTCTATTTTTTTAAATGCTTTTAAAATTGCATAAAAAATAATAGAATTACATGTGATGGAAGTTGTCAAATAACTGTCAAGAACGTTCTAAGGTTTTACCAAAGAATTGGTTGCTTGTGGTCAGAGGGAAGTATGTTATTAATAGGACGGACCATAGTGACACGTACCGGATTGAGATGATTCTTGGTCATAATGTTGGTCATATAGGAATATGGAAATGTTTCCAAAATAGGAGATGTTTGTAAAATCCACATGTGAGTTGAAAACTTTAATGCAAAGAAGTGTTCAAGGAGTGTACCTTGAATTTGAGACTTCATAACCATGGAATTGTTCTGAGTAAAAAGTTCCAGTAGAACATTCTGTAATATCGTAGGTTTAATCTCCGTGACTTTAGAGCCTCGACATCATTGGATGTTAGAATTCCAGTACATCTTAGATAATTATAAGAATTTGGAATTGTGAAATTTACATCATTGGAATAGTGTCCAGTGGATCTATTTGCAAAGAAAATACCATAGAGAGGCATATTATGCATGTTCATAACATAGGCATGCCTGATGTTATCTAATTCAAGTGGTTATTTGATTACTCGAAACATTATACAATGAATAAATTTGTAATTACTATGGTGATTAAATAATAGGAATTATTTATATTCAATAAGTTTGAAGCCATAGTTAATTAATTTATTATTGTGTTTCACTTTGCATATTTACTTCCATGAGTAATTTTGACATTAGTCAAATCTCATATTCGCTCAAACTTTTAGAAATAAGTAGTGAATTAAGATTGTCAACAGTTGATTGTAGATTGTCGATTGAGGTTAAGACATTCCACTTGGAATTGCTATTATATTCCTGAGTAATTTGAAAATAGATATTTTAAGTATTAGATAAACCCACACTTAGAGATTACTTCATGGATTTTATCACGAGTAATTCCAAGACAATAATATCTACTATTCTTAAGCAGAGATATATAGTTCATAGTTTACGAATCAATTAGGCATTGGTTTACCCAAACACATCTTGTAACCCAGTGTTATAAAGAGTAATTTCAGGCATGATTTGGTTAGTAAAATGTATGACTATATAGTCAAGTCATTCTTTCTTTTTGCCTTAACAGGAAAAACATTATCTTTGGGCCCCCAATTATTTCTTGCCAACATCTGAAGTTCTTGGCCGAGCCCAGACTAAATTGATGTTTTCAATTAGTAGTCTGAATTCAATCGTCATAAATCAGGAAATCGAGAAACAGAATTGTGGACTATGAGATTGATTTTAATCCATGTCTCATGTCCATATGATATCTTGTAGAACGAATGAATATTTGATCACTTATCTTAGGGCCAACGTTCGATTCGAATCAGAGTTCGGCAGTGGCTTTGGAAAGCACTCTTTGTTGTTAGTTCAAGGTCTATACTTGAAATTGTAGTTACAGATTTATCCAAGTGGGAGACTGTTGGATTAAGGTGTCTAAGCCAATAACTAAATTGGTATATTCTTGCAATTAGAAGCAAAGTCCTTTTTAGGTTTCCCTCATAACTAGAACTTGGTTAGAATGACATTTGTAGAGAGAGGATAATTTATTAGATTATTATATTGATAAACTAATTGGAAATTATGAGGAAATAGTTTGTTAATATATTATCTTATTAATATATTAATTAGAAATAGATATTTGGTTTGTTAATTTATTATGTGATTAATAAATTAACATGAAATCAATTATTAAATAATTGATTTGTTAATTTATATGATTAATATATTAATGTGAAATCAATAGGAATTAATTAATTATTAATCAAAATTAATCTGGAATTAACTGGAATTGATTAAAGGTGCAAGGGATGAATTGTAATTGTTCATATTTGAGCATGGAAAGACAATTCTAGAACCTACCATCAAGGTGGGTGGTTTTGGGAGCCTTTGCAGGGTTTCCAAAAGCCTCCTGGATTATTATAAGGAAAGGATTTGAATTTGGATTAAATCTGTTATTTAATCATTCCAATCTTGCTTTGTCTTTAAGTTACCTAAACTATAAATAGGACCCCTTAGGACCTCAAATTCGTGCATAATCTTCCTTGAAGGATTCTTTGGCCGAAAATCTCCTCTCTCCTCTATCCTCTTGTCTTCTACTTCTAGGGTTTGGGTGTGAGCCATTAGAGGCATCATCCTTTTGGTGCTAAGCTTTCCAAGACATAAACTACAAGGAGATTGAAGTGATTTGTTTACTACAACAAATAAAATGTTGTGTAACTCTATACTTGGTAATTTCGAATTACACTAGGGTTGTGATAGCTTTAATTGTTCATTGTATGTTGCCATCAAGTTGTATGGAATAAATCTTTTATAGGATGCATGTATCCTATTAATTGTTAATTGTTTTCCGCATTGTACAATTTCGTTTCCTATAAAACCATCAGAGGTATCAGAGCTTTGGCTTGTCAAACATTGATTGCACATGAGATGAATTGGAAAAACCACCGCCAGGGGCTCTCCCCCTTGGACCCCGTTAGGGGTGCTGCCCCTAGACCCCCACCAAGGGGCTGCAGCCCCTTGGAACCCTGCACACAGGGGCGCTGCCCCCGGACCCTAGTATTCCCGAGTTCACAATTATCACACCAAGTGTGCACCCGGCACCTCCAAGCTCGGTTAGTAAATGAAACTCGACCTATCTCATTATTAATAATAATTACACCAAAATAGGTTGATAACACTAAAATCACCAACAAAAATAAATGTCCTCATTTCTTTTTAATGGGTATATGGTACGATGGATACATAAGTGTGATAATGCAATATACAAGAGCTCACACCACTCTTTAGGCTGAGTAAGAAGAATATGTGATGCTTAGAATTATGAGTGACACAAACGAACCAAGGATACAAGATTTAGATGACATGTGCGAAATAGTAAAGATCAAGTGAATCATGTAAACATCAAGAACACAAGGAGTAAATAATCTTGTTTAAGCTCAACTAGAATAGTAAGAGTACAAGTGGGTTTTGTTCTTTCTCTCACTAAACTAACACTCACATGGGTCTTACAAGTGCTTACATTACATGAGAGCCACTCACTTCCTATTTATAGGAAAGGCTAAACCCATTACACATCACAAAAGGGTAAGCCACATCCAAGGAAAACTTTGCACCCTAAAATTCTCCCCTTCAAAGTTAGGATTGGATGTCTCGACTTCAGTTTCCAAACGAGCTTGCACGATCAAGACCAAATCCCCCTCGAAGTAACATCGGTCTTCAAATCCGCAAATGAATACCCAAGAAGCTTCGAATACCCATTTCTACATTCTCCCCCTTTTTATAATCAACAAGTGATTATAAAACCCACAAAGGATGAGAAACGCTTAAGGAACAAACTTGACGAATCTCCCCCTCGATGTGTGCCAAAAATGAAACCGCGGGAAAACTTGCACGAGAAACAATCACGAAAAGTCAAGAAAATTTTCCAAATTTTGTGAAAATTTTCGACTTTTTGGTAAAAGATGCAAGAATTTCGAAAAATGGGTATAAAGTGTCAATATCAAAATTCTGCAGGGATCCGTAGCGCCAAAAACAGCTTCCAATGCGAAACTTTACCCCAAATGCGAAACTGGGCATAAAGTGTCAATTCGCATAAACTGCATGGACTGAACTCGAAAAATCTTCCCATGTCACAGAAAATTTCCCCAATGTCGAGACTGGGTAATTTCTGCCAATTCGTTGAAAGTTCAGGGATGCGAAACGAAAATTCTACATTCTTCACAAAATTTTATTCCATATCGAAATTGGGTTAAAACAGCCACTTCTTTGAAAGTCCAGGGATGCGGAATGAAAATGTTTTTTTTCTTCCCCGCTTCGCTACCCAGTTGCGTTCACTGAAGAATACATAGAGCGAAGGTGTGTTCGACATCACCTCTATTGTCCCTAAATCGTAACCTTCTCATGTCGAACTCACTATCCCCAAAACTCCAATTCGACTCCAACACATACCGAAGTTTCGATTCTTCAAACCAATTAACCAAAGTGAAGTTAGTTCCACATCCCAATCGTGAACTGCACATATCGAACTCACTAGGTGCACGAGTCGAACCATTCCAATCAGTCAAATTTGATCTCCAATCACTAAATTCGAAATCAACCCCAGTCATAGTGAAGACTTGTTCGATGTGATTTCTATTTTGACTTCTAAACCCAGCAACCCATAGCGAAACTGATTAATTCAAAATACAATCGTGATCTAGCCAGAAGTGTTCGACATCAATGACTCAAAACATATTTTGATTTCAACTTGTTTCTAATTCCACAAGTCAAACGTGGAAACAGATTTCGAAACCAACAAACCCAAGCACTGTATCACGACCCAAATACTTTTCGATTCGATTCTTGGACTTCAATACATCATCGATTTGAACTTCATCCCATCAATTCGACATCAATACCCATAAACATAGCCTATGCGAAATTCACTCCAAATCAAAATCAACTTTTATCTGAAAATCATAAGTTCCAGTCGTTATTATCCTTCCCGATCAAGAACCAATGTTGAAAATTACATCAGTGAAGCATTCAACACTGATCACAAACACCAAACAAAGTCGAAATCGTTTTCATATTCAACAAGAAGTCGATTTTGACTTTCGAAATTGACTCCAAAATATGTTTTCTGTATGCGAACAAGTAACCTCAGGTCGATGCGAACACAACAAAATTTTGATTTCGACTCCAAAAATCAAATTGATTCCCAAATCGACTTTTATAATCAGTCGACTTAACCCAAATCGATTCCTAATGTGAACAACTACAGGTCAATTCGACCTCAAATCATAGTCAAAATTGATTTTGTGTTCAAGCATTCAACATCAAACATCAACAACAATCAACTCCAAATTCGACTTTAAGTAAACAATTGAAATCCAGTTTCAATTTCGATTTTATGGTATGGAAATAGATCCTAAAAGATATTGAAAGAGCAAAAAGTGTTGACTGAAAAACTAGCTATCGAACAACGATAAAAAAAAATTATAAAGAAACGGATCTATGAACAGTGTTTGAATAGTTGATTGGGCTCAAGGTTTCATGAATCATATCACTGGGCCAAAACAAATCAATAGGAATATCGAGATTTTGGCTTAATTTTGGATTTCGAATTGGACAAACTAATGTACAGTAATGGACAATTTGGGCTTTCAAATTGAATAGGATGAACAAATAACAAATTGTATGTTTGGGCTTGATCAAAAAAATATTATTGGATCATCAATGCGGTTGAAACGAAATAGATCCAACGAGACAAAACGATCAAAAATGAAAAACGAAACGCACGATTTAAAGAAAAATGATTGAATTCGAGTTTTGAGAAAGACCCTTGATTGTTCATCTTCGATCTCAACATGAATTTTTCAGGATCCATTTGAGAATTTGAGACACCTTCTTGATGATTGTTTTCCGTTTGCAACACACGAATCAATCATTGAAGATCTTGGTTCTTTTGTTGGAACAAGAAATCATCAATCTTCACATTGTACCACCCACGATGTGTGGTGTACAAACCGTTCTTCGTGTTCTTCAACGATCTATCATCGTCTTCAAAAGAACCATCAACATTTTTGCGTTTTGAATTCAAATTCATTGCAACACTTGATGATTGTTTCTTTGGAACCCAAATTTGCTTCATAGATTTCAGATTCACAACAACTTCTGAAGATTATTGTGAAGAAACCCATTTGTTCTTGCTTTTGATCTTCTTCTTCTTTTTCTTCATTTTCATCTTCTTGGATCTTGAAGATTTGAATTCAAGAACAACTTCATTCTTGACAACTTCAACTTTTCAAGTTTGAATCAAATCTTTTGGAGTTTGATACATTTGAACTTCTTGGATTGAAGGCTTTCGATAAGGCACCATTCCTTCAAACGAATCACAAGAACTCAAGCATTCATCGGTTTGAACTCCAATTGAACGAAGAACTTTCACATCTTCATCAAAATCACATTGAATTCTCATTTCTTGAAATTCGAAAAACTTAAGAACATGAAGATCATTTGAGTCTTCAATAAGAGAAACATATTCCTTTTTGAATAATTCTCTTTCTTTTTCTTTCTTTTGATTTTCACACCAAGATAACATTGTCATGGTGATTTCAATCAAACATTCAATCTTCAAAAGTGATTAAAATATCAATATTCCATGATCATCTTTCAAGCCTCCATAGGAAATCAAAGTTTCCCATGTAAACCCGCCTTTCAACAATAACCCATAAAATTGTTTCCCATTAACTTTGTATTTGACATCTTCAATCATCACGACCCAAGAATCATAATCTAAATACACCATGATCACAAGAACTTGAAAATTTCTAGAGAGAGAAAGTGATTATGAACCAAGTTCTAGAGAGAAAACGTGAAATTGATAAAAATTCTAGAGAGAGAAAGTGAAACCAAACAAGTATTATAGAGAGAGAATCTCAAACTTTGGATCAAATCAAGGAATAAATTCGATTTCTAGAACATAAACTCTCTCAAAGATGAAGAACTCACAACAATCAAGATTCCCAAAATCATGTTGTCATCATGGATCAATTCTTGATAGCTTCAAGAACACCCACTCTGATACCAATTGTAGTGATCCTAATTATGACGACATGTGCGGAATAGTATAGATCAAGTGAATCATGTAAACATCAAGAACACAAGGAGTAAATAGTCTCGTTTAAGCTCAATTACAATAGTAAGAGTACAAGTGGGTTTTGTTCTTTCTCTCACTAAACTAACACTCACATGGGTCTTACAAGTTCTTACATTACATGGGAGCCACTCACTTCCTATTTATAGGAAAGGCTAAACCCATTACACATCATAAAAGGGTAAGCCACATCTAAGGATAACTTTTCACCCTAACATTCTCCCCCTTAAAGTTAGGATTGGATGTCCTGGCTTCAGTTTCCAAACGATCTTACGCGATTAAGACCAACTCCCCCTTGAAGTAACACCGGTCTTCAAATCCACAAATGAATACTCGAGAAGCTTCGAATACCCATTTCTACAGCTTCCAAGTTGTGCAATCTGATAACACAGACCCAGCACACTCAAGTTCAATTTAAGTACTAAGTTTGTGTATTAATGTTAATATGGATTCGACAAACAGAAAAGTACAGGAAAACTTATGATAATGAGATCAATAGTTATGAATTCATATAGGAGATAGAACTTTGAATCAGAGCATTGTGGGTCACATGACAGTGGATAAAGGATGCGGAAATTTATTGATATAAAAGTTGGTTGTGTAACCATAGGAAAGGGACAAGAAATAGAAAAAATAAAGTAAATTATGATGCATGAGAAGTTAAATTGACAAAGTGTTGAATGGAATAGCCGAGTACTCGAACTACAATGTTAAAGGAAAAATAAATGGTGAATTTTAGATAGAAGTTGTAGGTGATTAATGGTGTAAAGCGAAGGTGGAATTCAATATTAATAATGAGTAAATGTAAAGCAACGATTTTTCATGAAGGAGTAAACAAAACATCTTACTACGTGATAAGGATCATCTTGTGACTTAAACCTTAAAAGAAATGTGTTAATTTCTTTCAAGGGGTAAATAGTCGGGAAGAATATGGTTACAAGTGAAGAGATAATTTGGACCCAACAAGATTTTGAAGTTGAGCTGAAACAACACCATGTGCTTTATATCTTCTTGGTATTGCATGCTTATGCTTGTAGGCCTAAGGAATGCGTTAACTCATGAAATGAGATTTTGAATTTGATATGATAGTTAAAGTGAAAGGAAGGGTATATGGACATGGTCGAGAAGCAGACACGAACGTGGATGTTATGTTACATGTTAGTACAAAGATAGTAGACAAGGAATGATATGCATGATTAGGTTATATTATGGATAACGCTGAAGGAAAGAATCATTAGTATAAAACTCAACAACGGCTTAACTACAATTATAGAAATAGAAATGAAATGGTAGGTGTACCATAGTTTGTTTTAGCATGTTGGCCATATGAGATGTTAGTATATAAACCATGAAAATTGTGAATTAGTAGGAATTCAGGCCTTGTTGAAAGTATTATGTTATGTTTAAGACTTTGATACCAAAGAAGGTCAAAAAGGGGCAAGATGAAAAGATATTTCAAAAGTTAAGATATTTCGGAAGCTAAGTGTGGGTAATGAATTACTAATGAAATTAGTAAAGAATGGAATATTGGTGACGTGCTTGAGCACGAAGGGACAACTAGACAAATTTTGACTTAAGGTTAGATAACCTTATTGCATGATGTTGTTAAAAGTTCAAAAAGGGACAAAAAGGGTAAAAGTATTCAAGAGGGTTAATAACCCATAGTGATGTATTATTATTTATTAGGACTGATTAAAATTGTGATAAAATGACCACGGCGATGTGGATACCAAGGAAGTTGACAAGTGACAGGATGAAATCCTAATAAGATAACCCACGAAATAATTCAGAGGACGAAATCCTTTTAAGGGTAGATAATTGTAACATCCTAAAATTTAAGACTGGTTCTTAAATAAATAAAGTGAATAAAATAAAGATGATGTATATATATAAAGCATCAAGTATTAAACATCTCATTAGTTGATATGAATTTTAGAAGTTAGAAGTGAAAATTATGACATCTTAAAAGTGAAAGGGCCATTTGTGACAGTCAGGTGAAACTTAGGTTTGACTAGAGATTTGACCAAATTAATAAATTGGACTAAGTTTTTGAAGATTATTATGGAGAGGACCATTATAGAAATTAATTGAAGCTTCTAAGTTAGTTTGGAGTTATTTTGAAATAGCTTTTGCAAGGAGGGACCAAAAATGGAAAATTGGGAAAGTTCAAAGCTAGTTAATGGGTCCTCTTTCCCATTTGCTTGGGAAAAATGTGATTGAGAGAAAGGAAGAGGGAAATGGCAATTTTTATGAATCAAAGGAAGATTTAGAGTGGTTGTTGAGGAATCAAGATATGAATTGAATATATAAAGCAACATCAAGCTTGACAGGTATAATTTCTCATCCTCTAACTCTATATTTCAAATTCAAGGTTTGCAGAAACCCCAATGTCAAAATTAGTTTGATTCATTGATTAGGGTTTTGGTTTCTAACCTCGCTTGAGTTGTTTTGATGATCTCAACCTCAATCCAATTACCTCATTGGTAGATTTAAGGATTTGGGTGAAATCCATCATGAACCCTAGAAATTCAAATTTGGGATTTCATGTTTATCTGTTAGATTGGAATGGATTCAATCACCTAGATGATGTTTTATGGCAATGAATCCAATTAGAATGCTCAACCACATCTATGATGGTAGAATGTTGCATAAATATGTATTTTAAGTGATTTTGGGGAAATGGTAATGAAAACAATGGAATCCCTTATATATGAGAATTTGATGGGTAAATGATACTCATAAACATTAGTTGATACTATAAGAATGGTTTGAATGCAAAAAACATGAAGACTTGAATGATCATTAGTTGAATTTAAGGAATATTAAGCCATAAAGGCATAGTGGGAAATCTATGAATAAATAAATGATGGTTGACATCTAAGAGGTGAATGACATTCATAGAAATGAACTGACACCATGTAAATGATAATGGAACATAATCATGTAAGAATGCTAGTAAAGTTCTAGCTCTAGTGATTGTTTTGGCCCAAAGGGCAATTTGGGAATATGGAATGGAATTAAATATTCAAATCTAAATTAGACATTTACAACGAGTTTAGTTATGCTTTCAAGTACCTAACAACCTTCAAATAAGGGAACAATAAGTTAGGTTTAAGCTTTGTAAACTTTGGAATGTTCAATTCCATTGTAGACTAACTAACATTTCTATTAGAAAAGATAATGAACATTATTTCTGTAACGAGTTCAATGGGCACTTAATGGGTTAAGAGGAGTGCATTTAAGATGATAAAACACCTCTTAATCATATGTGAGAACCTATATAAGTGGTACAACGTGAACTGGAAAAGGCTCTTCAAGAAGTATGCAAAGTAAAGTGTTAATATGAAAAAATTGCACTTTTTTGGCATATAGACCATTCCACATGAAACCGTGTGAAATTCCACATGCTCCGTGTGGAACCTATTGTTTGGAAAATGTTGTTTTCCTCATAACTTTTGCATACGGACTTGGATTTAAGCACAATTTTTGCCTACGTTCATAGTTTTTCATAATGAATTAATTGAATAAATTAAATTTAGTAATGGAACCTATTAGGTTTATTTTGGTAATTCTAATGACTTGTGTTTATATGTTATATAGGTGGTATTTGAGAGTGTTTCTCTAAGGAACGGAACTAGAAGAGGACTATTTATCCTTCTTGTGATTGAGGTGAGTATGTATTGGCATTTTCCCACTTCGGGGTACATGGAAAATGATTTTATTATAATGAGATACCAATGCTTTCTATAGGAAATGTTTTGAAAGGAAAGTGTTAAATGTTTTTAGAAAGAAAGTTTTGAAAGAATCCCTAGAGGCAAGAATGTTTTTGAAAGCAAAGAACATTTTGAAAGAACAAATGTTTTGATAATGTGTTTGAAAGCTTTTGAACTGAAGATGCTTTACTTTTGGAAATGAGTATTTTGATACTTACTTATGAAATGTGTAAAGCTTGGAAAGTAATGACAAAAAATAAAAAGTAATGAAAAGAATTGGAAGCTAATGAAAAGAATATATTGTTCGATCCATGATGTCCCGGTAACGGGATCTAGCGAAATCTACTGGGTGGCGCCTCCGCTTCGCGAAGTAGATGTCGTAATCAGCATGATACCTTGGTGGACTGATTTGTTATTTCCACCTTGGTCTAGACTTGGGGGTACCCTAAGTACAAAAATTGACAATGGTTTAATACCATAATTAGCCCTTAATGATAAAAGAGAATGAAATGTGGAAATATGTATTTTGAAATGAGATGATAAGATATGAAATGATATTAATAAAGTGTATGAAAATATTTTTTCTTGAAAATGATTCAAAACGTTTTGTGGTCTAAAACTATGCTATGTTATCTATAAAATGATTTTTCATGTAAATGCTTTGAAATGTTTTGGGCCACAAACCCACGTATCTCACGAAACATTTTTGTCTTACGTATATCTGTTTAATGTCATGTATCACAGGTTGTATTCAATGAGAAAAATGATAGATGGAAATAGAAGTTATTAGATAATGAATGGAGTGGAACTTGTTAAGTTCCTTAATATTGGTATCGATGTAATTCATATTTGCTTGCTGTAACACTCACTTTTTTAAATATAAATGTTTTGTGGGACCGAGTTTTGTTAAATGCAGGTTAATTCCCGAAAAGATTTTATAACCATAGCTTTGAAGAAGTTCGAAAAAAATTTGGGGTGTTACATCTGCTAATGTAGGAAAATCGAAACCTTACCAGTGAGTTAGGACAGTTCCAAAAGCGATGTCCAGGGTTCTCCCAAGTTCACAACCTTCGTTCCATGTCGAGTAAGTCATAATAGCAACTCCTACTTTCTCCTTGATGTAGGACCATCTTCAGACGTTGCATCACTTGAGGCGAAGAAGAAGACAAAGACATTGATGCACGGTGCTAAGAGTTTCTTTGTGTAGCTCAATAAGGAAATAATGAATGAGATCACGATCAATATAAGGTAATAAATTTATACCTGAAATCGATGTGTCGTAAACACAGTTCGGATGACTTGTCCTCCACGTCAACAAGATTTATCCACGTAAGCTAGCCTAAACCGGTTAACCTACTAAATTGAGTCGATATGGCTTAATTGACAGGTCAAATAAGTGACCGATTGCATAAAAAAACAATAAGGACTTAATCGGAACAAAAGACAAACATTAATGGGCTACAAAATCATTTTCCCCACAATGTAGTACTAGTTTGATCTTTGTTGTACAAAATGAAGGGAAAGCTTTGAAAATTTCTGTTTTAATTAGTGAATCAATGACAAAGCAACTTACATTTATATGAAAGTTTGAGTTTAACCTTTATTTATTATTTTGTAAAAACCTAATGTAAATAAAAATAAATAAATAAATAAAAACTTAAGCTCGAATGTTGCCCAAGTATTATTAACATTTTAGGGTGACGTATGTTGTTGGGAATACCAGATCAGTAAGTAATGCGACAAAATCATATACCGTAATTATTTTTCTAAAGGAAATCTTTGATAAAGATATTGTTAGTTTTTTAATTAAAGAAATTCCAAGTCAGCATGTTGGGTCCATTTAGTCTGGCAAATTATTAAAATACACAGGCCGAAGGGGCCCACAGTTTATGTTTTTGTTGTTGAGCAACAAAAAAGAACATGTATGTATTTGAAGGCAGCCCATACCCATCTGTTCTTTTCTCACTCAAGATATTGATACTTGATATTATCATGTTTTGTTTTATTCACAAGCAACCTCGTTTTTTATCTTTCAAATTATCATATAATATAACCTATGCTAGTAAACATGTATAAATATGTAAATCTCTCTCCCTATTCTAATAAATGAATAAATTTATTCTCATATTGACAAGTGTCATAATATTGAAAATCCTCATTAATATTATATGTTACATGTCAACCTATTAATTTTTCATTTTAAATTTTAAATTTTAAATTTCCCACTTTAATTACATTAAATTAATAATTGATTCTTCATTTCAAATTTCACACTCTAATTACATTAAATTAATAACATTAGCAAAAAAAAAATATATATATATATATAAGGTGATATAATTTCATGTATTTATTTAAATCAACGATTATAATTTTATATAACTATAAAAATATCTCTTAATTAATAATTTATTTAAAATAATTTTTTTGAAATAATTGATTAATAATTTTAAGTTTTACTATGAAATTTAATTAATTTTATAATCGTGGTTCTCACGGGTTGTAAACTAGTACCTTATGATTGTTACCGGTAACAATTTATATGTGACATAATTTATGATTATGTATTATTTGAAAAATATGTAAACACTTTAGAATTGTCACTTGTGAAAAATCGATAACAATGATAATATACTTGGGTACATGTTTCTATTTATTTAAAAGTATTGATTTTTCCGTTTCAAAAAGAGTTCAGAGACTTGTTATGATAAAATAGCAAATACAGTAAAATCTCTATAAATTAATAATATTGAGATTGTGATATTTACTAATTTAGCAAGATATTATTATATCGATAAATTAATAAATTATTAATTTAAAGAGTTGGCTTATATTCGTGAGCAACTCTCAAATTAATGCATCGACCTTCAAAAATTTTATGTCCGTTCACTTTACCTATTTTGAATAAAAAAGAAATAAGAGCCTTCAAAATTATCATGTACATTCACACATTAATAAACTTGTCAGGTTGAATGTACATACAGTAGATCTAGATTGATCACTATAAAATGTCTAATTATAAATTTTAAAATCACATCAACTATAGCTTCTAAACTAAAAGGTGTTAAAAAATCAACGATGACCAATCAACTATGACAACAACTCTTCACAACTTTTTGTTGCAATACGAGAATACAGTATCTCAACTCTTAAGTGCAATTGGTAGATTTAAAGATGAACTCAATATAGATTTGAAGTTCACAAAAAAAAAAAAAAACAAGTAAATAATATATTCATTTTTACTAGACAATTCTAAAATTTTGTAATACTTTAGTAATTATTAATTTATAGTTTCGATAGGACCAATATATTTACATTGAGATTTCAAAAAAATTATTATTTTATTATTTTATTGATCGGGGTCTAATTTTATACTGGTCCCAAGTTGTAACCGAACACATTATTAATTTTATCAAGGTTATTAATTTATCGAGTATTAAATTATTTATGGAGGTTTTACCAGATGATTAGTATTATTGCCGATAACTTTGTGATTAATGTGACACTAAAACTTTTTGGTTAATGTGATACATAAAAAGTTGACTTATACAAGTGCTTCTTAATAAAGGTTTTACAAAATATATACATATTTGTGTTAAAAAGTAGCCTAACGACTTATTTACGAAAAACATTAGGTTCAACGAGTATTCTTTTGACAATATACCTATAACTTAAGTAATAGTATTAATCTAAGAGTATTTGATAGAGAAATTAAAGTTTTGGAGAAATTAAATTATCTCCTACATTTTATGCCTACAAATATTCCTACTTATTAAAATTATGACATGTGTTACCATTCTATATTTACTTAACTATCTCATTAAAAGTATATTAGGAATATATCAAATAAAATTAAATTGAATTGTGGAATAATGGCACGTGTCATAATGTTAGTGGGTAGGAATATTTGTATGCATAAAAGTAGGAGGCAATTTAATTTCTCTTTTAGAGAAATTAAATATCTTCCTATTTTTGTTCTTACAAATCTTCCTACTCAATTAAATGATAACATGTGTCATTTTAGTATACTAAAATATCATTAAATGAACATTATTGTGACACATGTCATCATTTAATTGGGTAGGAAGATTTGTAGGAACAAAAAGTAGGAGGATATTTAATTTCTCTAAATTACCTCCTATATTTTATGCCTACAAATATTCCTACCTATTAAAATTATGACATGTGTTACCATTCTATATTTACTTAACTATCTCATTAAAAATATATTATGAATATATCAAATAAAATTAAATTGAATAGTGGAATAATGAAACGTGCCATAATGTTAGTGGGTAGGAATATTTGTAGGCATAAAAGTATGAGGCAATTTAATTTTTCTTTTATAAATCATTTTTTTCAAAACAAAAGGAATTAGGATTTATAAAAAAATATAAATAGTTACTGTAAGAATATTAATTTATGATGGTAATTGAATATACACAATATTTTTTCTTTATACATAATAATTTTTGTTTTAAAATATTATATTGTACATCTTTATAAAGCAATAATTGTTAGGTATGGATAAAAGTTGTTACATAGGAATCACTTCCATATATTAAATATATATTATTTATTAAAATCATATTATTATTTTATTATTCTATTTATCATGTTTTAATATTTAAAAATGTACTAAAGAATATATTATGCTATAAAAAGAGGTAGTTTTTCTTTGGTCGATGAATTCCTTCCTTATATTGATTTGGGTAGGGTCTTGGGTTATGAAACAGAAGGCTACAATGCAGATTTAGTAAAGCTAATTAATAGTATTGGTTGTAACATTGATGATAAATGAATATAATGTCACTTAATTCATGTGGTATCAAGAAACTCATATGGTCATATAGTTAGACTGTACTTGTGTAACTTAAAGCGTTATGGGGAACTTTCAGTTTGAGTATTCTTGTAGTAGTTCCCATGGGAGATCGGGTTGTTTGGTGTCTATGTAGGATGCATTTGTGTATATGAAGTCAAATATTATGTGTATTGTGATTACTATTGAAGCTGAGCGTGTGTTTTTTTAAAACTTCAAAGTTTTAGCATAGACGTGTATACCCGACAAGATGACCATCATAAAAATTTGCTTTGGAACTATATTATGACTTTTATGCGACGTCATTCGGGTTGTTATATGGTGTTTGATTATTTCAATGTGGTTAGGGTTTCTTATAAGAGACTTGGTTCTCTTTTTTCTCAAATCATAATTGATAAATTTAATGATTTTATAGCTTAAGCAAGTTTATGTGATATGAAGATGGGAGATTATGCTTTTACGAGAATTAGTCCTATTGGGGATAAACTAAGTATTCTTAACAGGTTTTTGGTATCTACAGAATTACTTGATAAAATTCGTAACCTTACTTATGAGGCTCTGACTAGCGAGGTTTCAAATGGAAAATGCTACTGTAGCACAAGTAACTTTTTCGTTTGGTCCGATTTGACCAATTATACTAATTTTTTGCACAATTGACCATTAATATTTTACTGTAGATGTCAATTACACCATTGTGACCGATTTTAGAAGGTTTCCCGATTTCTCATCCTACCTATCATCCAACTTGTACGGTAAGCTAATGGGAAACTGCCACGTTATTTCCACGTTGACTCCACGTCAACTCCCCCCTTATACAAAAAACTTAACACCCATATATGGAACACCCCTACCTTCATTCTTTCCATTTTCGTGTAAGCTTCTCTCGACCAAAGATCCAAAGCAATGTCTCGATCCTCGATCTCTTCTTCCAGAAACCCTCCCATCCAGATGAGCTGAAGACTTGTGGGTGTGAGAAGCCGGTGAAGGAACGAACGAGCTGGAAATATCACAACCGGGAAGGCGGTTCTGGAACTGTAGCAACAGTTTGGTAAGCTATCATGGTCGCGATTTCTTGTAATGTTCAAAAATCATACTATTTGTAGCATTTATGATGTTTAGATAAGCATAAGAAAACCCTAATAGTGTAATGTCGTTGATTTTTTTGAAAATGTTGAAAGGAATGATTTGTTTGTGGGATCCCTTTGTTTGTATCATTTATTTATTGTATATAACTCTAGGTTCTCATACGATTTGACAATGGTGTATATTTTGGTGTATATTTCAGACAACATTAAAAAGTTGTGATTACTTCTTCTGGAAAGACGATGAGCTGCCTGAGGGGTACTACAAGAACCTTATCAGAACATTGAATCAACAGGTAGATTCAAAGGAGAACTCTGTTGAACTGATCAGCCTTAGGAAGAAGGTTGTGGAATTGGACTTTTTGCTTTCAGAGGAAAAGTCAGTTGTTTACAAGCTTGAGAAGAAGGTAACAAAGGAGAAGGAAGTTGTGACGATGCTTAACAACAAATTGGAAGCTTCCATGCAGCAAAATTCCATGCTGAAAGTTCTGGTTGTGATGATTCTATTGGTTGTTGCACTTTGATGCTTTAGGTAGAAGGGAATATTGTAGAATGTTTTGGTATATGTAGTTGTCTTTTGGTCGTTGGTTTAGTTGTCTTTTGGTGTTTATGTACTACTTTTGGAAACTGTAAAGACCCATGTTAGTTGTAGATCCCAACATTTAGCAGCTTATTTTGGAAATTGCAAGACCCATGCGTATGGGTAATTTTGTAATTGTTACCTAATCTAACGACAACTTCATTAGTGGATCAAGTATTTGTTCTTTTTTAATGTGTGGACCACTATCTCTTTGTCAACTGTGGACCATATTGGTCATTAAAGTATACATAGTCTATTTTGGAATTTGCTTATATCAAACACATTATCTATTTTAGTCATTAAAGTATATACACATAGAACCATATTGGTCATTATCAGCCATGCAGCATATAGTTTGACATCTTTCAAAAAATAGCAACCAACTTTCATATTTTGTAATAGTGCATAAACTGCATAAAATACTTCCATTAAATACCAAAAATACCCATAGTAATGGGCAATTTTGTAATTGTATAATACTGCATAGATTGTAATAGTGGAAAACATAACAAGTTCATAGCATCAAAGTATCACAACATAACACAAATAAAAACATAAAACATATTAATCCTAATATATAGGAAGTGGTTTCTCCTTTGAATTTCCTAGAGCATTATCATCCCCAACTTTCTTGCCCAATTTCACTTTTATGATTCTTTATGATTTTCTTTACCTATCCCCTTCAATATTTCAAAAATTGGTTTCACACGGATCCTCCTTTGCACTTGAACTTGTACACTACCACCAGCTTCATCAACTTGACCATTAACACCACTATCTTGAGTTGGAGTAACTTGCACGTCAATTGGAGTGAGTTGCACCTCCTTATGTTCCTGCCCTCCTGAGCCACCTTCATTAACCTACAATTAATGTTTCATTAATATTTTGTTATAGTGTATTAAACTCAAATTAACATTAAAGATAATACTTGTCCTCTTGTTTCATTGACACTTACTCCATTATTTCTATTATTGCCACCTTCACTAACCTTTTGTTTTTTTTTCTTCCTTGTGTTAACATCATTAGGTCCTTTTGTAGGGCAAATGCCCTTGTTGTGACTAGGCTCCTTGCAGATGCTACACTTGATTTTCTTTCCAGCCTTAGATACCTTATGGTTAGTATGTCTTTCAACAACACCCTTTTCCTTTTACTCACTGGCCTGTCGGGCATTCTTCTGCTAATAGGTGGCAAAGGTGGGATATAATCTGTTTGTGGCCACATGTCACTCCCATTCATGGCTGCAATTATATATTTGTAATTTTTTATGTATGTGGTGGTACTAAACATCACATCTACATATGCTTCCACACCCCTATTTAGGTATGAGATACATGGTGTAGAATGCACACATCCGTATCCATTCAATTGCCACAACCTACAAGAACATGTCCTTCTATCAAGGTTAACCTCAAATGCCTTAGCTTTTCCCCTTACTTCAAATTGGTTTAAGCCACTTGCTAACACCTCAAAATGTCTCATGTGCTTTTTAAGCTCATTTACCCTATCCCTTATTTCTGGACAAATCTGATTACCCCGTTCTTGTCCTCTCACCTTCATATTGTACAATCTCTTCATCATGTACAATCTCAACTCTTTTAACATTGTTTTAATTGGCTTCTTTCTTGCATCTACAATTACAACATTAAAGCTCTCACACATGCCATTCTCCACTAAGTCACAACATCTACCTGGTTGGTAGTATGCCCTAGACCAAGTTTTTGAATCCTTGTCCATCAGGTACTTATGTGCCTTGGTAGTATGCCCTAGAACAAGTTTTTGGATCCTTGTCCATCAGGTACTTATGTGCCTCTAGGTTTAAAATTTCCAATTCTTTCATTGTAGCTTTAAATGTGTTCTCAGTTGATGCTTTTGATGCTCTCCAAAATAGTATCTCATATTGGGCCCCACTATATCTCTTAAGTAAATTCCGAAAAATGTGTCTAGCACACTGTTTGTGCTCTACAAAAGGCATCATCTCCTTCACAGCCTCAATCAACTCCTGTAAAAAAATTATTTTTCTTGATGTTATAATATGAAATATAATGAATTAAAGGATCAAATAATAAAAAAACATACCTTATGTTTCTCTGACATTAAATACTATCCATTTCCTAAGTTTAAATGAAGATCATCAATAAGAAGATCTAAAAACCACTTCCAGTTCTCTTTGTTCTCAATAGACACCACTGCCCATGCAATAGGAAAGATTTTGTCATTTGCATCCTTATCTATAGCACAAATCAACCCCCCTTACAAATACCTTTCAAGAAACACCCATCAAGTCCAATTATCTTTCTACATCCTTCCATCTAACCTTTTTTCACACCATCAAAACGCACATAGAACTTGCTGAAATAGTTCTTCCCATCAGGCATATGATCCACCTCAAGTTTAACAGTGGAACTTAGATTTGTTCTCAAAATCTCTTGGCTATATGACCAGAGTTTTGAATAGTGATCCTTAAGATTACCCTCTACTAGTTCCATTGCATATATTTTTTCTCTTCTGCATTGCCCTATGCTAACATTCACACCAAACTTTTTTTATCACTGCTAGTCTAAGTTTCCTCACACTCGTTTTCTGCCTATGTAGAATTTGAATGGTATAGTGGCTCCCAATCCATGAATATGTAACCAATGAGCCTAAATTAAAACTCCTAGCACACTTATGCCCATCCTTCAAAGACTTGATCTGGAAACGAGCTTCATCACTCATCCAAGATGCACATAGTCTAAATGTGCATGCACCTTTACAACATCTAACAAGAAGTCTCTGTCTGTCATTCTTTTCAAACCATAACAGGTACCCATTAGCCACTCCATAATTGCACTACATGCTTTTCAATTGTTTTGGATCCTTAAATTTCATTCTAAGTATGGGCTTTTGTTTTTTCCAGTGTAAACGCTCATTGAAAATGGAATGCATCTGTAGGGAATCATGCATTTCCATCCCATTATCATCATCTACAAAGACATTTTCCTCATCATCTAAACCCCCTTCAACACATAATTGACTTAAGAAAGGATCCTGGGATGTTCTGTTCATAGTGATAGCATCTTCATCATTTTCAACCTCCGCATCCCTAAGATTATCTCTATTTTCCACACCATCAACACAAGAGTTGTTATCATCACCTTCATTTTGTTCTTCATCAAACCGCCCCCTAAGTCCATCACCATCATGGTAAACATACACATAAATTATGCCATTTGTGCCATATGCATCATAAATAAAAGCAATATAATCTACATCATCTAAAATTGGTCGAATGCCATTACATAAAGCTTTTTCTGGTTCACGGTAGTAAATTTTTTTAATCTCCTCATGCATGAAACGTTCCAGGAAAGTGACACTCAGAATAAGTCATAGAAGAAAAATCAACATTATTGAAGGAGCTTTTCACTCCCCCAAGTAAGACAAAGGATTACGAGTAAATACACATTGGTAATTGAGCTCCACCATCGCAAACAGTCCAACATCAGGATTAGGTTGTGTCATTTATGCTACTAGCTTCTTTTAGAACTCGATCAGCAACATTGATACCTCGATCGGACGCAACTGTGAAAACCCTAACTGTTGACTCACTGTTTACTTCCTGCAGAGTAAATTGAGGTCAAGGAGAAAGAGACGAGTGAAGTGAGGATTTGTGTTAATATCTTTCATTAAAATGACGTAGACTAAATATACACATCATTAACAATTTCAGTTTAAAATAAATGACAGGTAGGATGAGAAACCGAGAAACATTCTAAAATCGGTCACAATGGTGTAATTGACATCTACAGTAAAATATTAATGGTCAGTTGTACAACAAAATAATATAGTTGATCAAATCGGACCAAACGAAAAAGTTACTTGTGCCATAGTAGCATTTTCCATGGTTTCGAATAATTGACCTATTGTTTGAGGTAAGGAGTTGGAGAATATAATATCATTCTATTTAAAGTTCTTAATTATTGGATGGAGGTTGAAGATTTTGATTAGACCGTGAAATAATTGTAGGCTACACAGTCCATGAATTTGTCTTAAAATAAATGTATATCCCTAAAAAGTAAACTCAAATTTGTAAATACTTTGAAAGATTGGCAAATAGAGAAAAAAAAAACATGCAAAAGAAGGGTCTAAATAGGATCTACAACATTTTTTGGAGGATGTGGAAAGCTATTTACGCATATTAGTTTACACATCGAAATGCTTTAGATCGGAGAAACATTTTGGACCAACTACCAGATAGTGAAAAGTTGGAAAATTACAACATGACTCAGAAAGTGAAGAGTAAGTGGGGAACTAAAGGAGATGAATACTACAAATTCTACCATGGCATTCTCAATGAGAGGCGTTGACATCTTTCCATTCGAAGGGATAAAATGGATGGGGAATTGGTTATTAAACTAACTCGGGTTAAGGATGTTTTCTTTGATTTTTTAAAAGAGAAATATTATAAGTGTGATGTTGTTCGGATTATGAATCGTAGACCTAGATTTAAGAGATTGTGCTCGGCTCAGGTCACAAATCTTGAGAATGTGCTCATGATTTAATAAGTCAAGTAAGCAGTTGGTCGTGTGTAAATAACAAATATGTGGGTTTAAATGGGTATACTTTCATGTTTTTAAGAGATATTGGGACTTGTGGAATAATTTTATGAATTTTATGCACGAGTATAACATGGCTTCAGTTTTGCCCAAGGGATTTAATTTTTCATTTTTCACTCTTTTGCCAAAGGTGTTAAGTCTGATGCTCGTTATATATTTTAGCTCAACATGATTGGTGCTCAATACAAGATACTCATGAAGCCATTACCTAACAAATTATATTCAATAATGGATAATGTGGTTATTCATGAATTATGAGTAGTTGACCTTTGTAAAGGGTCAACAGATTCTTGATGGCCCACTAGTGATTAATGAGTTGATGGACGGTTTATGAAAAAACAGTTGTAGTTTTGAAGATCGATTTTGAGAAGGCATATGATTCCATAAGAAGAAAAAAAAATTAGTTTTTAAGATTGGTCTTGAGAAGGGATATGATTCCATCGACTAAGAATATTTGGTTGAGATCATGCATTTGATAGGTTTTGGTGCGAAGTAGGTTGCTTGGATCCAATCTTGCTTAACTTTGGCTAGGGATTTTGTTTTTCTCACTAGAATCCCATATCCTAAGTTCCAATTGGAGATAGGTCTGCGTCAGGGAGACCCTATATCCATTTTCCTCTTTATCATACCTATAGAGGGCCTTCGTGTACCTATTAAGGATGTTGTTGTAGCTAGTTTTATTCGAGGTGTAAAGGTGGGTAGTGGCACATTGGCTATATCCCATCTTTTTTATGTTGATGATATTTTATTTGTGGAATATATCTAGTATAGTAAGGGTGCTTACATGTTTTAAATTTACTACTGGTTTATAGTTGAATCTCCAAATCCAGTTTGTATGGGGTTGGTGTTGGTTTTCAAGACTTTTAGAGTATGTAAATTTGGTGAGATGTAGACAAGAAAAGTTTCTATTTATTTATCTAGGGATCCCAGACAGCTCTAATATGGTTAGGATTCAAGCATGGCAGTAAGTGATGGATATGATTGAGAAGAAGCTTTCAAAATGGAAAGTTAATATGCTTTCTATTAGTATCCATTTCATGCGTCTTTCATTGAATATTGGATCGCTAGGGATATATATATATATATATATATATATATATATATATATATATATATATATATATATATATATATATATAACTCTTAGTATTGGTAGTTAGGAATATTTTAATTATGCCTTGATTCAGAAATGGAGAAAGAAAATTGTAAATAAAGATTCAGCTTTTTAGGTGAAAGGGGTAAAGGCATTGCATGGGATTAATGGGGATATATAGTTTTGGTGATAGCAAAGTTTAAGGTAATGGAGTTTGGGCGAGAATTGTAGCTTCCATTCATAAGTTGGACGACAAAAGTATTATATTGTTTTCCAATCTTCTATAAAGTGTTGGTAATGGGGATTCTACTAAGTTTTAAGATGGTATTTGGCTAGGTAACATTCACTTGAAGAACGTATCCCGTATGTAACACCCAATTCAAGGTACTTTTCATGTTGACCCTTGGTGTGTTAATAGTTTGCAAATTTGGTCCCCTAAGGGGGCATTGTTGCCATTTTCGGAAAAATGGGAGTACGCTAGGCGTACTTAATCAGGGGACAAACCCTAAATTTTAGGGTTTGGACCCTATTTAACCAACATTATGACCCATGATCCTCTCATTTCCTAGTCTCCATTACCCTTTGAGCCTCATTTCGAAACCCTAACCCATATAGAGAAGATTTGACCTCTTTGTATGTGTTTTAGTGTGTGTTGGTGAACCATGAGGAAGAAGAAACTTGAAGAAGGAGCTTTGATCAAGGGAGAGCTTGTAGATCCAGATTCCACTCATCATTTGCAGCTTCATTGAGGTATAAAGCTTGGAACTTGCTCATTGTGTGCTTAGATCTAGTTATTATGGAGTTTTGTTCACTTTTTAGTCCCATTAATGAGATCTAGTGGGATTCTTCCACTCCAGAAGTTAGGAGTTGCTTGTCTTGATGTTTCTGAGTAGGGGTGTTCGTTTGGATGGATCGGTTCGATCCAATCCAATCAAGCGAATCCAAATTAATTTTGGTTTTTAAAACATGGATCCAAATAGTCCAAACTAAATTCAAATCCAATACGATCCGATCCAATTACAATTCGGTTGGATTGGTTTTTATAATTCGGTTTTCAAAACCGGAACATTTTAAAACGACATATAGTTATAATATTACCCAATTTTACAAGAAAGGCAAAAACAAATTATTTAGTTTTTATTTAAAATTTATAAACAACTACTAATAAGTAATATTATAGTTTAATATATTGTAGATAAAAAAAACTATTGAGAGGAAATGCATATTAATTTTTTTTATTAGGTTACACTTTTTGAACCTATTTGAAAAAAATATATATTACAAAATTAATAAATAACTATAGATATATTAAATAAATAATAAATTGTTATCTGATTTTTTTGGAATATTCGGTTCTCATTTTATAAACCAAAACCAATTCGAAATCCAAAATAATAATCCGGTTTTGTTGAAAACCAATCCAAAAATCTAAATATCCGAACCAAATAGTTCAATCCATATTGTCTAATTGGACAATTCGGTTTTATCCAAATAATGAACAGTCCTATTTCTCAGGTCCCTAGTCCATAAAGTTAGCATTTTGATGGTTGAGGATCAACCATGCATTTGTTTATGTCCATCTGGTGAAAGTAGGATGTTAAATCTAGGGTTTGAGTTCATTTGAGCCATGCAAAGGCTCCAAGTTCGTAACTTTATGGATTAAGACGTTCCCCAAGGCTTGGATCTGAAGTTTGGACGTCTTGTTGCAAGCATTAAGTGCTTAACGCAAAAAGTGCTTAATGGGTGCGCACGTTGGGCGTACGCTGCGCATACGCGTTCAAGTCCTCGATCAGGTAAGTCGCCCAGTACATCGGGCGTACTAGGCCTGGTCATGGGCTTTTGTGGTTTGGGTCATATTTTGACTATTAGGGTATTCGACTTTGTTGGGCCGCCAACCTTTCTGACTTTGGGCCATTGTTAGGCTTTGGTCCTTCTTGGATTTGGGCCCATATTGGGCTTTGGGTGTCCTTTAGGAATTGGGCCACTATTGGGCTTTTAGTGCCATTGAGTTTGGGCCTCGGTTATTGGGAAAAGTGAGGGAAGGGTAAAATTATCTTTTACCCTGGGTGTCGAACAAATGAACTAGATTCCCGGTTATGGTTTATGGCCCAATTATTAATTGGGGTTTATTTGATTGGTTAGCGCGGGAATTCTCCGGTTCAACAACCCGAACATCTGTTCGACTGACAACAAACTGAGGTGAGTTTGCTCACTATATTGTAATACAGTAGGATATGTTATGTGCTTGTAGTCTTTGTGACTCCTAATGTACGTGTTGTATGCCTGTGTGCCTGCTTGGTATATGTATGTGGGGTGAAATAAACCTTGTACAGCCTTGTGCTGACATATGAGTTGAAATAGACTCAGCGATGAAATAGACCCTGTACGACTTTGGGCCGTCGCATGAGTTGAAATAGACTTGGGGGTGAAGTAGACCCGACACAGCCTTGAGATGGCATATATGTATGGTATATGGTATTTTGGGGAACTCACTAAGCTCCGTGCCTACGGTTTTCAGTTTATGTTTCAGGTACTTCTGGATTTAAGGGGAAGAACTCGGGATGATCGCATCGCACACACCATGACTTTTCACTTATTTGACTCTGATGTGTTTTGGATGATTATGAACACATTATAAATTCCCTTTAGCTTTGATAAACACGACTGGTTGATGTTTTATTTAATATAAAAACAAAAAAATTTGGCTTTGAGTTTTGGGACGTTACACCGTAGGTTGTATTATTTGGAAAACGATGAGTGCTTGATAAATGATAAAAAATTGGTGTTGTGAAATCCATGGTGAAGTTGAAGCTACATAATTACAATGGTTAGAAGATCTTACCGAGGACTTTGACCAAACCGACGAGCGAGAAAGTGGAATTAGGAATTGGACTTTTTGGATGATCTTGTAGTAATTTCCACTAGAAAGTATATTGATCTTTATTAGTAGAGGCTTCTAATGGTGCTACAAGGTGGAATGAATTCGTACCCAAGAGGTAAATATTATTGTATGGAGAGTTTTGTTAGATCGACTGCCAACTAGACCCAATTTGCTTAATAAATGAGTGGATGTGCCTTCGTTTTTGCATCTAGTGTGTTTGAATCATGAAGACAATTTAGATCATTTAAGTGTTGAATGTGAAGTGGCAGAGGGAACTTGGGTTGATACCGAATTCCATCTTGGACTTCAATTATGGAGATATGGCCATGGTTTGATTCGTTACAAATGTCAAATACGAAAAAACTAGTTGGAATCTATATGGATGACTTCTTTGTGGGTGTTCTGGCAACTTCAAAATTTCATAGTCTACGAAAATAACAAGCAAAAAAGAGAGAATTTTTTTGATATTTTAGTTCATACTGTTGGTCTGCTAGTAGCCGTAGTCATAAAATGGGTCTCTTTTGTGACAACCATCAACTTTCAGTCAAGTCAAAGTCAAACAAAGTCAACAAGTTAAACCGGTCAACTCCATTAACCCTTGTATGTTAGGGTTTACGTTATGTAATCACTGTACAATTCGCTATTTTAATGAGAAAACATCATTTGGAAAGTTCATGTGTTTGATATTCCTTAGCCTTAACAGTGCTAAACAACGAACCAAAGCGATAAAACACTATTGCACAATCATCGGGATTGTGTAGGACACTAAATCATGGCTTAACGGGGTCTATGGACCTTGCGTTGCGAAGCCGGACACTCAAAAAGATCACAAACGAAACCTCTCTCAATCTCATTCAAACCCTACTCAAGATTACTTGACGCTAATAGGATCAAAACTCATACACTACGATATAAATTGACGCTAATAACAACATAGTATAGTACAACGTTATAACTATAATCAAATTAAATTATGATACCATATTAAAATCAAATCAAAGTATAATGCTCTAATTAAATTTAAAAGAATCAAACTTGAATGCTATAATTAAACTTCAAATCAAAGTAGATTGTTATAATCAAATAATAACTCATCTTTTATAAAACTCCATTTTTATAAACTTTACATTAAATTTTATAAAACTCTATTTTTATAAACTTTACATTAAATTTTATAAAACTCTTATATTAATTATGTAAAAGATGCTTGTGTTAGTGGGAAATTATGAAGACCACCAAAAGCAAAAAGATTATTCCCATGGTCTCCCACTCACACCTCCCATCCACTTTCCTTTCCTTTTTCTCCCAACACATTATTCTCTTCACCACTTAAACCTTCTCTATTCTTTCTCTCACTCTCAATCTCGAAATTTCCTCCAAGAATACTCATATTCCATCCAAGAACAATCTATTATACTCAAATCTTCATCCCTCTTGAAGCATTCATCAAGGTATGTTGTTAAAAGTTTCATATTCATACAAGAAACAAATTAAATCCACCAAAATATCTAAAACTCATTTTATGCATAAACCTGATTTTTCTCAGAATCCCATCAATAAAATAAGAAGTTCTGGAAATTTTCAGAAAATAATTTATTTTTATTGAATTACTATAATTATTGCAATAAAGTAGGGCAATAATTCACATAAAATACTTTTTGCATTCAATAAATTCTGAGAAAATTCTGGGATGACCTGTATACTGATTAAACATGATATATGAAGTTTCATGCATTTATATTACTTTTTACTATTATTTATGATTTTATTGATTAATTAATAATGAAATATATAAAAAAATACTTCCAATAGTCACAAATATCTGAAACTTATACATTGAGCTCTACATCATGTTATAAAACTATGGTTAATTTTACAGATTTTTTGAGAATCATTTACTATTTTTCCCGAATTTTGTGTTGTTTAATCATTAAAATATTAAATAAATACTAAAACAGTTCAGAAAAATATACAAATTTTACAGTAATTCATATTGTATGAAATAATGATTTCCTAATAATTTCATAATTTTTCAATACTGTTTACTATTTAAAACTATTTTCCTAAGTATTTAAGCATGTAAAAATGCATTTTAATGATTATTTCATATAAATAATTGTTAAAATCTGTAAATAATTATAATTGGGCAAGTTATTATTTTAATAAGAAATTATTAAAATCTGGCTTAAATTGAAAATATAAATTAATTATGCAAAGTAAGTAATTCAATTTAAAATTCATTTAACAAATAAATACTTTAATATTATAATCAAAATGAATTATTGTTAATTCATCTAATATAAGAATATGTGTCTAATTATTTGTATTAATACTCCATTCTCGTTTAGCAGTTCCTAAACCAAAACTATTAATTATATTAGGTTCTACGCCATTTTGACCCGAATCGTCTATCGTACGACACACGCATTTCGTTTTGGGACTAATGTGAGTAATCTACCCCATATTTTATAATTTTCAATACTTTTGGGGTGTATCATGTGGTTCTAATATGTTCCAACTTCATTTTATTGTTTTATCACAATTGAGACATTGTTGAGACATTTATACGTGAGTCATTAATTGTATAACTATTGTTCGTTTACGCTACATGTACTTGTAGTGCATTATCATTTTTAGTCTAATCTCCATGACTATGCCCGTATTCTTGAGGTACGTTATGGACAATAATAGCGCTATTGGGTTGGCCACCCCGCCTTGGGACGCTAAGGTGATTGATCGCACGTGGTTGAGTGTGTATGATGATTAGATGCTCCATCCTATATATATTTATATATATATACATATGTATATATAGGGTGAGGACTTATTGTTGTTGTTATCATTTGTTAATCAATTTTTGATTTATAAACCGTTATCTCAAATACAATTGTTTGCCGACTTCAAAAGAAAACAAATTTCAAATTATAAATGTTTCAACTTCACAATTTTCTCTACTAAAATTAGATTACTCACCAACTCTCGTAGTTGACCTGTTTTTACCCATGATGCAGATTTGAAGAATGAAGTTGATGAAAAATAGGTTGTGCATTAGAAATCCACAAGACTATTTAAATTTGATGTAATAAATTTTGTTCGTATTTGGATTTGTATTTATATGTTGTGGATCTTGTTTGCATACTTAGTACTTAATTGAATCTAATCATATTATAACATAGTTGTCATGAGACTTTGAACAATATATCACGCCTTGATCGATTCCGACAAGGATCGGGGTGTGACAGATTGGTATCAAAGCCCTTGACTATAGGGAATTAGGTTAATTGCCTTGACCTAGTCTATAGCCTCTAGGGTCCTCTCGTATGCTAGTTTATAAAATGCACACACAACTGCATGCAATTCATACTTAGAAAATCCTAGGAATACCTCTGTGTGTTAATTGCTCCCTTATGTGCATACGTATTACTCCTGACACTTATATGTGTGCATACACTTGTGAATATTCTCCACTTTCTCTGAAAATCACACACATACTCAAGTTGTTTAACAAAATGTATATACATATATGTATTCCTTAGAGCTCATAGGAAATTTAAAGTCATCCACTCTAGTTGGGTAGGATCATAGTAATGGACGCGTAGTAACTGGAAGGGGGAGGTGCCGGTAGCCCGAAAGTCCTGACTAGGTAAGCATTCGTATACATCCCAATCAACCGAGGGACCAGTTTGCTTATCTGGGGACCAAAGGCAAGAGTTCCCAAACCTATAGGCCAAAGCGCGTCATTCACATTACTTTTGAGCCATCAAAATACCCGACCTTATCAAACGTATCCGAAAGGATACACTCCAAAATGGCCAACTCATTGGACTATTAAGTTCCCTAATGGGCCTAGAAGTGGGAAAGAAATGTGAAAACTTAGTTTTGTGGGGGCCCACGCAAGTGCTACATGTTTCACATTTAGTAACCATGGAAAGCCCAAAAGGTGCCCAACACTCCTAACCATGGCCCAACAAGTGTTTTACAATTATTTTACCCAACAATGTCTAAAAAAAAACTTTATTTCCCTAATCAATTTACAAATAACTCACAAGTCCATATGTGTGTTTCTCATAGTTGACATGTTCCTTGTTTGGTTGTGGACTTAGGGTAGACTCATTAGGATCAACAGTCTAATAAAATTTTAATTACACATAACTGGGGGCATGTCGAGTGAATCTTAGGAGTGGATCAGACATGGAACAAATCACAAGATTATAATCAAGTTATTCCTACTAAATTCATAAGTCTATTTATATAGACCTCTGGTATAGAGTCGTCAGCGTAGTCGTGTCGGCAATCTAGAATATAGCTAAATACATAATACAAACTATAATACCCAAATTATACAAAATTTTCTGCATAAAAAATCAATAGACAAACACAATGAAACTAAAAAGGGTATCAATCTATCAAGAGAAAAACACATACAATGTAGATTAAAATCCACTAATTATAACAAAATGGCTAAAAGAAAAGGTAAGGACTAAGGATTGTTAAGTCCTCTCTTCTTATAAATAGCTTTGAAGCAAGCTTGCCTAAGCTTCTTTGTTCTTTCTGTCAATTCCATACCTGGCAATTTCTCCATCATCTTCTTGTGCCCTGCTAACGTCTCTACCTCCTCCTTTAATCCCAACTCCTAGTTTTTTTTAGGTAGATGCAATATATTTTTCGTGTGAGTTCATAAAATTTACAATGAGTTAAGTTTATGTAAATATAAATCAGAAATCGTAGTAAAACAATTGATTCGATGTGGCATATGCCTAGGGCCTATGTTTATGTTATAAAGAAACTAATAATTAAAATTTTAGAAAATACCAAAACAACTTTGGTTACCAAGTGCATGCATACATGCATGAGTAATGTATAGAAGGTTATTATCGTAGTTTACCTTGGCATTTTGAATGAGGGATTGAAGGCTCTTAAGTTTTCTATGAGGCCATCTGTTTATGTTTAGCTCTCTACATCTTTTCTTCAACAATGTTAACCCTATCCCTAGTTCCTTTGCTGCCATGATTATCGACATCTCAAAGTACTTCGCTATCTCTTCAAACTCCAATGGTCTCAATCTATTTGCCACCTTCCGGCCACCGTGATCAGTGGTGGCAGCACTAGAACTACCTGTAGCCTCACCACCGGATTTACAGTCTTCACTGAAACTAACCAATGGTAAATTACCATCCTCCCAACAATCCCATAAGCTTATGTCATTAAGGGGATCCAAATCGTGAAACTCATTTCTAGAAATGATGTTTTGATCTTTGTTAAGTACTGTGGAAACGTTCTGATCGAGCACTTCATGCAATTTTTCCGACAACTCGTAATCATGATGGTCGAGCATGTCACCACTGCAAAAATCCAAAAAAAAAAAAAAAAAAAAACTCAAGATAATCAAATCCAACACGATGAAAGACTCTTTTTGATCACTACAAATCCAAACCATGTTTTGATCAATATAGACAAAATCACTTTTCTGTGCGAAAGATGGGGTAATGAGTGACGTTTATATATACCTGAAAAGATCTTGATGATCAAAGTACTGAAACCAATCGAGGTCATCTATGGGGTTTTGATGATATGCAGGTGGATCCATTTGTGAGGGAGAAGTTAAAAGTTGCGGTAAGAATGTGATGATTTATATAAGTGAAGTGTGAGAAGTAATTAATAACAAATAAAGAGGAAATGAATATATATGGTCTTTGAACTGTAACCTTCTTCTTCAATTCACACACATATACGTATATGTTGCCGCAAATTATGACTTATGTGCCTCATGCATTTAATACATCACATGCCTACCGCATATTCTTGACTTTGAAGCTACGTACCAGTTTCAAATTTCCCCAGTAGCACACTTTTCATTAGAAAGTACTCCAAGTCTTCACACATGAACCAGTTAGAAAGTACTCCAAGTCTTCACACACGAACCAATTAGAAAGTACTCCAAGTCTTCACACATGCAAATTATGACTTGTGTGTCGCTATAGGTAACTAATAAAATTTTATTTTTTAACCCCTTAAATATCAGTACAAGCTTCTAACCTTGACGTTTAAATTCAAAATTTCTTTTTATTACTAAAACTAGCATCGATTCTAGTATATAAACCATGAATCTTGAGAACACGGCAAAACCCAAATAAGTCTTATCATCTATGTAAAAAAAAAACTCAGGGTTTTTACTAGTAAATCTATCAGTGGCGGAGCTTGAACAATTAACTTGGGGGGGGGGCGAAAATATTATAAACTGAAATTAAAATTAAAAAAAAAACAGATTGTTTTCTACAAATAAACACCAAAAACACCTAGAAAAAGAATTACGACTCAGCCCGACATCCTTTAATGTCTTTAAAAACAGATTATGAATGATATATTAGTAAGCAGACAACAATTTCTCTTTCAATGTTTTCATCTTTCCCATGATTATATCTAGAAAAATCAAAATGAAGGAACAATTGATCCAATCAAAACAAAATCAAATTCAAAATTAGAACAATAACCAATAACTCATTTAACAATAACCAAATCTATAAGTTCATAACTTATAAATCAAATTGGCAAATCGCCAAATCGCAAATGACAGCCAAATTAAAAGGAAACTCAGTAAGACAGTAGTAACGCATAAATAGGCAACAAATTGACAGAAAACAGCAGCAGCAGTGCAATACGCCAACACCAACAATCAACAATCTTACAATCAGAAAAGAAAGAACATCTGAACAGGATTTGGGTCTCGGGATTACATACCTGATTTCTGTGAAGTGAGAATGGGGACTTGGGCACTTGGCGATGGTGATTGGCGAGAGTGAGACCAGGCGACTGACTTGGCGAGACAGCGACAAACGAACAGCAGGCGAGATAGGCACCGAATTGGGAAAATGGGGATGAATCGATTTTGATTTCTTGATACCGCTTGGTCGCTTGGAGAATTGGGTGTATTGGACCATTCTGATTAGGAATCGGGAGGGGCCAAAGCCCAAGTTTGAAGATAGCAGGCTTATAACTATTTTATTTTGAACTACAATTCCTACTTCTAGCCCAATAATACTACTCCCGTGGAATCTATGAGGGCTAGTGTAAACATTATGGTCATATATCATTAAGATTCTATGGACTTAGAATGTGTGATTCCGCCTCATTCCTTGTTCCTTGTTTGGTTGTGGGCTTAAGGCGGGGTCACCCATCCAAAATGCCCTTGCAATCTTAATGATATACGACTAGTTTACGTCAATCGACTATAAAAGAACTTGTAGGACTTATAATGTAAATTTCGTCAAAATTTGTTGAAACATTCGTAATGATGGAACTCGCTAACTACGTTATAAAATATTCATAGTGGTAATACCAAGGATAAAACAGGGAGTATAAAAGCACACATAGAATACTCTATCATCCCAAAACAATAAACTCCTTTTAAATTGACTCAGTTCAAGTTACAATAAGAAATTTCCAAGGTCGTCATGTGACATCAGGAGGGTTGTTCCTCACCAAAATTAATTTCTTGTACTACGAAACGTTTTCCACATCTTTTTCCAAACTCTTGAAGTCCCAGTCAAAATGCAAATTTCGGGACGAAATTCCCTCTAACGGGGGGATGATGTGACAACCATCAAATTTCAGTCAAGTCAAAGCCAAACAAAGTCAACAAGTTAAACCGGTCAACTCCATTAACCCTTGTATGTTAGGGTTTACGTTATGTAATCACTGTACAATTCGCTATTTTAATGAGAAAACATCATTTGGAAAATTCATGTGTTTGATATTCCTTAGCCTTAACAGTGCTAAACAACGAACCAAAGCGATAAAACACTATTGCACAATCATCGGGATTGTGTAGGACACTAAATCATGGCTTAACGGGGTCTATGGACCTTGCGTTGCGAAGCCGGACACTCAAAAAGATCACAAACGAAACCTCTCTCAATCTCATTCAAACCCTACTCAAGATTACTTGACGCTAATAGGATCAAAACTCATACACTACGATATAAATTGACGCTAATAACAACATAGTATAGTACAACGTTATAACTATAATCAAATTAAATTATGATACCATATTAAAATCAAATCAAAGTATAATGCTCTAATTAAATTTAAAAGAATCAAACTTGAATGCTATAATTAAACTTCAAATCAAAGTAGATTGTTATAATCAAATAATAACTCATCTTTTATAAAACTCCATTTTTATAAACTTTACATTAAATTTTATAAAACTCTATTTTTATAAACTTTACATTAAATTTTATAAAACTCTTATATTAATTATGTAAAAGATGCTTGTGTTAGTGGGAAATTATGAAGACCACCAAAAGCAAAAAGATTATTCCCATGGTCTCCCACTCACACCTCCCATCCACTTTCCTTTCCTTTTTCTCCCAACACATTATTCTCTTCACCACTTAAACCTTCTCTATTCTTTCTCTCACTCTCAATCTCGAAATTTCCTCCAAGAATACTCATATTCCATCCAAGAACAATCTATTATACTCAAATCTTCATCCCTCTTGAAGCATTCATCAAGGTATGTTGTTAAAAGTTTCATATTCATACAAGAAACAAATTAAATCCACCAAAATATCTAAAACTCATTTTATGCATAAACCTGATTTTTCTCAGAATCCCATCAATAAAATAAGAAGTTCTGGAAATTTTCAGAAAATAATTTATTTTTATTGAATTACTATAATTATTGCAATAAAGTAGGGCAATAATTCACATAAAATACTTTTTGCATTCAATAAATTCTGAGAAAATTCTGGGATGACCTGTATACTGATTAAACATGATATATGAAGTTTCATGCATTTATATTACTTTTTACTATTATTTATGATTTTATTGATTAATTAATAATGAAATATATAAAAAAATACTTCCAATAGTCACAAATATCTGAAACTTATACATTGAGCTCTACATCATGTTATAAAACTATGGTTAATTTTACAGATTTTTTGAGAATCATTTACTATTTTTCCCGAATTTTGTGTTGTTTAATCATTAAAATATTAAATAAATACTAAAACAGTTCAGAAAAATATACAAATTTTACAGTAATTCATATTGTATGAAATAATGATTTCCTAATAATTTCATAATTTTTCAATACTGTTTACTATTTAAAACTATTTTCCTAAGTATTTAAGCATGTAAAAATGCATTTTAATGATTATTTCATATAAATAATTGTTAAAATCTGTAAATAATTATAATTGGGCAAGTTATTATTTTAATAAGAAATTATTAAAATCTGGCTTAAATTGAAAATATAAATTAATTATGCAAAGTAAGTAATTCAATTTAAAATTCATTTAACAAATAAATACTTTAATATTATAATCAAAATGAATTATTGTTAATTCATCTAATATAAGAATATGTGTCTAATTATTTGTATTAATACTCCATTCTCGTTTAGCAGTTCCTAAACCAAAACTATTAATTATATTAGGTTCTACGCCATTTTGACCCGAATCGTCTATCGTACGACACACGCATTTCGTTTTGGGACTAATGTGAGTAATCTACCCCATATTTTATAATTTTCAATACTTTTGGGGTGTATCATGTGGTTCTAATATGTTCCAACTTCATTTTATTGTTTTATCACAATTGAGACATTGTTGAGACATTTATACGTGAGTCATTAATTGTATAACTATTGTTCGTTTACGCTACATGTACTTGTAGTGCATTATCATTTTTAGTCTAATCTCCATGACTATGCCCGTATTCTTGAGGTACGTTATGGACAATAATAGCGCTATTGGGTTGGCCACCCCGCCTTGGGACGCTAAGGTGATTGATCGCACGTGGTTGAGTGTGTATGATGATTAGATGCTCCATCCTATATATATTTATATATATATATATATGTATATATAGGGTGATGACTTATTGTTGTTGTTATCATTTGTTAATCAATTTTTGATTTATAAACCGTTATCTCAAATACAATTGTTTGCCGACTTCAAAAGAAAACAAATTTCAAATTATAAATGTTTCAACTTCACAATTTTCTCTACTAAAATTAGATTACTCACCAACTCTCGTAGTTGACCTGTTTTTACCCATGATGCAGATTTGAAGAATGAAGTTGATGAAAAATAGGTTGTGCATTAGAAATCCACAAGACTATTTAAATTTGATGTAATAAATGTTGTTCGTATTTGGATTTGTATTTATATATTGTGGATCTTGTTTGCATACTTAGTACTTAATTGAATCTAATCATATTATAACATAGTTGTCATGAGACTTTGAACAATATATCACGCCTTGATCGATTCCGACAAGGATCGGGGTGTGACATCTTTGATTCAAAAACCACTTTTACCATTCTATTGTAAGGCTTTCCGGTATGGGGCATAACCCCACGCATGAGGTCCTACGTGGCACACTAAGCCACGCGTGAACACCGCCCTCACGGGGCATTAGATGAGTATTTGAAAATGTATGAGAGGACGGGTCGGGAATGTGCATATCTTTTTTATGAGTATGTTATAGAGCTTTACGGTGACATATACTTATGAAATCCGACACAGAGTGATGTCGAACAGTTATATGTCGCACATCAAGCTAAACATGATTTTCCAGGAATGCTCGGTAGCCTTGATTGTACACAATGGGAGTGTGCAAATTGTCCCAACACATGGCAAGGTAAATTCACGTGAGGTAATCATGGCGTGTCGACTGTTATATTAGAGGTAGTTGTTTCACATGACCTATGTTTTTAGCATGCATTCTTTGATATGGCGGGGTCAAATGGGTTGAATGTGCTTGGAGTGTCTCCGCTATTTAACGACATTTTGCAGGGTAAAACACCAAACGTGTCATACATTGTGAATAGACATGAATATAATTATGGGTGTTACCTTGGTGATATGATATATCTCTAGAGTACGCTACATTTGTCAAGTCATACTCATATCCGACCGATGGAAAACGAAAATTATTCAAGTTAGCACAGGAATCTGCAAGGAATGATGTGCAATGGGCGTTTGGAGTCAAACAAAAGTGACACATAATCAAACATATGACACGAACATGGGATCGAGCAAATTGACGAATATGTTGACTGCTTGTGTTATTTTACATAATATGATAATAGAAGAAGAGGGTATGGATATTTGTATGTATAGTTATACCTAATCCACCTGCAGTAATACAAGTCGGCAGCCCAACATACTTGACAAGACTTTTGAAAATACAAAACAGTGAAACACATGACAATATATGTCACGATTTGACTGAGCACATATGGAAAAGGCAATTCGAACAACACAATGACAATGACAACGACGAGGATGAGGACGCGGATGATGAGAACGAGGTCGATGACGACAATGAAAGGCCTAGTATGCTTCAGAATCATATTAAAGTGATATTGCTAAATAACATATGATACTAATGGGTCACACTAACAACAAATTGATACAACTGATTATTTATTAGAAATTGATTTTAATAAATACTCAATAAAACTCTTATAAGTAAATTGGAAATTATTTGTTTCATGGAAATAATAATTTTCATTAGCAAGTAACATTATATTATTTCATATGGTATGAATTAATAAGTCATGCACAACTTTTTGGACTAGTTGAAAACCTTTTGTCTTTTACTTAAAAGACAAAGTTTATATTTTATAAACCTTGAGTTTATAAAATTTAAACTAACTTTCTTCTTCTTTATGCAATTTTCAATATATGCATAAAAAGAAGAAGTGTATGACTTGTCTAATCATGCTTTAAAGGCACGGGAGACATGCTTATGACAATGGGGACAAGTTTGATTAAAATGCTAAGGACTAATGGTTAATAACTTCACTTTATGCATATAAATAAGAGGGCTTGCATTTGGGAAGAGTGCTCATTCCTTCCTTGAGGCATATGGCCGAAAGTTCCTATTCTTCTCTCATTCTCTCTAGTTTTGCTTTGAAGACTTGGAGATTACTTGCATTTATACTCTCTTGAAGTTCATACTTTGGTTATGAACTTCAAGCTTAAGAGTTTACGAGTTTTGGACTAGCATCTACATCAAGTTGAGTCATTGTTTGTGTCTTAAAGGTTCCACATTCTTCATCAACTTCCAAGCCTCCCAAGAGGACCCAAAGGACTACAAAGGTTGTTATTTCTTCACCTATTCTTTGGTTGGTGTTTTAATCTTTCTGTAACTTGCAAGAAGATCATTGGTAGGTATAAAATGTTTATGTTATTTCAAAAAATTAAAGTCTTCCGTTGCCATATTTTTCAAGTTTATGAAACTATTTTAAACTAAAACTCAACAGACAAAGACAATGACAAAGAATAGTATGTTCTATTTGCTAGTTCAATTTCAATGTATTTTATTAGTAATGTAAGCTATAATTTTTATGTATTTTAATATTTAATGTAGATTTAGATTCCTAAGTATTAATGTTTCATGTGTTTTTTTTATTAGTAAAATGTTTATTGAATTTTAAATTTGTGTTTTTTTATTTAATTTAATGTACTTTTTTATTTGTAAAATACTATTTATTTATGTTTAATAATATGTTTTTTATTTAATATAATGTCAAAAAAATAATAAATAAAAAGACAAATAATGTGAAGTGGTAACAAATTTTCAAGATGTAATAGTCCGATACTGCACATGTAATGGAGATGACATGACGTAGATGTGACAATATTTTTCTTGTGAGTTTGTAGTAACCGTACCCATTAGCCTAATTGTATTTGTATTGGTTTTTCATTCTAGTTCTTTGCTATTGTAGCCAATAAAATTTTAGTTGTTTTAAAAAATGTTTTCAAAATTTCATTATTTTTTTTAGAAAATAAAACAATCCTCACAGAACTAGTTTTTATATGTAAAGAACAAAACTTTTAAATCAATGTTTAAATACTTTTAATATTTGGATTATCTTAAGTTAAAACTGATTTTTAATGTTTGGATTCGATATCTATTTATGAACTTATCACATGTATATTATTGAATAATAATAATAATAATAATAAACAAACTTTTGAAAGTAAAAATTCACTAAAAATGGAAGTTTCGAGATTTATTTAAATATACACTATACGACAAAAAAACATAACTCGGAAAGAAATATATTTGACCAAAATCAAGTATTTGGTTTTTTTTTTTATAAAATACATTGAAGATACAACTACTAAATTTGGCCCCTGGCTGGTGTCTATCTGGCAATGTCTTTGCGCCAGCATAAAAAGCTATATACCAAATCCTCTGCTTCTTTACCAAACAATCTACATACATCTTTGATGCTGTATATAATACTATACAAATATAGAAACTTAAAGTGTATTTATATTTATTTTTTATTAAGTCGTGCTGCTTATCTTAAGCCTGCTAACATAACCAGATTTATAAAACAAAATTATTTGTGTTATTTATTTATATATTTCTTTATTTATAATCATCATATGATTTTGTTGGCTGTATTTTTAACTTATTGCATATCCATATCTTTTTTTTGGACGGCTATTGCAAATCATATCAATGGTGTTTTTTTTGTAAGCATTTGATAATTTAACAAGTTGCATTGGACTTCTCTAAGAGATTTGCCCTATGGCATATTATGTATTATAAAGCATCCATTCGATGTTCGATTTTTGCAAAAGCTTCAGGGAGTGGCTTGCCAGGAGGCGCTAGCCTCGCTGCATACCGCCCCTGGCGCGCGCCAGGGAGCTCCCTGGTGATGGGCCTGTACACCCACAACGAGAAGAGGATTGGGTTGTGATTGGTTGCGGCTATTTTGTTTTTGTTTTTTTTTTTCCAAAATAAAGCTTATTAAAATCACACACTATCACTTTCTATATTTTTCGATGTATACATGCTAAACTTATGTGACAATAGAAAAACAATGTGACAATAAAAAAACATACGCGGTAATGTGCTAGAAATGTTACCACCCCTTCAGGCTAATACACTAAATTTAGTAGGTATTTATAGGTGATACGAAATATCCTTTTATATTTTATTTCTGCTCATTCTCATGCCCATATTACATGGTAGCATGTGTTACATTTAATAATATTAATTGTATTTTAAAGAGTAAATTACACGAATGGTCCCTATGGTTTGAGGTAATTTGCATGTTTGGTCCCTAACTTATTTTTTTAATTCGGAAGGTCCCTACAGTTTGTTTTTGTTGCGCGTTTGGTCCCTGTCTTACCTAAAAAGATTATTTTGCCCTTGATTTTTAAATAAAGTGGGGTAGGTAAGGTAAGGTAAAGTGAGGTGGAAGTGGGGTTGGGGTGTGTTTATTTAAATAAATTAAAAAATCAATGGCAAAATAATCTTTTTAGATAAGGCAGGGACCAAGCGCACAACAAAAACAAACAGTAGGGACCTTCCGAGTTAAAAAAATAAGTTAGGGACCAAACGTGCAAATTATCCCAAACCATAGGGACAATTCGTGTAATTTACTCTATTTTAAAACACTTGTCAGTATTTAAAATGGATAGAAAGATTAGTAAAAATAAAAAATAAAAATATATTTAATTTATAAAAAAATAGTTGGACGTTATTGGATTCCTGATAAAATCCTCAACATAAAAAAATAATTTTGTTGAGTATTAAATTTGGTTGAAGAAATATGTCACGAAAATACTTACCGTCTCACCATATACCAAGGAATTTTGGGTTCCTTAGAGACATGAGTCCTGAACTACCGGTTGGGTTGTCTACCGTTTGGGTCGGGCCTGCTTTGCAAGCCGAACGAATAGACCCCTTAAAACCCTTAAACGAAGAAGAAGTCGACTGAGAAAACCAACAGAGAAGAAGCAAAGCGGATTAGCCGATAAAAGAGGGGTTTCAACTCAGCTAGATACCACCTACTGTTCACAAGCCGATGTCAACTTTAATATTTATAATAATTATAAAACTTATGTGAGATAACAATTATAGTTTCTAAAATGGTTCTCACGTTTCACCGATAGTAATTTTAAAGTTTCTGAAATTAATGATTTTATAGTTTCACAAGAAGCAATTTTCTATAAAATCAATTGCAGTTTCTTAAAATTACTAATATCATTATAATTTTGTTAGTTTCACATAAACAACTGATTTTCTTGAATTATCCATTTACAAAATATTACATTAGCATAAAAGTTAGAAAACATAATGGTTTTAATATTTAGAAAATAACATAATAATCATTTTAGCATTAAAATTTAAAAGGTATTACGTTTGGTTTTTGTAAAAATTAGAAAACATAATGATTTTAATATTCAGAAAAGAGAAATTAAGTATGTTTCTACTTTTCTTTTTACCTATTTAAGATGATGACAAGTGTATAAATTTCACATCTCAATCAAATTTAAATTAAATTTAATAATACTTGTCATCATCTAAAATAAATAGGAAGATAATAATAATAATCATTTTAGCATTAAAATTTAAAAGGAATTATGTTTGGTTTTTGTAAACATTGTCTCACCCTATCTTAAATCGGTCACAATTCAAATACCGTTAACAAAAATGGTTGCTATACGTTTAAAAAAAATTACATGTTTAGACATTTTCTAAACCTAAGTTGAGATCCTTTTTCCTCCTGTTTTGGAAGATGTTTATTTTTCTATTTAATATATATATATATATATATATATATATATATATATATATATATATATATATTTTCTATGTATAGTTTTTAAATACTAAGTTCTCAAACATTGGAATAGCTAATAACTTTATTATTATAACTTAAATCTATTTATCTCTTATAAATAGATTCATCCAAATGAATATGATTCTTACATCATATTTATTTGAAACCTTCATAAACTTTCACCTTTTAAGTAATGAATGGCTACCATTCAAGAGTTTTTTAAACGTATATGATTACTAAGTAATTAATTGATAGTTGAAAAGTTTCTTTTATTATATAAGAGGTTAATCATATGAGTTACATACAAATATAAATCATTATATATTGTATAAGAGGTTAATCATATGAGTTACATACAAATATAAATCACATAATGAGAAAGAAAACATATAAATGTTTTGGTTCTATAATAATATTACTTTCATGCTTTTCTACTCATATTTCTTTTTCTTCTATTAAAGTTATTGTTTTATAGAGTGTTATTAGCACCCAATAATTTCTTGAACTCCATCGGAGATTGCTTCATCTCTTATAACATTTTTCATTTTGGTTAAAACTTTTTTCGATGTTCACCAATATGACATTGGTTATGATTCTCACATTGTAATGGTAAAATTTAGAGCGAATAATGTGTTACATTGTTTCCCTTCTTTTTTCATCTTTGTTACCTAAAGTGCGTGAAATTAAAAAAGAATGCATATGTAGAAGGGTTGCTTCAATTTTACATACTAGAATTGATACCACTAAATAGGTAGGCGGTCGTTAACCGGTGGTGAGAATACCCAACTACCTTTTTAATTATTTTGTTTCATGTTTTGTAAAATCTATTTTTATATTCCTATTCACTTTAGTTTTTTAGGTACAAAAAGGTTATCGATGTATCAACAAAGTCAAATATAAGTTTTCCAATATATGTATCTGAAAATCAATATCATAATTACAAATTGGTATATTTTAAAACTATTGATGAGTTTTATGTATAGTTGTATATTTTGTGTGATTTCATTCTTAATTCCAATGTTTAATATTTAAAAGTTCATATCTAAAACTTTGGATGTTTTTGTGTAATATAAATAGTGTAATACAAAATCTATTTGGTAAAAAGTATTTATCAACAGTTCATTCAAAACAACTATTTTTTTTATCCTAAAAATATTATTGTAGAAAGAAAATATTAAAGACTATTTCAATTATATTAATGTTATAAAAAAACATATAATATTTATTAGATTCTATAAAAAAAACCAAAGTTTTGAATGGTTTCGACTATATTAGATAGTATCAAGATGCCACTTAATGAACTTTTTCTATGTTTGTTAATTCGGTTAATACCAAAAAAGATGAGTAGATATGTAAATTTCAACATATTTTAATTTTCTACTCATAATTATTTTAACTAATTAACTATATTTTTGCGTAACGCGCAAGGTTTCGCCTAGTGATAGATATAAAATCAAATGTTATGTCTTATTATCTTTGTAGCTTATTTATTACTTTTGTTAACTTATTATAATTATTTAATATCATATAATTATTAAAATTGTTATGATTTGTAATTAATATAATATTTGGTGGATTGGCGGTCGGCGGCACCCCTTGTAAGCTAAGCTAATTGCTAATTAGTTATACGTGATGAATTATTTCCAAATTCTAATGGATCCAGTGAGACCTTTTTTTTTAGTTTTAGTGTTCAACATTTATCCACATATACGAAATAGAGAGAACATATTTCCGTGTATTGGTTTGAGTCTCCATCATCAGACTACATTTGTTTAACTGATAAAAAACCTACTGAGATGGATGGAATATGCCAAAAAGTCTGAACAAAATATGTAAACTAGGCAAAAAGAAGTTTATATAAAGTTTTGTTACCAAATCGCTTTTAGCCTAGCATTCTCAAATGGTACTTATATTTTTTGAGATCGAAGGTTTATGTCTCTTTTGAAACGTAGGTGAAATTAGAAATAGTTTAGAAGTAAATTAGATTTGTAATTTTGAAAAAAATATATTCCAAAGAATATATTCTTTCCACTAATAGCCAACATCTAACCATCCATACATGCCCGGTCGTGTACAAGGTGTGCAGCGGTACATGGCCCCCAAAAAAATAAGGCCTAAAATTTTGAAAAATTATGTAATTAAATAGTTAATATATATTATCTTATTCAAATTTGGACATAAAACTGATTTGGTTCAGGTGGTAGACGACTTCTTCAGCCGCTTTCATTCACGGGATCAACGTAGGTTAGAGTAGGATTCCTAAAAAGCTCTTTTCCTTTTACATACCTTGGAGTGCCTGTACGGGCTAATATGGCGTTAAAAATAACTGGAAACCGGTAATTAGCAAATTCCAGACAAAATTGTCAAACTGGAAAGCAAGTACTCTATCGTTTGGGGGAAGGTTGACTTTAATTAAGTCAGTTTTGGGAAGTGTTCCTACATACTATCTATCCCTTTTCAAAGCTCCACAAGGTGTACTAGATGTGCTGGAAAGAACTAGAAGAAAATTCTTATGGGGTAGCACGGATGAGAAAAGGAAACTGCATTGGGTGGATTGGAGTAAGGTGGTTGCGGATAAAAAAGTTGGTGGTCTAGGCGTAGATACATTAAAGGCTCAAAACATTGCTTTGCTTACGGAGTGGTGGTGGAGACTAAAAAACGAAAAGGGATGTATCTGGACTGATGTCATCAACAGTATACATAATCTTGGAAAAAAAACCTGCAGTTTACCTTGCGAAGAAAAACGAAACTGGAGTGTGGAGCAACATCTCCAAAGCTATCATGAACCTCAAGTCTTATAATATTGATCCAAGGAGTCTATTTTCCCTTGTACCCGGTGGGAATGTGAAAACTCTATTCTGGAAGGATAACTGGTGTGGAGATGTGCCCTTACAGGACAAAAATTCCACATCTCTATAACCTTGAATCAGTAAAAAGATGCTCATTGATGGACAGACTCTGCAATACAGGTTTCTCATGGAAATGGAGAATGAAAACAATGAACTCAGAAGCTCTTATGGAACTTCATGAATTTTACAAACTTGTTGGATCCATTAATTTTGATCCACCATCCAAAGTTGGATTCTGTTTTAAACCCAACATGGACGGAATGTATGTGGTGAGCACCCTAAGGCGAATGGTGGATTCAAATCTTAACAAAATCTCAGGACCCATGATTTCCTGGCCAAACGTTATTCCTCTAAAAGTCAAATGTTTTGTTTGGAGGGCAGTTATGGATAGAATACCAGTTACCGAGGCATTAATTCATAGGGGTATTAATGTTCAAAATAGGAACTGTCAACTATGTGGTAAAGGTCATGAAACCGCATCTCACCTGTTAGTTGAATGTGAATTTTCAAAGGTGGTTTACTATTGGATATTTTGATGGTGCGGGATTCAACAAATGCAATTCAAGAATGTGAGAGAACTCAATGATTTTGTTGCTTTATGGGGGAATTGCCCAAAAAAAAGGAACACGCTTTGCATAATTATATATTCCACCATTTGGAATATTTGGATGACAAGAAATGATAAAATATTCAAAAAGATTGGTGTCAATCCGACCAAAACTGCAGATTCTGTTATATATCAATCGTTCGAATGGAACAAATACAAGGGTAATGGTCTGGAAAGCTGGGCAAATTGGAGTGCTTCACCCTTCTTTTCTCTTAATTAACTCTAAGGCATGATCGTTTTATAACCATTTTTTTTTTTTTGTTTCTATTTTGTACTTTCCATTCATAGCACCTTGCTATTGTCTGACCCTTTTATTATTTGTGGTTTAAAAAAAAAGAGCCCTTCTATAGTTCTATGACACTTTTTCACTTCCGAAGATTGCTTAATTTGAAATGATTTTTACTCATTTTGCACTTTCAGCCCTTCATTTTTGCTTAATACTTTACAATCTATCCAACTGTTCAATTTCTATATAAAATCAGTTTTTAGAAATTATATATTTATCTCCTCAATTTTTAAAAATTACATTTTCCTTTTATAATTAATTTAATTTATCTTTTAGACAATTTACATATTTTAGACTATATATATATATATATATATATATATATATATATATATATATATATATATATATATATATATATATATATATATAGGGCCTATTTTTTACGGTTTGCACATGGCCTTCAAAATCAACCGATCCCGCCGTGCATCCATATTGTCACTCCCTTTCTTATTTGATTTGCACTTGATAATATATGTCACGTATATGTATTATGTTATGAGTTATAAATAAGTAATACAATTTTCTTGGTGTTTATTTCTTACACATAGCAAACGTTTATTTTAAGTTATAACAAAAATAAGGATACTTTGCTTGAACAAATATGTTGTGAAATTTATTATATTTATATTGCTAAGCCATTAGTACTATGTGTGCACTCACGTTTTTACCTGAAAAATGTTTATGGAATTCTACCAAATTCCTATAAATATTATGTTGGAAAAATGGGTCTTTGATGAAATGCATATAATCAACCCAAATATAAGAAAATAACTATTGTATTATTTCAAGAATTCTTATAAATAGAAACTCACTCTAACCTCTACATAAAACTAACCTAATGATTAACAGTGACACAAATATATCATTATTCATCTCTGTCTACCAACTTAAACAAGCAAAATCTATGGAAGTCATAGGGAAAAACGAAAGAAGTTTAAGAGTTTTCTTTTTAAGCGAAATTAATACGTTCACACCCATGAACTTATTAACATATCACATTTTGCAACATCTTCAAGGACTGAGCAAAACTACCCTCCAGATCTTAAGTAATTAGCATTTGCCCCTTCAATTTTTGTCAACTATTTAACAATAGCTATATTTTACAATTGCAAGATAGAAAACCAAGTTAATTAATACCAAGTTTATGATCGGGAAATGTTAAGAAATAATTTTATTTCTCAATAGTCATGTCTATTTTGGAAACACAAATTTTGAATCTTATGCCAGCTCAAAATGAGTATATATATATATATATATATATATATATATATATATATATATATATATATATATATATATATATATATATGAAAACCAAGTTAATTAATACCAAGTTTATGATCGGGAAATGTTAAGAAATAATTTTATTTCTCAATAGTCATGTCTATTTTGGAAACACAAATTTTGAATCTTATGCCAGCTCAAAATGAGTATATATATATATATATATATATATATATATATATATATATATATATATATATATATATATATATATATATATATATATATATATATATATACAAACACGCGCGCTCTCCTTAATATCTTTTTTACGTATATTGAACATAAAAACATACATCAAATGAATTAAAAATTAATCACCAAAGTATGACGTTGAAATGATGTTTAAGTGTTTGAATGACTAGTCTATTTATGAAATGAAATGAAATTTAGAATAATTGATGGGTTTCACAGTCTTAATAGCGTTAAGTCTCTCTCTTGCATGCGCTTTGGGGTGCAAATGTGAACCGAAATTGGATTTTATGTGTGCATACAATGACACTAATGCACCCATTGTCGACCAAAACAGTAAAGCCACGTATTTTCTAGAAAAAAAACAATGTTTTTATATTTTCATTTGTATAACTAGTGAATTTAATACAATTTCAATATTTAAATTAAATTCTGATTAAATTTATATTTCAGTTTTGATCTTATACTTATAAACCGAATTATTTTTTGGTTTTTACTTTGTGTTTAATAAAAACCATCATTCAATTTTTTATATCCATAAGATATAAAAACTAAATTATAATTCCTTAGTTGTTTTACCAAAATAGGATTTTATGTGTAAATGTGAACCGAAATTGGGCTTTCCAAACACATAAAACCCGTTGATATCTATAACCTTGGGAGGGTTATAACGAAAAAGTTATCACCCATTGAAGTTTCGCGATTAAACCGGCACGACTCTACATAACATAAAAAGTAAATTTTTAATAAAATATTTTTTAGCCTTAGTGATCTAAACGAAAGTCGTAGTAGTCGCCAAACCAAGAGCGTGCATATAGAGAACGTCTAAATCTGACTTCATTAGAGGAAATTATGATTTTTCTAAGATTGAGCGTATCAGTATACAACTCAGAAATCGAATTTTAGATCGGTTGATTTTTAGTCAAAACAATCTAAACGATAATTTAAGATCATGTTAATATGAGTTCAACGATATAAAGACAGTCGAAAACGGACGTCGGATGACAAAGTTTTGAATTTTTAACGGACTTTAACTGTCTAAGTCTGTTAAAATATAACTTTAAAAATAAAGTCAAAATTAGCCGAATGAGTCTGAACGAAAGTTGTATATCTCGTCAATAGCTACACGTGGATATAAAGAACATCAAAAACGGGGCTTGTATGTGAAAGTTATGAATTTTACAAGATAATTAATTTTCGGATTAACAATGGTGCGACATGTGTCGCGATCTGGCACACACCGTTCTCCCCACGGCTTGTCATCAGATGACGACACCTGGCCCCATTACGCCCAACATAATGTTAAGTACACCCAGCATAATTTGAGTACGCCCAACGTACTGGGCCTCCTAGCAGCCTATAAATAGAAGCCGAATTTCATTCTTTTCTTCACACCATTTCATTCCACTCTCTCCCAAACCCTCCCAATGTCCCTAGGCCTTGTTCTAGTACTTCTTAAGGGTTAGTAGCGAAGCTCTAGAGCTTCAGAAAGCCCCGAGAAATATAGCTTTCGGTTTAGAAGTTTTGTTCGCGTAAAGTCCGTTTTTTCGCTAAACCACTTGTAAGTTTAGTTATGCTTACCGTGATTTAAGTATAACTTATGTTTAATTTCATTATTGTTAATATGAACCTATAAACAAGATTTATCAGCGATTCCAAGTCATTATACTGATTGATCTACTTACGGGGATGATGACAATGCTAGATTTAGTGAGGTGTTTAAACTGGATTTTCCAAACAGTATACTCTTTATACCAAACGAACCCTACCTCCGATATGATCTTACTTGATTGTCCCTTATCAGCTATAGATCAATAAACTTTAAATTAATGATGAATCTAGACTAATAATTTGTCGCAAGAAATATTAAACTAAGACTTAGTGATAATGATATTAAGTTATGTCAAAGGAAAAGACAGTTGCTAGAAGCGAAGCGTTTTCCGAGTTTCGAGTTATCACTTTAACAAGTGAGTGCATAGTTACTTTCATCTTACACATATATATGAAGTATCTAATTAAATAACTGTTATATGTGCTTACGTGCAAAGATGTTATGTGTTAGATGAAATGTTATAAAGATAAGTTATATGATTTATACAGTATATGTATTTTTATAAATATATTGGGTAAAGATGGGTAGATGAAAGATGATATAGATGATGAGAGATGAAAGATGAAATAGATAAACACTGGCAACTATGGACTTAGTGTCTAATAGATAAACACTGGAAGCTATGGACTTAGTGCCTAATAGATAAACACTAGCAACTATGGACTTAATTGGCACCTATGGACTTAGTGCCCAATAGATAAACACTGGCAGCTATGGATTTAGTGCCCTATAGATGAACACTACAACTATGGACTTAGTGCCTATTAGAGAAACCCTGACAGCGATGGACTTCGTGCCTATTCCTTAGGACAAATCTTTTGGAATAAATATAGAAGAAAAACCTATTGACACGTATCATGGAGGAATCTATGAACTGGTACTGTCAGCATAGATGATCCTTAGGTCGGATCCTTAAGAATAAAGAAGATAATGGGGATGAGAAATTGGGTTAATTATTTGATGATTAAACATATTGATTATAATATTGTGGGTTGAAAACCCTATGTGCTCACCAGGCTCCCAAGCCTGACCCACTCAGTTTCTTGTATCATACGTAGTGGTACGAGAGCACATGTGTGATGATCAGATGAGAGATTTATGGATTATAGGTCAGTAGAATGATAGGTGTTTGTAAGGCCTATGTTATTTCCGTTTAAGCTTATGTACTGTATTGACGACGACATCTCAGTGTTTTAATATAAATAAAATACGTTTCTTCATAAATGTTTTTATCATATTTTTGGGAACAAATTTCGCAATATTATTGTTCAAAACGGATAATCTGATTTTAAATAAGCATAAACAAATTGGTCTTTTTTGGCCATGAAATTGGGGATGTCACATATAGTAAATCAAAAGCAAATAATGTGAAATTAAACTCCAGTGGATGTGGTGCGATTAAACTGGGCCTTTCCCTTTGGAACCAGAAGTACATGAAACATTTGAAACATAAACCGTAAGCACAAAGCTTATCATACATATCAGTGGGTCCAACCCTAGGGGTGTGTTTCATCCCATGTGAATTCTATGATCCAACCATAGTTTTACAGTCACTTCCAGACTACAACCCAATCGTAGCCTTTCTGCCATGATCAAACCATGGTCTTCCATGCAAGTCACAAAGACAAAAAAGTGTTATGATCCAACCACAGTCTTTCATACAAGTGTTGTGATCCAACCACAATCTTTCATGCAAGAGTCACAGAGACAATCTAGCGACCAACATAGTATAGTGAGAAGAATTACCTCTCTCACGAAGTTACACAAACTACACCTCAACATCACGAAACAGGTCCTACCACCTACCTATCGAATCACACAAGTCCAGGCCTTAGTCTACACTCTATAAATAGCAATTTGACCAAAAATCAACAGGGTCAAAAAGTCAACGGTCAACGTTGACTTCAGCAGGCTTCCATGTCGTGATCAATCCATGGTCACGTCGTGGAGAACAACTCAAGCCTGATCAAAATATCGGTCACGATTCAACCAATTCACGGTTAAAGCTACCATCACATCGTGATGGTCAGGCCACCACATCGTGATCGAGTCTGTCCGAAATAGTCGAGAAACCCCCAATCTCCATGTCGTGGCGAGCAGATTGCTACGTCGTGAAAACTGAGCTTTCTCAACTTAATGGATTTAGCTCCCAATCCATTAATCTATCCACCCATTCCTTCCATAGATCTTCCTAACGTCCAATACAATCTAAATATCGATGCTTTTCAGCCATGCGTGTCCAATGCAAGTCTAGAGCTTAAGTTAGGTCAAAAACGGAGAAACAACACCAAGAATCTCTTGTATGGGCCTCAATACACTAGCAAACTTTAGATCTGAACCTTATGTCCATCAAGGGACCTCAAGGACCCACAAAGTTGCTAACTTTATGGAATCCCACCATTCCAACTAACTCATACTTGAAGAAAAAGGACAAAAACCTAGATCTAGAGAGATGGAGCAATAAAGATTTGATCTTGAACATTTACAAAGGTCCAGAATATAAGATTAAAGATGATGATGATGCTTGCAAGCTAAATCTATACACCAAGTGTGCTTCCTTCTCCTTCAAACACCAAAAACACAAACAAAAGCTCAAGATCTTCAACAATGGAGGCTAGGGCTTTCTATGAGGGTGAACGGGAGGTGATAGAGGTTGAGGGTGTGAAAACCCTAGCCATTACATCCCTTAAATAAGGCTTAAGATTGAAAAAGTTGGGTTTTCCCATGCCCAGATGTCACGTCGCGACACCTAAATGAGATACGCGTTTCATGCGGCCATGCCACGTCGTAATGATACCTTCACCACATCGTGGCCAACCAAAAACTCATAAATTACTTTAAATTTCATACCTCAAGGATCCGAATGTTACAACTCTCCCCCAATTGAATCAGAATTCATCCTCGAAGACCGTTGCTCCAAACAACTCGGGATAGTGCTCCATCATCTCCTCCTCGGGTTCCCAAGTTCATTCGGATCACTTTCGGTGATGGCATTGCACCTATACCAAGCCCACCACCTTGTTGCACAAGGTCTTCGTCTTCCTGTCAATGATTGCAATCGGCATCTCTACATAATTCAGATGCTCATCAACTTGAATATCGTCCAAGGGCACTACTGCGGAATCATCACCCAAACACTTCCGCAACTGAGAGATATGAAAAGTCTTGTGGATCTGTCTAAGCTCAGCAGGTAACTCCAGTCGCTATGTAACTTTGCCCACCCGGGCGATAACCTTGAAAAGACCAATGAACCTGGGGCCCAACTTGCCCCGTTTCTTGAACTAAATAACACCCTTCCAAGGTGACACCTTAAGAAGCACAAAATCTCCAACCTAGAACTCGATGTCCAAATGTCGCCATTCAACATAACTCTTCTGGCGGCTCTGTGCAGCCTGCAACCAATCGTGCACCTTCTGTATTAACTCGGTAGTCTTGAGTACTACCTTAGTACTCCCTATAACTCGATGCTCAGCCTCGCCCTAGCAAACCGAGGTCCGAAACTTCCTCCCATACAACATCTCAAATGGGGGGGCGATCAATACTGACATGATAACTTTTGTTGTAAGAGAACTCGTCCAATGGAAGATAAGTATCCCATCTCCTGCCAAAATCTAGCATACATGCCTTGAGCATATCCTCTAACATCTGAAAAGTTTGCTCGCTATGTCTGTCGGTCTGGGGTGGTATGTTGTGCTGACATGCAACTGAGTACCCAACTCATCATGAAACTTTTCTCCAAAACATGGAGGTGAAACGAACATCACCATCGTAAATCAATGAAACTGGAACTCCATGACAAGTGACTACCTCCCTGATCTAGACTTCAGTCAACTTCTCAATGGAAATACTCTCCGAAATAGGGATAAAGTGAGAAATCTTGGTCAATCTATCGACAGTGACCCATATAGAATGAACCCCACGTGTCGTCCTTGGCAACTTTGTGATAAAGTCCATAGTGACCTCCTCCCATTTCAATATGGGAATGTATAACGTCGTGATTTTTACTCCATTTTTTTTTCTTTTTTTGAACCATTGTCAAAACCACACGTTACCATTTTCATAAACAAACATTCAACCGTTTAATTATTGCAAAAAGGGGTTCAAAAGAAAATAAAAACAAATGTGCTCAAGTGGCATCTTCATTAAAAACTAACTAACCAAAAGGAACCCAACCTCGCCAAGCCACGCTCCTAAGCTACCTGTACCAATCAGAAGGCATTCAACAAGGAAACAAGTGTTAACAACCGCCTCGTGAGCCGACAAGTTGTACACAACCAAAAAGAAAACACACAATCCCCCAATGGGTCATCCATACAAATCTTGATGATAGAATTGTTGGGATATATTTAGTGGTTTATGTTTTGTTTTGAATGTATTATATGGTTCTTAGTTTTGGACCGAAATCACCTAGTGATTTCGGCGGGCTTATTATGTATGGGCTTTAGGTTATCAGTTTAGTATATATATGGTTTGTGTATAGTCTTTTAAGGCAAATGTATTTTTGGTGAATACTAGGGATTCACGGCTGAAGAGTGATTGAATGTACTTGACAATTATTCAATAGAATTGTGTGCATTCATATTATTGAAACGTGTTCTTGATATATTGAATTGATTGTTTCGCATAATTGTTTGATTAAGATTCTGCATTAAATCAAACAATTGCATTGATACTTTGATAGATCCAAGTTCAGGGACTTACAAGTGGTATCAGAGCCTTAAAACCGACTTAAGGCTGTTTTGGTATCAATTGCTTTTGAAACATTAATTCGTTTGTGGTGTTTTTGGGTTGTGTTGGGAAAAAGGAATTTGCTGTTCTTCATGTTCATCATTTTCTTAGTGTTCTTCACTAATTTTGGAGGATATTGCGTTGGAAATCATTTTTTTTGGCAATTTACCAAATTTGAGATTCATTGGATAAGGAAATTCGATCAAAACCTCAATTTCGACTAGGTCTCAGCGTTTTCGGCGGCTGGTAAACGTTCTCGGTAAAAAGGAAGAGTTTTCGACCAAGACATATAGTTCTCGGCCAACTGTTTTCGGTCAAACAGTTGACTTTCAGGGATTTCGGTCAAACTGGTTGACTTTCAAGGTTTTCGGTCAAAGGGCATTTATCCTGGTTTTCGGTCAAAATCAAATTGCACAATCAGATTTTTTTGTTGGTAAATAATGAGTTCTTACAACAGTACCAAGGAGGTTAGTGAAGCCTCATGCTCTCAGTCTTGTGAAGGTAAAATAAATAAATACCGTGAACAAAATGAATTATTAGTTATAGAGGTTTTTGACCTTAAAAATGAAATATATGAAACTAAGAAAGTAAATAAACCGCTTAAAGAAAAACTAGAAGCACAAACTAAAGATTTAAGCAGGATTAAAGAAGAATACAACACCAAATGTGTTCACTATCGTTTTTCCAAAGAGAAAATTGTAAACTTAACTGCCAAACTTGATGCATTAAAGGCTAAATTTAAGGATGCTGACTTTAATTTTAAGAAATTCGATGTGTCAAGTGAGATAGTTGAGTCAATGACAAAAAAACAATTAAAGTGGAAAGACAAACAGGGTGAGGGTCTAGGGTATCACAGTGTACCACCTCCCTTCAATGATAACTATACTCCAACTTTTGAAACCACAGAGACAGAAAAATTTGTTCAACATGGTCAGCCTATTGTCACTGTTTCAGTTAAGACTGAACAAATCCAGTAAAACTGAGACTATTTAGGTGAACAATACTAATGCTTCTACTTCATGTGCAGATAAAGTAACAGTGCAAGACGGGTGCGATAAAAACAAAGATAATGTTAGTTTTAATGAAAACTCTTCAAAAACTAACTCTTTATCTTCTGTTGCTTCAAAGGCTTGTGATAACACTGCTAACAATCTTAGGCCACATAAAGTTGTGAAACAATGTGCTTGTACTTGTAGAAATTCAGTTGGATGGGGACCAAGTTCTGAGCATATTCCTCTTAAAAGACAAACCTGTTTTAACTGTGGAATTCCTGGTCACATTGCCAGAAATTGTCCAAATCGTGCATATATCCCATACTATGCCCAAGGTAAGAGGAACGTATCACGAGGAAGATCTTTCAAGAGAAACTCATCGATATCACATGATGGTGACTGGAATACTGCCAAGACCAAAAATCAGATTCTCAAGAACAAAAAGGTCATGTCTGACAAGAGATCTGATTTGAGAAATAGTTCAGTCAAACCAAGATCGGTAAGGTCAAAGTCATCTCGGCGATCGGTCTTAAGATCCAAAACTAGTGCTGAAACATCCATCCATTTAAACAAGAAAATGGTTAAACCTGACTACAGATGGGTACCAAAAGTTTCCATTCCCAAATCACCTAAAAATTCTTACATCTCTTCATTTTCTGTGTTTGATAAACATGATATGACTTGGGAACACGTGTCATGCGTAGATAGCAAAGGTCAACCCAGTTTCAAAATGGATTGGGTTCCCAAAACCAATTAATCTTGCACTCTGTGCCGAAGCAGCTATGGAGGAATATCATCAGACTTCGGTATGTTGATAGTGGCTGTTCCAGGCACATGACAGGGGACATCTCTCTTCTGCATGGCATTCAGAATTTTAATGGAGAGCATGTGTCCTTTGCGGGAAAAGGAAAAGGAAAGATCACAAATGGGTATTTCTTCAATTGCTGAATTACGGTTTGAATTTTCTAACTCATCTCTTCTATGTGATAATAATGCTGATTTTCGATTGTCCAAAAACCTAATTTTTCCTAAAATCAAGCTCGTGCTTGTGGGATTTCTTAAGATGATACGTTTCAAAGACTGAAATTTCTTTTCATTTTTATTTAGTATTGTCTTATTTTCTTCCATTTTGTTTTACTTTTAGAAAAAGAATTTTGTGACAATCTTTTGGGAAGTGATATGAGTTAGTGATAAAGTGCAAACGAAATACGTGTAAAGTACTAAAGCTGAATTGTCTAAACTCTATGTTCAATGTGTTGGTAGGCATAAAGGACTAAGACTAATGGACTATACAATGTGGACTTATTTGAACTTAGAAAACTTCATTTGGACTGACAATATGAAGCTTGGATAGATTTAACAGTAAAATAGACAAGGAGGCCTATGACTTAAATTGAAGCTAACTATCGTCTGGATCTGTGGCTCAACACTTCATTGGCATATGGACTTGTGTCCTTAATTATTGTATTAATAGGGGATGACTAAGGGGTTCTGATAAATTGGGTCTGTTTAAAATCGTTATTCTTTCTTTCTTAGTCAGCCATATGTTGCCCCCTCTGCGTGATCGGAAGATTCGACCTGGGACACAACATATGCACTTAGATGATGTTCACTGCTTTTAAGTCAGTATAATGTCTCCTACAAATATACTACTCTTTAAGTTAGTCATATGTCGTCCCCTCTGCGTGATCGGTAGATCCGACCTGGGACACAACATATGCATTCCACAATGATTATCTACTCACCTAAAGTAAAGGATTCCGAAGAAATTTCCTTGATTACTGGGGTATGCCATGAAGTGCGGAACATGTTCTAGTGTACTAACATTAACTACACCCATAACTAAAGGTTGACTGGTATATTTTATTGGCTAAATTTAAGTGGACAACAATATCCCTGATCGTCGTCAGACAAAATGGTCTATCTAGGAATATAGTAGCTATATATCGTCACTCATAATCTATCCTGAAAAATGTCCTTTGTGTTTAAGTGGATCACAATATCAATGATTGACCAGAGCTTTTCATGAACGTGCGTGTTGATAAACCTCATTAATTTGCTTCATAACGTTTGATCCCAAAAGTTTTTGTTCTATTATAATTTGTTTATTACATTTTTTTGTCGTCTTTAAATTTGTACATATTTTCATTGTTATGCACAAATTTAGGGGGAGATATAATAAAAATAATAATAATAATAATAAAATAAAAATATAAAAAAATAAAATAAAAAATAAAAAATAATTAAAAATTGTGTTTAATTTAATTTTAATTTTTGTATTTGGTTTTTGGAACGTAAAATCAAAGAAATTTTTTTTATTAAAATTGGGTTATTTTTCATGGGCCGAAATCGGTTAAGTGGGCCGCCTGGGATTTTTAGGTCATATATATACTTCGTTTTCGGCTGGTTAGGGTTTTTCACCAAAAAACCCCAAACAACCATCATCATCGTCGTCGTTTTTCTCTCTAACTTCTTCGAGTTATTCTACAAAAACCTACTCATTCGTTGTTTTGTTGCAAAATTGTTCGGTGAATCAGGTAATTTTTGGGTTTTCGATCGTGACAATGGCATTGCTGTTTTTGGTGTACTTGGTGTCATAGATTTGTAGGTTTCGAGTGGATTTTTCAAGGTTTTTCGAAGAACTGAGTTGGAACAGGTTCCGATGAGATTTTGGGTTTTCGGTTCAACCCGGATTCAACCGAAATCAGATGAAGATCTGAATGAAATCTAGGTTCTCAGCCGAAATCAACCAGCGTTAATCGAAATCATCTGGTCAACGAGTGTTTTGACCGAAATTGATCAATTTTGAACGAAATCAATCAATTTTGACCGAAATCGATTGAAATCTTGACCTTAACCGAAAACGACTGAAATTTTGTCTTTGACCGAAATCGACTAAAACTTTGACTTTAACCGAAATTAGATTTCAAACTCAATTTAATTAATTTTTAAATTAATTATCACTTGGCTAGTTTGGTGCAGATAAATGGCAGAGCAACTAAAATTCGTGGACTCTCACAACATTGTTGGATATCTCATGGATCCACCTGCTGCTCATCAAGAATTCAAATCCATGATGGTGAGTTTGAACAACTGCAAGATATCTCAGGCCCTTCATGCCAATCCAGTCATTCATAAAGACTTGATCACTGATTTCTGGAGAAATGCCTAGATCAACAAGCTAGGAGCAGATGGTGCTGGTACTGTGGAATCTTTAGTGAAAGGAACACAAGTGATAATCTCTGAACAAGTTATCCGAGAGGTACTTGAATTTGGTGATGCATTCGCATTCCCAATTGAGTACTCTGCTGATCGGGTCAAGGAAGTTCTGGAGAAAATGTGTTATGAAGGAACCTATCCTCCCAACATCAAGAAGCTACTGCCACCCTACTGGAGATTCCTGGCACACTCCTTTGTGATTTGCATTTCTGGAAGAAAGGGAGGTTCTGATGAAATTAGTCAGACTGTGACCTCAACCATTGTTGCTCTGGCTATGGACTGGGATTACAACTTCTCAAAGTTCGTTTTTGAAGAGATGAATAACAACCTTCTGGGAAATAAAAAGGACTTATTCTTGATGTACCCCAGGTTCCTTCAAATGATCTTTAATGAAAAATATCCCTAAATCGAAAGGTCATATGATACTTTGGATATGAAAGCCTTGGGTCCCAACACCTTTGGACTCATGAAGCAATCAAGGAAGGCTGCCAAAGTTGCTTATCAAGGATTAAAGGAGTTAGCTAAATTGGAAAGTTTGCTGAAGTTGAAGACACTCCTGCTGTCAGTTCCATAAATGGTGAGGTTGCCGAGGAACACGTGGCGCCCAAACCAAAGTTTCAATTCGCCTTTGAAGAGATTGAAGTATCTGATGATGAAGAAGATCAAAAGGATCAAGAAAATGAATTGTTAGAAAATGAGTTTGAGAATTTTATTCAGTAAGGTATTTTAATCCCATAAGAGGATGTAGCTGTCACACCTCCGATCGTAGCTGAAAGGGAAAGTGACACAATGGTGCAATCTTCCTCACCGACCCCTGAACAGATGGATGCTCTTATAGCAGAACTTCAGCGAACTGCAAGGAAGCCTCCCCAAACAGTTCCTGTTGATACTGAACCTCCATCTGGAAGTGATCCAGAAGACTCAGCCAACGCTTTACTCCGAAAGAAGCGAAAGAGAAAAGATCCAAGGCCGGGAGTGCTTATCACAGACTCCGTTCAAAATAAATCTACACCTATTGAGCATGATTCTATGGCTCAAAGCATACAAAGCCCATTCACTGAGTCCTCTCCAGTGATTCAAGAATTGTCAAGCCCGTTCACTGAATCCATTCCTATGGATCAAGATTTTGACATCCCAATTATTGAAGAAGAAGTCATACCTTCGAAAGGAGCTCAAGCTTCAAGAAGCTCATTTGAAACACCTGAGTCGGACATCTCCAAAGGCAAAAGAAAATTGCCTGAATCTGAATTGGTTGATATGGTTTTGCTTCAGAACAGAGTCTTTGATCTGGAACAAAGCTCTGCCGAAAAAGATTTGATTATTGGAAAGCATGACATTAGAATCAGTGAGCTTGAGAAAGAGAACTCCGACAAAGCTTTAAAGATCTCAGAACTTCAAGAAAATCTTGGTGGTCTAACTGCTCTATTCTTTAACCTGAAACAACGCCTACTTCAAAAGTTTGGTGATGAATTTCAACCTTTGAGTGCTGAAGGAGAAAAGATCATTGTTTCTAGTTCAGGTCCAACTAATCCAGCTTCTCAATCTTCAAATGAAAGAGATACAAGACCTGCTCCAGATGCTAATCTTGATACATTCTTGTCTTCTGGTCCTGCTACTGCTCAAGAAAGAAGAGAGAAGCAAATAAGGGTTGAGCAGCTGAAAGGGAAAATGCTCGTGATAAAGCATTCAGATCAAAATGCTCTAGGTGATCACCCTGAAATGTTTTTCAGGGAAACTGGAAAGAAGTTTACGGATAAATATGGGGATCGTTCTAGCATCACCATGTGGGGATATGATGCTGATAAGAAGATGTGGATCGTGAACGGAAAAGTGGAAGAATTGAATATTATGAGAAGAAAGTTGACTTCTTGTCCTTGACAAAAGTTGATATTTCTAAACTCATCCACGCACCTTTCCACAATCGAACCAATGACACCATGGCCTGGTTCTTTAAGAATTTTCTTGAGAGTAAAGCGAAAAATAACTTTGAAGACTTATGTGACGTCCCCATTTTTACGGCCAGAAAAGACTGATTTAGTTTATGTTTTTTAATAAAAATCAAAGTAACTTCTTAAGAAAAGTGTTGCGGAATTTTGTTCCCAGAAAAACATGATAAAAATAATATCAAAGCATTTCCGAAGAAATGCATTTTATTCTTTTTAAAACCTTGGGATGTCAATGTCAATACAGAAACATAAGCATAAACAGAACTTACATTCATTTACACTAGTGATCTACATCTCTTTAATCCCTCAGTGAAGTGTAGCTTTATATCGACACCTGTGATACAAATAAACTGAGTGGGTCAGGTTGGGAAACCTGGTGAGTACATAGGGTTTTCAACCCACAATAATAAAGTTATTATGTTTTATCATCAAACAATTAACCCAATTACTCATCCCCATTATCTTCTTTAATTCCTTGGGATCTACCCTAAGAATCACCTATCACTCATTCCTAAGGGTTTTCCTAAGGAATAGGCACGAAGTCCATCGTCGCCAATGTTTATACAACAGACACTAAATCCATAGCTGCCAGGGTTCATCCAATGGGTGCTAAGTCCATAGCTCTCATTTATCGACACTATTATTTGCCGGAGTCCACGTGCATTACATGTCAATGGGTTTTTAGAGTACACCGGGTGAACATATCGTTCACAACACCTATAGGTAGCGAGCCTGCTAGTGTTCCACAGACTGTCTAGAATAGTCAATGGTTGTCATCCGTACTCTGCTAGATGACGGGGCCATCGTTTGGGTAAAGGTTTCTCTCATTTTTCACCTCTCACCCTCATCTCATAATCTATATCACATTTTATCTCATCCTCTAACTCATCTTTCATCACACACCAACTATTTCATCTACCAATGTTTTACCCAACATATTTGTAGATATAAATACATATACAGTTCAGATCTGAAGAAATAGTTTAGATCTGTAACGAAAATACATATACGGTTCAGATCTGAAGAAAAAGGTCTAGATCTGAAAAACAAAGTTTGAATTTTTCATCCAGCCTAACTTTCAAAGCATAAAATATATATACAGTCTAGATCTGAAGAAAAAGTTCAGATCTGAGATAAGAAAGTGTAGATCTGAAGGAAAAAGTTTCAGATCTGAAAGAAAGAAGTATAGATCTCTCATCCAGCAAACATCTCAGGTAAACAGATAACATATATATATATATATATATATATATATATATATACACACACACATAGCATGTAATTTATATAAAATACTTCATATCTATGTGTAAGATGAAAGTGACTATACACTCACCTGATAAGAAGTGATTCGGAAAACACTTCGCTTCTTAAAATAATCTTCTTTGATGAAACCGGGAAGTTTGCTTGAAAACCGGGCTCTGCACGGGCATAGTTTCAAACCGAAAAACTCTTTTTCTCGGAGACTCCGGGCTCTCCGAGGCTTCCTTCGGGGGCTAGGGGTTTTCCTAGGCTTTAGGAGGGTTGGGGAGTGTTTAGAGAGAGAGAGAGAGTAGCGATAGAAAGAGGGGTTGAAAGGAGTGAAGAATGAGGCTGCCCTCGGCCTCCTTTTATAGGCGCTGCCTTGGAAGTACGTTGGGCGTACCGAAGCTGTACGCGGGGCGTACTGCTCGGATCGTACAACACGTGTCGAGAACTCGGTGGGGCGACGTAGCTTGTTGTGGACCGAGAAAAAATTCAATACGCGGGGCGTACCTACTTCGTATGCGGGGCGTACTTCGGTACGCAGGGCGTCCAAAGGTACGCTGGGCGTACCCCTCGCACCCAGCTTCGAGATTTCCCACTCCGACTTCTAAAATTCATAACTTTCACATACGAGCTCCGTTTTTGATGTTCTTTATATCCACGCGTAGGCGGGACCGTACTCTACGACTTTTGTTTAGACTTTGTCGTCTAATTATTGACCGATTTTAAATTTTACGGTATGAGAAATTACACTGCTAAACGACCTTGTAGGATTCATAACTTCTACATACGGACTCCGTTTTCGACTGTCTTTTTAACATTGACCTACTATTAACGAGACCTTCGATTCTCGTTTAGGTTGTGTCGGCTAAAAGCTGCTCGATCTAATATTCGAACTTCGGGCGGTGCACTGCCGATCCGAAACATAGAAAAATCATAACTTCCTCATACAAAGTCAGATTTGGGCGTTCTTTTTATGCATGTTCTTGGTTTAACAAACTCTACAACTTTCGTGTAGATCACCAAGGCTAAAAAGGTCTCTATCGTAAATTCACTATTTACGTTACGCAGTGTCGTGTCGGTTCTGTCGCGAAACTTCGACAGGTCACAACTTCTTCGTTATAACTCGGATTTCGGCATTCTTTATATGTCCAGAATCCTTGTCACGACCACTACAACTTTCTTCGTAGATATCGGGTTTATCTAACATTTTATTTTTGACGCTTATTTTTATCATTTATTTATTATATTATTATAAACAAGTAATAAGCACACAAAAGCACGTAATTCACATAATATTCAAGTAATTCATCTTTATTACTTTAAAATGGGTTACAATGGTTGAGCTAGACTATTACATCATCGCATCAATGCTTAGCCTCGAAACACGGGCGTTACAAGTTAAAGACTGCTTCATCGTCTACTAAGAAGGCCAAGTGTGTCATTGATCCACACACCAACAAAACAATGGTGAATGTCATGTGGCCACCCACAAAGTAAGCTAAAAGGATTCCTCTTCCCAAACGCTTACCTGAAGGCACTTTGGATACTATACAATTCTGGGTTTATGATGAAGCTACTGCAACTGTGGTGATCAAGCTGAAGAAAAACCAGTTTCGTATTGTTGATCCCAAAGATTTGTTGAAGTTTGGTGAACGAGATATCCACACCTTATCAAACTTTCAAATAATTGTTGAGAATGAATTGTTTGAAGCTGCCGCAAAGCCTTCACTAGAATGGTAGCTACAATTATAGACAAGAAGTTGTGGGCAGGGGCTTTTGACCAAGCAGACGTGTATCTCGTGGAGAAACCTTGAAGAGAACAGAAAGCAATAAACCAAGGGGGAGATTGTTGGGCTATATCTAGTCGTTTATGCTTTGTTTTGAATGTATTATATGGTTCTTGGTTTTGGACAGAAATCACCTAGTGATTTCAGTGGGCTTAGTGTGTTTTCGGTGGGCGTATTATGTATGGGCTTTAGGTTATCGATTTAGTATATATATGGTTTGTGTATAGACTTTTAAGGCAAATTCGTTTTTGGTGAATAGTAGGGATTCACGGCTGATGAGTGATTGAATGTACTTGACAATTATTCAATAGATTTGTATACATTCATATTATTGAAACGTGTTCTTGATATATTGAATTGATTGTTTTGCATCATTGTTTAATTAAGATTCTGCATTAAATCAAACAATTGCATTGATACTTTGATAGATCCAAGTTCAGGGACTTACAAGAATAGTCAAAAAGCAAACAACATTATATCATAATTTATTTCAACCATTTATAGTTTCCGGCTTAACTCAACCGATTATTACATATAATTTAATTCACCGTTTATTATAACGTAATTTTTAATTCAACCGATTATCCACTTTGGGGTCCCTTAGTGACATCCTACCCAACAACTTAACCCCGTTCACTACTCATGTGCTCAGCCAGTTTAGTGCTCTAAGTAGCTCATGACTTCTACCCGAATTCACAAACCCCAAGACTTCCACTTTCGCTACTCCGACCTGCAAAGTACAAGTACTTCGCGGTGTCGTTCATGATCGGTACAAAAGGTGTCAATTCTACCGATACACCTCCCGATTCCCACGTGATGTTTGATCCGACCACACCATAAAGCCAACACCACTCCAGTTCTCGTACACCAAGGTGCACACGAACAACGTGTCACACGACCATCTAGAAAGTTCGTGCAACTAACAACTGATAAGGCTTAAGCTTTTTCAACCTATTAGTCTTGCAAGGTTCTACCCATATCATCATTATACCCCACAAAACAATCATGCACCAAAATAATCATGTTACTCTTACAGCTTAAACGAGCAATTAACATGTAATAAAGTTCATCAAGATGTCACATACTTTAGCATATAACTACCAATTCATGAAACATCATATCCGCATGCAATTTACAACTATTACATGACATGAATATCACCATATCAGCCGATACCAAGGAATAACCATACATAAGATGCAAACAACATATTTTCAACAATTATCACAAGCATTTATAAATGTAGCATGATTCCTGATTTGCATCAACAATCCACCCATGAGATGTGGTTTTCGGTTATGCACTAAAGTCAACAAAAATTGTCAACTCACCTTTTGTTTTGAAGTGAGTTCTCCTTTTTACTTCAAGCCTTGGACTTTATTGAAGTTTTCAAGGTTTCACCTAATAACCAAACATACCAAACAATCATCAAAATGGGGGCCAAGTTTCATTAACACTCTTAAATTCTTAATGGGTTATATATATATATATATATATATATATATATATATATATATATATATATATATTAAATTTCACAGCCTGACCACTGTTCAGTGTTTTGGGCATAAAACAGAATCTGTAACTCCAATTGAGTTGAATCTGGACTTTCAGAAAACTAGACTCGATTTCCTACATCTTATCCAGAGAGGGGCATCGGCCAATTCTGCTTAGATTAGCAGCTACAAGCCTCGCAAAATGGGGCAAAGTTGCTGTGCAGATTTCCAATAATTGCCAAAAATCACCATATGATTTATGACCTTGGACAAAGGATTAAAGCCACGCGATTTAACACACCATAAGCTTGAATGAAGGTATTAAGACATCAATTGAGTGGTTTATGAAAAGGCCAAAGACTTGACCAAAAGATGATTGAAAGTAGGATGCCCCTACACACCAAACTCCAAACACCAAAAATCTACATACACCAATAAAAACTTCTTTAATTCCAAATCAAGACACATGTTGAGATGGAACTTGGGTAAACTTTTAGACATGATTTGATAGACTTTCAAGGTTATTACTTCAGCCCTTACAATAAGGTTTTAGGGCAGAAAATACAAAGCAATACAATCAAGAATTGCAGAAACCAATCAAGCTAGTTGCTTGACCTCGTTTGATAGAAAGACAACAACATAATAAAATATTTAGGGGCTGTTTTAAGAGGCTTAATAAAGGTTCCAAAACATGGTATTTATGCAGAAAAATAACACATACGAAATCACTATGATTGGAGGTAAAAGAAACAAGGACTATGACACCAAAGTGAAGCAATTCACTTCACAATCCAACCAATACTCAAGCATTAATACCATCATATAAGAGTGTTTTAAGAAGGATTTTCATAGCAACAATTTATCAAAACACACCCAACATGGCTAGAAATTGATCAGACATACACACTAGAATTGAAAGTAGGAAAAAGAAGGTTAATTGAATCAAAGGGAAAGCAGTGCAACCTCATAACTCAATCGAATCACCAGAAATTTGGAGTTTAATCACATGAGGAAGAAGGAAATCAAGAAGCTTACCAGTTTATTCGAATTCACAGACTCGAGCACTCCATAAAACTCGTCCAACCCTCCCTCTATCGCCTTGCGTCGTTAATTCCCGCAACCCCCCTTGCTCAATCGTCTTTTTTCTCTTGTTCCTCCTTCACGTCGTTGCTACCTCCTACCTTGTTGTTGTCGGACGTCGAGCACCACACAAGACAACGATCACATGTGGGCTTCAACCTGTACGCTGCCTTGCCCCTTCCTTCATTATCTTTTTTTATTTGCTTTGCCTTTGATGTGCGACACAACCCCAAAGACTTTGGGCCGATTTCTTTTGAACGTGGGAGCCAAGGAAAACAAACGCAAGGAAAGCCTAATCGATCAAACTCCATAAGACTGTTACATTTGATTTTTACAACTAAACCCCTCACATACCCAACTTTGTATTCCATTCCCCCTAACTCCAGATTCTTGGCAAATTAAATTTGTTTTATTGAGAACTTAGCCCCTCCATACCAATTACACCTTTTATGAGTAGAAATTACCCAAAATTAATTTAATTAACTTACATTCCTCTTAAATATAGATATTAAATAACACCAATTTTTATTAAATTTATTTCATTCTACACTCTTAGAATCGAACTAACTTTACTTTGCTTAATAATCTTGTAACGGAACACTAACATCGTTAAAGAAAGAATTTTTTGGGTCGTTACAGAATGGGTAACGAATACATCTTGCCGTGGGGTCTCTGATGTTCGGCCTTGACTTTCCGGCAAGTCAGGCGCCGCTCAACATACCATGTTATCCTCTTCTTCATGTAGGGCCACCAGTAGCTTAGTCTCAAATCTATATACATCTTCGGGTCCCGGATGAATCGAAAACTTAGACTTGTGTGCTTCCTCTATCAATGTCTTCCTAACCCTTCCAACAACCAAAACCCATACCTTGTCGCACTAAGTCAATAACAGAATTTGATCCCTGATCTTCTCTTCCTTCCAATTCTCTTTCTCCAAACCCTCAACCTGTGCCTCCTTGGTCAAGTCTAAAAGTGGTGAGACGATAACCAACCTCAAGCATAGATCTTTGATGGGTGTACTTGATGCCTTGTGACTCAAGGAATCGCCTACAACATTGGCCTTCCCAGGATGATACAAAATCTCACAGTCATAATCTTTCACCATGTCTAACCATATATGCCGTCTCATATTCAGGTTCAACTGATCCATCAAATATCTCAAGCTCTTGTGATATGTGTAAATGGTACACCAGACCCCATATAGATAATGTCGCCAAATTTTTAGGGTGAAAAACGCCATCCCCCAGCTCCAGATCATGAGTAGGGTAATTCGCCTCATGAGGCTTTCGCTGCCTCGAGGCATAAGTAATCACGTGACCCCTCTATGTAAGTATTGCACCCATACCTAAAATTATTGCATCGAAATAAACCACAAAGTCATCCATACCCTCGGGAAGGGTTAAAATTGGAGCCTTACATAATCTCTTCCTCAAGGTCTCAAATGATGTTTGTTGCTCAGCCCCCTACCAGAAAATAAGATTATTCTTCGTCAATCTGGACAAAGGGATAACAATATTGGAGAAATCCTGAATGAACCTCCAGTAATAACTTGCTAACCTAAGGAAACTCTGTATCTCAGATGGTGACATCGGAACCTCCCACTGCATCATTACCTCGATCTTGGCTGGATCGACCAATATGCCTTTCTAGTTGACATTGTGCCCTAAGAACTGCACCTCGCGCAACCAATACTCATATTTGGAGAACTTGGCATAAAGCCTCTCCCTCATTAAAGTCTCCAAAACCTCCCGCATGTGCTCCTCATGTTGTTCCTTGGTCTTAGAATAGACCAAGATATCATCAATAAACACTATCATAGACCGGTCCAACATCGGCCTGTACACCTGGTTCATGATATCCATGAACGCTGCTGGTGCATTGGTGAGATCGAATGGCATCACCACAAACTCATAATGACCATAATGAGTCGTGAATGTCGTCTTCTGTATATCCTCATCCCTGACCCTCATCTGATGATAACCCGATCTCAAATCAATCTTGGAGAACCAAGATGCACCCTGAATTTGGTCAAATAAATCATCAATCCTTGGAAGTGGGTAACGATTCCTAACTGTGAACTTGTTCAGTTCCCGGTAGTCAATACACATCTTGTGCGAACCATCCTTCTTTTTTCACAAACACGATCGGTGTTCCCCACGATGAACTGCTCAGCCTGATGAATCCCTTATCTAAAAGGTGCTACCATCCACTTGTCGAATCACATAAGGTCACGCCTTAGTCTACACTCTAGAACTAGCAATTTGACCAAAAGCCAACAGGGTCAAAAAGTCAACGGTCAACTCTGGCTTCAGCAGGCTTCCACGTCATGATCAATCCATGGTTACATCGTAGATAACAACTCAGGCTCGATAAAAATCTCGGTCACGATTCAACCCAGTCACAATCTAAGCTACCATCATGTCGTAATGGTCAGGCCACCACGTCGTGCCTGAATCTGTCCAAAACAGTCGGGAAAGCCGCAGTCGCCACGTCGTGAAAACTGGGCTTTCTTAGCTTAATGGATTAGCTCTCAATCCATTAATCCATCCACCCATTCCTTCCAGAAGGCTTTCTAATGTCCAATACAATCTAAAGATCGATGCGTTCAGCCATGCATGTCCAATGCAAGTCTAGAGCTCAAGCTAGGTTAAAAACATAGAAATAACACCAAAAATCTCATGCATGGGTGATATGTGCATATTTAGTTATATATTTCATGCATTATCTTAATACTTTTTGCTACATTTATGCTCAATATAGGACAAAAGGTACTTAATTCATTTAAAATCTGTTTTGTAGCAGCAAAGGCATGCTCGGGATTAAAAGGAAACTAATTGCAGAGCTGGAAGCGGGAAAATTGGATCGAGTCAACTGAAGTCAAAGAAGTCTTGAAACCGGAGTACCACGTCGCAGTGAATGGAAAGTTCCCGATGAATTTGTGACTTGGCGGAAACACGATTTTAATGAAGACCACGACGTAGTGCATGTTCACCACGGTGTAGTAAGCTAAATTCGGGTTTTATAAATAAATCGATTCCTCTCTCAACCCTAACTTATGCTGGAAGATATTGTCGACTTTTGAAGACCAGAGATATCCTTTGGAGTAGGGATGAAAGTGGGTCCAAACCGGGAACCAATTAACGAGATTTTGTAGAACCGGAAACCGGACCGGTATATAGGAACCGGTTCCGGTTCGGTTCCGGGTACGGTACTGGATAAAGTGGGTCTAGAACCGGAAAACCCGGAAACATCAAAGTGGGTCGGTTGGAACCGGATAAAGTGGGTTTAGAACCGGAAAAACCGGAATTTTTTGTTAATTACTTACTACTTAGTGTGTTGAACTTTGAAAACTTTCATATTGATATCCCGACTTAAGGGGACTGTAACTCATTGAATATGAAACCAAAATTGAAAAAATTATAGTCTAAAATCATGTATAAACTCTAAAATACACTTTAGAAAAACCGCATGTCAATCTGACTTTAAATGAATGAGATATGCATGTCTTAACATTTTCACAGAATAGAAAGCACAAAAACAAATAGCTGAAAAGTAGAAAATTTTCAGTTTTGATATCCCGACTTCGGAGGACTATATATCATTGAATATTAAACCAAAAATGACAAAATTATAGTCTAAACTCATGTAAAAACTCTAAACTATAAGTTGTAAAAAAACACATGTCAATCCGACTTGAAACGAATTAGATATGCGTGTTTTAAAACTTTCACAGAATACAAAAAAACTGAAAAACTAAAAACTAAAAACTTTCAGCTTTGATATCTCGACTTTGGGGGACTTCAATTCAATGAATATAAAACTAAAAATGACAAATTTATAGTCTAAAATCATGTACAAACTCTAAACTATATGTTGAAAAAAACCGCATGTCAATCGGAGTTGAAACGAATGAGATATGCATCTTTTAAACGTTTCACAAAAAACCGGTTCTGGCCCTAAAAGTGGTTCTGGTTCCTAACATCGGTTCCGGTTTTTAGACCCGGTTTACCCGGAACCGATGGACCCAAACCCTGATTACCCGGAACCCAGATAAAGCGAATTTTTAAACCCAGAACCAGAACCGGTTCTATATATTCCGGTTCTAACGGTTCCGGTTCCGGTCCGTTTTTCCGGTTCTAAATCTCATCCTTACTCTGGAGGCTTTGGGGTGCAAATTTTGATTGAGAGCTTGATTTTGAAGAGATCTAAAGGCAACATTACTCTTAATAACTTAATTACTTTGTTTTGATCATATTTAGCAAAGTAAAATTTATTTTTATGTGTTTGTTTATAGTAGTTATGGGATAAAAACCCTAACTTTCATTTAGAGTATATGATCTTGCATACTATGTGTTGATTAAGTGGATTTGGATTCTTACTAGTGGCTTATTTATTATGCTTGCTTGTTAAAGAAGCTTTTTATGTTAATGACAACTTCTTTTCTGTTTATTGTTGAGTTTAATTTAGATTGTATGATCTATCTATCTTAATTCGCTTGAATCTTATTGTAACGTCCCAAAATTTAAGACTAAAAATTTCAATTTTTATAATAATATAAACCAACATCCAAAACATTTTCATAAAATCAGAGTATGTCAAAATCATCCAAATACATCGGAGTTGAATAAAATGCAGAGCGATATGGTGTGTGCGATGCTATCATCCCGAGCTCTCCCCCTTCGATCTGGAAGTACCTGAAACAAAAATGAAAACCGTAAGCACGAAGCTTAGCGAGTTCCCCAAAATACCGCATACCATACATATCTGCCAGCTCAAGGCTGTGCCAGGTCTATTTCACCCCCGGGCCTATTTCATCCCCTAGTCTATTTCAACTCATGTGTCGGCCCAAGCCGTACCGGGTCTATTTCATCCCCTAGTCTATTTCGATTGCGCCTCTCAGCCACACCATTAAGTTGTGGTGTCCTAGGAGGCATCAATTGTGAAAATATTTCAACATTCCTTAAGATAGTCTAGGAAATCGATACTAAGAAACTCACCACCTCGATCGGATCGGACCATTTTTATCTTCCTGCCCAACTGATTCTCCACTTCTTGTTTAAACTCTTTGAACTTTTCAAAAGTTTCTGACTTATGCTTGATTAAGTAGACATAGCCATATCTGCTGTAATCATCAGTAAAAGTCACATAGAAGCGGTTAGCATCCCTTGTGGCGGTTCTGAAGGGTCCACACACATTGGTGTGTATGGGATCCAACAAACCTTCACCCCTTTCACAAGTACCAGTGAAGGGTGACTTGGTCATCTTTCCAAGCAAACAAGATCTGCAAGTGTCATCCGACCTTAAGTTGAATGACTCCAAGACTCCAGCCTTTTGGAGTTGGCCTATGTGCTTCTTGTTGACATGTCCAAGACGACAATGCCACAAGGATGTCTTATCCAAACTATTAGAAGAATCAATGTGCAACACATTATTTCCTAAGTTGTCTACAACCATCACAGTTTCATATACACCATTACAAGGCAATGCTTTAAAATAAAATACACCATTATAAAAAGCATTAATAGAACCATTTTCATTATCAAATGAAAATCTAAAATCTTGTTTGTACAAACCATGAAAGGAAATAATATTTCTCGCCATATCAGACGAGTAGCAACAATTATTCAAATCTATTTCTAACCCACTACTAAGCAATAAAGAATAAACTCCAATCTTGGTGACATGCGACATTTTCCTATTCCCCATGATCAAGTTCATCTTCCCGTGCTCCACATTCCTACTTCTTTTTAGTCCCTGCAAATCAAAACAAATGTGTAAACCACAACCTGTATCAAGGACCCAAGAACATGAATGTGATGAGTTATTAGATAGAATAGTATAAATACCTGCATGGGTGGGCTTAACCTTCCCGTCCTTTACATCCTACAAGTATTTGGGGCTGCTTCGCTTCCAGTGCCCTTTATCATGACAATAGAAACACTCTGCTTCTTTCGGATTGGTAGAGGGATTAGCAGAACCAGATTTGGTCCCACTAGAAGAGGATCTATCATGAGACTTTCCCTTTCGGTTCTTAGAAGGAGCATTCCTCTTCTTCCCTTTCCCATGTCCAATTTCCAGGACTGGGGCAGCAGTAGTAGGACTAGAAGTAGATACAACAAATTTACCTTTGAGACTACTTTTAGCAGTCCTCAAAAGGCCTTGAAGATTGCTAAGAGTAACCTCCTACTTGTTCATATGATAGGTCATACGGAACTGATCATAACAGGGAGGTAAAGAGTGTAGAATGATTGATATCTATGGCCAACTCTTCATCGAAATTAACATTCAATTTCAGCAAGTAGTCCACAAACCTTTGCATTTTCTACAAATGGGCCGTGATGGACTCTCCATCCTTCATCTTTGTTGTTATCATGGAGGCAATAGTTTCATACCTTTCCTAACAAGCACTTTGATGGTATCTTTCCATCAAGTCTTGGTGCATCTCGAAAGGGTAGTAGTCCTCATAGGACTTTTGGAGTTCATCTGACATAGTGGCCAACATGATACAAGACACCTTTGTGGCGTCCTTCTCATGAGTCCTATATTCAACGATCTCCTCAGGAGTAGCAGTGGACTCATCAATTTCCTTGAGCTCTTTGTCGAGAACATATTCATTGTCCTCGTAGCGAGTGACTATCCTAATGTTCCGAATCCAGTCATTGAAGTTCGAACCATCAAAGATGACTCCCCACACAAGTTCATGAGAGAGAAAGAGCCAGAAGCGGTGTTGGAAGACATCTGAAAAGAAAGAAAGACAAAGTTTAGATTAGATAATAATCCTTAATATAACACCCAAATGAAATATTAAGGCTAGGACCCAACACAATATTTTACAATTCGGAAGAGGGATGTCGTAATCCAATTGCAAAATATTTGAAGGTAGGTAAATGACGATTTACCAATTTCCACCATAAAAAACGAAATTGATTATTAGGTTTTAATTGGATTGAAATTCCTAGATTCCTTTGAGATTTATTGAACTTTTCAATGGCATGTTTAAATCTTGATTATGCCCTTCAAGTTTGTGACTAGGATACCGAGGATCACAAACAAGGTGTGAATAACCATGCAAATGTGCTTGGTACAATCGATGTCATTTATCACCTAACCAATGTGCCGGTTAACCACACACGCTCCATTGATCTATGACAAACATCAAGCTACCCTTTGCCACCCTTACTAGTTCAAGTTAGTGTGCCGGTTAACCACACACGCTCCACTAACGACTTTAGCAAGGTGCAAAGTGCAATTTCATGCAATAGCATCATTTTCACATTTTCCTAAAGTAACTAAGATTGGGAATTTAATAAAACATTTAGTTACTTTATAATTATCATTATACTTTTAACGAGAATTAATGTCCTATCATACCCGTTCGGCTAACGACCCTCCACCAGTCAAGTAGGGATGTCAACGGGGGAAAACAGGACGGGGAGTGCATCCCCCGCCCCCGCCCCTGAAATTTTCCCGTTCCCCGGCCCCCGCCCCCGAAATGTCCAGCCTTCCTGCCCCCGCCCCCGCCCCCGAATCCCCCTTATCACCCCCGCCCCCACCCCCGTTCCCCCGCCCCCGATTGATTTTGGGCTACCTTTTTTGGGCTAAAAGAAGTTGTTGTTTGGGCAAAAAGAAACTATTTTTTTGGTAACAAATAATTATTTATAACAAAATTTTACTTGTTAAAAGAAAGTTATGCATTTTAAAAACATAATACTATCAACTTTAAAACATAATACTAACAACTTAAAACCATGTTTTTTGTTGAATTTTGAAAGCTCAAAATCATGTTATTGTCTATTATATTTATATAATTAATACATGTAAGTATATGTATAGTTTATTACTAGGGTCCCCATGGGGTTTCGGGACGGGACTGCCCACCCTCGCCCTCGCCCCCGAAATTAAAACGGGGGTTAATCTTGCCCCCGCCCCCGATTTTTATTAATAAATACCCCCGAACGGGACGGGGGCCCCACCGGAACGGGGTCCCACGTGACTTTTTGACATCCCTACAGTCAAGGAAGCGGTGGGTGAGAGTGGACACCCATTAAACCACCATTTTATAGGCAGTAACCTTATACTTCCCTTATAGACCGGCTTCGTGAATGAGGCCTACTAACAGTAAGACTGAATTGTCTTATACATATATATAATTATTAAACTTATAATATTATAATAGTATAAGGGTTGAATTTTAAACTTTTAAAATTCTAGGGTTTGGAATTAAATGTTTCATTAGTGAGACTTTACAAATTCCAAAACTTGAGGGCAAGTTTTGAAACTCTTCAAAACTCTTCATTTCCATAACTTATGAGTTTAATGTCATTTTAATGGATGAGACTTTTCATGTTCCAGAACTTGAGGACAAGTTATGGAACTCATTAAAACCATTTAGATCAATTTTAACAAATAGAATTATCATATAATCTAGGATTGATCTAACCAAACTCATAAAGCAAGATAATATCAAATCAACAATTTACAAGTAATTTTGTTTATCATACACACCAACAATTATCTTAAAATTTTGGCAATTATATTTTGTTTGGATGAGTACAATCACTACCAAATCAAAAAAAACAGATTTTATGATACAAAACAGTTTGTGGTAGTGATCATAATCCAATATAGGCCAAAATACCCGAAAATCTGCCATCTGTCAGTGCAACTCGTCGAGCCAGGCTTTGGACTCGTCGAGTTCATCAATGGACTCGTCGAGTTCATCAATGGACTCGGCGAGTTCAGCCTGGAAGAAAGCCTTTTTCAGTTTGCTTCAACTTTGAACAATCAAATAAGCAACAATATAACAGAAAAATACCCTAGGCTCTGATACCACTGAAGGGTTTTGAGCACTATAACAACCTTAAGGTGCACATACAACCCTAATGCTTTGGATCTAAGTTTTCTCGTTATACATGCAAACAATTGTTTCCAAAGCATGAAGCCTAATCTAGCACACAACATGACATATGAATCATAAAACTAGTTATATAATTACCTCTTATTGTAGCTTGCTGTGTTTGGCCTTTAAGAACTTAGCACCCCAAGTGTGATGCCTCAAATCATTCACAAAAAACCACCAACAATTTGGAGAACTTGAGGGAGATTACTAGGCACTTAAAATCGGCTCTATGAACTCTAAGAACACAAGGGGTAACCGATTTTAGGCCATAGGGGTCATATATATAGTGTAGGAATCCAAAGGTCATGGGTAATAGGGATGAAAGTGGGTCCAAACCCGGACTGGATGTTCCCGGACCCGGAAAACCCGGAACCGGTTAACGGGATTTTGTAGAACTGAAAACCGGACCGGTATATAGGAACCGGTTCCGGTTCGGTTCCGGGTACGGTATCGGGTAAAGTGGGTCTAGAACCGGAAAACCCGGAAACATCAAAGTGGGTAGGTTGGAACCGGATAAAGTGGGTTTAGAACCGGAAAACCCGGAAAAACCGGATTTTTTTGGTAATTACTTATTATTTAGTGGGTCGAACTTTGAAAATTTTTATATTGATATCCCGATTTTGGGGGACTGTAACTCATTAAATATAGAACCAAAATTGACAAAATTCTAATCCAAAATCATGTCCAAACTCTAAACTGCACTCTGGAAAAAACCTCATGTCAATCCAACTTTAAACGATATGCATGTGTTAACATTTTCACAGAATACAAACTACAAAAACAAATAGCTGAAAAGTTGAAAATTTTCAGTTTTAATATCTCGACTTCGGGGGACTGTAAATCATTGAATATTAAACCAAAAATGACAAAATTATAGTTTAAACTCATGTACAAACTGTAAACTACAAGTTGGAAAAAACCACATGTCAATCCGACTTCAAACGAATTAGATATGAATGTTTTAAAACTTTCACAGAATACAAAAAAACTGAAAAACTAAAAACTTTCAGCTTTGATATCTCGACTTTGGGGGACTGTAAGTCAATGAATATTAAACTAAAAATGGCAAATTTATAGTCTAAAATCATGTACAAACTCTAAAATACACTTTGGAAAAAACCTCATGTCAATAGGAGTTGAAACGAATGAGATATGCATCTTTTAAACGTTTCACAAAAACCGGCTCCGACCCTAAAAGTGGTTCCGGTTTCGGTTTTTAGACCCGGTTTACCCGGAACCAATGGACACAAACCCGGATTACCCGGAACCCGGATAAAGCCAATTTTTAAACCTGGAACCGGAACCGGTTCTATATATTCTGGTTCTAACTGTTCCGGTTCCGGTCCGATTCCGGTTCCGGTCCGGTTTTCCGGTTCTAAATCTCATCCCTAATGGGTAAGTCCTAATCCATACACTTGGGCTTGAAATGGACTAACACATTATGGATTCTTACATAAGCTTAGCCCATAACTAATCCACCATTGATTATTACCCCAACATATATATATATATATATATATATATATGTATATATATATATCATTGATTTACATAATCAGCGCTTGTATATTTAATTAGTCTTTTTTGGTCTCTAAATTAATTCCAAATTAATTCTTGACCAATACTATTTAAATAATATGATTCCTCTATTAATATATTATACTTATAATATATTAATGAATCATAGATAACCTCTTTCTCAAATGTTCATCCTATCAGATTGTTTTGGTGAATGCAACCCAAAATGGACCATGCTCCTTTGGGTCAAGTACATACCAATTATAGTTATGGACTTAGACACCTTATCCAACACTATATCCATCATCTATGACAGAGATAGTAGATTCACCTCACGGTTCTGGCAGTCACTACAAAAATCCTTGGGAACCAAACTCGACATGAGTATAGCGTACCATCCCCAGACTGACGGGAAAAGCGAAAGAACCATATAGACGCTGGAGGACATGTTGAGAGCTTGTGTGATAGACTTTGGTAAAGCTTGGGATACCCATTTACCACTCATCGAATTCTCGTACAATAACAACTATCACACTAGCATCAAGGTCTCACCTTTTCGAAGCCCTCTACAGACGCAAGTGCAGATCACCTATGTGCTGGGCTGAAGTGGGTAACACACAACTAGCAAAGAGGCAAGTTCCTGACAACACTCTCATCGGACCCGAGATTATATGAGAAACTACAAAGAAGATTTCAAATCTGTGAACGGCTGAAAGCATCTAAGGACCGGAAAAAGAGTTACGCAGATAAACGACGCAAACCCTTGGAGTTCCAGGTTAATGACCGTGTTCTGTTAAAGGTCTCACCCTGGAAGGGAATGATGCTTTTTGGAAAACGTGGAAAACTGAATCCAAGGTATATCGGGCCATTTGAGATCCTTGCTAGAATCGGCCCGGTAGCTTACAAACTTCGACTACCCAAAGAACTTAGTAACGTACACCCCACCTTCCACGTGTCCAATCTAAAGAAATGTATGTCCGATGAAACTCTTGTTATCCCACTCGATGAAATCGAGGTAAGCGAGAGTCTCAACTTCATTGAAGAGACAGTGGAAATCATGGATAAGGAAATCAAGAGAACAAAGCAAAGTCGTATACCAATAGTAAAGGTCCGTTGGGACGCCAAACGAAGACCTGAATTCACTTGGGAACGAGAAGACCAGATGAAACAAAAGTACCCACATCTCTTCCCTAGCTCATGAGTAACCACTCTAGAACTAATTTCGGGACGAAATTCCTTCTAACAGGGGGTTGATGTGACAACTGGCAAAGTTGGAGTCAAGCAAAGTCTAAAAGATATATTATGTATAAGTGAAACCACATCTTAACCTTGTTGCAATGAATCATCTATAGCCAAAGAGACATCAATTGTATAAGTAAATATATATAAATTTAAAACCATGTTGAAATGGACTATTGTAAGTCAACACAAGTCAAATAATTAAGAGTTAAAAGCATGAATTATACCCCACTAGAAGGGATTTCGGTTTTAGGAATCTATAAACAAAGAAGTTTTCGGTTTTGAATGCCCACTAGGACCAAAATATATTCACATAGTACCGAAAACCCTTTTCTTGGATGATGCCATGACCGAAATCAACACTTTGATGGGTGTACAAGGGGATTTCGGTCATGCCTTGACCGAAATCACCCCCATTTTGGCCGAAATCTCCAAAAGGTGGCCAAGTGGTGCCACTTGATTTGTTGAATTAGCTTTCCAATGTGATAAGTGCACATTCAATGTAAACATCAACTCACTGTCACTTTATTTCACTCTTACCCCATATACAAACCACCATTAGGAACTCTTTTCACCATTCTTCATTCACAGTTAAACATTTCACTTATTCTCTCAAAGATCAAAACCTTTTATTTTCTCTCAAACTCAAGACCAAATATCCCCAGGAGACTGTTGCCTTCAAAGTTGTTATTAGAATTTTGGGTAAGTTCATCATTTATTTAGTATACTTACAAACACTCTCATATTAGTTCATTCTCATTTACACACATTAGTATGTGTTAAAACTCTTAGGATACGATCATTTCGAGTATTCATAGCTTGAAGATCATCACCGTCACCTCGTTATCAAATCGCAAATTCATATAAGGTGAGTTCATACCCCTACATTTTCAAGACTTTTTCTATGTTTTAGGGGGGATACAAGTAACACACAAGAAAATTTACGTTAAAACGTAAACATTTAAATACGTTATTTTACTGTTTTTATGAAAAGTGTTAAATATGTGAAATGACTTTACTATCAACCGCATATATTTTTACATACAACGTTTTTGATAATAACGTAAAGACTTGAAAAACGGTTACAAAATACACTACATTATTCTTATAAATATAAATATATAACTATATATATTTTGAGTACAAAAAGTTCATTTCATTAAACTATTTAAATATAGTTTACGAAACTTTACCACCTTTGTAACCCGTTGAGCAAAGGGTAAAATTATATAAAGTACATATATAATTGTTTTACGGCATTTTCGATATTATCCTGGAAAAAGGGGATAATTACATATACAAACGTTTTCATTAGAAAAACACGTACACTCGTTCAATAAATTTGTGAGACATTGTCTTCATCGTACCTAACTGAGGTATACACGAAAGTCCTGTTTTATAGTCGGAATCTCCCGTAAGAGAGCATGATACTCGTGTATAGATCTATATGGGAATGATGATCCCACACCCTAATTGTTAGCTATAGTCAGACCGGCAGGTTATGGGTGACAAATGTCATAAACATTTCGACGCCTGAAGAACGTTGTGGCAGGCAATTCATTTTTAGCACGGTTATGAAAACTCACCTGGGGAAACGACTATGCGTATATTTTACACGAAAACACATTTCTTCAAACGGTTTTATACATGAATAAAACTAAATATTACTATTTTAAGTACGGAAAACACTGGTACATTTCGGTCTTGGAACATTTAAGACTACAACCCATTTCTATGGAAAATATCGGATTTTCTGGAAATAAACACGATATCTTGTCACGGAAAGGCTTACTATTTTTCATACAAACTCTTATGAACTCATCAACTTAATTGTTGACATTTTTTTCAAACAACTTTTATTCTCAGGGAATCACTAAAACAGGTACCTATCAGCTTTTGAGGATGGGACGCTAAGGCGTCAAACAAATCTTTTGTCATCATATTGTAATTGACTTTTGAAACATGTAACACTTACAATGATGTAAAATTTTCAATTATATATATGATGGTTGTGTTTGCTTTCTTTACTATTACTCAATTGTTATGATACAATACATGAAAGTCATCCACCCCCGTACGTTTCCGCCATCCTGGTTTGGGGGTGTGACAGGTGAGACATACGATTTTGGAGGAGGCACATAAGTCCAACTTTTCTATCCATCCGGGGGCCACAAAGATGTACCGAGATTTGAGGTTGAGCTATTGGTGGCCCTGTATGAAGAGGGAGGTTTCTTGGTTTGTTGAGCGACGTTTGACTTATGGAAGGTCAAAGCCGAATATCACAGACCTCACGGCAAGGTGCAGTCGTTACCTATCCCTATGTGGAAATGGGAGGAGATCACTAGGGATTTCATCACCAAATTGCCCAGGACGGCGCAGGGTGTTGACTCTATCTGGGTCATAGTGGACAGGTTGACCAAGAGTGTGCACTTTATCCAGATTACCAAGAGTATATCCAAAGAGAAGTTAGCCGATATTTATGTCTGAGAGGTGGTTGTCAGGCATGGGATGCCTGTGTTAGTGGTCTCGGATTGAGATATGCGATTCACCTCCCGATTTTGGAGGAAGTTCCATGAGGAGTTAGGCACTCATCTGCACTTCAATACAACTTACCACCCCCAGACTGATGGGCAGAGAGAACGGACAATCTAGGAACTCGAGGATATGCTTCGGGCTTGCATGCTAGACTTTATAGGGAGTTGGGATACTTACCTCCCACTAGCAGAGTTCTCCTACAACAATAACTATCATGCTAGTATCGACCGACCTCCATTCGAGATGCTGTATGGAAGGAGGTGTAGGACTCCAATTTGTTGGGGGGAGGTTGGTCACCGAGTCATGGGAAGCACCGAAGTGGTGATTAAGACCACTGAGTTGATACAGCAGGTACGCGACAAGCTGCGGGTCGCGTAGAGTCGTCAGAAGTGTTATGTTAACCGACGCCATTCAGATCTCGAGTTTCATGTGGGAGATTCTGTATTACTAAAGGCGTCACATTGGAAAGGTGTCATCCGATTTTGGAAGCGGGGCAAGGTGGGTCCCCGATTTATTGGTCCATTCAGGATTTCCACCCGGGTTAGCAGAGTTGCATATTGGCTGGATCTTCCGGATGAGCTTAGTCAGATCCATAACACTTTCCATGTATCTTAATTACGGAAATGTGTCGCTGATGATTTTGCGGTGATCTCGTTAGATGACATTCAGGTGGATGAGCGCCTGAATTATGTAGAGAAGCCCATTGCGATTCTCGATAAGAAGACTAAAACTATGCGTAATAAGGTGGTGAATTTGGTAGAGGTGTAATGGCAGCACCGAAGAGGTTCCGAGTGGACCTGGGAGCCGAAGGACGAGATGAGAGAGCACTACCCAGATTTATTCGTATCAGAGGACTTCGGGGATGAATTCTAATTCAAGTGGGGGAGAGTTGTAACATCCAAATTCAGGTATTACCCTAGGTTTGTTTTTGAAAAAATTAAGTTGGCAAAGAAGACCCCCTCGTACGTTGGGCATAAATGCATGTACTCTTAGCATACAGGGGCGCGTTTGATCGGGTAGCTGAGCCTCGTATGCGGGGCGTACGTGCATGTACGCAGGGCGTACGTGGACTGAGTCTAAAACTGTAATCTTCATACTTGTCCCTTATTTAAAGTTATTTATGGCCTTTGGACCCTCACCTTTATCAGCCTCCTCACCTTTAAACGTCCCTAAAAACCCTAAGTTTCCATTAGAGGTGATTTTGAGCTTGAAGTGACAAAAAGGAGCCATTTTTGGTGTGTTTGCAAGAAGAAGAACTTGTGGTGCAAGCCCTGAACGTGGTTGAGCTTCTAGATCCATCATCTACTTCATCTTAGGGAGCTTTTGGAGGTATAAAGTCCATACCTTGCTTATCTATTGCTTAGATCTCTTCTTAAGCTTGTTTTGGTCCTTTTGGTTGGTCTTGAAGAATTAAGAACACTTGAGATGCCAAATATTGTAGATATGGATGTTTAGTGGACTCCTTAAGCTTAAAGGTGCAAACTTTATGGTGTTTGTGACCTCCATGCAATTATTAAGTCATTTATTAAGCTTTTTTGATCTCTAGGTCCTCATTAAGCCATGCATGCACGTAAAGTTGGCAACTTTACATGATAAACCACCCCAAACAAGTCAGATCTGAGTTTTGGGTTAATGTCTTAACTGATTAAGAGCAAAAGAATGAAGTTGGCTAGGCAGGGCAAGTACGTTGGGCATACAAGCTTGTACGCGCCACGTACAAGCCCTTATGCGTGTACGCTTAGCGTACAAGCTGAGTACGCCCCGCGTATTCAGTAGTGGGTTGCGGTTATTGGGCTCTTCGGTATTGGACTCTATTTTGGACTCTAGGAGTTTAAGGCTGTATTTTGGGCGACCAGAATATCGTTTTGGGCTAGGGATGTTTTGGACTTGTTTTGTGGGCCTTAAGTGTTTGGAGTAAGGCCCATTACGATGTTTGGGCCAAGATTGACTAAGCCCATTATCGGTAGGGTGAAGAGGGGAACCTTGACCTTAGGTGTTGGATTAGAATTTAGACCCATAGTCATACCCAATTCTAATTAGGGTATTTTGTCTATGTTCAGTACGAGATTTCCCGGATCAGTAGCCGAGCAGTTAGTACTTATCAACAGACCGATGTGAGTCTCTTCCCGATATTATGGGTCGAAGGCACCAAGGTTGGACCATTATTTGGTTATGTAGTATGCTAGTTGTTGTGTGATACATGTTGTGATCGGGTTGAAACATACCCCAGGGCGGGGCCCAATATGGCATGACGGGTTGAAATATACCCCAGGGCGGGGCCCACTGTAATATGTTCGGGTTGAAATATACGCCACGGCGAGGCCCCAGGGCGGGGCCCATACTTGCTTTTTGGGTTGGAATGAATCCCAGGGCTGGGCCCATTTGTATGATTGGTATATGGTATTTTTGGGAAAACTCACTACGCTTTAGCTTACAGTTTGTATTGTGATTTCAGGTACTTCCGGTTCTAAGGGGAAGGGCCCGACTTGATGGCGCAGCATTCACTCTCCACCATTTTCCGCATTCACTGTTATTGTCACTTTGATGATTTTATATGATGATGATTATGTATTGGATTTTGGAATTAAACTTATAATTGTAAACCTTAATTAAAAATGAAAAATTTTCTCCTAGTTTTTGGGGTGTTACATGCAAACTAATAGTAACGAGATTATGACATTGCATATGTAGATGGTAATTTTGTTTGTTGTTTTGCTCCAAAAGCTTGTCCACAAAGGGTATTTAACCTTCAAAAAGTCATGATTAGTATGTTAAACTAAAGACAAGTTGCACAAAAGACATAAAGTTTTAAGAAAAATCGATTTTGACATTGCTTTTTTTTCATTTTTGACACCCAATAAATAATTTCACCAAAATATGTCACGACGTCATGTCGTGCTAGAGCCACGTGATCAAAGACTAACACGTCATCATGTCACGTCAGCAGGCCCAACCCAATAGGATCGGCCAGCGCCCTGGGCCTCACGATTATTGGGGCCCCAAAATTAGTTATGTTGGGTATTTAATAGGGATAATGACTTATAAGGGTAATCAACTCTTGGGCTTGTACACATTTAGTCACTAAACTTATTTTTGTGCTTGATATACCATTGAACTTGTTGAAATTGTTCAAAAAGTACCAAAATGACCGGGTATAGTGGGTTTTGTCGGTTTCGTGCGTCTTTTCCAGCTAAACGTGTTCTCCGGCCACCTTCTTCGGCTAACTACGAATTTTCCGGCGAGTTGTAAGGAACACAGACAAAAACCAACGAGTTCAACCTTCAAACTTCGATTTGGTTCCAGATTCATGGGTTCTTTGTTTGGTTCCAGATTCGATTTGGTTCTAGAAATGAGTTAGAGTTCGATTCAGGTTTCTTCAAAAAAAAATTGTTCATCTGTGTGTTTGAAATTGATTTCGTTTTGATATGTTTGTTTGAAGTTATCCATCACAAGTAAAATTGATTTCATAAGTGTGTTTGAAATTGATTTCATTTGAAGGGTTTAAAACCGATGAAGATGAATGGGTTTAGAAACAAGATCTGAAACTGAGTTCGATTCTTGTTAGGGTTTCTTCAGCAGAAACAAAATTGATTTCAGATGTGTGTTCCAAAAACAAAATCGATTCCAAATATTTGTTGAACGGTTTAAACTCGAAGAAGATTAACGGTTCCAGAAATGAGAACCTGAAAAGACTTCCATTGACGAACTCGAACTCTGCCATGGATGAACTTCCATTAATGAATTCAAAATTTTCCATGAATGAACTTCATTTCATGTGTTTCAAATGTGTTCCAAAACCATGGATGAACTCGACATCTATCATGGTCGGAAAACTGATTCTTTGTCGTAGAAGATGACCGGAGAAGTCATCAGAGTTAAGGAATCCTGAAAATGTCGCCGAAAAACCTCTCAAAATAGGTGTTACTGCCTATTGCATGTAGTAATGGTATGTTTTAAACTAAAATACAAGTTTAAGGTTACCGGTGCACAAATAAAAGTTAAGTGACAAAATATGTACAAAATGTATAGTTGGTTACTCTTTCAAGTAATTATCCTTATTTAATATGTAGCGTTTGTTTTGAATATATAAACATATTAGCTTTGGATAAGTTGGTAAAGGCGTGTCTCTCTATTTTAAACAATGAGAGTCGAGTTCTTTTTTTTTTTGGCACGGCAACTATTCTACTCCTAATCTAATCCTAAATACCAACTATGTCTCTTAGTGAGACTTGAACCCATCATCTTTCATTTGAGAGAGTCACTCCTTACCGCGAGACAATGACCCTTTGGTTGAGAGCCGAGTTCGATTCCTATTGTTCGATACGCTTCCATCGCTTTCTCACTTCACAATCATTATAACTCTGCCATCATCGGTGCCTCTACCATCCGACACCTCCCATCACCATCATGCTCCCTGCCTTCGACGATCTCATCCCATCAGTAGCCGCAATGGAAAAAAATACACCGCTCCAATCTTCTTCCCCAATTTTCTGAAATAGAGTTTTTCAAATCGATTTCCCCAATTTTGAAATCGAAATAGAAACCTAAAAATTGTTTGTAATCGAGATTTGGAAGATGACGTCGGGAGTACAAACGCACTTTTGAGATGTGGTGCAACTCGGTCGTGGGGTACAATGGTGTTGGGACAATCTGTTTCAACTAGTGGCAGCGTTGGGTCGTCGTCGACCCGAAGTGAGGCTGCAATGGCGGCGACGCTTGCTAGTGATATTTATGTTGGTGATGCTGGATCAATAGGCTGCTGGGTGAGATCTTTTACTCGATTCTATTTCTATACTCCCTCAATTATCATACATTGACTTCAAAATTGACGTGAAATTCTCCACTTTGGAAGCAAATCAGTACCTACTTTATAATAACTACTACAAAATAAACAAATTAGTATGAAATTTGCAGCAATATTCATATTTTCTTCCGAAAAGTGATGTTCTTGAAGTAGAATTTTGTCATATGGTTTTGTTCGTGAAGCTTTGGTTTTGATTTCTGGGATTTGGTTGGGTTTTTTTTTTTTTTTTTTTTTTGGATAATTAAAGAATCCAAAAGAAGGATACTTCTTCAAATGTGATTATTATTGTTATTAGGAAGTATCGGAGAATTTTTCTACACTTTTGGTGTAATGAGACATAAACACATCTATTTTCTTGATCAATGGAATACATTTCTTGTATGAACAACAATTAGAAGAAAAGAAAAGATGAATGTACCCTTCATATTTTCTGTTTACGATATCTAGAGGACAAGGAATTCTGCCATCATTCATTAACATATGTATTAGTACGAGAGCAACAATGGAATATATTTATTAGTTTTGATGTTGTTATGGTAATATTGGTGTCATTTTTATTACTTTTGATGTCGTTTTTATGAATTGTGAGTTTTGATGCTATTTTTGTTAAATTGATGGTGTTGAAAAAAATAGTTCAAATGTAAAATGGTCATTATTATCGTTATAACATTGTATTCCCTATTTCTACCCGACAAGAATGCAAGAATTGGTTTTAGTTCTTAAAGAATGATGTCTTAACAAGGAAATGTTGGAAATGTTGGAAGTACAATGTTGTAATAGAAAGAAATGATAGAGAATGGTAAAATGGTCAATTTTTATTATTCAGCATAACAATTCAGAGGTTCCAACTAAACATCTTAAAACTCAGATCTTAAAAATCCAGACTTTCTTAGAAATTCAGACCTCTTAAAAATTTAGATCTTAAAAATTCAGAGCCTACCAAATAGTCCTAACCCAACCAAAAGTCTAATAATAAGACAATATTCAATGAGATGTAATCATGTAATAGCAAAATGAGAATACCAATTCAAAACCTGCCGTTTTAGTTGAAGGATTAAACAATAAACATTTTTTTCAGAACATTTTAAAATTTAAAATAATTGATTTTTAAAGAAAATATAATAAGGTTTTCAACAAAAATATATTGTCTCCGGTAATGTATGGCTCACTAAATAGTTTGGTTTTCAAGCCCTTGTGAAAACCCTTTTCGTATGTAAATCTTTCACTTTTTCTGAAATCTGACTAAAAATAAATAGATATTTTCCTACATAAATTTAAACGGTCACAATAATAATTTTAATGTTTAATATCTACACTTAATCGTATAATTTATAAATAAAATAACATCATTATCATTTGAGTATTTCAAATTCGTATCATTTATTTTCCAATTTTTATATAAAGATAAACAAAATTGTGCCTAAATATGGTTTTTCAAATATCCAAAATCAAACTTTTAGCTTCTCAAAATGGTCATCTTTTTTGTTTTTGATCGGAAAAACAAAATTGACCGCCTTGAAAAAATTATTTAAACATATCATTGAAACAACCTTTTATTAGATTTTTGACTGTAAAATTCTAAAAAGATCGAACACAAAAAAATATATTATGAGGTTTTTAATAGTTAAGAAATTAATAGAGAGATTTCTTAAAATTTCCATTGTATTTTTATAACCGTTGTCAAAAACATATGAAAGCCACTAAACATAAGTTCTATGTAACCGGTGACCTAAGGGGTCTTTTTTTAATTTTGCCCTAAGCCTCAAATTTGTTTGGACCGATCCTACACATCGGTTGACAATTTTGTTGATCGGTCAAATTGTCAAATTTGAAACAAATTAGAAAATATAGTGTCAAAATCATAAGTTTGTGAAAACTTATTGTCTTAATTGTAAGAAATAATTACACAATGTCAAAAGTCCATTTTTTTATTAAAAAATAAGTGTCTTGTATGCAATTTTTTCTTTTTTAATCACTACTGAAATATGAACGTACAGAGACGGAGCTAGAATTTCATAATAAAGGGGGCTTACGTCATAATTATTTAATAACTTTGTAACATTTATCTTTTTTTCTATTTTACCGATAATTATTAGCATATATATATATATATATATATATATATATATATATATATGGAATTGCTAATATTTTATTTATAAAATAATATTCTAAAAATACAAAAACCTATTTTTATATGTTTATTATAACTAGGAAGAATTATTTTTAGGGGTGTGTATGAGGCGGTTTGGTTCGATTATTGGTTAAAACCGAACCATAATCATTACAATTGGTTAATGTATTTCGATAACCATTGGGTAGTGGTTAATATTGGTTTTGGTTAACGGTTTTAGTTGGTTAAAAATTATGGTTAATGGTTAATATCGGTTAACCATAATGGTCCAAGATGAGATAAAAATAAAAATAGTTTTTTATAAAAAATGAAAAACATAAAGTCCATTGTTATAAAAAGTGAATGATAGCGTATATATAATTGTATTGATAGAAGATTACTTATCATATCTAATTCTAGATAATTTCCCTTTAAAATTTCAATTCTTAATATAATTACATATAATATACTCACTACGTCCTATATTTATTGTCCACTTTTAACTTTTGAAGTCTTTATTCTTCAATTTTGACCTTAAATATTTTTATTTGTGTTATAAATTACTTGATTAAATTATAACAATGAAAAAACATTTAAACACAATCCATTCATATATTTTGCATAAAATATTATATATCAATAACAAAAATATTTAAGATCAAAGTTGAAGATTAAAAACTTCAAAAGTCACAAGTGGACAATAAATATAGAACGGATGAGTATTTAATATTAAGTATATCAAAAATATTTATTAATATTATTGGTTTGGTTCGGTTAATAGTGGTTCGGTTTTAGATGAAAACCATAACCGAACCATATGTATTCTGTTAATCAAAATTAAAAACCGCACCATATCTTTTAGTAATGGTTCGGTTAAAATGGTTCGGTTATATTGGTTAATTTGGTTATGGTTAGGTTTTTTGTTTAATATGCTCACCCCTAATTATTTTATATAATTTTTTATCACAATTCATCTCATCTGATGATCACATTATTACTTACACCTGCAAACGAACTTTCATCAAAAAAATGGTCACACCACTATACAGAAAAGGTTAGCAAGAGTTTACAAAATTTAAATTACCATAATGATGATTACTTTTTAAATTGTAGTGATAAAAGTTATATCATACAGTGAAGTTATACAAATAGTCTAAATTCTAAACATCCACACTTCCAAATTAACTAAAGTTTAATTAATAAATATATGAAACTGTAAATGATGTCATAGTAGGATTTGCAAATATTAAATTTTAAACCTTTTAATTAATACATTAATAACTACATGAAAGTGTAAATCGTGTATAAAGTGTAAGATGTGAAAATAATACAAAGTTTCTATAATGGTATACAATAAAAATAGAGTTAAAGGGTATAATATAAAATATGTTTATAAGTTGAAGGAGGTAAAATAATAGTTTTCAAACACTAATTATCAAACAAAGGCTTTGTGTTAATATAACATAATAACACCACTAAAAAGGTTAGAGGGGGCAAAGCATCGGCTTGCCCCTGTACTAGCTCTGCCATTGTGAACATATATATTTTCAAAATAACGAATGATGACACTAGATAGATCTCTTTTAAATTTATTTAAATACAAAAAAAATTTGAAGAATTTATTTTTACCAGACAAAACACATAATTGATCGTTGTGGTTTATCAAAAGTCGTAACTTCAGTCTTTATTATTTTTTAATTTTTTTTACAAACATAGTTCATGTTGTTTCCTAAATGACTTATTTATCCTTTTCAATTTTTTTTGCCATTTTTTTGTTAAATATATATTATATAAAAATTAATGTAATCCTCACACCAACACCCACTCTCTCCTGCTACCCATACCACCATCATCCATTGTAGCTAACATGGATTGTAGGGGGAACCGGAAATGCTAGCGTTTTTCACCGATTAATAAGTTTAAGGAGAAATGGATATGTACATAATGGAAAATGGATATTAAAATTTTTATCCTGCTCCTCCTCAACCATTGTCTTTGCTACCACCGATTACCATGCACTTCGATTTTTGGATCCAGAAACCAAATCGGTCAAAGCAAATCCCTTTTAACCCTAACCCATGTGGTCACAAACCATATTAAGTTCCATAAGGATGAATGGAGTATGTATTCCCCTACTCTCTCTCCCTCTCTCTTGATTATGTTTCTCTCTCGGTAATTTGTAGCAACAAATAGGAACACCACAAGAAAGACGATGATTTGGAAACAAGATGCACATTCAATTTTGCAAATTCATCTGAATCCATATGCAGATTCAAGTGGTGGAAAAACAAGCTTCTCTGACAGGAGTCGGTTATTTTAAAAAGGGACAACAAGAATTGTGAAGAAGCTAGTCATGCTTTAATTAATATTCTACCACCATGTTCCTGACAAAATCTCAATTATGAATTTAGGGTTTCAAATTGTCAACATGAAGATACTCTTTTCCATGCTTTAAGTAATACTTGGATCTGCGTAACTTTGAATCAACATGGGTAACCACTATGCCTTATGAAAAGAAGATGAAAAGCTAATAAAATCTTCATCTAGGTTATGTAGAAAAGAAAAGTTGTCATGTCAGGCTGCCGGTAATGGAGACATCAAATCATAATGGTTTGTGTCATGGTTGTGACAACATAGTGGAAATGTCACCGGTGAGAAAAGAGGTGTCACCGACGGAGGAAGTTCTTGCCGATGAGGAAAGAGGCATCACTATGGAAGGGAATGAATTATATACACTTTTTTTGGTGAAGTAACCCGATTATGATGACATGTGTGGAATAGTAAAGATCAAGCTGAATCAATCAATCATGAAGAACACAAAGAGTAAATAAAATCATTTAAGATCCATTAGAATAGCAAGATTACAAGTGGGTAATGTAAATTCTCTCACTAACTAATCTCTTAAATGGGTTCCATTATGGTTCTTACATAAATGGGAGTCACTCACATCCTATTTATAGGAAAGACTCAACCCATTACACATCACAAGAGGGTAAGCCACATCCACGGAGAACTTTGCACCCTAACATTCTCCCCCTTAAAGTTTGGATTGGATGTCCCGACTTCAATTTCCAAACGAGCTCCAAGCAATCAAGACCAAATCCCCCTCGAAGTAACATCGGCCTTCAAATCCTCTTTGAAAAGGAATACCCGAGAAGCTTCGAATACCTAGTTCTACATTTTCCCCCTTTTATAATCAACAAATGATTATAAAACTCACAAAGGATGAGAAGCGCTCGAGGAATAAACTTGACGAAACTCCCCCTCGACGTGTGACTAAAATGCAACCACGAAAATCTTGCACCAAAAACAATTACAAAAAGCCAAGAAAAAATTCCAAATTTTGTGAAAATTTCGACTTTTGGGTGAGAGTTGCAAGAATTTCGAAAACTGGGTAAAAACTGTCAATTTCACAAATTCTGCAGGGACCCGTTGTGACAAATCAGCTTCAAATGCGAAACTTTACCCCAAATGCGAAACTGGGCATAAAGTGTCAATTCGCATCAACTATAGTGACTCGAAATACAACATCTTCACTTCTTCACAGAAAATTACCCCATACATCGAAATTGGGTAAAATCTGTCAAGTTGCTGAAAGTTTAAGGACTTGATTCGAAATAGTGTTCTTCCCCAAATCTTTTCCGGTACACGAACAACCATCATTCTAATACGAGTTCGAATCCAAGAAAGAGCATTTGACTTTTGTTTTCAATGCTTCATCGACTTGAACAACTCAAAATAGGTATAACAACATCAGTCGAAGTTGATTTCGACTCGAACAACCAACATCAGTCGAACTCGATTTCAATCATCACCAGATCGACTCGGACTCAAAATTCAACACCTAGTCGAAATCACGAGACTCGAATGACTCATACCAGGTATACCAACATCAGTTGATTCGAACGACTTCAAACAAACAAATCATTCCTAGATGCTCTATTAGAAATCACGATTAATCACATATCAATTTTGACTCCATATGTGTTCGACCATCAAACCATTGATCAAATCTAATTAACACCAATACCAGTCGAAATTGATTTCTACTCCAATCTAATGACAACAGTCGAAATCGCATTCACCCTATAATCAAAACTTCAAAACTTGATTCGATTCCATTCAATACGTAGTCGAAATCAGATTCATACCATCGACTCGAATTCAACACCAATCGAACTTGATTTCGATTCCAACCATTACCGAGTATCAGTAGTTGAATACTGAATTCAAATTCTTTCAACTCATAAACAAAAATCCATTTGACTCATTCGATTCCTGACCCATCCAAATCAAAATCTTGACCCATCTAATTTCGATTCCAAGCAATGACTTTTTGACCATGAATCCAAAACCCATTCAAATTTCTAACAATACCGTCAAAATCTATCCTCTTTAGTCGAACACAATTGAAATTCGATTTCGACTTCAAGATATTCATAACTGTCGAATTCTCGATAAGAATTACAACTTTCGACAATCGAGATGAGCATCAGAATCCTACTTTTGACTCCAAATAATCATCTTTTGATTTCACAATCGATTCAGTCACAAACTCACAATCAAAAGTCGATTTTGCCTTTTAGTTGACTTTTCATATACAATCGATTTGAGTAAGCCAACAAACTCCGATCTTCTCTTAAACTCTGATTATCAATGAATTTTCAAACATATAAACAGTTTCTCATTTAGATTTTACGATATGAAAATTGAACCTCGATGATATTGAATGAGAAAATAGTGGTGACTGAAGAAAGATATGAATAAGATCAAGAACAATACACGATACAAGTAGTTGGGCTAAAAAGAAATAACAGCATGTTCGAATTGGGCTCAAGGAATGGGTTTCGAATTGATGAACAGTAACGAGATTTGATTTTAGGCTTGATCTAAAAAAATTATTGGATCATCAACGGGGTTGAAACAAAGTAGATCCAACGAGTCAAAACGATCAAAAATCAAAAATGAAAAGCACGAATTGAAAATAAGATTGAATTCAGATTTCGAGAAAACTTGAATCGTTCATCATCGGATCTTCAAGAACAAGGTATTGATCTCAACATGAATTTTTCGGAATCCATTTGAGAATTTGAGAAATCTTCGTGATAATCTTTTTTCCATTTGCAATACTCGAACCGGTCATTGAAGATTTTAGTTCTTTGGTTGGAACAAGAAAATCTCCAAATTTCACATTGTACCACCCACGATGCACATTCTACAATCCATTCTTCTCGTTTCTCCAAGATCTAACTTCATCTTCATAAGGATTTTGAGAATTTTCAACAATTTTGAGTTTGGAATTCGAATTCATTACAACACTTGATGATTGTTGCATTGGAACCCAAATTTGCTTGATTGATTTCAGCTTCAAGAAAACATTTGAATAATTTTGTTTAGAAAGCCAAATGTTCTTGTTTTTTTATCTTCTTCTTCTTATTATTATTATTATTCTTCTTCATCATCATCATCATCATTTACATCTTTTTGTATAATGAAGTTTTGAATTCAAGAATAACATCATTCTTGACAACTTCAACTTTGTAATTTTGAATCAAATCATTTGGAGTTTGATATATTTGAACTTCTTGGAGTGAAGGTTTTCTATATGGCACCATTCCTTCAAACGAATCACAATAACTCAAGTAAACGTCGGTTTGAACTCCAATTGAACAAAAAACTTTCACATCTTCATGAAAATCACATTGAATTCATTTTTATTAAACATCAAGAACATCATGAACATGATGAACTTGTTCACGAACATCTTCAACAAATTTAAGAGCATGAAGATCATTTGGGTCTTCAATAAGAGATACATATTCCTTTTCGAATAATTCTCTTTCTTTTCCTTCCTTTTTGTTACCATGACAACATTGCATATTCATGGTAATTTCAATCAAGCTTTCAATCTTACAAAGAGGTTGAAATATCAATTTTCCATGATCATCTTTTTTGTCTCCATAAGAAATCAAATTTTCCTACGTAATAAACCCGCCTTTCAACAATAATCCATAAAATTGATTCTCATTGACTTTGTATTTGACATCTTTAATTATCATGATCCAAGAATCATAATGCAAACTCACCATCTTTGATCAATTAACAACAAAGATCACAAGAATTTGGACTTTTCTAGAGAGAGAAAGTGATTATGAATGAAATCTATAGAGAGAGAAAGTGAATATGAACCAAGTTCTAGAGAGAGAAAGCGAAATTAACAAGTATTCTAGAGAGGGTAAAATCGAATTTTGAATCAAATCAAGGAATAGATTCGATTTCTAGAACAAAAACTCTCTCAAACAAAAAGAACTTACAATAATGAAGATTCACCAAATCAAAAATGTCATCATAGATCAATTCTTGAGAACGTCAAGAACACCTGCTCTAATACTAATTGATGTGATTTGATTATGATGACATGTGCGGAATAGTAAAGATCAAGGTGAATCAATCAATCATGAAGAACACAAAGAGTAAATAAAATTGTTTAAGCTCCATTAGAATAGCAAGATTACAAGTGGGTAATGTAAATTCTCTCACTAAACTAGTATCTAAAATGAGTTCCATTATGGTTCTTACATAAACGTGAGTCACTCACTTCCTATTTATAGGAAAGAATTAACCCATTACACATCACAAGAGGGTAAGCCACATCCAAGGAGAACTTTGCACCCTAACATTTGGGTCTGTAGAAAGATACATCACAAGTGTAGGGTTTATTAAGGGTAAGGGCATTACCTATTTATTTTATCTTTTGTCTTTAAGTAAATTAAAGAAAAGAAAAGAAAAAATGAAAATGAAAATGGTATAATAGTTAAATTCGTAACAATAAACTACAAAGATCAACTAATGCAATTTTGGGAAACCATAAGAATCATGTTTATCAAAAAAAAAATCAGCAGTAACCTAAAAGTTATTCAAACTTCCTCAATTTAAACACCTTTAGTTTTCAAAATCATTGTAGGGTTTCCTTTTCTTTGTTCTTGATAGTATGTCTACTTTATGAGTTTTAGTAGATTCTCGTAGATTTTTAAGCTAGACTATGTTGTCCAAGGCTCTGAAGATGTCCATTTTCTCCCAGACTTGTAATATATTCTCTCAATACTTTTACCTAGTTCTCGGGTTTCAAAAAAGAAAATAAAAGAAAGTAAGAGAGAAAGAAACATAAAATAAATTTGTCTTTTGTGTTCCCGAGTTGGAGAGAAGTGAAAGGAAAATTAAACATTTTGTTCTTTCTTTTCAAACCCTTCCAAATTGGAAGGAATGGAAAATGATCCTTCCATTTCCTTCCTTTAATGAAACGTGTGAACACCAATATCTTTTATTTTCCTCTCAATTCCACACATTTCATTTCTTTTCTCTCGTTAAGCTGAACTTGTAAACGGGGTAGTTTTGAAAGAAAATGTCACATTTCAAGTTCTAACCCTCTATAAGTATTCACTTTTCTTTGTTAATTAATAGAATAATTTTGGTTCTAGAATTATTAATCCATGGGTTCTAGAGGTAAAGATTGATTCTTTTATGGTTTTGATTCATTCATGTTGGACAACATATGCGAGATGCCTATCGTAATCACTTTCAAAATGATGTTTAACAATTTAGAGGGTGTTTGGGATTACTTTTGAAATGACTTTTGGCTTTTAACTTTTCTAAAAAGTCATAAAGATGTTTGGGAGATACAAAAGTTATTTTCAAATTAACTTTTGTAAAGAAGAAAAGGTGGGTTTTCAAAAGCCAGAAAAGTGTGACTTTTTGTGACTTTTAGCCTTTTAAAGCTTGATTACACTCAAAAGTCAAGAAATACAACCCAAATATTTTAAAAAAAATAACTTTTTGCTTTTGCCTCCTCAAAAACTAAACTCAAAAAGAACTTTTATAAAAAGAACTTTTAAGCTTAAAAAAGTAATCCCAAACACCCCCTTAGATGGTGTTGGAGATTTCATTTTGAAGTTAAAAATGACTTTTACCTAAAAGGACTTATTCACTTATGAAGGTGGGAAAATGAGTTTTTTAAAAAGTGTTTGGATTAACTTTTATAGTTACAAAAGTCAGTATGTCAATAATGTAACACCTGGTTTAAGTTGGAAAGGATTTATGCATGGACTCGGCGAGTTGGGAGGTCAACTCGTCGAGTAGGGTCGTGAGATCATGAACGCGGAACGGGACCGACTCGGTGAGTCAACGTCCGACTCGGAGAGTCCAAGTTGTTTAAAGAAAACCCTAAATTTTGGGTTTGACCCCTATATAAACGTCATTATACGCCCCAGTAGCCTCCCTTAGCATCATAGAAGACGTTTACGGCCGCACACCCTCTTGTGAGTGAAGCAGGATCAATTGGGAGCTTATCCTTGGAATTTTGGGGAGGATTCCAAGCTTGAAGAAGAAGTATCAAGGGAAAAACACTAGATCTAGCATCTAGTTCGTCTTGGGCATTGATTTGAGGTATGAATCTGTTATCTTAAGCATAAATTCTATTTGAGAGTTGTGATCAACTTTGAGGAAGTAGAAGCAAACTTATATATGGACCTATCACAAGGATATGGTTCCATATTTAGACCTTCTTAGGCCCCAAATATCATAATTTGCATCTTTTATTGAGCTCATTCCCTCTCCATGCATAAGAACCTTGTTTGAAGGTTGGTTTTTGGTGTTATGGTCGTGTGAGGCTATGCATGCACGTAAAGTTTGCAACTTTACGTGATATTTGCAATAGGAAATGATGGATCTAAAGTTTGGGACCTTAAGTCCCACTGGAAAGGACCGTAATCATGATGAACTTTGGGGGACTCGACGAGTCGTGCAAGTGACTCGGCGAGTCGAGAGGGTTTTCTCGTTTACGGCCAAGAGTGTACGGCCAAGGGTTTACGGTCAGAGGTGTACGGCCGTACACATCAAGGAACTCGACGAGTCCCTCGGGTGACTCGGCGAGTCGACGAGTTAAGCAAGGAACCCGATGACTGAATGATTGTACTCGACGAGTCAAGGTCAACATGGACTGTTAACCTTGACTATAGACTATGACTTTGACCAGGGTTGACCCTGGGGGTATTTATGGGATTATGCTGCGTTGCTTACTCATTGATTATAGGCGGTTTGGGAGGAGCAGCGTGGGATATATCTGATTACAGTTTGCCAGTTCAGCCTTTGAGAGGTGAGTCTTCTCACCATACCAATGGGTCTAAGGCACCAAGGCCGGCCCATTTTGCGATAGTTGGTTTACTTGTTATGTAGAGGTGTGATATGTATTTGTGCATGATATGTGGTATAGATAGCCTTTGTGGCTAACGGTAGAGATAGTCGTATGGCTAATGGTAGAGACGGCCTTATGGCCAATGGTAGAGATAGCCTTTATGGCTGATGGTAGAGATAGCCTTTGTGGCTAACGGTAGGGATAGCTTCATGGCTAATTGACATGTGATATGTGTAGAGGTAGCTTTATAGCTAATATGTTATGTGGTTTGTGTGGGGTATGCTCTGGGGGACTCACTAAGCTTTCAACTTACCGTTTGTGGATTTGTTTTCAGGTACTTCTGAGTCCAAGGGTAAAGGCAAGGCGTGATGATGCGGCGTGCACTCTATCTCTCTTTTCCGATCTGGTTTGGGGGACACTCTGATGTTTTGAAAATAATAATGTCGTAATGTTGATGGTTTTAAAAACGATTATTGGAATCTTTATGTTTTAAGAAAATGGTTGACTAATTAAAAATGAAAAATTCCATTGTAAAATTTGGGTCGTTACAAGTTGGTATCAGAGCCTTGGTTTGAGGGATTCGGGCATACTCTCGGGCGTGTCAGGACTCAAACTAAGGAAAGGGTAAAATTGTTTTCAAAAATAACATAAAAAGCTTTTGAAAGAAGGAAAAGATGAGAGTGCAACGCGCGTGATCAGCCGAGCCAAGTAAGTATATCCCCAATATGCTAGTTATGCTATTTTGATATTTGAACTTGGATGATCATATGGAATTTGCTATGTGTATGCTTTTAAAATTATATATGGTTAGGAGCTTATAGCCTTAGAATGATCGATTTGGCCTTATTTCCTGTTCCTTGTCTAGTTGTGGTCCTAGGGTAGAATCTTTTATTCGAAAGTCTATTTGATCCTCTTTTGCGTATAATTTGCATGCATAAAAGGCAACCTGTTGTGTTTGGTCTGTTTGATGTGGGTAGATAAAATCTTAGAATAGTCTAGGATTTAAGTTATGCGGTGGTTGGTAGAATACGGTTTATTTGGGACAAATTGGAGTTATCAGGTCGAGTCTTGGGGAAAGGTACGGGTAGGTGTGGAAGGTAGTATTGGGCCCGTACTACTGAAAGCACAGGACCGGTACCCGAACCAATGTTAGATCTGACAACTTCAAGGAAGACCGGTGTGGAGAGATCCGTTTTATGGAAATCCTGATAGTTATGACTTATGACATTCCAGTTCACCATGGTAGTGACACGTTTCGGGGTGGGAGAATCAGGATCGGGATCTGGATCCGGGAATGTATCGGGTGACACCACAGATGGCATGGATGAGAGGCTGCACGAGCTTATTGCAGCCGAGGTTACCAGGGGCATCCTGGACGCTACCCCAATCATTTTGGGACAGTCAAGGACGGCATAATGGAGATCATGGAAGAGAGACTCAGATCATTCCGGACTGAGATTGCTGCGGGCCAGTTGGGGGCCCGAACTCCCTCGTTTCGAGAGTTCAAGGCGTGTGGGGCGACAGAGTTTTTCGGGGTCAGGGACCCCATTGTTAGTCGACGCTGGGTGGCGGATATCGAAAACGCCCAGCGCACGAGTGTGGCAAAGGTTGGGTTTGCTTCTTGCATGCTGAGAGACAGAGCCCGGGATTGGTGGGGCGAGGTTACTAGACAGGTGGGAACAGCTGGGGTAGCTGAGATGACGTGGGCCGAGTTTGTTCGGCGATTCGATCTGGAGTTTGCGCCACCCATTGAGGTGCAACGATTAGTGCGAGAGTTTCATGATTTGCAGCAGACCACCGAGAGTGTAGCGGAAATCACCGCCAAGTTTCAGGAACGAGCTTTGTTGATTCCGTAATACGCTACTGATGAGGAAATGAGGCGAACCCGATATCATTCCATGCTGAGGGACGATATTCGGGAGTTTGTGAGCTTTACGGGGTGTAAGACCCTGAATGAAATGGTGGAGAAGCCCCGCGAACGGGCAATGGAGCTGGAATCCCGCACGAAGCGGAAGCCTGAGCAGGCTCAGGCAGCAGTAGGACAGGCTAAGAAGCCTAAGACGTCAGACACTTCCAGCAAGGGTCAGCAGGGTCGGGGACGATGTGCCAAGTGTAGTCGGGTACACAGTGGAGCTTGCCGTATCGCAGGCTCGGGATGTTATGCATGTGGCCAGCAGGGCCATATGAGCAGGGACTGCCCCGTGAAGGGCTTAATCTGTTTTCACTGTAACCAGACCGGCCATAAGCGGGTCAACTGTCCGAAGTTGCAGGGAGGAGGAGGAGCGGTGGCGGCGCCTGCGCCCGCCACAATGAGGATTACCGATGGACGCCCTGCTAAGGCGGAAGCTCCAGCAGTGAAGAGCCGTGCATTTCAGCTGACTACTGAAGAGGCACACGCAGCGCCAGACGTTGTGGCTGGTACGTGATTATTCTTCCCTGCTCTATGTATCTGTTTTGCTTATGTGTATTATATGCTTGTATAGGGATGATGTGTATTTTTAATGCACTAGTTTTTTATTTATAATTCCTATTTTATCGCATCTAAACCACACCTTACAGGCAGTGAACCCGATCGAGTATAGTATAGCTTTGATAAGCAAGGGTGTCGAACTCAAGGGGAACGGTAGTGAATTAATTTAAATTGTTTGATTATAGGCTACACAAAACACACAAAAGCAGTAAAGAAAGGGTTTATTAAATCTCAAACGAACAACTAAATAGCAAATCTCGATAAACTGACAAGAATACAAATCTCTTTAGGTACTTTGGTTTAGACATATTACATCTTAAAATCATAGATAATTGCACACAGATATTTATTTATTCATGTTCACCGATTTCTAAAATGATTAGTTTCATGTTCACTATTACTAATCCTTTAGCAAAAAAGTCAATTCAAGCAGTGATCAGTTGATTAAACTAACAGGTTTCCTATTGTTCAGTTCATATCAAGCAAGACTTGTAATAATAGTTAATCAAATTGGTCGTTCAATTAACCTCTTGTTGATGGTTCGTCACACAATGGTCACACATTAACTTACTTATTTCCTAGTTAACCCTAGTTTCACGTTCGCTATTCCTAGGCATATAATCTTGATGGTCATCAAAATCATAAGAGACAAGCAATCAAGCAGATGTTCATACAACTCAATATACTTAATAATTAACAGAAAATAATTGGCATTAACACATAAGGATCTTTTAACAAGCTTATCAAGATAAATTAAAAATAAATAAAACAATCCAATATAGCAATTAATCTAATAATCAAGGTTTTATCTAATCATAAATTCAAAGCAAATGGTTTTGACACCAAAATCAAAAAGTAAAAACATAGTAGTATCACAGTGGAATGCTAAACATGGTTACGATAACAAACCACATGATTACCGACACGAATCTGCTCTCTAATCCTTCAGATCTCCGCTCATGTCAGCTTAACGGCCTTCCGACCGCCTTCTAGACCCTCAAAACGGCAGTTATGAAGTTTTCTTGTCGCACAAGTCGAAGTGGAATATCATAGATTATGAAAATGGTGGAATGATATGGGGTATTTATAGTTGAATGGAGATGGAATTAATATGGAATATTAGAGTTGGATAGGAATAAGGAAACTAATAGTGGCTTAGGGATTAAGCAAATAAAAATAAGGTAAGTGGTGCTTGGGGAATAAGTAACTTGGAGGGAATTTCCGTCCAGCTTTTATGCTTCATCTTCAAGGCCGATTTTGGATAAGATAAATCCTGAATTAGAAAAAAGGCCCTATCACATAAGTCGTAGGAAATTTCGTCTAGTTTTCAGAACATTTTGAATCTCGTCAATTGGACTTATGAGTCCTCAGATATACCCGAAACACTGAAGAGGGGTCAATCTGCCAGCAATATCCTTTTTGCATCTTTTCAGCTCCATTCTCTTCCTTTTGTATTCCAGCTCCCATTTTAACTGTAATTGAATATTTCAAAACATATTAAGTATCTTTTAGTTCTAAATAACATAAAAACATAGTATAAAATAATAAGAAAACATCATAAATATATGCATAAAATAGACGTTATCAAGGGACCTTTTTGGTCAATGGTATGTCTGCTCATGTCTTGTTTGATTCGGGTGCAACCTGATCGTTCGTATCTCTTGTGCTTAGCAAGAAGTTCCGGGAAGCGCCGGGAACTTTGGATTCCCCGCTCGAGGTGGAGATTGCGGATGACCGCATCGTTAGTGCTACAAGGGTGTATCGGGACTGTGTCTTGAATGTACTTGGTGAGAGATTTCGAGTCGACCTAGTTCCGATACCGTTGCGAGGACTGAAAGTAATTATCGGGATGGATTGGTTGGGGGTCAACGGGGCCATGACTGACTGCGAGCATCAGTTGGTGAGGGTTCGAGCCCAAGTGGGGGAGAACTAGTGATACATGGTGATAGGGCATCACAAGGACCGACCCTCTGTTCGGCTGCAAGGGCTAAGAGGTTCCTGCAGCTGGGTTGTACGAGATTTTTGGCATATATGTCGGATACAAAGGTAGAGATCACGAAGGATGTAGGCAGTGTGCACGTTGTTCAGGACTTTCGGGACATTTTCCCCGAGGAGTTACCAGGGGTGCCTCCGGAGAGGCAGGTGGAATTTCGCATAGAATTGGTGCCGGGTGCCGCTTCGATAGCAAACGCACCATATTGGTTGGCACCACCTGAGATGCAAGAGTTATCTACACAGCTTCAGGAGCTGTTAGACCGAGGGTTCATTCGTTCGAGTAGTTCCCCGTGGGGAGCACCAATCCTTTTCGTGAAGAAGAAGGATGGCTCCCACAGGATGTGTATCGATTATAGAGAGCTAAACAAACTAACGGTGAAGAACCAATATGCGTTGCCAAGGATCGATGATTTGTTCGATCAGCTGCAGGGTGTGTCTTGGTTTTCCAAGATTGATCTTCGGTCGGGATACCATCAGATGAGGATTCGGGATGAGGATATACCGAAGACGGCTTCCAGGACTCGGTATGGGCATTATGAGTTTGTAGTGATGCCGTTTGGGCTCACCAATGCCCCAGCAGCGTTCATGGACCTTATGAATAGGGTGTGTAGACCGATGCTGGATCGGTCGGTGATTGTTTTCATTGATGATATCTTGGTCTATTCTAAGACCAGAGCGCAGCACGAACAGCACTTAAGGGAGGTGCTGGAGACCCTAAAGGCGGAAAAGTTGTATGCCAAGTTCTCCAAGTGTGATTTCTGGCTGCGAGAGGTACAATTCTTGGGGCATATCATCAATCAGGAGGGTATTTCGGTAGATCCAGCCAACGTTGAGGCTGTGATGCGGTGGGAAGTACCGAAGAATGCATCAGAGATTCGTAGCTTCTTGGTTTTAGCGGGTTATTATCGGAGATTTATTCAGGACTTCTCCAAGATTGTTGTGCCGTTGACACGACTAACCAAGAAGAATGTGACGTTTCGGTGGGGTACAGATCAACAGTTGGCCTTCGAGACCTTGAGGCAGAAATTGTGCGAGGCTCCGATCCTTGTTTTACCAAAGGGATTAGATGATCTGGTAGTGTACTGTGACGCATCAATCTCAGGGTTAGGTGCGGTACTGATGCAAAGAGGGCACGTGTAGCATATGCCTCGCGACAACTGAAGCCTCATGAAACAAATTACCTTACTCACGATCTGGAACTGGGGGCAGTGGTGTTTGCCCTCAAGATTTGGAGGCATTACTTGTATGGAGTGCGGTGTACCATTTACACCGACCACAAGAGTCTGAAGTATTTGATGAACCAACAGAACCTCAACATGCGACAAAGGAGGTGGTTGGACGTGTTAAAGGACTATGATTGCGAGATTCTATACCACCCAGGGAAGGCCAACGTAGTGGCCGACACTTTGAGCCGTAAGACGACAGGTTCCCCGATTGGGAGTGTGTGTTTGAGGATGACAGTGATCTCTCCATTGTTGGAAATGATCAGAAAGGCTCAAGTTGAGGGGGTAAAGAAAGAGAATTGGAAGGTAGAAAGGATCCGAGGGCAGTATCCCTTGTTTGTTAAGGATAGTCGAGGCCTATTGACGCAATGTGGTCAGGTGTGGGTATCGACGACTGGGGGAGCGAGAAAAAAGATATTGGAGGAAGCGCATAAGTCCAGGTTCTCTATACACTCCGGAGCTACAAAAATGTATAGGGACTTGAGGCTGAGTTATTGGTGGCCATGCATGAAGCGGGAAATTGCGTGGTTTGTAGAGCGGTGCTTGACCTGCAGGAAGGTCAAGGCCGAGCATCAGCGGCCTCATGGTAAGGTCCAGCCGCTACCCATTCCCATGTGGAAGTGGGAGGAGATCACGATGGACTTCATTATAAAGTTACCAAGGACAGCGAGGGGTGTGGATGCCATATGGGTAATTATGGATAGACTGACGAAGAGTGCTCATTTCATTCCGATATCAGAAAGTTTATCCGTAGAGAAGTTGGCGGATATTTACGTGCGTGAGGTAGTGGCTAGACATTGGGTTCCTGTGTCGGTAGTCTCGGATCGTGATGTTCGGTTCACATCCAGGTTCTGGAAGAAATTCCACGAGGAGTTGGGCACTCAGCTACATTTTAGCACGGCGTACCACCCCCAGACCGACGGTCAGAGTGAGAGAATGATCCAGACACTGGAGGATATGCTGCGGGCCTGCGTGTTGGATTTTGGAGGGAGTTGGGATACGTATCTCCCACTAGCATAGTTTTCGTACAATAACAGTTATCATGCCAGTATCGATCGAGCACCATTTGAGATGTTATATGGACGGAGGTGTAGGACCCCGGTTTGTTGGGACGAGGTTGGACATCGGGTCATGGGAAGCACTGAAGTAGTGCTCAAGACTACTGGGTTGATTCAGCAGGTGCGCGACCGGTTGCGGGTCGCGCAGAGCCGTCAGAAAAGCTATGCCGATCGACAACGATCAGATCTTGAGTTTCAGGTGGGGGGGTTTCGTTCCTTCATTGCTATTTGCCTCATTCAATGCAACAGGTATATTTACGACATTGGTGTCACTCTGATCAACTTGAATCTCGTTTGTTACAGAATGATTATCTCTGACAAAATGTTCCCTGTTTCAGACTCTGCATAAGAATAAAGAAACAGTAACAATAATGTATGTGACTTTTGACTAGCAAAATGATATATATAGAAAGGTTAAGTACTAGGCACCTATATAACCAATATTCACAGTAAATTAACCAATATTCACAGTAAATTACTAATTTACCCTTAGTTAGTTGTAAATTTACTCTTTTAACCCGGAAAGTCTATCCGCCCCAAACACAAATACAAAAAGAGTCCAAACTGAAACACTTTGCATATATGCTTTCACAACGTTTTGGTGGCCGCTCATGAATTAACTCCGTCTGTACGTAAATAGTGCATGCACTTAATTATTACTATATGCAGGAAGATAAAGAGAAAGAAGTGGAACTGGGTCAAGATTTAAGTCAAAATCCTGACTTTTTCAGCGAGATAGAAGTCAACAGGTCTCCAACACATAGGCATACAGATATGGCAGACCAATATAGGTTTGGTGAAGAACCCCAATTGTTATCTGATTTTTTGGTATAAGAAAACTTTTAGTGTAAGCAAAGAAGTGTACACAACACACACACTGATCTTGATTTGATGTAAATATGAAAGCATATATAGTTGGTATTTTGTTTAGGTTTATAGAATAACTTTTAAAGACCAGTCTGTAACTAATTAAAGATGTCAATTTATTTGATATTGGTTCAAAATAGATGTGACATCAATGTACCATTTCTTATGTAATAAAACAAAAATTTCTTAACTTTCTTGTGTATTTTTCTATTCATTAAGCTTAGCTGATTCCTATAGATGCACTAGTCTAACAAGTTAGGTGGGTAATTAATAGATTTTTACCTTCCAGGCTGCTTTCTATTAATTACATTGAGTTGACTGCGAACATTGTTATACTCAGCAATGCGTACCTGTCACAGTGCAAACCACAAAAGCATCAAAAAACCAACCAAGTATATTCCAAATATATAGTATCAAGTAAGTAATTTGTGCTTCAACAAGGAAAACAATAAGGATTTAAATAACATAGGAACCAATAAATACCAATTTTCCAAGAAACCTAATCCAAATCCAACATTTAAATTACAAGGGTAATTTGGTATTTTAAGAACGGGAAATAAGGAAGATAAGGTACCTGTCTGCCATCAGGATGACCATATTTTTCAAAGTTCTCACGTGATATTGGATCTGTTAGAGTTTGATAACCCTACCTGTTAGAACCCAAATCATGTGATTTTGAAACTGATTAAACAAAATTTCAAGGTGAAGATCTGTGAGGGATTGTCGCTAGGGGATACTTTCAAAGGAGGATATTGAGAAGATGGCTCAGGAAGCTGATAAGTATGAGTCTGAAGAAGAGGAGCACAGGAAGAATTTGGAGGCGAAGAATGCTTTGGAGAATTATGCGTACAACATCAGGAACACAGTGAAAGATGAGACTATTGGTGAGAAGTTGACTCCGACCTCATCTATTTCTTTTCTTTCCCATTACTGGATAGATAAACTTTCACAAATCTCTGTATACAAGATGTAAAAAAGTCAAATTAGACAAACCTTGAGAGTACTTCAAAATTTCTAAAGCAAGAATCAGTTACAACTAACAAAAAAAACATGAAATTGAAGAGTAGAAGTGTAGAAATAGAATAGTAATTGATGATGAAATTGAAGAGTAGAAGTGTACACTTCTACTCTTCAAATAAGCCTTAATACGCATAAACTGAAAGACGTCATCATTACTAGCAAAAGAGCCTCCTTGAAACGAGTCACAAAAAACAGAGAACTATAAGAGCGTGAGGTGAGATTTTGTGAACGAGAAACCCTAGTTCATCGATTCTCTCACATGAGAATTTTGGGATGTTGTGGCAAATCGATCTAGTTCACAGTAGTAATACCCCAATGTGACTACCTTCTCAATGTATCCCTGCATCTCATTAGAACCCAGTGCGTTTCATTTGCCCTAGTTTATGCCTTTCTCAACTCACACCCAAATGGATAGAAGTTAGGAAATGCATTTCTTCATCTTCTTTGTCGGCTCTGGCAGTGAGGGTTGGAGGCGGTGGATGTGGATGAGGAACACGGAGACAGAGACATGGATTGAAAGGAGATATAAGAGAACAAAATAGAGAGACAAGAGGGGCGAGAAGAGAGTGGATTTTGTACTTTCTGTTCCCCTCCTTCTCCCTACTTTCCTATTCTGATGATAAGCTCTGAAATGTTCTCTATTTACTTAAGATCGCCGGATAAGGAGAAGAAGTGAGCCTGAGGTTGTCGGCGGCGAATCGATTATAGAGAGCATGTAACGTGTGAGTGAGTGTTCGGATGTTCTTCAAAAAAACCCTAGAAATTAATAGTGTAATGAGAAACGCGCGTTTGAGTAAAAATTATAAAGCGACATCTGTAGACGACACACACCTAAAATAAAAGCGCCTTCCGTGTTTGTAATTTTTTTTTATTGGACACTAATTTTAGGGCACGCACAAATGAGTGTCCTCTATCCTTCAAATTTTGCGAAACTGACATTATTTTTTAGGGCACGCACAAATGCGCGTCCTCTATCGTCCTCTATCAGCGCGTGTCATTGTTTGCGCGTCATTAAAGGGTTGTTTTCTAGTAGTGCATATATCTCCGTTTCAAGAATATAAGATATTATCGTCTCAAAATTACTCGTGATAAAATCCATGAAGTAATTCTTTGAGCGTGGGTTAATCCAATACTTAAATCTCCATTTCAAAAGTACTCATGAACACTGCAACAAACTATTGCTATGTCTAACCCCTTAGACAATCTACAGTCTGATTCATGACAATCTTAATTCTCTACTTACTTCCAAAAGTATGATCGACTGTGGATGTTTTGAATAATCCAATTATTCGGGAAGTAAAACATGCGAAGTGAAACACAATAATAACCTAATTAACTATGGTCTCAAAACCATTAAATATAAATAAAACACATATTATTTAATCACCATATTAATTATACTTTATTAATTGTATAATGTTTTGATTAATGAACTAAACACTTGAATTAAACATCAGTCATGCCATGTTATAAACATGCATACTATGTCTCTCTATGGACTTTCCTTTGTGAACAGATCGATCGGACACTATTCCAATGATTCTTATTTCACAATTCCAAATTCTAGTCACTACTAAAAATGTTAGAATTTCAACTTTTACATGCAATGTCCTTTTGTGATGTTGAAGCTTCCAAGTCACGGAGACTTAGCCAAAGATATTATAGAATGTTCCATTCGAACTTTGTTACTAATTGCATGGTAACGAAGTATCAAATTCAAGGTAACTCCTTGAACACCTTCCTTGCGTTAAGGTTTCTAACTCACATGTAGATTTCAATAACCAACTCCTATTATGGAAATATTTCCATATTCCCATATGACAATTAATTTCGAACAAGAGTCACCTTCATTTAGAATTATGTCAATATGATCCGTCTAAATTAATACTATACTTCCAACTGTCCACAAGCAACCAATATTCAGTAAACCTCAGAGTGTTCTTGACAGTTGTTAAACAACTTCAGTCTCACCTTGTTCGAGTCCTTTTTCCTCTCAATGCCCTAGGCATTTGGAAAATCAGAACAAGTAAATATTATAGCATATGTAATCAATCCAATATCCAAGACATATGGGATTCGACACATAATGTCTCACATAAAGACATGATACTTGATCAGTCTCTTGCTATAATATTTCCATATATATTGAATTTCCTATGATATTCATATATGTCCATGACCAAGTTCTATTAAATCCTTCCAATCCAAACCTTCAGATTTGAAACGAAGTATAAGTGTCCTCTCCCCTAAATCCTTTTGTAGCGAAACAATTCCCAAACTTTGCAACTTGTAAAATGAAAAACTTGTTTCCTATAAATAGTATTGTCAACTTGCAACACTAAACATAACACTTATGCTCCCACTAGTATAACAATTATAATCCCACTACCATAACAATTATGCTCCCACTAGCTTTGACATGTATCCAGAAATCAACTTGACTTCTAGAAATCAATACTTTTTGACTTTCTTACTAAAGTGCAGATTTCTAATACGTAATGCTTCGATAAGTCTTCAGCCGGACTTCTCAAGCTCATACACCTTTCATTAGATATCATATATGTGTGTTTAAACCTTTTCAGAACTCATAGCTATAAGTCATGAACGTTCAAACTATTTCTTGCCATTTCTCACAATTCAAACTATGAAAAGGGATGTTGTAATCATATGCGAATTTGAGAATGCAATTACCACAACCGCTAACCTTAATGATATTTATTAGATCTTCTAAAATCTACTAGCGAAAGTGTTTCCTCATAATCATTTTCATGAATTAGAGCGAAACCTTTTTCCACCTAAATTTTATGGTGTATGAATTCCTATCCATGTGAATTTTTCATTTCAAACCTACAATAATAAGATAAGGTTGAGGACAAAACCAAAAACAAATTTAGTTTTTCCTTTCATGGACTGAACTTTTGCAGTCACATGAGAACCATAGAACTCATAAGCATTGCCAAATCAATAGGAAGGTGCACAGAAACAAGAATGTGTCAAATTAACACTATAGGTTATCAACCTCAGGTCGTGTGCTGGTGATAACTAAAAGGTTTATTCTTGATTGACTCCTGAAACTCTTCAAAAATCAAAAATACTCCCACTGACTTCTTGACATATAATTTTTTATGTTAAGGAACATTCCTCGACAAGAAAAAACAAATATTCAAAAGTTAGTGTGGATTTCGACAAGAAAAACACTTCATTGAATTGGTCTTAGTTTATCCTTTTTTTAACTAAAACATCACAACTACCAATTCTAAATGTGCTAGAGTAAGAAAACATTAATACTCCACATTTTATGAGGTGTTATAAACCTACTTAGTTTGAAATAAGCTTCAAGATACGATTTGTAGTTACTAGAGTATGACTCTAAAACTTGATTGGAAACGAAGTATGACTCATCTCTCGATTAAACCATTTCAACAATAACTGATTCCTCTTTTTAGTCATTCAAATTCACTAAGATGTCCTTAGAGGATCAATTGTAACATAGTTCCATAATCATTAAGATGATCATCAAACATGATACTAAAGTACTCTCCTGTCCTTTCAGATTGGAGACACTTTTATCTTTCTGCCTAATAGATTCTTCTTATTCGTTCTGCCACTCTTCGAAACCTTTCAAAGTGTTAGAATTACTCTTAATCTTATAAACACAACCATATCTACTGAACTATCAGTAAACCATGACGAATAGACTTATCATTCTTTGTGGTGGATCTAATTAGTCCACATCAATGTGTACTAGATCCTTTAGTCCTTCACTTGACTCACATAAACATGTAATCAACGAATTAGTCATAATCTTCCAACGATCAAGATTCTCATACATAACACAATTCGAATTGTATGTCTCCAAGTTTCTATCCAATTGAAACTCGGGTGATGAGAATTCCTTTTCACTTGGTCAATCATGACATAAGCACAAACGATATAGTTAAGAACCAAATCCACTTTAACATTGCTAATAATATAACCACCAATTTTCATAAATGCCATTGCAAGGAAATACAAAGTAAATAAATCAAAACTCACTTTTATTGATAATATGCGGAAAATTTGTGCTTACAATGCAAATATATGAAAACTATGTTTCTAGATATTTCTTAAGCAATCTATTAATCTATCATAACTCCTAAGAGTAGCTTCCAAAATCTAATCATCGAACCATGCGACCGAAATCCATCTCTCATGATTATATTCAACTTACTCTTCTTAAGTTTCCTTCTTTGTCTTAGATTCTGCAAAACATCAAAATGTGACTATCACATAATGTATTAAGAATCTATAGATATGAACTTAATAAAATAATGGAGTTATATAGTGGATGTACCTGAAGTAGATTCACACACCTTGACTTTACTATCTCTAAGATCTTTCAGGTAGTCTGGACAGCTTCGCATCCAATGCCCCTTCAATTGGAAATAAAAACATATGTACCTTTTAGGATTAGCACATGGAACTATCTCAAAATTAGCCTTTTGTCTTTACCATATGGTCAAACGGTTTGACCTTGGCCGATCCCTTTCCATTGGGAAGAGAAACCTTTTCTAGACTACCAATATTGCCATTGTCGATGTCCATGAAAATTTAAGAGTGACGTGAATATTTAATGCACTAGTTTTTTATTTATAATTCCTAATTTATTGCATCTAAACCACACCTTACAGGCAGTGAACCCGATCGAGTATAGTATAGCTTTGATAAGCAAGGGTGTCGAACTCAAGGGGAACGGTAGTGAATTAATTTAAAAAATTTTATTATAGGTTACAAAACACACGAAAGGAATAAAGAAATGTATTATTAAATCTCAAACAAATAACTAAATAGCAAATCTCGATAGGCTGACAGGAAGACAAATCTCTTTAGGTACTTTGGTTTAGACATATTACATCTTAAAATCATAGATAATTGCACACACAGATTTATTTATTCATGTTCACCGATTTCTAAAATGATTAGGTTCATGTTCACTATTACCAATCCTTTAGCAAACAAGTCAATTCAAGCAGTGATCAATTGATTAAACTAACATGTTTCCTAGTGTTCAGTTCGTATCAAGCAAGACTTGTAATAATAGTTAATTAAATTTGTCAATTCAATCAAATTATATGTGATTGGTCGTCACATATACTCACACATTAATTTACTTATTTTCTAGTTAACCCTAGTTTCATGTTCACTATTCCTAGGCATATAATCTTGATGGTCATCAAAATCATAAGAGGCAAGCAATCAAGCTGATGTTCATACAACTCGATATACTTAATAATTAACATAAAATAATTGTCATTAACACATAAGGATCTTTTAACAAGCTTAACAAGATAAATCAAACATGAATAAAACAATCAAATATAGCAATTAATCCAATAACCAAGGTTTCATCTAATCATAAACTCAAAGCAAATGGTTTTGACACCAAAACCAGAAAGTAAAAACATAGTAGTATCACAGTGGAATGCTAAACATGGTCACGATAACAAACCACATGATTACCGACACGAATCTGCTCTCTAATCCTTCAGATCTTCGCTCCTGTCAACTTAACGGCCTTCCGGCCGCCTTCTAGACCCTCAAAACGGCAGCTATGAAGTTTTCTTGTTGCACAAGTCGAAGTGGAATATCATAGATTATGAAAAATGGTGGACTGATATGGGGTATTTATAGTTGAATGGAGATGGAATTAATATGGAATATTAGAGTTGGATTAGAATAAGGAAACTAATGGTGGCTTAGGGATTAAGCAAATAAAAATAAGGTAAGTGGTGCTTGGGGAATAAGTAACTTGGAGGGAATTTCCGTCCAGCTTTTATGCTTCATCTTCAAGGCTGATTTTGGATAAGATAAATGCCGAATTAGCAAAAAGGCCCTCTCACATAAGTCATAGGAAATTTAGTCTAGTTTTCAGAACATTTTGATTCTCATCAATTGGACTTATGAGTCATCAGATATACCCGAAACACTGAAGATGGGTCAATCTGCCAACAATATCCTTTTTGCATCTTTTCAGCTCCATTCTTTTCCTTTTGCATTCCAGCTCCCATTTTAACTGTAATTGAATATTTCAAAGCATATTAAGTATCTTTTAGTTATAAATAACATAAAAATATAGTATAAAATAATAAGAAAACATCATAAATATATGCATAAAATAGACGTTATCAAAGAGACAGATCCTTCAAACATATTTGCTTGACTTGTGCTCCTAAGCATTTATGCTTCAGCAGCAATAAAAAAATATGTTAGATCAATTAGGCTCACGTCGTGGTCCCTCATATAGTAGTCTTTAATCAACTGACTATACGATTCAGGAAGCGAAACTAGAACCAAGTCAATGGCCAACTCCCTTGGGAAAACGACACTCAACATCCCCAATCTGTCAATGTGCAATTTCATTTTCAGAACATGCACACATACAGACTTTCCATCTTGATGTTTACATGCCAATAGGGCTTGAGTACTTCGTACTTTTCAACTTGAAGAAGACATGACTTAGGGAGAGTCAATGGAGGAGGTGGAGGAAGAGTTGGAGAAGCATGATTTCCAATTCTACCATTGCTTGAAGAAGGGAACATTCTTTCACCTTGATCAACATGTGGAAGATCATCTTTAGAAGGAAAAACATTTCCAGAAGGATGAGGAAGACCATACTTGTCTCAACTTGACATCTATAATAGGGACAAAAGAGAATTCAAGTTTGTTGATTTTAATCCTTAATTATTAACCCAAAAATTTAAATCAAGGTTAGGATCCATATTTTCGATTCGAATTCTGAAGAGGGATGCCGTAATAAAATTCGAATCTATTTTAGGTAGGTAAAGCATTTACCAATTTCAAACTTATGAAACTCCTAGATCTTTTGAGATTCATTGAACTATTCAATGGCATGTTTAATCTCGATTATGCTCTCAATTTGTGACTGGGATGCCGAGGAACACAAACAAGATGTGAATAACCATGGAAATTAGCTTGGTACTCTCGATGTCTTTTATCATCTGAAATTAATGTGCCGGTTAACCACACGCACTCCATTAATTCAATGATAACTTACGAGACACCCATTGCCAACAATATTAGTCCCATATTAGTGTGTCGTTTAACAATACACGCTCCACTAACGATCAATAAGGTGCAATATGCAATTTCATGGGTTAGCATCAAATTCACATTTTTCCTAAAGTAACTAAGAATGAGATTTTAGAAAATGGTTTAGTTACTTTATCATTATACCATTAATGAGGATAAATTGTCCTATCGAACCCGTTCGGCTAACGACCCTCCTGTTGGATTAGATGTCTAAGCCCATAACTATAATTGGTATGTACTTGACCCGATAGTAGCATGGTCCTTTTGGGTTGCCTTCACCATAGCAATTTGATAGGATGAATTTTGGAAAAAGAGGTTAATTATGATTTATTAATATATTATAAGAATAATATATTAATTGAGAAATCATATTATTTAATTAGTATTGATCAGAAATTAATTTGGAATTAATTTCGTGATAAAAAGAGACTGATTAAATTACGGGGACTGATCTTGCAATTATATGATAGTTGCGAGTTGGGCTTATTGATCCCTAGGAAGGGGTGGACGAAATTCTATGTGTAGCCCACATAGATTTCGTCCAAGGAGGCCTTCTGGAAGGATATACTGGACTGCTTAAGGCTTAAGCAATCAGATTAGGGTTTTACTTGAAACCCTAGCAGCTCAGCTATATAAGGAACCCCTTGGATCCCTGAAATCGGCCGTCTTGATCCTTAGAGGAAACCCTAGCCGATTTTTAGAGCCTCCCAACCTCTCTCACATTCTTCCAATTGCTACTTGGTGTTTGTGACTCACTAGAGGTGCAATAATTGAGGCACTAAGCTCTTGAAGGTCAAGATCTACAAGCTACAAGGGAAAGGTATTCATCTAACTTTGTTTTATGTTATCAATTTCAAAATTTGTATTCTAGATTAGGGTTTATGCTTTGGATGATTATTTGCATGTATAACTTGAGAAAAACCTAGATCCAAAGCATTAGGGTTGTATGTACACCATAGGAATGTTGTAGTGCTCAAAACCCATCACCTCCACCATACAAGAGAGCGGTGGGTAAGAATTAATACCCGATGGGGGTCATTTTACAGGCCACTTCCTTAAACTCCTCTTATAATATGGCTTCGCGAATGAGGCGTACTAGCAGTTCGACTGACTTTTCTTATATGTATAATATATATTAAACTATTAATTATATATCTAATATAAGGTGAATTTTAAACATTTTAAAATTTCAATAGTTTAATCATTTAATAAATTAAACTTTTAATTTAATTAAATTTAAATTTAAACCATTTATGGATTTATTAATTATCCTTTAATTAATCATTTAATTAAATTATTAACAAAATCCATAAGAATGTAATTTAGGGTTTACATTTTAAATTTCAAAAATTAAATCTTTTAATTTAAATTTCAAACAACCCTAAATTAACTTTAATTAATAATCAAATTAGTTATTTAGTAACCAATTATGGATATATTAATTATCCTTTAATTAAAAAAAATAATTTAAATTATTAATCATATCCATAAGGATAATTATAATCAAATAAAATCAACATTATCCATTTCATAATTATCTCTTAACATTTAGGTCATATTTAATTATCTAATATTACCAAAATTAGATTATGGCAGATTTAATAAAAGATAATTACCAAATATTAGCCAAGTAAATCAAGTTAGGCAAGAAAATCTGAGATAAGGATCTGATGCACCAATTCGCCGAGTTGCAGTCCAACACGTCGATTCCGAAGAAACAACTCGACGAGTTCAAAGAACAGAATGACGATTCTGTTTTCTCCTCCTTATTCAAGTTCATATTAGTATCAATTCAATAGAAAACTAAACTTGGCTCTGATACCACTGATGGGTTTTGAGCATAACATACAATCCTATGTGTGCATGCAACCCTAATTGAAGATCTACATTTTCTCTTATTGAACATACAATAATGAAAAACAAAGTACAAACCCTAGATCTATGGATAATAATCAAAATCACATAAGAAGGGTTATGATACATACCTTTAAGATTGTTATTGTAAACAATCTTGAATCCTTGCTTGAAAGACCTTTGGCAGCAAGCGCCACAAGTGTCGCGCCTCTAATGGTTCACAAACAAACTCAAGCAACCAAGGAATACTATAGAGAGAGAGGAGTAGATCAAAATTTCGGCCAAGGCACTTAGAATGAAGGGTTAGGCCGAAATTTAACCCTAAGGAGGGTTTATATAGGTGTTAGGAAGGTATTGGATAAGGCAGGTGTATCCAAGATAACCCTAATCCCTTAACTTCCTCCCTAAGGCATCCAAGGCACCCTTAGAGCCCAAGGAAACCCTAGGATCATCTAGAATTCGTTCCCCCTACTATAGTGAGGTTCTAGAATTGCCCAATGCTTAAGTATTGAACATTGTCACCTTTAGTCCCTGCAGTTTTAATTAAATCCTTTAATCCCAAAATTATTTCCAAATTAATTTATGATTAAATATTAATTAAACAATATGATTTCTAATTAATATATTATTTCCATAATACATTAATAAATAATTTATATTGATTTCTAATTAATTTATTAACCAAGCAATAAATTAATAAATCATTCTTCTCTCTCTAACAATTATCCTATTCAATTGGCAGGTTCGAAGGCAACCCAAAATGACCGTGCTACTATCAATTCAAGTATATACCAATTATATTTATGAGCTTAGACACCTAATCCAACACAACTGAGGATAATGCTCCCGCATCTCAGCCTCCAGCTCCCAGGTCCACTCGGAGCCCCTCTGATGCTGCCATCATACCTTTACTAAAGGTATTTACTTATTGCGCAAAACCTTAATCTTCCTTTCCATAATAGCCACCGGCTTCTCAACATAGTTCAGGTGCTCATCGACCTGAATATCATCCAAGGAAACCGCTGCATTCTCATCCAATACGCACTTTCGCAGCTGAGGAAAATGGAAAGTGTTGTGAATCTGACTGAGCTCGTCAGGAAGATCCAATCTGTAAGCAACCTTGTAAACACTGGCAATCACCCGAAAAGCCCAAATATACCGGGGACCCAACTTCCCTCTTCCTGAAGCATATCACACCTTTCCAATGTGAGACCTTCAGTAATACCATATCGCCGACCTGAAACTCCAACTCGGATCGGCGCCGGTCGGCATAGCTCTTCTGCCAACTCTGAGTGGTCTGCAGTCTCTGCCTGATCTGCTAAATCAGCTTCGTGGTCTGATGGACCATTTCAGTCCTCCTCGTAACCTTTTGACCAACCTCCCCCCAACAAACCGGGGTACAACATCTCCGCCCGTACAAGAGCTCGAAAGGCGGATCACCAATGCTGGAGTGATAACTATTATTATAGGAAAACTCCGCAAGAGGAAGGTAGGAGTCCTAGCTCCCACTGAAATCGATAACACATACCTGCAACATATCCTCAAGGTTTTGTATCTTCCGCTCACCATTTCTCCCACCGGAACACCATGGTGAGCAACGATATCGCGAATATACACATCGGCCAACTTCTCGGCCGAAGAACTCTCCTAAATCGCCAGAAAGTGGGCACTATTGGTCAATCGATACACGATGACCCATATAGAATCAAAATCATTTGCCGTCTTCGGCAACTAGGTGATAAAATCCATCGATATATGCTCCCATTTCCACATGGCAACCTCCAGAGGCTGCAGCTTGCCATGCGGCCTCTGATGCTCAGCCTTGACCATCCTTTACCTTTACCTACTCTCCGCCATCAGCTGCATAAGGAATTTCTGCCACCTTTACCTAACTAGCTTACGAATACCATTACATATCACTAAGACCAGATAATTCTTCGAATGAGAGGTCCTACCCTACAACGGTTAGACTCAGACAAGAGCTGCGAAATAGGGCTAGACCTAACCTTCTGAAATTATTTAGTCCTCGCAATATGTAACTTAACGTATTTGTTTACTAGTTAGTTAAAGATAACTAGAACTCATAAAAGCACAAAGCAAGCAGCATTCGAGCATTGAGTAACCATACCAAGCATGTCCTATTCAGGCCATCATATTACTGACTAATCAGTTCTAGCATATAACTCAATAGGCACATATAACAGGCATATAAGGCATCTTCCTAGATCCTTAGCCCTAATCTAGCATGCAGTTCTCATACACATATAATAGGCATACAAGGCATCCTTCCTAGATCCTTAGCCCTATTCTAGCATGCAGTTCTCATAATCATATCACATCATAACATAACATGTATGGGTATCTTGGGGAAAACTTACTTGAGCTCGGTCGGTCGCACGCATCACACACCTTGTTCTTTCTCAAAACTCCTTATTTTAAACTTTTAGAAAACTATTTTCTTGTAAAAATATTTCATACCCTCGATTTGAGTTCAGACACCCCCGAAGGTGTGTCCGAATCCCTCAAACCAGGGCTCTGATACCAACTTGTAACACCCTAATTTTCAAGACCAAAAATTTTGTTTTTAATTAAGTAACTTATAAAAAAGTTTACTAAAAAACATCAATGATTCATATTATTTCGTAAAAACTCAGTCACGTGTCTCAAAAACCATAACATAAAATAGTAATAATGTCAGAGTACAATCCCATGAATCTCAAAATGCGGAAATCATATGTGTGCGATGCGCTGCTACCGTGCTAACTCCTTCCCCTTCGTTGAAAAGGTACCTGAAACAAAACTGAAAACTGTAAGCACGAAGCTTAGTGAGTTCCCCCATCATACCACATACCATAAACATATACTGCCTATCCCTCGGTATCTTTCAACCGGTATCTGACTGGCATAATCGGAAGTTGGACTTCCCTTCGGTATCTTTCAATCGGTAGCCGGGAGCTGACCTCCCCTTCGTTATCTTCCAACCGGTAACCGGGAGCTGACCTCCTCTTCGGTATCTTTCAACCGGTAATCGAGGCTATTTCACCCCTATCACTACCACATAAGAACATATCATGAACATACTACTAGACATGCGTGGGTTCTGACGACCCCTTCGGTATCTTTCAACCGGTAACCGGGACTAATCCCCTTACTACCACTATCACATATATCATATGATGCTTATCACGTAAAACATACCAGGTAGTAGCAAACCTAGACAATTATCACAAACACAATCATCTATCAACCAACTCCTACTAGTGGGCCAGCATTGTGGCCGTAGACCCCCTCCTACTGGAAGGTAACTCACCTCGTAAAGCTGAGTGTCTGAACTGTCCTTGCTGCCGGAATCAACCCCTCTCGGATCCTACACATAACAATCTTCCTTAATTACCATTTCCTGGTCATCTCAGGTCAAAGTCAAAGTCAAGGTCAACACTTTGGTCAAAGTCAACTCTAGCTCAAAGTCAATATCCAGTTGACTCAACTCGCCCGGTTGAACCCACAACTCGTCGAGTTCCTAAACCATGAAAACGCCAAGACTTGGCCCTACTTGCCAAGCCTTACAAGGGCTCGTTGAGTTCTCATTTAAACAAATTCGGGACCTTCTACAACTAACTCACCGAGTTCATCCTTGAACTCGTCGAGTACGATGATCTTCAGGTCCATAATGAACCCAATTGGCTGAGTCCTCTTCCAACTCAACACACACTTGCTATCAGAAGGGGGTTGGATTAATGTCTAAGCCTGTAACTATATTTAGTAAGTACTTGACCCAGTTGTGCATGGTCCTTTTGGGTTGCCTTCACCAAAGCAACATGATAGGATGATTTATGAATAAAGAGGTTATTATGATTTATTAATATGTTATATGAATAATATATTAAAGGAGAAATCATATAGTATAATTAATATTAGACAAGAATTAATTAAGAATTAATTTTGTGGCTAAAAAAGATTAATTAAATAAAGGGGATTGGAACTGTCAATTGTGTGATAGTTGATTTGGGCTGAGAATCCTTTTGGATTTAAGGGGTGGACGGAAATAGAGTGGGAGCCCATCTAATTTCGTCCAAGGCCTTTATTCTGGAAGGTTCTTTGGACTGCTTAAGGCCTAAGCTATCCAATTAGGGTTTTGACTGAAACCCTAACAACACAAATATAAATAGACCCCTTAGGCTTCAGAAATCAGCTAATCCTACTTCTAAGAGTACCAGAGCCGACTTCAAGAGCTTCCAACCTATCTCCAAGATCATCCTCTTGCTTGTGGTGTTTGTAAGCCATTAAAGGAGTGACATTTGTGACTCTAAGCTCCAAGGACAAGAAGATTCAAGCTTTGAAGAAGAGGTAATCATCTAGATCTGTTTGTTATGTCAATTTCGAATTATATACACTAGATCTAGGGTTTGAAAGTCTTGGATGAATTGCATGTACAATAGAGAAGCCTAGATCCAAGCTTTAGGGTTTGCATGAGCACATAGGATGTTATTTTGTGTAAAACCCATCAGTGGTATCAGAGCCTGGATTAGCTTCTATTGTATGGATGCTTTGCGTTTTCATTCATGCTTTAAAATTGATTTTTTGGTCCCCTGACTGACAGACTCGGCGAGTCCCATAGTGGGCTCGACGAGTAGGATGAACTCGACGAGTCCAGAAGGGGACTCGGCGAGTCGGGACGTCAGACAGAGGGATTTTCAGGATTTCTTGTTGTTTTGCTGAAGGATAATTACCAAAATCGTTTTTGACTGATAAAATCTGAATTTTATTGCTGTTATATGTTTATCCTTTCCAAAACAAAAGATAATTACCATTTATTTGAATAATAAATTCCTTATGTGATAATATTTGATTATTTAAATTATTTGATGAATTATCTTGTAAATAAAATTGATTAGGTCAAATTTAGATAATCATTTAAATTAAATGTTTAATTTTAAATTATTTGTTATTTGATCCTATGTGTTTTGAAAAGTTCAAAACTTGCCCTCAAGTTTTGAAATTTAAATTTTTTATTAAAAGTTTAATTTGAACTATTTAAATTTCAAACCCTAGAATTTTACAAGTTTAAAATTCAACCTTATACTTTATAATATTATAAGATTAATATATATATATATATATATATATATATATATATATATATATATATACATATAACTTAAATGCTAGTCTTACCGTTAGTAGGCCTCATTCACGAAGCCGATCTATAAGGGGGGTATAAGGTTATGGCCTATAAAATGGCCGTTTAATGGGTGTCCACTCTCACCCACCGCTTCCTTGATTGGTGGAGGGTCGTTAGCCGAACGGGTAGGATAGGGCAACCCTTTCCTCATTAAAAGTATAATGAAATTATAAAAGTAACTAAATGTTTTTACAAAATTCTCATTCTTAGTTACTTTAGGCAAAAGTGAATTGATGTAATTCCATGAAATTACACTTTGTACCCTTGCTAAGACGTTAGTGGAGTGTGTGTGGTTAACCGGCACACTAATTGGGTTCTAAGGAAAGGTGGCAAAGGGTGACTCATTGTTTGTCATAGTTCGATGGAGCGTGTGTGGTTAACCAGCACATCAAATAGGTGACTGTAACAATGAGGGCACCATGTACATTTGCATGGTTATTCACACCCGCTTTGTGATCCTTGGCATCCCAGTCACAAACTAGAGGGGCATATCGAGATTTAAACATGCCATTGAAACGTTCAATGAATCTCAAAAGATCTAGGAGTTTTCAATACATTTAAAGCTTAGCTTTAATTTTGTTTTTCATGGTGGAAAATTAGTAAATCGTCATTCACTTACCTTCAAATTATTTACTTGTTAGATTACGACATCCCTCTTCTAATTTGTAAATAATGTTGTTGGATCCTAGCCCTAATTTCTCATTTGGGTGTTTAATTGGGGATTCATTTCTAATCAAACTTTGTTCTTTTTCCTTTTCAGATGTCGAACGTCAACAACAATGCTTCTGGTTCAACTTCCTCTGGCTCGTTCTCACTCATGAACTTGTGTGGGAGAGTGATCTTTGAAGGGTCCAATTTCAATGATTGGATCCGCAACATTCGAATGGTCACTCGTTACGAGGACAAAAAGTATGTCCTTGATGAGAAGCTAAAAGAAATCAACATCAACACTGCCTCTGATGAAGAGATCGCGGCCTTTGAGGCCCATGAGCGTGATGCCACGAAAGTCCATTGCATCATGCTAGCGACTATGACTGCAGAACTCCAGAAGTCCTATGAGGACATGTACCCCTATGAAATGCATCAGGATCTACTGGACCGGTACCACCAAAGCGCTAGGCAAGAAAGGTACGAGATCATCACTTTAATGATCACTACCAAAATGGGTAATGGAGAGTCCCTTACTGCTCATCTGCAAAAGATGCAGAGATATGTCGATCTGAACTTTGATGAAGAGCTGGCAATTAACATCATCCTTCATTCCTTTCCTCCCTGCTATAGCCAGTTCCGCATGACCTACCACATGAACAAGGAGGAGGTCACCTTGAGCAAGCTTCAAGGACTGTTGAGGACTGCTGAGAGCAACCTCAAAGATAAATCTGTTGCATCATCTCCAAATCCTACTGCTGCCCCAGTCTTGGCAATTGGGCAAGGGAAGGGTAAGAAGAGGAAGGCTCCCTCAAAGAGCCACCATAAGGGAAAGTCCCAAAATGGCTCATCTTCTAGTGGAACCAAGGTTGGTCCTGCTAAACCCAACTCCAACCCCAAGGAGGCAGAGTGCCACCACTGCCATGAAATAGGGCATTGGAAACGAAGCTGCCCAAAATATCTGCAAGACATCAAAGATGGAAAGATCAAGCCGTCCTACGCAGGTATTTACACTATTAAATCTAATGATTCATCACATGCTATTTCTTGGGTTCTTGATACAGGATGTGGTTTTCACATTTGTTCTGACTTGCAGGGCCTAAGAAGAAATAGGGATGTGGAGCATGGGAAGATAAATTTGATCATGGGGAACAGAAGATCGTCGCTTGTCACCAAGATCGGAGTTTACTCTTTAATGCTCATTAGTGGATTAGGATTAGATTTAAATAATTGTTGCTATTCGCCAGATATGGCAAAAAACATCCTTTCATTTCATGGTTTATATAGACAGGGTTTGATATTCATTTAATAATGAAAAGGGTTCTCTTAATGCTTATCTTAATGGTGTTTTCTATTTTGAAGCATTGCCTTGTAATGGAATATATGAAACTGTGATGGTTGTAGACAATTTAGGAAATGATGTGTTGTGTGTTGATTCTTCCAATGATCTGGATAAAGCATGCTTGTGGCATTGTCGTCTTGGATATGTCAATAACAAACGCATAGCCCAACTCCAAAAGGATGGAGTGTTGGAGTCATTCGACCTTAGGGACGATGACGTGTGCGAATCTTGTTTACTTGGAAAGATGACCAAGTCACCCTTCACTGTCACTTGTGCGAGGGGTGAGGGTTTATTGGACCTCATACATACAGATGTATGTGGACCATTTAGATCCACCACAAGGGATGCGTGCCGCTTCTACGTGACTTTTACCGATGATTATAGCAGATATGGCTATATCTACTTAATCAGGCATAAGTCAGAAACCTTTGAAAAGTTCAAAGAGTTTAAACAAGAAGTGGAGAATCAGTTGTGCAGGAAAATCATTATGCTTCGATCAGATCGAGGTGGAGAGTACCTAAGTCTTGAATTCCACGACTACCTCAAGTAATGCGGAATTGTTTCGCAATTAACGCCACCTAGGACACCAAAATTGAATGGTGTGGCTGAGAGGCGTAATCGAACCTTGCTAGACATGGTTCGTTCCATGATGAGTCGTACTTCGCTACCTATCTCATTCTAGGGGTATGCCTTAGAGACTACCGCCCATATCCTTAACTTAGTCCCTACGAAGAAGGTTGCCAAAACACCTTACGAGATGTGGACAGGGAAAGCTCCCTCGTTGGCACACATCAAGGTTTGGGGTTGCGAGGCTTTCGTAAGACGAGAGACTCACGACAAGCTCGAACCTCGTAGTGAGCGATGTATTTTCATCGGCTACCTGCAGAAGTCCTTTGGATATCTCTTCTATATACCGAGTGACAATGTTGTCTTCGTTGCGAGGAGAGGGGTTTTCCGAGAGCGAGAACTCATAAGCCAAGGGGACAGTGGGAGGCAAATCGATCTTGAAGAGATTTAAGATTCGAGCGATGAAGGAACCTCTAACACTAGCGCTCAACCCGAGGAGGAAACTCCGGTTGAACCGGTTGACGAGTCCTTACCTCTTAGACGTTCCGAAAGAGTTAGTGTTCCACCCCAGTTTTATGGTTTTCATATTACTACAGAAGGGGATACATTCATTAGTGATATTACACTAGTGAATCTGGACGAACCTAACAGCTATAAGGAAGCCATGGCAGGCCCGGAGTCTGCAAAATGGAAAGAGGCTATGGACAGCGAGATTCAGTCCATGTATGACAACCAAGTTTGGAATTTGGTTGACAATGTACTAGGTCGTAAGAAGGTCGGGTGCAAGTGGATCTTCAAGAAGAAGACCGACATGGATGGGAATGTGCACACTTATAAGGCGCGATTGGTTGCGAAGGGTTTCACTCAAACTCCTGGAGTTGATTATGATGAAACCTTCTCACCAGTTGCGAATATAAAGTCTATCAAGGTGATGCTAGCCATTACTGCATTTCATGACTATGAGATATGGCAGATGGATGTCAAAACTCCTTTCCTTAACGGGAAGTTGGCTGAGGATGTATACATGGCTCAGCCAGAGGGTTTTGTCAATGCAAAGCATCCCAATAGAGTGTGTAAGCTTGAGAAGTCCATCTATGGACTAAAACAAGCATCTCGCAGATGGAATCTTTGTTTCGATGAGAAAGTCAAAGAGTTTGGTTTTCTGCGAAGCAAGGATGAATCATGTGTATATGTCAAAGCCAGTGGGAGTATAGTAAGCTTCCTCGTATTGTATGTCGATGACATACTACTCATAGGAAACGACCGACGCTGCAGGAAGTCAAGTCCTGGCTTGGGAAGTGCTTCGCTATGAAGGACCTCGGAGAGGATGTCTATATTTTGGGAATAAGGATAGTGAGAAACAGAAGTAAGAGACTAATAGGATTTAGTCAGAATACTTACTTGGACAAGGTACTAAAACGTTTTAGTATGGAGAATTCAAAGAAGGGAGAGTTACCAATCCAAAGTAATGCCAAATTGAGTAAGACTCAAAGCCCGAGTACCGAAGTCGAGATAGCAGAAATGAGCCGATTACCATACGCTTCCGCAGTTGGCTCGATTATGTATGCTATGACTTGTACTCGTCCTGATGTGGCCTTCACTTTGAGCATGGTCAGCAGATATCAGGGGAACCCTGGCAAAGCACATTGGACCGCAGTCAAGAATATTCTTAAGTACCTTCGGAGGACCAAGGAATGGATTCCAGTCCTCGGTGGGAGTGATGACTTAAGGGTGCGAGGGTATAGTGACGCCAGTTTTCAAACCGACAGGGACAACTACTGTTCGCAGTCGGGCTGGGTCTTTACCCTAAATGGAGGAGCAGTGACTTGGAAAAGTTTCAAGCAGGAGACCGTAGCTGATTCAATGTGCGAATCAGAGTACATAGGGGCGAGCGAAGCGTCAAAGGAGGCAATATGGTTGAAGAACTTCATTGGAGACCTTGGAGTTGTGCCAGCCATAAAGGAGCCCATGGAAATTTTCTGTGATAACGAAGTAGCGGTTGCCTTGACGAAGGAACCCAGGGATCATGGCAGATCTCGACATATCGACAGAAAATATCACTTTATTCGACATCGGGTGGAAGAAGGACTCCTCGTAGTGAAGAGGGTATCGTCGGAGGATAACCCAGCAGATCCCCTTACGAAGGGACTGAGTAGGGTTAAGCACTTGCAGCACGCTAGGAGTATCGGGTTGAAGGACGATATTAGTTTAGATTAGATAGTTTAGAAACGTGTAATAGATAAATGTAATTGACATTTGATGATTAAATAAAAGAGTATTATTTATAAGTAAAGTTACTGTCTTATGTTAATTATTTACCTATTGTTTCATTTTGCATGTTTTGACTTCCTGAATAATAAGATTATTCGAATGTTCCACGGTCACTCATACTTTGGGAGTAGGTATGAAAGAATATTGTCATGAATTGGTGTGTAGATTGTCTAAAGTGTATTAGACATAGCAAAGGTTTGCTGCAACGTTCATGAGTGCTTATGAGTTTGATTTGAGCATTGGATTAGACCCGCGCTTGCTGGAATCACTTCATGGAATTTATCACGAGTGATCGCAAGACGATAATATCATATGGTCTTAAAACTAGATATATGGTTTGTTGTTTACTAATTGGTTGTGCATTGATAATGCATAAACGCATCAGTAACTTGATGTTATAAAACACATTGTTGTGTATGATTAGATTAGTGGATAGTAAATGTATATAAGTCGAAGTTTATCTGTTCCTTTTATCCTAAGAGGGTAAAAGCGATATCAGGGCCCCTCGATGATTTTGTTTTGACTTATGTACCGGGCCCGGTCACGACTGAATTGATGTGTTCAATTAAGTTCTATGTCAGACGAATCATAGATCGAGAAACAACTGCTGGACAATAAGTATGACTATGTTCCATGTATTTATCCGCACGATATCTAGAACGGAGGACTATACGATCCCTTATCTAGAGGACAGGTTACTGATAAGATTAGACTTCGACAGCGTCTTTGAGAGCTACGATTGCTAATCGGATTGTGCTTGCATTTATAGTTACTAGACTTATCCAAGTGGGAGACTGTTGGATTAGTGTCTAAGCCCGTAACTATATTTGGTAAGTACTTGACCCGGTTGTGCATGGTCCTTTTGGGTTGCCTTCACCAAAGCAACATGATAGGATGATTTATGAATAAAGAGGTTATTATGATTTATTAATATGTTATATGAATAATATATTAAAGGAGAAATCATATAGTTTAATTAATATTAGACAATAATTAATTAAGAATTAATTCTGTGGCTAAAAGAGATTAATAAAGGGGATTGGAACTGTCAATTGTGTGATAGTTGATTTGGGCTGAGAATCCTTTTGGATTTAAGGGGTGGACGAAAATAGAGTGGGAGCCCATCTAATTTCGTCCAAGGCCTTTATTCTGGAAGGTTCTTTGGACTGCTTAAGGCCTAAGCTATCCAATTAGGGTTTTGACTGAAACCCTAACAGCACAAGTATAAATAGACCCCTTAGGCTTCAGAAATCGGCTAACCCTACTTCTAAGAGTACTAGAGCCGACTTCAAGAGCTTCCAACCTATCTCCAAGATCATCATCTTGCTTGTGGTGTTTGTAAGCCATTAGAGGAGTAACATTTGTGACTATAAGCTCCAAGGACAAGAAGATTCAAGCTTTGAAGAAGAGGTAATCATCTAGATCTGTTTTGTTATGTCAATTTCGAATTATATACAGTAGATCTAGGGTTTGAAAGTCTTGGATGAATTGCATGTATAATAGAGAAGCCTAGATCCAAGCTTTAGGGTTTGCATGAGCACATAGGATGTTATTTTGTGTAAAACCCATCAGTTTTGTGGAAAATGCAACCTGACTCGCCGAGTCACATAAGTGACTCGCCGAGCCCCTCTATGTCCAAAACTATTCAGTCGATTTTAGATGGTCTTAAAGCATCCAAAACATAGATCTGACCTCCTAGGGTCCATTTTACACGTAAAGCTACGAACTTGACGTTCATGCATGGGGTTTTTGGCTCAAAAGGCTCTAAAATGGGGCTTATATGATGCATGGGACTCTCGTGGCCATAAAGTTGGAACCTTTATGCCATGGGAATCCCCAATGGTTCCAGATCTGAAGTCATAACCCCCATAAAACCACAAATCCCGAAAATGGCTCTACTAACACCTAAAAAAAGGTAGAAACTTGCCCTAACTACAGATCTAAGAGATAAATGGTCAAGGTTGAAGCTTTTTACCTTAAATGAGCTGGAAATGAAGCAAAATCTTTGGATCTACTTGCTCCTTCTTGAACCACCAAGCTTCCACTTCTTTCTTCAAGCTTCAAACAACCACAAACACAAAAAATAGCTCAAGAACACTCCAAATGCTTTAGGGTTACGAGCTAGGGCTTTTCTGGACTGTGAGAGGCGATGGAGGCTGAAGTGGGACAAAATAATGTGTTTAAATAGGGTGCAAACCCTAAATATTAGGGTTTCATCCAAGCAGTCCTACTCGTCGATTCGGGATCCCGACTCGTCGAGTAGGTTACTTAAAACCCGTGTCCATAATCTAGTCTACTCGACGAGTTGGGCCTCCAACTCGTCGAGTCCCGATGTAAAAATGTAGTACTTATATTTAAAATACGTACCAGGAACCGGGCGTTACAATAATATCAAATAACAATGTGGTAACTTGGGGTCTGCTTATTGGCTCCTGCTAATCGTACACATCACATACTCGTTGATTATCTTGAAAACCATTTGAAAATCATTTTTAAAATCTTTTTCCTTAGTTTGAGACTGGGTTCACACGAGTGTTCCTCCAGTTCACTAAAACCAAGGCTCTGATACCAACTTGTAACACCCATAAAAATCATGAAAAATTTTAGACTTTTAAAACCAATCCACAAGTCATCATTTTTTACGAAATAGTTTTCAAAACATGTTTAATATCAGAGTTTAAAAATCATAAATAAAAACACGAGGAGGTGCACGGTCACGCCTTCGCCTTCCCGCGATCATCTGAGGTACCAGAAACATAACCCAAACTGTAAGCCTAAAGCTTAGTGAGTTCCCCCAAAGGACCAACACACAAACAAATAACACATATACAATAACAGCATACTATGGGTCCAATCAACCATCGGGTTGGAATACCCCAGGCCCCTCAACCATTGGGTTGGAATACCGACATACTATGGGCTCAATCAACCATCGGGTTGGAATACCCCAGGCCCTCAACCATCGGGTTGGAATGCCAACATACTATATGTCCAATCATCCTCGAGATGGAATACCCTCGGGCCCATTCAACCATCGGGTTGGTATGCCTCGGCATGTTGGCTTACGCACAAAGCAGTGAAGCCTCAACCACCGACCAAACATGTGCACATATAACATATAATGATATAAAAGTATACAGCCAGTCAAACAGATCTACAGATCACTAAGCATATCATCATCATATATACCGGGATACTGATCCAACAGATCACTACTGTACAATAACATGCATAAGAGGATATCAATCCAATGGGCCGACATTGGTGCTTTCAACCCGTAAGTACAGTGAGGAAAACTTACCTTGCAAACTGAACATAACTAATGAGGCCCGATTCCGAATCTCAGCTCTCTAATCGATACCTATTTCCACTAAGTGACAAATTCCGTCAAAATCCCAAAATGCCCACAAGGTCAAACTTGGTCAAAGTCAAAGTCAAAGTCAACTGGTCAAACCCACTAAATCAACCGAGTCAACCCAGCCGAGTCAACTCAACAAGGCTGACCCATGCAAGTACGCGGGGCGTACTCCGGAGGTATGCTTAGCGTACTCGAAGCCTCACAGAAGACCACCATCGGGGTGGTTCGTAGGGCGTACCCTCGCAACCTCCAAACTCCATTTAGTGCTTAATGGAGTATGCACTTAAGCCCATACTTCAGATCTACGGTCCAAATGCACCCTAAAGTCATAAAAGTTTCCAAATTTATGACTTTACAAGTCCAGTAAGTTCTTAACACAAGGTCTTAATCCATTAAGACCTTCTACAAGATGCATGAAACAATTCTAGCAGTTGGGACCTCATTTTTATGGCTTAGGACCCCTCCTAGGGTCTGAAAGGACAACTCAAAATGACAAGAACAAACCATGCACAAGATGGGACCTTTGGGACAAGAAAATCAACATAAAACACCAAAAAATGGGATCTAACAACCAAGACATCAAGGTATGGACTTTATACCTTTTGGAGCTTCTCAAGAAGGCAAAGATCCCAGATCCACAAGCTTGCTTCCACTGCAAGGCTCCTCAATGCAACTTCTCCATCCTTCAACACACCAAGAACACACTCTTGAGCTCAAAACACACACTAAGAGGGCTAGGGTTTGCAAAAATGTCTCAAAGGACGTGGAGGCTGAAAAGGTGTAGGAAGATGAGACATAATGTTGCTTAAATACCACCCAAACCCTAAAAATTAGGGTTTGCCTCCCGAAGCTAGTACGCCCTGCATATATAAGTGTACACCCAGCGTACTAGGGCGCGCCCTAGTACGCTCAACGTACACACATGTACACATGACGTACTCCTCCTGCCATATTTACGAAATTGCCACTAGGGCTTCAAAGCACAACTTCTTGGACTTAGGGACCAAAATGACATGAAATAGAATTATAGGGATGAATTTAGAAGTACCTAAACATCGGGATGTTACATCCATCAACTTTCCATTACATAATATAGGTTTGAAAGAGGTATTTCTTTTAGCAATAATGGTACATGCAAATGAAGATGGGTGCAAGAATCGTATTTTGAAAAAAAAAAATCTTAAACAATGATTCATTAGTCTTCTATTTTTTGATTGATTGAATTCATTATTCACATTTTTTTATCTGATTATGTTGTTGGCTCAGCTCCTACATCAATAAATTCAAGGCATATTACATTCTTCTTGGCTTCCACCTTTATGTTTGAACAATACAACCTCATTCTTACATTACAGCCTACCAAAACAAGGTTGATATTTGGATCTCCTTCAGATTTAATGGGGCTAGTGCCAAATGGATTGGCAACAAGAGGGGTGGTTGCTAATGACAAAGATTGATCGTTGATACTAGGGTTGTGTGAGTTGTTTGATTTTTTTTTTCTTTTAGTTGTTGATTTTGATCGATAAAAAATTGAGTTTCATATGTTTGGTGATTAAAGTTTTATTGTTTGTTGATTGAAGTTCTATGTAAAAAATATAATGTTATAAATTAAATGGTAAATCATAAAGGAATTATTATAAATAATATTGTATGAGGGTAATATAGTCATTTTATACAGTCGGTCGGATGCAAAATCAGACAGTATATTTCAGTCAGAAACTAACCCAGTCAGAACTTCTAACTCAATCAGCCTCTAACTCAGTCACGAACTATCAAAGAACCCCTAACTTACCAAAAAATTAAAAAAAATAGACAAAATTTCATAATTGGTCAATGTGGTTTGCAAAATATTGCACTTTGAAGATTTTTATAAAAATTCACATCTTTGGTCTCTATGGTTTTAAAAATTGCATGAATGGTCCTTCTCGTGTTAACTTTAACTTTTGAGTAGTTTTTTTTTTCAAAATGATCAAAATACCCTTGGACCAAATTTGAAAATTATGTATACCAATTCTGAAAATTTGAATATATATATATATATATATATATATATATATATATATATATACACACACACACACACGCATACATACACATATATGTATACACACACAAACACACACACACACACAAATATAATTTTAGTTATTTATGGATTTTCTAATGTTTTCATTTATTTTGATCCAAGTGAATGAACTTAAATTCAATAAATCATGTGAGAACCATTTTTTTTCATTCGTGAATTGAACTGGTATTATTTTATTTTATTTTTTATAATTTTATGCTGTTAAGGTTTATATTTTTTTTTGGATGCTCCAGAAATAACTGAATTTGTTATTTTCATTTATTTAAAATAATAATTAGGTTAAAGTTTATATTGAATTATGTATTTTAAAATTTTCCATAGTAATATACTCTATTATATTCATAAATTTTAAACTTTTAATTTTTTTTTGTTATTTTTTTAGTTTTTTTTTTCATATTATGTTTTAATTTTTCTAACTGATTTAAGTAAATAAAAAAGTTATATTTATATTTGTAATTTCCGTCCAACTTCTTTCTTTATATTTTTTTTGTTATTTAGTGGCTATTATATTTATGTTACGACAAATTAAAATTAAAAAATCAAACACTTTGTTTATTGAGAATCAACTTTCAATGTGTGATATTTGCGATTTATAATTATTAATATAAGAAAATTACCTACAAATTTTAAAATGTAACTTACAAATTAAATCCTATTTCTATATGTGATATCAATAGTTCAAATTTCAAAATAATATTTTTCCATTTGATAATAGACTAAAATAAAGAATATAAGAAATAATAAGTGTTAGACTCTATGATTAGTTTAATTATATTTTTTAATAGTTCAAATTCAGATCCGAATCAAATTGGATCAAGAACCAAAGAACTGGGAACCGATTTAGTAGGAAATGAAAAAAAATGTCAAATAATGATAATGATAACTGCAAACTTAAAATTGCTAACGATAATAACTATGAAAACTTTTGAAACACATAATTCAATATAAACTTTAACCTAGTTATTGTTTTAAATAAATAAAAATAACAACTTTGGTTATTTGGTGGAACATCCAAATAAAAAAAAACATTAACCATAACAACATAAAAAAAAAAACATTACCGATTTAATTCACAAATAAGAAAAACTAAAGAAAAACGGTTTTGACATGGTTTATCGAATTTAAGTTCATTTACTTGAATCTAAATAAATAAAAATATTAGAAAAACCATAAATAATTAAAATTATTTAAAAAAATAGAAAATAAAAGGTCAAAAATATAAAATAATTATCAAATTTTGAAAAATAAAAAAAACGAAAAAAAGTTAAAATATATATATATATATATATATATATATATATATATATATATATATATATATATATATATAGTATATATATATATATACACACTTTAACTTTTATATATATATATATATATATATATATATATATATATATATATATATAATTTAAATTTATATTTATATTTATATTTAACATTTATAAAAAATTTCAAATTTTCATAATTAATCCTTAAGGTATACATAGTTTTAAGATTTGGTCCAAAGGCATTATGGTCATGTTAACACATAATCACCATTCATGCAGTTTTCAAAACCATAAGGACCAGAGGCATGATTTTTTTTCATAGCAATATTTTAAAAACCAGACCAATTATGAAACTTTGTCAAAGAAATATTTTCAACCATTTAAAATTCAATATAAATTGGCCGAAGAAAGGAATGTATATGAAGGGATCCTAAAAGAAAGGCAAGCAGGCGGGAATGGCGGCGATTCAATGGACGTATGAAACGAACGATAGAGAGAACATTGCTCTCCAATCAAGCGTAAATTGCTCTTCTTCTCCTCCATCTGTATATAAACGTAATTCATTTCAATTTAGATCTCAGCTTTCAATCGTCAATTCCACAAACAAATCGAAGATTCGTAGCACGCAGTCGAGAGAAATTGAAAATGTCGTGGCAATCATATGTGGATGATCATTTGATGTGTGATATCGAAGGTACTGGTCACCATCTCATCTCCGCAGCCATCATTGGTGCCGACGGTAGTGTTTGGGCTAAGAGCTCTGCTTTCCCCCAGGTATCTCACATCTGTATCCCTTAAATCTTATATTTTCGATCGTGATTTCGTGATTCGTTCATGATTCTGTGTTTTGATGTATCTAGCGATTTGAAATTCCATTAGTTGTACGCCATTGATCTGGATGATTATAATCATTTTCTGTTGATAAGGATTTAAATATGATGAAATGTGCAGTTGAAGCCTGAGGAGGTGACTGCTATTGGGAAAGATTTCGATGAACCAGGTCACCTTGCTCCAACAGGTTTATTCATTGCGGGCACAAAGTACATGGTGATCCAGGGGGAGCCTGGAGCAGTCATCCGTGGAAAGAAGGTAATTCCGTCAATGGAAAACACGATTTTGTAGAACAATTCAATGTCAAGAATTAAGAAATTGTTTGATGATTTGTCAGGGAGCTGGAGGCATATGCATCAAGAAAACTGGACAGGCAATGGTGTTTGGGCTGTATGATGAGCCTGTGGCTCCTGGACAATGCAACAAGGTTGTTGAGGGGCTTGGAGATTATCTCGTTGAACAAGGCCTCTAGATCTTTGTTCACCTACTTTTTCCCTTGAAAAGAGTTATTTCTTTTTGATTAATAGATTTTGAGTCAATCCCTTCATTTTCATTCATCATGTGACATTTATAAATGTTATGTGATAAGGAATATAATTTATTTTATTCTAATTGCAATCTACTTGTGTAGAAGGTGATTGTTATATAATAAGGATGATAATATGTATATCTAATAAACCCCGAGGTCGGAGTTGTTTAAACTGTTGCGCAAATCATCAAATGAAATTCTTGGGAGAACTTTAGTAAAGATGACAAGGCATGTTCATCTTGAGAAAGCATGTGTAATACCCAAACTTGTATTTTGGCTACTTTTTTCTTGAACAAAGTGAAAGTAAAGTTCAATATGTTTTGTTTGTTGATGTTGATTAGGGTTTCCAGATAAGTAACTAGTGCTCACGTTATTGGAATACATTATCATGGCCTTCAAAATTGGTATATGTAGCTCTAGCAATAACTTTCGAATCCACGACATTGGCTACTCTTCGACATTCAGCATCTACATTAGATCAAGATATAGTAGATTGTCTTTTAAAAAGACCAAGAAATGTGATTGTCACCCACAAAGTCTTTAGAATTAATGGATTCAAAATGATTTAAAAATCTTATAAACGCTGGATAAAATTTTAACTAAAATTAACGCCCATGTATCCACTTGGATCAAATCTGATCAACCAAAACAACCATATGGGTTAAACATATATACCTTTAGGTTGTAGAAAGGTGGTTTGGATATTAATGATAATATAAATAGAACATAATGATTAATTCAACAAAAGTAAAACTGCAAATAAATAATAAAAAGTTCAAGTTCTACATTGTAACATATTAATAGTAAGTAGTAACCTTTACAAAAATAGTCTATGTGGTTTTTTTAGATTAATTTTCGTTCTTATCTTTTTTTTTTCTTCCTTGCATGCATGGTCTTTGTGGTTTCAATTTTTTTGTATGGTGCATCCCTCACCCATATAAAATGACTTTTATATCCTTTATATTTATTTTAATTAATTTTAAAGAAAAATATAAAAATATCACCACATCCCCCATAAGACCCTAATCGGCTACCCCCTCCCCTAATCATATGTGTTCATCTTCATCACCATAGTCACCCTTTTCTTTCATTAATCGGAATAAAGTTGGAAGATCACCACCTTTCTCTAAGGGATTTGCTAAAGAAAATGCAAAATAAATCCTTAGGGTAGAAATCCAAAGGGTACTAAAGACTTCATCTTTCTCCGCCTGATATTCAGACACATGTATGGGCTCCGTTAACTCTCTTATTGATGGTAGAAATCCAGAGGGTGTCGGCTATGTCCCTCAATCTGTTCAGACACTTCGTCGATGAACACTTCGAAACCACCTAAGGCAGCATCACATGAGATAGAATCAAGGAAAATTGTTTGTGCAAATCGATACTAATCATGGATCATATCTTTCCCTAAATCTTCTACGAATTCATTTTTGATCAATTATATGATTGTTACACATAAAAACTTTCAATTCGTTTTCCAAATTGATGACTTGTACAATACAACTTAATGAAGCACTAGGGCAACCAATTGATCCATTTTCTATCCATACAGATATAATGATGGTGATGGAGATCTTATAAGTTATGGAATAAATGATGAGATCTATGATCAACGGATGATAGAAGAGATTATAGATTGGCTAATGATTATGAGAGTGGTGGTGGTAGTGTGATCAAGACTGAAAGAGATTACATATTTGTTTTCATATCATAGTCTTTTTTTCGTTTGTTTTGTCTTCCATCATTCCATTATGTTCTAAAACAAAATGGCGATCGGTCTTAGTTAAAGCTCAAGTTCCCTTGAAAGTCGTATTTTCTTCTCTACATCAAACTTATTTCCTAACTCGCTTCACTTGTTCCATTTTTAGTCTTTTCTTTTCCTCGCCGCAAATAATCCATCATCCAATAATTTTTTTGGCTATTGTGATGAAGATAAACACAAATGATTGGGGAGGAGGTAATCCATCCGGGTTTTATTTGTTAAATTAAAATATAAAATGAAAAGAAAAGGACAAAATAGTTATTTCATATGAATAAGGGACCAACCATGCATAAAAATTAAACCATACAGGATTCATATAACTAAAAAAAATTAAAGACAACTTATGAATTTGAAAAATAGCAAAGACTATTTATATAAGTTTGTCTATTAACTAATAAGTATTAACAATTATATTTTTGAGTAAATTACACGACTGGTCTTGTGGTTTGGGGTAATTTCCGCATTTGATCCCTAGTTTTAAGACATAATTTTGTTGCATGTTTGGTCTTGCCAAACCTAAAAAGATTGTATTACCCTTTTTATTTATTTTTTAGTTTGCTATATATTTATTTATTAAAAAATATTATTAAAAACAAGTAGGGCCCACAGCTAATAGTTTATTATTATTATTATTATTATTAAATAATATATGAAAATCACAAACTTAATCTTTCTCTCTCCACACTAATATACCAGGTGATTCACCCATCACTGTGTAACCACCATTAATCCACTTATGCCACCACCATCATTATGAAATGAAAACCAAAACCAAATCAAAACTTGTAAGCAAAAACTACAACCAAAACAATCCAAACCTGCAAATAAAAACAAATCAAAATCTACAACCAAAATCTACAACCAAAATCTACAACCAAAAACATACACGAAATCCCACCTGAAACCAAAATCAAACCTAAAACTCTACAATAAAGATTATATGGTGTTATTTTTGGTTAGTTGAATTCGAATCTAGTGGAGAAGGAGAAGAAAAAACAATAATATGCGAATATGATTTTCTATAGACGACTCGGTTGAAGACAAATAACTTTTGACCAAAATTTGGCCCCTTTCCCGTTCTACATGATTGTGTGTATTTCCGGTTAACCCAAGGTTAGCAAAAACGAGTTGTGTACACATGGAATTGAAACCAAGGCGGCGAGATTAAGGCGTCTTCGTCACTAGAGACTAGGGTCGGCGGGATCGAGGAAGGAAGGTTGCTTCTGACTCTTAAACGACCACCGAACTATAGCTACCTCTATTTTTCTTCTCATCGGTCTCATGCACACCAACACCTAGCTCTGTGCGTTCTTTTAGCGAGTGGATTGCAGACCAGGCAACATTGGTTGCATCGATAGGTGGAACAAATCGATGAATGACGAGAGTTGGAGAGAAATAAATTTCACTATGGTAGCCGGCAACGATGGTGAGAACGTTGGGAGAGGAGGAAACGAAAATGGAGATGAACGTTGTTATAGTCAGATTTAGAAAGAAAGACGGTGGGAGGTGAGGTAATGGTGTAAGGTGGGTCCCACCTTATTAATTAATCATATTTTTAATAAAAAAAAAATAACAAATGAACAATGAACAAATGAAAAATAAAGTAAAGAAAGGTAATTTAGTTTTTTTATGTCTGTGAGAGATCCCAACGCGCAACAAAAATACATTCTAGGGACCATTCGAGTTTAAAAAAAATAGGGACAAAACATACAAATTACCACAAAGCACAGGGTCATTCGCATAATTTACTCTATTTTTAATATTGATAAAATTGAATCAACTAATTATTTTAAAACAAAGATTACAGTATTACACACGCTTAAAATGAGAAATCATCGTGATAAGTGCGTTTCACATTTTCATCGTTTCCGGGCACTCTTTATCTCCTTCCACCCCCGATTGTCGTTGAGATTTTGCACAATAGTCGGAGTAATAATCGGAATAACAAGATGTCGTGGCAAACTTATGTCGATGATCACTTGATGTGCGAAATCGAATGCAACCACCTCACAGCCGCCGCCATTATCGGCCTCGACGGTAGCATCTGGGCTCAGTCCTCCAACTTCCCTCAGGTTCAATTCCTCTCTCTTCCTCTAACCCATAATTTTCGCTTAATTTAATTTAGTTTTTCGTTCTAGACTAAGGTTCGGATCTGATTCAAATCGCTACTCTCTGAATTCAGATTTATTGGCTAATTTCTAGTGAAATCCTTGTTTTCTAGTTGACTTTGATCATTTTGAGTTTTCAATTATTAGGTTTTCAAGTTTTTTGAGGCTGTTAGGACCTTCGATATTTTGATATTTTCTGAAGATCGTATAACATTCAAATCAGAGTAAGGATGAATGACTGAATCAAAAATCCATTTTTTTTGGCGAATACTGTTATAGGTCAAGCCAGAGGAAGTTACCTGTATCATAAATGACTTCAATGAACCTGGATCACTTGCTCCAACTGGTTTATACCTTGGTGGGACCAAATATATGGTGATACAAGGCGAAGCTGGAGCTGTTATTCGAGGGAAAAAGGTTATAATTAAATTCCCCCTTTTTTGGCTCTAATAATCGACTGTTTGAACTGAAAATCAATATGAAAATGATCTGTTTTTGCAACTATTATTGGTATAGGGATCAGGAGGCGTTACAATTAAGAAGACGGGAATGGCTTTGATCATTGGCATTTATGATGAACCAATGACACCAGGTCAGTGCAACATCATTGTTGAAAGGCTTGGCGATTATCTCATCGATCAGGGCTTTTAATTTGCTTTTGTTCTACAAATTCTTTTTTTCCCCTTAATTTGTGTGGTTTTCTTTTGGTAATACTTTGTGAATTCGTTTGTGTACAATTTGTGGTTCACATGTATATGGTTTGATTCTTATCGACTAGTGAACATTTTTTTTTCTTGTTTTGTGTTTCATATTTGTGTATAAGAATGTTTTATAAGCATCGGTTAAAATGAAGCTAAAAATGCATCAAGATAAAAAGATGTAGGAATACCGCAAAATGTTGTAAATAACTAAATATGATGAGCAAGTATAACGAACAATAACACCAAAATATTGGTAGAAGCTGAAGGGGGAACAATGAAATATTTAGTTAGTTGAAAATAATAGCTTAGATCGAATTTTAAATTACAATTTAAGTCAATACAATTAAATTATACGTTATCATCATACAACGAATGAGAAGGCAAACGGACAACAAGTTGCGCCGCTAAGCCCTTTTGTATGGTAAAGTTAATTCTTTTGAAGACTACATCCATAGATCTAGGGGATATAACATTGTTATGCATGATCCGTGGGTCAGACAATTGTGGAAGAAGACGCATAAAATTCACAGCGCCTTCAGCTCTCTTTATGGCTAAGTTGCTAATGAAACTAGCATCTCTGGTAACAGCTCCCCCGAGAAGCTTCACCCCCAATGGCGGCCTCCCGATGCCAACTGGGAATAGCCCCTCACGCAGCTTCCTTCCATAACACGAGGGCCAAAAGAGCTCGGTTTTATTGATATTCAACTGAAGGCCCAATTTTGGGCCAATAGCCTTAATGATGTCTAAGGCTTTGGCCACCTCCTCAGAATCTCCAATAAGTGTGTCATCATCCAGGTACCAAGCATGGAGAAGAAGCTTGCAATTGTCTCTAATATTATGCAAGAGCGGGTGCAACACAAGGGCAAAGAGAAGTGGTCCCAAGGGGTCTCCTTGTTGAACTCCAATAGAAGACCAAATATGCGTGTCCCCTAGATATAACCTTGCTGATTGACCATATATGAATTCTACCTACAAGGATATAGAAGGGCACCTCAATCTGACCTCATGAAGTAATGCGGATCTATCAACAAGGTTAAAGGCATTGGAGAAGTTCACCGTAAGCATGGAAAGAGACCCGTCATTGTGGCGTTCACTTAACACCCTGTTGGCGCTATGTAATACAGCTTCAACGCCACCCGATACCCCGACCCCGAACTGAAAATCATTGAGATACTTGGCCATTTCTTTACCAACACCTTTCATAGCCAGCTTGGAAACCAAACGTCTCCATATAGTTCCTACTGCAATAGGTTGTATTCCCTTGTCAGGTTTTAGAAGCAGTGTAAGAGGAGCAGAGGCAACAAATTCCGCCAAACTCGAAGGGCATCCCCCTAGCCATAAATTAATCACTCATGTGATAGAACATAGGAGGTCTTTGGCAATTGTTGAACCTTCTCCACAAATAGCATCTAAAATGTGTTGAGCTCTCAACCCATCTCTCCCACACGAGGTTCCTTTAGGGAACGATTTAATGCCCCCAAGGACATTGTCAATATCAACCACAAGGGGAGGTACTAAACATATGGTACTCGGAATGGGTGGTGGTGGCTTATGTGGATGCTTATCTTCCAATGCCTTCGTGGTAGCATCCCCGTATGGAGCAACCCCCGAGGAACATAATACTTTCACTGCTGCTGTGAAATGCCCATCATCAACCTTACGAAGACATTGTCTGACGTTAGCGTCACCCCGTGTTCTATCCTCCTGAATGTACTCTTCTTTTTTTCCTTGTTGCTCCATCCTTGCATTGTCAACCAAGTTTTTAACAAGCTTGGCTATACCATCTTCTGTACCCTAAGTAGCTAATGCGCTTAAGATGTTACGATGTTGCAAGGACTTCCTGTTCCCAGACCTACTTTCTTGTCTATTCTTGGGCCTGAACACCTGAAGAGTACACCTAAGAAGAATTAACAATGTAACCCACACTTCAATGGACCCGGGATGAGCAACAACCTTGGAAAGGGCTGCTTTTAAAGCCTGAGAGAAAGCCATACGACAGTTATGAGGGATGCTTTTGACTGTGGTGATAGGTAGCTTAAACACAAGATCAAGGAGCTGAGCATCCAACACCAACCCCTCATTGAGGTTGGCATCTGGTTCATTGGGTGGCGGCTTTTATATTCCAACAATATGTTTGCTCATGTCATCAACATCACCATTAAATTTAACAAGACCACCTGAGTGTCGACACGAGCGGCTTAGGGCATGGAGACTCATACATTCTCCACATATCCATTGACCAAACTCCTTCAATGTTGCTGCCACTGACATAAACAGTCCAAGGTCTAAAGTAATAGCATCTCGCAACACAACTCTACGCTCATCCCTAGAGAGGTGCAAACTTTTGATATGAGAAATCATACGAGATATCCCCTTACAACCCACTTTACCGTTCGGGCAGCAATGAAACCCCCGAAAAGGACACGACCAAGTTCCGCTCGCATATGTATGAGAAGACGCCATAAACATATAAACAAATCTTATTAAAGCCTCAAGGGGAGGCTCGGAATGAGAAGCAAAAATCCCAAAGTAAAGTGTGACACTCCAACAAAAGGTTGGAGTGCACAATTAAAAACCACCCCGGAAGAGACTCTACATCTTTTTGGGTCCTAAAATGGCTGCAACACTTGAAAAAAAACCTTTAGACATTTTATCGAACACCTGGCGGGCAGAAAAAGAAGTGTATGATTTGCACCAATGAGGCTTGAGAATTTAACCCATGTATAATCCTCCACTTTAGTGATTGGATTTTTTAACTGTTGCACCAATCTTCGCGTTCAAATTACAGAGATCCAATGGGAATACAGCAAGCTTGCGTTCAAATTGTTTTTAAATCCATGAGAATTTTTGTGACGTAGGGTATTAATTAAAAAACTCTTGTGGAATCGTGGTACAGACTAAAGCAAAGACGGTGTTGCTCAGAGGGAATCTGTTTTGATTATATTCATATTTATATTTATGCCATAAACCTCGTGTAACAGAAAAACATTTTGAACAATAAATTTTTTAAATTTATCAACTTTATTAACTTTGATTATATTCATATTTATGCCCCAAAATACTACACCATGTAGGATGGTGGAACAGTGCTTCATACATGAGTACTAAGTCAAAAACTACATTTCTGAACAATAAATTTGTTAACTTTGCATATGCAATATCTTTGATTGATTCTTACTATATTTTTTGGAGACATTATATTGCTTCCTATCTTCATATTATACTTATAAAACAGACATTTTTCTTTGAACCTCATGCATTTGAAACCCCTTACAAAAATTTGCAAACACCAAATGCATTTGAAACCTTCTATTTTAATGAATACCACTCAAAAGTCTTTTAATAATGATTAACAATTCAAAGGTTTTATAACTTATATACTCCTATGTTTAATAAACAATTAATGGATAGTCTACTATAAAAAGGTCAATCTCTTTGTAGACACACAAATACAAATCACATACAAAATTCACAAAGAAAACAAGTTTACAGGTTTTTGTGTTGGTTTGAGGGTTTGGACCATTTTTTGAGTCATGTTATTATGTTGAAGTTTTTAATTTGTAAGTTTGTTATATACTAATTTCTTTTTATATTTTATTGGTTTAAGTATTCTTTTAAGAATATCATTGTACGTTGTGGTTGAAATTTTAATTTAAATTAGATTAGATTCATGTTATCGATCATATGTTATGGAAGGTGATATATATATATATATATATATATATATATATATATATATATATATATATATATATATATATATAATATTTAATTAACTATTGTATACTTTGTATGTTCGTGTTTCAAAGCAATAATTAATTAAAAATTATAGATATGTCATATTATCCATATTATTCATGTAAGTCTCTTTTAAAATGCAAATTGTCTATATTATCACTTTATATTTTAATATATGTTTAACATTTTAATTATAATAATAAGTGGTTTTAAAATTAATGAGCAATAATTATAAATAATAAAATTAAATTATAAAAATGATGGATATGTCATTTTATCAATGCAAGTCTCTTTTGAAATGCAAATTGTCTATCTTATCACTTTATTATTTAGTGTATGTTTCGCATTTTAATAATAATATTAAGTGTTTCTTAAAAGTCTTCTTTAACTTATTATTAATAATAAGTGGTTTAAAATTATTGAATAATAATTTTAAATGATAATAACATCAGATTATGAATTACATTTACCTACAAGTAAATTGTATCTTAAATAAACATCATTATTGAAATTAGAAAAATGATCGCATAAGTAAAAAATATAATTAATCAATCATAATAATTGTTAAAAATAATACTAAATAGATAATTATATTTAGTTCTATTAATAAGGAATGTGAGTTGATGTCAATGAATATTATTGCTCAAAATAATTGAGATTATATATATATAAATTAATGTAAAAATATTATCTGAAAGTTAATGTCAATAATATAACCATTTTAAACACATATTTTTCAATATTTCAACAATATATTTTTAACCTGCGCTGCGCAACGCGCGAAAATTCGTCTAGTTTATGCATATAAATATTCTTATTCATTAAAATTATGACAAGTGTCATCATTCTATATTTTTTTTTAACTATCTCATTAAGTGTATATTGGGAATATATCAAATAAAATTAAATTAAATGGTAGAATAATGATATTTGCCATAATTTTAATGGGTAGAAATATTTATAAGAATAAAATGTAGGAAACAATTTAATTTCCGTCGTGACAAAACTGTACTTAAATAGTTAAGCAGGACACATCAGTTCTTACAAAAGTCATTAGTAAATTTGTTGTAATTTGTCAAATATACCACTTGCATGCAAAACTTTTTATAAATAACTTTAAGACCATACATAAGTGTACAATACATAAATATAGCAGTTACAAATAATATTTTAATAAAATGTCCAAAATCCTACGTAAATATAAATAATCCAACATTTTCAGCATAAAAAATAGTTATTTAATTTTTATTAATAATTTAATTCGAATTATTGAATTCGTGATAATATTTAGAAACTCCCGTGAGATGTGTCCTGCTCACTGGACGACATTCTTATCCTCTTTCATTTCATTTTCACAAAAAGCGACATTTTCAAATTTCAATTCACGAAAAAACAATAGCCACTTAAGTATACCAACTACCACAACTTTTGACCTTCAACATTTAAACTTGCAATAATAACCCCGTACATATTATTTAGGATATTGACTAAACTAAAAAGTTTTTGGTGTTTTGTGAAATGACTATTTTGTTCGAATGAGTTTTTGGACCGATCAAAATATATTATGTGTATATTTTTTCATTGGCACCAAAAAAGTTTCAAAATATTTTTTTTATTTATGTATAAAATAACTATATCAAAGTGTCAAATAACACTCTTTTTGAGTCGTGTTAATATCATAAAGGACTTTATATATCATGTTTTTTTTTCCGAATTAAACATCAACTTTATTTTTTTTACAAAAAAGACTTTAGTTTTGTAGTTTTTTCAATTTGACTATTTTAACAGTTTTTTTTATTCCGAAAAACTTGTCAAATATGAGGGTCTTTTTCAAAAAAAAAAAAAAAAAAATCTTTTTTGAGATTTTTTCAAAAATAAAAAAAGGAAAAACTGCAAGATATTTTTCAGAAAATAAATAAAATTGTTTGTTTAATCAAGAAAAAACTCAATATAAAGTATTTATATAACATTAACCTTTTCAATCAAATACCAAGTCATTTTATCGTATCTACTTACTACTAATTATATTTCTTTTGAATTTTGTTAGATTATAATTAAAAAACAAAGTTTTTTTTTTCTTCGAAATTTCAGAATTGTTCCATGATTTTCGGACTTATTCCTGAAATTAGGAATATTTTTTTTGTCCCTATTCGGCTATTCCATAATGTAATTCCTCGTTAGATAGTGTACTTTCGTATGACATAATGTTAGTCCACAATAACTCATTTTAGATTGAATGACTATTTCTCAAAATACAAAAAAACTCGGTAGGTTGATTAACAATCTTGTTCCTAATTGGTAAGTTTGTTGACAAATATGAATTTTACTTGGCAATTTTATCCCTATCTCGGTTTTAGATATTCATTTACTATCATGATAATAATAAAAATTGAGATTTAGGTGTTGTTTGTTTTTTCTGAGGCAAAATGTATGCAGTCTGCGGACCACATCTGTAGACCTCTGTAGTAGAAGACGTGGACCAAACGTCTGCAGTCTGAAAAAAAAAGTTTGTTTGTTTTTTTAACATCTGCGGGCTACTAAAATAAACTGATTTTTTTAAACTTCAAAGTGTTTTTTTAATATTTTTATGACTTTGTTATAAATAATTAACAAATCTATATCAACTTTTATGTATTATTATATAAAAAATAAAAATAAAAATGATATGAATTAACGTATATATTTGATAAAAACCAACAACTTTGGTTGCAAAGTTATAACTAAACATTATAATTAAGGATCAAATTCATTCAAAAAGGGAGTAGCGGAGAGAGACGTTCCCGAAAGGCACCTATTCCTCCACGCCTACTTTCTCTATTAGAACTGCTCTCAAAGCAACCATTGCGGGCGCTGCACCGTATTTGATACATAAATGGATGGAAATAAACTTCGATTTTTTCAATTAAATCCATTAAAAACGTAGTATAAATATTTTCTCGAGAAATTGACGATAGTGTATTAAATAATGTTTTACAAAATTTAGCAAAAAAATATAAGAATATATTATGATTTTTTTTTCGTATTTATATAAACAACTTCAACGACTATTATTGTAATAAATCTTTATTTATAAATTTGTCAAAAATATCATGTTTGTATCGTCGAACGTTTTTTTTTTAAAGTTTTGTTTTTTTTTCAAATTGTTTATCATTAATAAAGTTGGAAAAAATATAAATTAAAAAAAAAACTTAAAAAAAATATAGATATATGTGTTTTTTTAGGCTAAAAGATGTCTGAAGATGTTAGAAGATTCTGGTCCTCATCTGCGCCAAGAAGAGGGCGTGCAAACATTTTTAGGTCTGCAGTCTTCAAAAAACAAACAGTCTGCGAAGGCTAATGTCTGCGCGTGGTCTGCGCGGCGCAGACAGAAGAGGCCACGCAGATCTGCAGACAAAAAACAAACATCACCTTAAATTATAAATTATAACTTGTAAAGAGTACTTAGTAATGATCATATGCATAGTGTAAGATAATCAAGTTTCGGTTTTGCTCGTGCATTCCATGCCTTTTAACTTTTACGTCCTTAATATATATGCATATCCTCTTTTGTTAAATATTTAATATCCTTTTACTCTAAACTTAAAATACATTACAAAAGCAGTAAATTTTGAAAAATAAAAATTTAATACGTTTGTTATACACAAATGATATTAAAAAATAATGGTTACAAAACAAATATGTCAATGAGTTTAGTAACCTGTCGAATTGGATTCATATGAAGATGTATAAGTTTTCTACACGGTTGTAACATGTTACGTAGGATTGGTGTAACGACCCAAATTTTCCAAATAAAATTTTCATTTTTAATTACTCAAAACATTCCCATAACATATGAAATCCAAATGACAATTGTTTTCAAAATTCATAACATCAACATTTTATTTCAAATATCAGAGTGTCCCCATATAAAATGTCTAAGAGAGTGCACGTCGTGCCATCAAGCATTGTCCTTGCCCTTAGGCGCAGAAGTACCTGAAACAAATCAACAAATTGTAAGCTAATGCTTAGTGAGTTCCCCGGAGCACACCCCACACAATCCACATAATCACATAATCCATATTAGCTATATAAGCTACATAAACAACAAGTCATGCATACAAACATATAAGGATGTCGTGGGCTCCTCCCAGGGTCTTACTCCAGGATGTCATGGGCTCCCCCACATGGTCTTACACCTAGGTGTCATGGGCTCCCCCATGGTCTTTAACTGGAAAGTCATGGGCTCCCCCACATGGTCTGACATCCAAGTGGCATGGGCTCCCCCATGGTCTTTACCTGAAAAGTCATGGGCTCCCCCACATGGTCTTACATCTAAGCGTCATGGGCTCCTCCCATGGTCTTCCCTGCAAGTATCACATATACAACTAGCATACCACCTAGCATAGAACCAACTAACATACCACATATCACTACATCAACTAGTGTACCACATATCACTAAATGGGTCGGCTTTGGTGCCTTAGACCCATTGGTATGGTGAGGAGACTCACCTCTCAAAAATGCTAAACTGATAAGATAAGATAAGTCCTAACCCGCAGCTCCAACTCAACTGCCTACAACCATCATGTGACTAACTTGTCAAAATCCCAAAATACCAAAAATACCCTCAAAGTAAAACTTAGTCAACCATGGTCAAAGTCAAGGTCAACAGTCCATGTTGACCCAACTCTTCGAGTGCACCTAGCAACTTGTCGAGTTCCTTCAGTGTTCAGAATACCGGGGAAAACCCTTACTAACTCGCCGAGTTTACTCTACATCCAGAAAACGGGAAAACCCGATCCAACTCGTCGAGTTGCCAGGGCAACTCATCGAGTTTTCCCTTGTCTTAACATGTTCAGTCCGTCCATTCGAAACCCAAGCCCCGTGTCACACCCCCAAACCAGAACGGCGGAAACGTTCGGGGGCGGAGGACGTCATATTCAGTATCATAACAATTCATAGTAAGGAAAGTACACACCACCATACATATAAAGGTTTCAAAATGTTTACATAATTGCATTTGTTACATGTTCAAAAGATAAATACATAATCATCTTTCAAAAGAAGTAATTAACGTCAGAGCGTTAATCCCCAAAAGTTGGTTTCCAAACCTGCTTAGCGGTTCCCTGAGAATACAAGTTATTTCAAAGAAAAAGTGTCAACAATTAAGTTGGTGAGTTCATAAGCGGTTTTGAGAAAATGTATGCCATTCCAAAGTTCGTGCGTTTTCCAAGAAAATCCCTTATTTTCTTATTAAAGTATGAAATGCATATGAATGTTCGCGTTGTGAATTGTAAATAGTTGCACCAGGAAAATCCCTTATTTTCCTATTAGTTGATTGTTTTGGATACAGGAAAATCCCTTATTTTCCTAAAGTAAAAGGCAGTCTCTAATGTCCAAGACCGAAAATCGCAAGCAACTGACATACTTGAAAGGTTGAGACATAGTTTTATATAATAAAGCTATAAGAAGATCGCACTCGTTAGATGAAGAATAGTTTTAATAGCTACCCATTCATAAAAGCAGAATACCATAATAATTGTCTATCCGGTGAGTTTTATAACCATACTAAACATAATATGCCTGTGGCGACGGTCTTCAGGCGTCGAAACGTTTATGACAAACTGTCACCCAAAGGACTGTAGCTAACAGTCAGGGCGCGGGATCATGACTTCCCGTATAGATCTATACACATTTGAAACGCTCTCCAAACGGGAGACTCTGGTTATAATAGACAGGACTTTAGGTAGTACCTTTGTAACACAAAGGTAGCATTTGAAGATGTAATCGTCTCACGGATTCTCAACTAAGTCTGTATTAAAATAGTAGTTTTGTATGCAATGTTTATCCTCTTTCACAATGTTTGACAAAGCATAAATCATGAGTTCCTTGAATGCATAAAATGGTTTAACAAGGAATGCTACCCTGGATACTATGCATTTTGTATAAGTCTAATGCATGCAAAGTATAACAAGAGTTTTCACGTTTTCACTCGGGATCAACCGTGTGTTTACTTGTATTCTCCCCCGAAATGTATTAAAAGTACATTATAAAGTATTTGAAGGTGTATAAAAGGGGGTATGAACTCACTTGATTGAAGTGGTTGCTTTGAAGTAGTCGAGAGAAGAATCGAGCAGAACTTTGACTAGAGAGAGTTGAAATCTCGGTTTTCTCGGGGATCTCGGGAGTGTAGAACTTCCTTCGGGACTCGAGTATGAAAAACCAGGGCTTCGGGTAGGCTTCTCGGGGTTATCACGTAGAGTAACGACACTTCGATGGAAAGATATGAGCAACAAACCCGGCACCCTTAAGCTTCTATTTATAGGGGCTGATTTGGGAACTCACGTCGTGAGTTTTGGATTCTCACGTCGTGAGGCTTAGTCAGCATGATCCTCTTCGACAATTTGACATGGCTGACACTCTGGAACCCATCAGTCACGAGCTCACGTCGTGAGCATGGTTCCCTCACGTCGTGAGGCTGAGTCAGCCTCGGGTTTTGTGTCCCGAACTTGTAAAATCCGTAACTTTCGCGTACGAGCTCCGATTTCGACGTTATTTATATGCACGCGTAGGTGTGAAAAGGCTCTACAACTCTCATTTAGACTCCGTCGGCTAATTTTGACTTTATTTTTATTTTATTATTTTTAACAGGCCGGACCTGGAAAAGTCCGTTTAAATTCCTTAGCTCCTTTATTTGGTGTCCATTTTCGTCAGACTTTTTACTGTGGTATTCCTATTGTCGGGGTCTTCAACTTTCGTTTAGTTTGTGTCGGCTAAAGACCGCTCGATCTCTATTTCGAGTTTTTAGCTGTCTCCTGCTAGGTCAGAAACTTCGAAAATTCATAACTTCCTCATACGAAGTCAGATTTGGGCGTTCTTTTTATGTATGTCTACGGTTTAATGATATCTACGACTTTCGTTTAGATACCTAAGGCTAAAAAGTATTTTATTTAAATTTCTCGTTTTATGCTTAACAGCGCTTTACCGGTAGTGTTACGAATCTTTGATTGGTCATAACTCCTTCGTTATAACTCGGATTTTAATGTTCTTTATATTTTTGGAAACCTTATCACTATATCTACCTCATAGTGTCCCCAAACAGAGCTTTTTGAACATTTCATTTTCGATGATATTCTTATTACTTTACAAAGAGGTTACAAGACTCGACTTTTAGTCATTATAATGATCTGAAATAACGGGTTGTTACATCCCGAACTACAGATCCAGTCCCTTAGGACTGAAATACCACGTAGAGTTGCAAACTTTACGTGCATGCAAGGCCTCAAGAGGCTAAAACACTAAAACTAAGGCTCATACGAGGTTTAGGGCATGGATAAGGGCCAAAGCTTGATAAAGTCGATAACTTTATAACTATGGGGGCCTAGAGGAGTCCAGATCTGAAGTTACAAATTCAACTCATGCCCAACTTCCAAAGATGGGTCCAAAGTTGCTAAAAGGGACCCTAAACTCTTGAATGGAGAGATCAAGCAAGAGAATGATCAAGGTAACAGTTTTTTACCTTCAAATGGATGCTACAACTGAGTAGATGCTAGATCTATAAGCTCCTTCTCGTTCCAAGCTCTTAAATCTTCAAGTTTCCTTCCAAAGAGTACAAGATTTACTCTCCAAAGCTCACACACACACTCAAGTAAGCACTAAAACACGGCTAGGGTTTCTCTCTAGACAGTAAGGACAATAAGGGAGGCCACAAATGAGCCACAAGTTCTTTAAATAAGGTACAAACCCCTGAAAATTAGGGGTTTCCTTTACAGCGTCTACTCGTCGAGTTGGGGCCTTCCAACTCATCGAGTAGACCCTAAGTCCCGCGTCCAAAATGATCTCTACTCGACAAGTTGGAGCTCCCCAACTCGTCGAATTCCAGTCTAAAACCCTAAAATCTTGAGAAATAAATGATACATGAAACGAGCGTTACAATTGGCCCTATATATTTCTTTGTCCATATTTTGTTTTATTATTTTGTAGAATATTAATGTGCAAATGATTATACAAATGATATTATGAGTGTAGTAATAATATATATATATATATATATATATATATATATATATATATCGGCATCTCATCCCTTCTTAACTAACTTTTTTACTAATAAAAAGTTGGGATAATCACAAATAAAACCCTATATATTGGGTTTTTCCGGATTAAACCTCAATTTTAATTTTTTCTTGAAAAAGCTAATACGTTTTTTCTGTTTTCCCGATTTAGCCCTTACAATTTCCATTTTTCGATTTACCCCTTACATGTTTATTTTTTTCGATTTAGCCTCCACATTTTACATTTTGTTCAGATTAAACAACTCTATTTTTTTTTCCTAAAAAATCCTTACATATTTGTTATCTTGAAAGTTTTATTGCATTCGGTTCCATAATTCCATGACAGATGCTCCCCACTTCATGATGGTTTGGGGTAATTCTAGAGAGATTGTGTTGTAACTTCATTACTTGGCGATTGAATAATTTCTATTACACGTGGCATCATCGATGTGGTGAAGAATGTTGTAGGCACATGTAATCATATAGAAAAGTTCAACCTAAGATTCAGAACAATCATCGATATGATTAAGAGTTATTCTCATTAGGAGCCATATGGTTCGATGATGGAAGAAGAACAACCCCTCATTCTTCTTCTTCTCACCAATGAATGTTATCCCTCTTCTCTTCTTGTCTTTCTCATCTTCCATCATAGAACCCTATGGCTCGCCAATGAGAATAAAAAAGCCAACAAGAACAACTTTTTATCCTTCCTTCTCCATAACCAACATAAAAAAACTCAATATCAATAACCCTTGATTAAACTGATGATCATTGCTCATCTTGGGTTAAACTTTAATACATCATTACATGAACTTACAAATGCTCTTAACCAATCGTCAATCAATGGATTTACATAACTTCTTTAGATTTACTCAAAACCATTATAAAGCTAGAAGCATGTGCTATGAAATTATGGAACCGAATGAAAAAAAATATTCTAAGATAACAAATATGTAAGGGTTTTTTTATAAAAAAAAGTTGAGTTTTAATTCGAAAAAATGAAAAAAAGTAAAGTTAAATCGACAAAAAAATGAAAATGTAAGGGGTAAATCGAAAAAATAAAACTGTAAAGGATAAATCGGGAAAAATAGGTAAAACATAAAGGATTTTTTAGGAAAAGTTTAATTGATGTACAATCAGAAAAAAAAAGCCCAATATATAATGTCTTTTTTTATGATTAACCCTAAAAATAATAACCAATATCAAATCAATTATAAATAATTAATTGAAAATTGTATATACAAATATATAAAGCAAAAACCAAAGGTTGTCTCAAAAGAAAATACCATTTTTTTTCTAGACACCTTATCTGTCCACAAATCTTCTATTTTGTTTTTGTTAAAAAACATTCTAAATACTTTATAAACAATCAAATAATAGTTAAAGGTAATGTTTTTTTTTTGAAAGATAAGTTAAAGGTTATGTTAATTATGACAGTGACAGGCCTTTTTTTTTATTAAAAGTTTCAATGAGAATGATAAGATTAAAAGTAGAGTAAGTTATATTTTTGGTCGTATGTTCTCTTAGATTCCTACTTTCAATCCAAGTTTTGAAAATTTAATAAAATGCATTCATGTTATTTAAAAAAATACACTGCACATCTTTAGTCCATTTTAAAAGACCATTTTACCATTACTTTTATATTTTTGTAATATATATATATATATATATATATATATATATATATATATATTATTGTTTTTTTATATATTTTTTCGCTTAAATTTTATTTTATTTATTTATATTTTTTAATATTTAGATTTATTTGACTTTTTTTTTGAATATATTGTTTAATGTTTTTTACATATTGTTTGTTTATATTGTTTTGATGTTTTTTTGAATAACTTTTTCTAGTTTTTTTACGTGTCGTTTGATTACATTTTTTTAATGTTTTGTTTGTTTATATTTTTTAAAATATTTTTATGTAAAAAAATTTTAAAAGTTCATTAAATATGGATATATTAACAAAGATTAGGTAGAAAAATTATTTTTTTAATATGATTAATAGATAGGCTAACCGAAATTCTTTTAACGGGTTTCAAGTTATATAATGGCTAATTGGAAACCATATAACTTGAAAAAAAACAAAATTTCTTAAAATAAAAAAATGAACTCGAAAATATTAACACATGTGTTTGAGTTATAAGGATTCTGATTAGCATTTGTCATTTGGAACAAAATATTAAAAAAAATATTAAAACTAAAAAAGTTGAACTCGAAGCCATTGACACTCGTTTCGAATTTCGGTTAGCCTACACAATAACCCTATTAAAATAAATAAATGTATACCTAATATGTGTTATCGTATTCACATTTAACAATTTTTTATATATTTTTTTATACAAAAGATATTTATAAAAAGCTTTACAAAAAATATAAATAAAAACAAAATATCAAAAAAACATTAAAAAATATATTCGAACAAAACATCAAAAAAAAAGACACTAGAAAAATTATTTAAAAAAATATTAAAAAATGTGAACGAACAAAATATAAATAACATTAAAAAATATATTCGAATAAAATTGCAAAAAAAAAATCATAAAAAATAAAAAGAATAAAAATAAAATGTAAGCGGCAAAATATAAAAAAATTAAATAATATATATATATATATATATATATATATATATATATATATATATATATATATATATATATATAAAAGAAAAACAAAAATATAAAAGTAAGGGTAAAATGTTCTTTTAAATGGACAGCTTAAGTTCTTTAACCCATGCATATTGTTAAATTTTTAAAGGTTAAACTGAAAATACGAATCTCACCGGACCATAAGGACCAAAACTGTAATTTACTCTTAAAAGTATGATAATTAGGATCCAAACCACAAGTCAAAAGTCATAGACGAGTCTTTGAGGTGACCAGGCAATTGCAACCATGTCAATTCACAACCACATAAAACTAAGATTTATTAGCCAATTTTATCCATTAATTTCTGTGGCTGAGATTGCAATGAATATAATTTTAAATTGTTAAATAAAATGATTACAGACATCATTTCATCATATGGGATGGTAACAAAACAAATACAAAACAAAAGATCGTGTTATGCACTTGTCATGTATTTTGTGTACATTTTCACGTATTCCTTTGTTTTTGTTCCCTTTCCTACTTTTGATCTAATTTATTTTATGCCGATGACTTCATGTCATATTCATTCCGGCACAATTGATGAAGAATAGAAAATTATTATCACAAAGGAAGATAAATTTCAGTGATTTCCTACTGATTTTACTTATTTAATTGTTGTATAACTATCATATATATTGGATGTGTGTATCTCGCGAATTGTTAGGTAAAATGCATGTTAATTATTTGTGGTTTGGTATTATTAAAAAAATAATTTGAGCAAAATAGTGTTTAAAATGGTAAACCTTATTACCACATGTTTGGTATTATAATATTATTATATGAAGGTAAGTCGCAAAACACTACCAATGTTATAAACTTTGAACTTGCTTTGTAGAATTTTGCACTCCAACCATTAGAATCTCATCATAGAGGTTGCGAACCCAAATAAACCTCTCTAAAAGAAGGTTGGATATTTCTTCTATTCATTGCCCCATACGTGGGAGTGAGATAGAAATGGTTGATCTTATTTTCTTCTCTTGTCCGTTCGCTATGGATCTGGTTGAGTTCTTAGATGGTGGGATATTCCTTAAGATATTTCTGTTCTGGTGATCATGTCCTATGGAGATTGGTCGTTGTGGTTTCATGGGCTTCGTCTTAGGAAGAGCATCAAGGATTTTATTTAACGAGTTTTTTGGTGATGTGGTGGTCCATTTGGAAGTTTAAAAATAAGCTATTGTTTGGAAAAGATCAACTTAAGAGAGATCATGTTTTTGATGATAATGTTAGACACTCATTTACTTTGCGTAATAGTAGGTCTAGAACTTCTATGGTTTCAAAACCCAATTTCGTCTATCTTGTAATGTTTTTTCCTGTACTTCTTCTAGTCTAGCTTTTTGCTTGTTGTTTTATACTAAAATTTGTCATTCAAAAAAAATCTCATCATAGAAACGAAAGCAATAAGTTTATTATAAATTGTTTCGTTATAACTTATTTGAAAGTGATTATAAATTATTTAAAAGTGTTTATTATATGAGAAAACTATTATTTATTGATATATGAACCCTAAAAGTCATATAGATCATAGCATTGATTTTTATTTTATCATGATCATCGATGCACATATCAATTTACCTTTTTTTTTTTTTTTTTTTTTTTTTTTTTTTTTTTTTTTTAATGTAAACATAATTCTTCAAACACTAAAATACTGTCATTTTATATGTATAAATCTAATTCGTTAACACTAAAATACAATTTATCAACTTATTTTGTTTTGATACCATATAAATTAATTCATATATATATATATATATATATATATATATATATATATATATATATATTAAACACTATTTTAATACCATATAAACATGTCTTGCAAGTTACTGTTTTATTCTAATACGATCTTATATCAGAAAGAGAACCGTTAAATATTCTAAGGATTCTAATAAAGTATAAAATATAAAAATGAATAAGTGTATAAGTGTATAACCTAAACCAGTGAGACACGAGATTTCATGGTAATGCCAGAAACAAACATATATATATATATATATATATATATATATATATATATATATATATATATATATATATATATATATATATATATATAGGTTTAGGTTATTTTGTTTAAACTAAATATTGTGTTATTGTATGCATAAATGTGGACCAATCAAATTTACTTATTTTAAGAAAGTGATTAATATATATTATTGAATTAAATATAATTTAAAAATATCATCTTAATTAATTCCAAGGGTAATTTAGTCAATTAATATAGATTTAATAAAGGAAAATTGCATTTTTTTAGGGATCATAGATTCTATTAATTTTAAAAATCCGATTTTACGAATTATAATTCTTTTAATTCGGACATTCTGACAGAATATATTTATGAGTATATATTCAAAAATAAAAATATTCTTGAACCATAAATAATAAAAATATTCTTGAACCTATTTCTTGATCATGACTTTAAAAACTTCTAGTAGAATAACAGATTCTTGAACAATCAATTGACGAATAAAAACAAAAAATACATTATTTCTTATAGAATACGGGTAACAATTGTTAGGAATTACATTTATTGTTAAAGAATAAAACTAAAAAAACTTTCAAAATGGGAAAGAAAACATCAAAATCTAACAACGACACTAATACATTCTAAAAGAATAATGTTGCTAGAATCACTTTCAATTTTATAGTCTGTTCTTCAAGCATCAACTTCTGTGAAAACAAAACAAAATTGTAGTTTAGATTCCAATAATGCATTAGCAAATGAAAAATAAAAAACTAAATTCCTTTGGAAAAATATGTGGACTTGTGAATTGCACCAAAACCAATAAACAATAATTGTAGAACATGCATAAATTAGTGAGAAAATATCTATACTCCATTCCAACAGAATTAGAATTCATGATTCCATTCCAACAGAATTGGAATTTGTAATTCCATTCCAATAGAATTGGAATCTCACCAATATCATCCATTGAATCATCTACATAAACAAATTAATTCCAAATGAAAGAAGCATCAAAGCATCTATGTATTTTACTAATCGTTCTAGACTTCGTCTTCCTTAAATTGAAAATCTTCTATGTGAATTGCTAGAAATTAAATGATATAACAATCAGAGTGAAAAGAAACCTTCCAACTGATGAGTGATAAAGGGCTAAACGATGGCTAATGCATAGAGGATGATCCTATAAAGAAAAAGAGAAGTAAAATTGAAGATGGCTAATCGTTCTAGACTCAGTACTAGTTTTCATCAATAACACTATAATCACTCTAATCACCATTATCCCTAGTTTCTACAAGCACTTTTAATAAGTAAAATTGAAGATATTAACCATTATGTGAAACAGAGAACATAGAATAGAAATTCGAATGATATACCTGAAGAATGTTAGTGTAATTAAATTCTTCCTTGAGCAAAGGAACAGATTAGCAGATGACTTGAGCAGTAAGTTCACAACAACAGAAAAATAGGAATCGATCATATCAGGTGAACTGCATCAGAAACAGAAGCAAATTTTAGGGAGTGTAAGTGGAAGTGGACCAAAGTTACCTCGATTCAAAGCTCTTCCGATGCAGGGATCACGTTTTTGTGACCTAAATTTCCGACTTGGGGTTGGATATCTTTACTGTCATCAGGGCGATTGCAAGCATGTGATGGTGATACGAGACATGATGGTGATAGATAGGAAAGAGGATGTACGGAATCGAAAGTGCACAACGAGATAGAGGAAGCTCTGTTGGTGGTTGGTCGGTAGTAAGAGGGAGGGGGAGGTGCTAATTCCGGCGTGCCCTTCGTCGGTTTTTCTCCTTTGTCACCAACATCTGCAAGGTTGAAGGAAGCAGGAACAACGGTAGTGTTCGACCGAGAAACGATTGGGGGAAATCGAATGTAGATTGGGGTGGTTCGTGGGTTTTCTCAATGAAGATAAAGGGAAGAAATCAAATGCAGAAATCGAAGGAGGAGATTGGGTATCAACAACGACCAGTAGCCGGTGATGGGATGATCGACGTGAAGGCCGAAGGGGTCTTCAACCGGAGACGACCACCTCGCAAATGGATGACGGCTGTATATAAGAAAATAAATTAGGTTAAAATTGAATGCTAGCATGATTATAGGACTATTTGTGGAAGCTATTTATCAAATTACTAAAATATCCTTGTTTATTTATTTAATTATTTAAATTTTTATTTAATTTTGATTGGCCCACATTTATGCATACAATAACACAATAGATACATTAAACACCTGAACCTATCTCTCTCTCTCTCTCTCTCTCTCTCTCTCTTTCTCTCTCTCTCTCTCTCTCTCTCTCTATATATATATATATATATATATATATATATATATATATATATATATATATATATATACACGTTAGTATTAGCCTAATACTAGCATAAGAACAAGATATATATGTGGGACTGAAGGAACCACGGGGATACCCGAGGACCTGATGGACTGTACTCGGAGGTGGAATAGTTGTATGTATGGTAGACCTTTTATGTCATTGCCTTATTGTTCTTGTTTTGTGTTACCTCGTAGTCCTCTAGGTCAGTGCTAGATTTTGAGATAGCAGTATGGAAACTTTTTTCCCGTGTGGGAGAAGTTTGGTGGGTGTTCTATAGTAATTCTTGGACACTGTTCCTTTGAATTTGATTCTGATAGGGATCAAGGCATTCAACGTTGTCATCGGCATGAATTTGTTGTCCACAAATCGGGTTGAGATTCTTTACACTGAAATTTGTATCCGCATTCCGCTTGTTGAGGGAAGCCATCTTTATGTTCACAGGGAGAAAACTTCAGGGTCTATTCCTATCATTTCTGTCATGAAGGCACATATGTGTATAGAGAAGGGGTAGAGAGCTCAAAGAAGACAATGGGTCTCTATGATGTGGAGGTGGCAGGGAATATAACGATGTTTCCCCTGATGGGTTATTTAGTTTACTACCACCACGTCAGGTAGAGTTCCAATTTGACCTTATTCATGATGTGAATCCTATGGCCAAATCACCATTTAGGGTGGCTCCTTTGGAATTGAAGGAGATGTTGTCGCAACTTCGCGGTTGTTTGAGCGAGATTTTATTCGTCCGAGTTCCTCGTCTTGGGAGCATCGGTCCAGTTCTTTAAAAAGAAAGACAATACATGTGGTTGGGTATCGATTATCATAGGTTGAACAAGATTAAGATGAAAACAGTAAAGTATCTACATCCTATTTTGATTTAGGGTGTGTAAGGATGCAGCGAGGGAAGGTGATTGTGGATGCTTCCCAATGACCGAAGAGTGTCGAGGTGAATTACCCGGTACATGATTTGGAGTTAGCGGTGGTAGTTTTTTCTCTAAAGATATAACATCATTATCTGTATTGTACGATGTACACTATACACCGACCATAAGAGCTTTTAACACATTCAGAGTGAGAAGGCGCTTAGTGTGAGGTGGCGACATTTGGATTAAGTTTATTGTCGATTATGATTGTGAGATAAGTTACCACCATAGGAAGGCGAATGTGGTAGCTGAAACTTTTGAGTCGCAGGGAACCCAAATCCTCATACCATCTCACTATATGAGTTTGGGTGTTGCGCATGGTATTTTTGAGCAAATACGGTTTGCTCAGGTCGATAGTTTGAGAGAAGACTTATTAAAGGATGAGGTGATGGTGAAATAGCAGGTTCTTTGGTAGAGGGTAGTCGAGGACTTGAGACCTTTCGGGGGCGACTTTGGGTACATGTCCATATATTTGATTCACGCAGGTACTAATAAGTTGATTCATGACTTCAAGCCCGATTATTGATGGTCAGGGATAAAAAGGGATGTAGCGAAGTATGTGTCAGAGTGTGGGATTTGTTCACAAAATAAGTCAAAAAATCAGGAACCGTATGGTAGTTTTCATTTGTTGGCAATAAGTTAGAGGATGTAACCTACCATGAGGAGAGCGCATGAGATGTAATATTTACTAGTGGTGCTTTCTGTGAGAAATCAATAAAACTATGAAAACCACATCTAGTTCAAGCAAGTAATCAAAGTGGTTGAGTAAGTGTACAAGGATGGCATACAAAGTGTGACTCGTGATCAAGTGTGGAGCATAACTTGAAGATCTGATCCAAAATAAGATGATGCAGTGACTAAGAGATTTCAAGGACAAAATCATTTTAAGGAGAGAGAATTATAATGACCCAAAAATCCCCCCATTAACGATGTCAGTTTTTCGTTACTCGGATATTAGTTGTTGTGAAGTTATTTTGATTCTAGGATTATAAATCAAAATAAATTAAATATAAAACCATTTATTAAAATATAAATTTAAACTATTAAATTAGTTTTGAGACTTAATTGAATATATAAATGATTTATTTAGATTAAAGAATAAATATAGAATGTTGAGGGGCTTATGTGTGCATAATAGAAACTTAGAATGTAAGTTATTAAGGTTAGGAGTCTTAGGAATGAAATAATGGAAGTATAAGGGATAATTTGAAAGTTTGCCTTAAATCACCCCATGGGTTACGTGACACGTTGTTATGAGACATGTACATGTCCAGATATTCGATTCACCTAGGTACTATTAAGTTGATTCGTGACTTGAAGCCCGATTATTGGCGGCTAGGGATGCAAAGGGACATAGGAAAGTATGTGTCGGAGTGTGTGATTTGTTCGCAAGACATGTCAAAACATCAGGAATCGTATGGTAGTTTTCATCTATTTGAAATGAGTTAGAGGATGTTACCTACCATGAGGAGAGCGCATGAGATGTAAAATTAACTAGTGGTGCTTTTTGTAAGAAGTCACTAAAACTATGAAAACCGAATCTAGGTGATTGATATATGTTAAGTATGTGAAGAAATGTGGTGTATGGTATGGAAACATGATATGTGTTGATTAGGTGATTGACTGAATTGTATGAGATATGTATGTTTCCTTCCTTATCGTACTTGTGATTGGCTCACTAAGTTGTTGTTGAAACTCGATCTTGTTGTGTTTTTCCATGATATGCCTTGTGTTGGTACATGTTGCTTATGAGTGTGGCTTGGTGAGGTTGGGAACTTCTTTTGTTAGTTCTGTTTCTATTATATTGGTACCACTTGGACATGTCTTGTTGGTCATCACTACGGTTTGTTTAAACATACTTAAACGGTTTTTGATTTGGGTTGTTTTGGATTTAAATGTAATGTTGGTGATTGATTTAAAAATGTTTAAATAAAGTCTTTCGTTGCTAAACACCATTAAATAATGTTTTAAAAATAAAGAAAACTTATTTTGGTGAAAATCACGACGTTACAAGGCCCACTGGGAGAATGTTGGAACCTAAAGGAAGTTGGATATGTGACTTCAGGACCACTAGGAGAATGTATGGAAGTTCTATAGGTCTTTGGGATGATGGTTTTGTTCCTATATGCCCTCTGAGGTGTAGTATGTAAGCCTTGTATGTATGCATTGTATGTGTAATGTGATATATGGTATTCTGGGGAACTCACTAAGCTTTGTGCTTACATTCGTGGATTAAATGTTTTTAGGTTGTGCTTCTGGCAGTGGGAAGGCTCCAACTTAACAGTAGCATGTGTTCATCTCTTATATTTATGATTTTAGACTTTCGATATTTTTGATATTATGATACTTTGTGTCATTTTATGGTATTTTGTGGTTAAAACAAATTAGTAGTTCATCTTTATGGAAAAATCATTGTTTCACTCATGCTTTAAAAAATTTGGTTTGAAATTTGGGACATTTCAGTTTATGTAGCAATTACACATCGATAGAAGGAGTTATTGAAGTGGTATGAGCGATCATAGAACATTCAACTCTTGGATATGGTATACGAGAACTCCAACGACAATATAATGTTATTGAAGGATAAGGTTGAGGCGTTTATCGATGATCATGTATCAGGTGACATGTATGTTATAATAGATCTTGAAATGCAATGGGAGTCTCTCGTGGACATCGCCTGTTGGCCAAATTCTACAACTCAGCCATGCTACACTAGAGATTTTCATTGGTTGTGCACTAACGTTATTGCCAAATGTTTGATTTATGAGATATGAATTGAAAAAATGAGATAATCTACTTAATATTCGAGTTTGATCTAACGATGATTATATATCTTTTAATTAATTTCTTGTAATTACAATATAAAATAGAAATCTTTATTAGCTGTTTCATTTATTAACTGCAATCGAGATTCATCCAGAGCATGTTTTTGAATCAAATTGAGATTATATACACGATTCATATCCATTAGCACTTGATTGATTTCTCGTAATTACAAAAAACAATGATAGAACTTGATTAACTATTTAATCTATTAACTACAAACGAGATTAGATTGTTTTCAGTTAGAATGAGATTCTATATACGATTTATATCCACTAGGAATTGTAATCGGTTCTATGATTTTAGTTTAGTAATTTAATTAGTTGTTCCATCTATTAATTGTAATCAAGTTTGATCGGATTGCAAGTTTCTATCTTGTAATGATTAAAATTATTAACTCGTTATAAATTCATTTCAATAAACATTCATTTGATTTCAAACCTAATTTTATATTGTATTTTTTGATATTATACGTTTAATTTGAATTTACCAAGTGTTCATCTTCATGACCAAGTGATGCGGTTGTCGATCTGAATGGATTAACCAAGTTTGAATCCAAGGATATTCTTTGGACGACAACCAACGATCTGGTAGCACCATTCCCCTCATAGGATCCTTTAAAGGATACATTTTTCATTGGCTGATCATGTATGGAGATTGTCTTCTAATAAACATTGTAGAAGGGTTGGACGCAACAACCATAGCAGATGTCACTCAGAGTGCTCAAATACCAGTTTATCTAGTTGGACCAAAATTTGGTGGTTATAAAAAAGTTTTGCCTCAAATCACATTGGTTAATAACAAATTTTTTCCTCAAATCACTCAAAAGGACATTAAAGCCATTCAATAGCTAGATAAGAAGTTCATCAGATCTATTTTATACGTTTTGCTTGGGCCTTTTGGTGTCGATACACAAGAGCTATTCAAATATCTTGTAACGACCCAAAAATCAGAGGTAAAAAAAATTTCATTTTTAATATAACTAAAACATTGATACCATTTATTTCAAACATTCCAAATCATCATTAAGTAAAATAATTATCAGAGTTCGTCCCGAAACAATTCATTGCGGAAATCATAGGTGTGTGCACTGCGATCAATCCGAGCCCTTCATTTCCAAATCGATGCAACCTGAAACTAAAACTGTAAACTGTAAGCACAAAGCTTAGTGAGTCCCCCAGAGCATACCCCACACACAATCCACATAACACATATCGTATTAGCTGTAAAAAGTTATCTCTACCGCATATCACATATCAAATAGTTATAAAAGCTCTCTCTACCATTAGCACATATCAATTAGCTATAAAGCTACTTCTGCCACATATCACATATCAAATAACTATAAAAGCTATCTCTACCATTGGCACATATCAATTAGCTATACAAGCTATCTCTACTATTATGTATCACATATCAAATAACTATAAAAGCTATCTCTACCATTAGCACATATCAATTAGCTATAAAAGCTACTTCTGCCACATATCACATATCAAATAACTATAAAAGCTATCTCTACCATTGGAACATATTAATTAGCTATACAAGCTATCTCTACTGTTAGCCACAAAGGCTATCTCTACCATTAGCCACAAGGCTGTCTCTACCATCAGCCATAAAGGTTGTCTCTACCATTAGCCACAAGGATATCCTTACCATCAGCCATAAACGCTGTCTCTACCGTTAACCACAAGGGCTATCTCTACAGCATATCACGCATACATACATATCACACACCTCTACATAACAAGTATACTAACTATCATAAAATGGGCCGACCTTGGTGCCTTAGACCCATTGGTATGGTGAGAAGACTCACCTCACAAAGCTGAATCAGCAACTGAATTCAGGTATGCCCTATGCTGCTCTTTCCAACTGCCTCAGAAAAGTGCCCAAAACGAAGTAGATGCTGGATCTGATGTTTCTCCCTTGCTCCTTCTTCCTTCAACTTGAAATCCTTCCCAATATTCACCAATTTATCTCACCAAAGCTCTCACTTCCCTCATAAGAGGGTTTGCGGCCGTGAACAACTTCTAGGGTGCAAATGGGAGGCTATGGAGGCTGTTAATGATGTTTATATAGGGGTAAACCCCAAAATTTAGGGTTTTCTTTAAACATCTCGGACTCGCCGAGTCGACCCGTCGACTCGCCGAGTCGGTCTGTCCCGCGTTCCACGTTATCACGACTCTACTCGGCGAGTTGGGCTCCCAACTCGCCGAGTTCATGCACCAACACCCTACAAACTCGCAACAGGTGTTACAATGCACCATGACTTCCCGAGTTGGGCTCAAAACCGAATTGATACTCCGCTCCCATACAGAGATCCTCAAATCGGCATTTTCATAATGCACCATGACTTCCCGTCATCCTTTACTCAACCGATTAATGACTACCCTTAGCCGATTCCTTGAGACGACCAGTCTCGCACCCAGTCCACCTACTAGGTTCCTATAAGATCTAATATCATGGCTACTCAGCCGTAGCCCTACTGTCACATGCACTACTCATTCGTATGATCCCGTATCTCAAGATTCAGCCCTTGACTCAACAGTCTCTACCAGTTCCAACCTGAATTTCCATAATCACCCAAGCTCGCCCACGGACACCGAAGATCCTCAATCCTAAAACAAAGAGTAATTCCCTGACGACCCTGGCTGGTTGTGCCCAAAGCACGAGCTGATCTCCCTTTCGTGCATGTGACCATCACATAAATAGTCTAATTCGGACCAATGAATGCTACGTACTTATCGCAGCCTAGCACTAATTCCATCCTGCTATGCTTACCACCCATGGTCTTACCATACTTCACTATCACATCGTCGTACTCATCAACCCGAATCCTATATCTCATCAGGAGTTTGGGTCTCACCTATGGATTCCCACTGCTCACTATGCATTGTCAAGGCGATGCCAACCGACGATTGGGAGTTTCCTGAACTATCACCAACACAACCGAGGCCTAAACAACAACTTGTTTCTCCCCCATGCATGTGCATCAAGTATGGAGCTTTACGTATAAAATGGACATTAGGAGGCCAGATCTATGGTTTTGGTGTGTTAAATCTCATTTAGATCGACTGTATAAAAATGGTCAAGGTTGGACTCGGCGAGTCGTTCTTGGGACTCGGTGAGTCGGTGCGCTTTCAGCCATCTTAACCCCTTATGCGATGGCCAGTTGTTAGAAGAGGGAGTCCCATAGCTGTTTAGACGTGTTTGGAAGACCTGGAGTTCATAGGACTCGACGAGTGCACGGGCAGACTCGGCGAGTCCAAGGCAATCTCCCAACCCTTGAAGATGAACTCAACGAGTTGTTCATACAACTCGGCGAGTAGAGGACAGGACGAGTTCTTAGGATGAAGACGGGATCGACGAGTGTTCATACCGCTCGGCGAGTCGGATGAAGGTTCATCTGAGGTGGTGTTTGAAGGAGAACTCGTCAAGTCATCGCTAAACTCGACGAGTAGGGACGTGGAAGAGAACAGTTGAAGAGGTAGGGACTCGACGAGTTGACGACCCAACTCGGCGAGTCGGGTCAATTGGAAGTTGACTTTGACGTTGACTTTGACTTTGACTTTGACTTTGACTTGGTCTGGGGTAAAATGGTCATTTTACCCTAAAGGGTAGATACCAGATTCTGATTAAGTGTTTTGTGGGGAATATAGCCGGAGGATTTCCGAAGCAGCAGCAGTCAGAGATTACCCCGCACAGATTATCAGCAGCTACTCGTTGAGGTGAGTTTCTTTCCAGTAGGAACGGGTCTAAGGCACCAAGGCCGGCCCGTATAGACGATATGTTAGTATCGGAGTGTGGGCAGAACCCGTATCTCATAGTTGAGTTTGATTATGATATATGCTTGTATGATAGATTTAGTTATACTTGTTGTCTGTGTGATACTTGTATGTTTGATTAGGTAGTTGAGCGTGGGCGGGGCCCGTACCTCAGTGATATCGGAGTGTGGGCGGGGCCCGTATCTCCTGACCAGCGGAGTGTGCGCGGGGCCCGTATCTCCCAGCTAGCGGCGTGTGGGCGGGGCCCGTATCGCCATGAGTGTGGGCGGAGCCCGTATCTCCTAGCTGTTCCTTATATATGTATGGTATGTGGTATTATGGGGGAACTCACTAAGCTTCGTGCTTACAGTTTTCAGTTTTGTTTCAGATACCTCTTCAGCCAAGGGGAAGGAGCCGGCGCGGTAGCTGCACATTACACACACACCTCAAATTCCGCACTATGAGATTTCTTGGGATTGTACTCTGACATTATTACTATTTTATGATTTGGGTTTTCAAACATGATACATTGTTTTATGAGATGTTATGATTCGACAGTATTTTCCTACGAATGTTTTAATTAAAGTAATTTCTAAAAATGAAATTTTTGGGCGTGAAAATTGGGATGTTACAAGTTGGTATCAGAGCCCTGGTTTGAGGGATTCGAACGCACCTTCGGGAGTGTCTGGACTCAAATCGAGGGACTAAAAGATTTTTACAAAAGAAAATGTTCTTTTTCTAAAAGTTAAGATGAAGAGTTTTGAAAAAGAACAAAGTGTGTGATGTGCGCGACCGGCCGAGCTCAAGTAAGTATTCCCCAAAGTACCCATACAAGTTTATGTTATGATTATCAGTTTCAGTTCAGTAGAACAACATGCTAGTTTAAGGCTAAGGATCTAGGAAGGATGCTTTATGTGCCTATTATATGCGTACCAGCTTATTGAGAACTGCATGCTAGTACAAATTAGTCAGTATGATAGCCAGAGTAGTATATACTTGATTATGTGTACTCAATGCCCGAATGCTGCTTGCTTTGTGCTTTTAGGAGTTCTAGTTGTCTTTCACTAACTAGTAAACGAATATGTTAAGTTACATATTGCAAGGACTAAATAATTCCAGAAGGTTGGGTCTAGCTCTGTTTCGCAGCTCTTGTTTGAGTCCAACCGTTGTAGGGTAGGATCTCTCATTCGAAGAATTATCTAGTCTGAATCATATGTAATAGTATTCGCGAGCTAGTTAGGGGAAGAAAACAGGGACTTCTTATGCAGCTGATGGCGGAGAGTGGGTTGGCGATTACCTAGGGCAAGCCTAGGACGAGATTAGCATGAGATCAGCAGTAGTAGTAGAAGGGACTTGGTGGAGTCGAGGCGGTTCTTGAGGAAAGTACGGATATATGTGGAAGGTAGTATGGGCCCGTACTACTGAAAGCAGAGGATCCGTACTTGAACCGAGGAAAGCTGAGGCAAGACCAGGGAACTTGTGACGGGTGAGATCCCTCTAGATGTATCAGTATCACTGACGGTTGTCGTTATGTATTGCAGAATGGTGGTACTACATTTGAGGCCAGCAGTTGGCAGTTCAGGAGAGGGATCGGGTTCGGGCTCAGGTTCCGAACCAGTGGATGAGAGGCTACGTGAGTTTATCGCGTCCGAGATCACTAGAGGCATCCTTGATGCCACCCTGGTCATCTTTGGGTCGATCAAGGAAGGAATTGTCGAGCTGATGGAGGATCGCCTCCGGGCATTCAGGAGCGATATGGCGACCAGCCAGTCGGGATCACGCACATTGTCCTTTAAGGACTTCAGGGGCAGTGGTGCGCCGGACTTCCATGGGGTGAAGGACCCCATTGTGGCCTGACGGTGGATTGCAGACATCGAGTCTATACAGTTGACCAGCTTCTGCCCTGAGGGGTCGAAGGTGAGATATGCAGCAGGATGTTTGAGAGACAGAGCCAGAGATTGGTGGGAGTCGGTCGGTGACTCCCTGGGAGCCTCAGCTATTGAGGCTATGACATGGCCGGACTTCGTGACCAGGTTCTGGGCTGTGTTCGCACCCGCTGTGGAGCTCCAACGACTAGCCCAGGAGTTTCTCGATATGAGGCAGACGACTGAGTCCGTAGCGGAGATCACCGCCAAGTTTCGAGAGAGGGCTTTATTGGTGCCTCAGTATGCGGGAGATGAGGATATGAGGAGGACCCGCTACCACGACATGCTGCGAGCCGACATTCGTGAGCATGTCAGCTTCTCCACTTGTCCCACCCTGGATTCTATGATTGCCAGGGCGAGGGAGAGAGAAATTGACCTAGAGCACATTGTTAAGAGGAAAGCTGAGGAGGGATTGGTGACTGGGGCTTCGGGGAAGAAGCCCAAGGGGCTAGATGGGAGGCCGAAAGGCCAGCCGGGACAGGGCCGCTGCAAGAAATGCGGCAGGTCTCATGAGGGAGCGTGTAGGATGGGATCGTCTGGCTGCTACAAGTGCGGCAAGACGGGGCATATCAGCAGGGATTGTACCGCCCCTGCACCCACTATTCAGACATCTGAGTTGTTGTGTTTCCACTGCAACCAGAGGGGCCACAAGAAGGCCAGTTGCCCCCAGTTGACAGCAGCAGCAACGCCAGTGAAGGCGCCAGCTCCAGCGACCCTGCGGATTACGGATGGCCGGCATGGCAAGGCAGAGGCTCCAGTGGTGAGGAGCCGGGCTTTCCAGTTGACGACAGAGGAGGCACGCGCTGCACCCGACGTGGTGACGGGTATGATTCTTTCCCTCTGATTTATTTATATGATGTATATGATATTGATACGTGTTCTGTTTAGGATCATTCCATGTGAACGGTATCCCAGTTCAGGTATTGTTTGATTCGGGTACTACCCGATCGTTTGTTTCTGTTGCGCTCAGCAAGAGGTTTCCCGAGTCTTCAGGCATGTTGGATTGCCCTCTAGAGGTAGAGATTGCCGATGATCGATCGGTGCGAGCATCAGCGGTATTCCGAGATTGTGTGTTGAGATTATTCGAGGAGCGCTACCTGGTAGACCTGGTTCCCATACCTTTACGGGGGAACAAGGTTATTATCGGCATGGATTGGCTAAGCCCCAATGGGGCGGTGATCGACTGTGCGCAGCAGTTGGTGCAGATCAGGACCCCAAGTGGGGGAGAACTAGTGATTCCGGGCGAGAGGCCACAACGAGGGCCAGCTTTGTGTTCGGCAGCAAGGGCTAGGCGTTACCTTCAGCAGGGTTACGCAGGATATGTTGCCTATGTCATGGATACCTGGGAGGTGGGTAGGGCGACGGTGAGTGACGTCCCGGTGGTGCGAGACTACGCAGATGTGTTCCCGGAGGAGCTTCCTGGGATTCCCCCGGAGCGTCAGGTGGAGTTTGTTGGATATAGTGTCTAAGTCCATAACTATATTTGGTATGTACTTGACCCGACCCGGCATGGTCCATTTGGGTTGCACTTCACCCGAACAATTTACGGATAATCTTTTGAGAATAGTATAAGTTATGATTTATTAATATATTATAAGTTCTAATATATTAATATAAAATCATATTATTTAATTAGTGTTGATCTATAATTAATTTAGAATTAATTTAGAGATCAAAAGTATGACTAATTAAATATGGGCTCTTGTATTTATATAGTGTGGGCTAATGCTTATTTGGAATGGGCTAGGCTTGCATGGAAAGTCCATGGATACTCCATGGAGCTTTAACCCATGGATCTCATGGAAATGAAAAGACATGGGTATTAGGGTTTACATGGATGTAACCCTAATCCACCACACTATATAAAGGAGGCTTTGGTTCTTGAAATTGCACTAGTTGATGTGTGTAAACTAAGAGGGCCGATTTCAAGAAGTTTGTGACTATTCTCTCAAGTTTCCAAGTTTGTGGTGATTTGTGACTTCCATTTGAGGCATCCACATTATTGGTGCTAGGCTCTCAAACTCCAAGCAATCAACTACTACTACAAGGTAAGTAATTGTACTAGTTTTATTTGATTCAAGTACCCCATGCCATGCTAGTTAGGATAAGAACCTTGGAAAAATAATTATTTGCATGTATCTTAGTCAAATATAGATCCAAGGTTTCTAGGGTTGCATGTACACCATAGGAGTGTTAGAATGCTGAAAACCCATCAGTGGTATGAGAGCCTGGTTTGTTTATTTGATACTTGATGCAAAAAAAAAAAAAAAAAAAAAAAAAAAAAACTTGAAAATCGAAGTTTTGTTCAAAAGCTCGTATCAAAATTTCAAGTTTTGTATATGTACTTACGATTCTTGAAATTTTTGATATGAACATTCATAAACATATGAGTTTAGAAGATCATAGAAATTATGTGCTAATAATTGATTAGATTAATTCTTGATCTTTATGTGTTTTAATGGAGTCCATAACTAGTTCTTAAGTTATGGATAACCAAAAGTCACATTTATAAATAACCATTAAAAGAACACATAGGTTACAAAAAATGAAGAGTCTTCATTTTTAATAACCATTAACTCATAAGTTATGAGAAATGAAAAGTTTTGAAAGTTTACAAAACTTGCCCTCAAGTTTTGGAACATGTAAAGTCATATTAAAAACTTTAGTTCCAACCCCTAGAATTTTAAAAGTTAAAATTCAACCCTTATACTTTATAATATTATAAGTTTAATAATATTTATATATGTATAAGATCAAGTCGTCTTACCGCTAGTACGCCTCATTCACGAAGTCGGTCTATAAGGGGGGTATAAGGTTGTTGCCTATAAAATGGCAACTTAATGGGTGTCCACTCTCACCCACCGCTTCCTTGATCGGTGGAGGGTCGTTAGCCGAACGGGTAGGACAAGGACTTATAAATTCTCATTAAAAGTATAATGATAATACTTAAGTAACTAAACTTTATTGAATTCCCAATCTTAGTTATTTTAGGAAAATGTGAATAAGGTGCTAATCCATGAAATTACACTTTACACTTTGTTTAAGTCGTTAGTGGAGCGTGTGTGGTTAACCGGCACACTAACTTGAACTTAACAAGGTAGGTAAAGGGTGACTTAATGTTTATCATAGTATCGATGGAGCGTGTGTGGTTAACCGGCACATCGATTGAGGGGTAATACATTAAGGGTACCAAGTAATTTGCATGGTTACTTCACACCTTGTTTTGTGATCCTCGGCATCCCAGTCACAAAACTTGAAGGGCACACTCGAGATTGAAACATGTCATTGAAGAAAGTTCAATGAATCTCAAAGAATCTAGGAGTTTCTAAACCAATTAAAACCTAATTAAATATTTCGTTTTTCATGGTGGAAATTGGTGAATCGTCATTCACCTACCTTCAAATATCTTATAGCTTAGATTACGGCATCCCTCTTCTAAGTTATAAAATATTGTGTTGGGTCCTAGCCTTAATATTACATTTGGGTGTTTTGTTAAGGACTATCTCTATATCTAATCTAATCTATTCCCTCTTCTTTTCAGATGTCTTCCAATAACAATGCTTCTGGCTCAAACCCTACTAGCTCCTTCTCTCTCATGAATCTTTGTGGGAGAGTCATCTTTGATGGGTCCAACTTTACAGATTGGATCAGAAACATCAGGATGGTCACTCGGTATGAGAACAAAGAATATGTTCTCGACAAGGAGCTGAAGGTACCCGAGCCAACTGCTATTCCTGAAGAGCTTGCTGAATATGAGGTACATGAAAGAGATGCTACAAAAGTGGCATGCATCATGATGGCCACCATGACAGCCGAGCTCCAAAAGTCCTATAAGGACTATTATCCTTTTGAGATGCACCAGGACTTGATGGACCGCTACCATCAAAGTGCTCGTCAAGAGCGATATGAAATAATCTCCTCCATGATAACAACCCGAATGAAGGATGGTGAACCCATCACGGGCCACATGTAGAAAATGCAAAGGTATGTGGACCGTTTACTGAAGCTGAATGTGAACTTCCCTGAGGAGTTAGCAATAGACATCATTTTGCACTCCTTGCCATCGTGTTATGATCAATTCCGCATGACATATCACATGAACAAGGAAGAAGTCACCCTCATCAAACTTCAAGGACTCTTGAAGACCGCCGGAAGTGGTCTAAAGGGTAAGTCGGTTGTTACTACTCCTACTCCTACTCCAACTGCGGCCAATGTCTTGGCAATCGGGCATGGCAAAGGGAAGAAGAGAAAGAACCCTTCTAAGGGTACCAAGGGTAAGACCCTTGAAGGCTCCTCTTCAAGCAAAACCAAGAAAGGTTTTGTCACTCCTTCTGCTAACCCTAATGAGGCTGAATGCTTCTATTGTCATGAAAAGTCACACTGGAAGCGAAACTGCCCAAAGTACCAGCAAGATTTGAAGGATGGGAAAGTAAAACCCAACCATGCAGGTATATACACTATATTGTCTAATAACTCACCTCATTCTAAGTCTTGGGTCCTTGATATAGGTTGTGGTATTCACATATGTTGTGATTTGCAGGGACTAAAAAGAAGTGAGAATGTGGAGCAGGGAAAGATAAACTTGATCATGGGAAACAGGAAAACTTCACCTGTCACCAAGATATGAGTTTATTCCTTAGTGCTAAATAGTGGGTTTACATTAGATTTGAATAAATGTTATTATTCGCCAGAAATGGCAAGAAATGTTATTTCCTTTCATGCATTGTATAAACAAGGTTTTACCTTTTATTTTGATAATAATAATGGTAGTATTGATGCTTTCTTTAATAATGTTCTTTATTTTAAAGCATTACCTTGTGATGACGTGTATGAAACTGTATCTGTTGTAGATAATCTAGGAAATAATGTATTGTGTATTAACTCTTCCACTAGCTTAGATAAAGCATCCTTATGGCATTGTCGTCTTGGACATGTAAGCAAGAAACACATAGGACAACTCCAAAAGGATGGAGTCTTGGAGTCATTTGACCTAAAGTCAGATGATAGTTGTGAATCTTGTTTGCTTGGTAAAATGACAAAGTCACCTTTTACTGGCACTTGTGCTAGGGGTGAAGGTTTGTTGGACCTCATACACACGGATGTGTGTGGACCCTTCAGAACCGCCACAAGAGATGCTAATCGGTTCTATGCGACTTTTACTGATGATTTTAGTAGATATGGATATGTCTACCTAATCAAGCATAAGTCAGAAACCTTTGAGAAATTCAAAGAGTTTAAGCAAGAAGTGGAGAATCAGTTGGGCAGGAACATTAAGATGCTTCGATCCGATCGTGGTGGTGAGTATCTTAGTACTGAGTTCCTTGACTATCTTAAGGAATGTGGGATTGTCTCACAATTGACACCTCCTAGGACACCACAGTTGAATGGTGTAGCTGAGAGGCGCAATCGGACCTTGTTGGACATGGTTCGTTCCATGATGAGTCGAGCTTCGCTACCAATCTCATTTTGGGGGTATGCCTTAGAGACTGCCGCCCTTATCCTTAATCTAGTCCCTACAAAGAAGGTTGCCAAAACACCTCACGAGGTGTGGACTGGAAAAGTTCCCAATCTAGACCACATCAAGATTTGGGGTTGCGAGGCTTTCGTGAGACGCGAGACTCACGATAAGCTGGAACCCCGAAGCGAAAGGTGTATTTTCATCGGCTACCCACCGAAATCCTTTGGTTACATCTTCTACAGACCCAGTGATAATGTGGTCTTTGTAGCAAGAAGAGGATTCTTTCGAGAGAGAGAGAATTCATGAGCCAAGGAGACAGTGGGAGGCAAATTGACCTTGAGGAAATTCAAGAGTCAAGTGGTGAAGGAACCTCAAACCCTAGCCCTCAACCTGAGGAGGAAACTCCTGTTGAGCCGACTGAAGAATCTATACCTCTGAGGCATTCCACCAGAGTTAGGAATGCACCTGAGCATTATTATGGTTTTCATATTACTGCAGAAGGTGAGACACTTATCAGTGATAACACACTGGTAAATCTGGATGAGCCTAACAGCTACACGGAAGCCATGGCAGGCCCTGAGGCTGCTAAATGGAAAGAGGTTATGGATAGCGAGATACAGTCCATGTATGACAATCAAGTTTGGAACTTGGTTGACAATGTACCTGATCGTAAGATAGTTGGGTGCAAATGTATCTTCAAGAAGAAGACCGACATGGATTGTAATGTACACACTTATAAGGCACGACTGGTTGCAAAGGGTTATTCTCAAACTCCGGGAGTTGATTATGATGAGACCTTTTCACCAGTGGCCAAGATTAAGTCTATTAGGGTTCTGTTAGCCATTGCTGCATTTCATGATTATGAAATATGGCAAATGGATGTGAAAACCGCTTTCCTTAATGGAAAGTTGGCTGAAGATGTTTACATGGTTCAGCCAGAGTGTTTTGTCAGTACAGAGTACCCCAGTAGAGTGTGTAAGCTCGAGAAATCCATTTATGGATTAAAACAGGCACCTCGCAGATGGAATCTTTGCTTTGATGAGCAAGTCAAAGAATTTGGCTTTTCAAGGAGTGAAGATGAATCTTGTGTCTATATCAAGGCTAGTGGGAGTATAGTCAGTTTTTTGGTACTGTATGTGGATGACATACTACTCATAGGAAATGACATCCCAACCCTGCAGGAAGTAAAGTCCTGGCTTGGGAAGTGTTTCGCTATGAAGGACCTTGGAGAAGCTGCCTATATCCAAGGGATAAGGATTTTGAGAAACAGGAGTAAAAGACTAATTGGACTTAGTCAAAGCACCTATGTGGACAAAGTGTTGAAAAGGTTCAACATGCATAACTCCAAGAAAGGAGAGTTACCCATCCAGAGTAACGCCAGATTGAGTAAGACACAAAGCCCTAGTACTGAGGCTGAGATAGCAGAAATGAGTCGAATACCTTATGCTTCAGCTGTAGGATCGATCATGTATGCTATGACGTGTACTCGACCTGATGTAGCCTTTGCTTTGAGCATGGTTAGGAGGTATCAGGGGAACCCTGGCAAGGCACACTGGACTGCGGTAAAGAATATCCTCAAGTACCTACGGAGGACTAAGGACTGGGTCCTTACCCTCGGTGGCAGTGAGGACTTGAGAGTTGTAGGGTACAGTGATGCTAGCTTTCAGACTGACAGGGATAATTTCCGCTCTCAGTCGGGCTGGGTCTTTACTCTAAACGGAGGGGCAATTACTTGGAAAAGTTCCAAGCAGGAGACAATGGCTAATTCCACTTGTGAATCAGAGTATATAGCAGCAAGCGAGGCAGCAAAGGAGGCTATATGGCTAAAGAACTTCATCGGAGACCTTGGAGTTGTATCAGCTATAAAGGAGCCAATGGAGATTTTCTGTGACAGCAATAGTGCGGTTGCCTTAGCCAAGGAACCAAGAGATCATGGGAGATCCAGACACATTGACAGAAAATATCACTTCATCAGACATCGAATAGAAGAAGGAATCCTCGTGGAAAAGAGGGTATCATCGCATGAGAACCCAGCAGATCCCCTCACGAAGGGACTGACTCGGGCTAAGCATCTCCAGCATGCTCGGAGCATAGGGCTGAAGGATGATATTAGTTTTAGTAGTTAGATAATCTTGAAATTTGTAAAATGTAATTGACATTTGATGATAAATAAAAGCTGTTATTTATGAGTAAAGTGTTGCTATCTCTTGTCAATCGTTTACTATTATTTCTTTTTGCATGTTTTGACTTCCAGAATAATTATGTTATGGTTTATATCATATTATTCAAACTCTCCATAGTCGGTCATATGTTGGAAGTAGATATGAATCAAGACTGTCATGGGTTGTCTTGTAGAGGTCTAAGATGTTAGACAAAGCGGGGCTACAACACTCATGAGTGCTCATAAGTTCTGAGTATTGGATTCAACCCACGCTCACTTGTATCACTTCATGGAATTTATCTCGAGTGATCGTGAGACGGTAATATCATATAAGTCTTCAAACCTAGAGATATGATTTGTTGCCTATGAGTTGGTTATGCATTGATTGCATGAAAACGCATTGGTAACTCGATGTTATAAACCGTGCCTTTGTGTGTAGTTCAACAAGTAGTAGAGCAAACATATGAGTCGAAGTTTATCTGTTCCTTCTAGGATTAGAAGCGATATCTGGGCCCCTCGATGATTTTGTTTTGACCTATGTACCGGGCCCGGTCAGAACTAAATTGATGTGTTCAGTTAAGTTCTATGTTAAACAAATCAGAAATCGGGAAACAAATGCTGGACAATAAGCAAGACCATGTTCCATGTATTTGTCCGGCTGATATCTAGAACAAAGGATTATATGATCACTTATCTAAAATGGCGCTTCATAGTTCAACAGAGTTTAAAGAGCTACGATTGCTGATCGGTTCCTGAAGTCATACTTGCAACTATAGTTATTAGACTTATCCAAGTGGGAGACTGTTGGATATAGTGTCTAAGTCCATAACTATATTTGGTATGTACTTGACCCGACCCGACATGGTCCATTTGGGTTGCACTTCACCCGAACAATTTACGGATAATCTTTTGAGAATAGTATAAGTTATGATTTATTAATATATTATAAGTTCTAATATATTAATATAAAATCATATTATTTAATTAGTGTTGATCTATAATTAATTTAGAATTAATTTAGAGATCAAAAGTATGACTAATTAAATATGGGCTCTTTTATTTATATAGTGTGGGCTAATGCTTATTTGGAATGGGCTAGGCTTGCATGGAAAGTCCATGGATACTCCATGGAGCTTTAACCCATGGATCTCATGGAAATGAAAAGACATGGGTATTAGGGTTTACATGGATGTAACCCTAATCCACCACACTATATAAAGGAGGCTTTGGTTCTTGAAATTGCACTAGTTGATGTGTGTAAACTAAGAGGGCCGATTTCAAGAAGTTTATGACTATTCTCTCAAGTTTCCAAGTTTGTGGTGATTTGTGACTTCCATTTGAGGCATCCACATTATTGGTGCTAGGCTCTCAAACTCCAAGCAATAAACTACTACTACAAGGTAAGTAATTGTACTAGTTTTATTTGATTCAAGTACCCCATGCCATGCTAGTTAGGATAAGAACCTTGGAAAAATAATTATTTGCATGTATCTTAGTCAAACATAGATCCAAGGTTTCTAGGGTTGCATGTACACCATAGGAGTGTTAGAATGCTGAAAACCCATCAGATTTCAGGATCGATTTAGTTCCTGGTGTGGCCCCGATTGCCAAGGCGCCGTACCGGTTGGCTCCTCCCGAGATGCAGGAGTTGTCTACGCAGCTGCAGGAGCTGCTAGATAAGGGATTTATCAGGCCGAGTAGTTCGCCTTGGGGAGCCCCGATCCTGTTTGTCAAGAAGAAGGATGGGTCGCATCGTATGTGCATAGATTACCGGGAGCTGAATAAGGTAACGGTAAAGAACCGTTACCCACTCCCGAGGATTGACGACCTCTTTGACCAGCTGCAGGGAGCATCTTGGTTTTCCAAGATTGATTTGCGCTCAGGTTACCATCAGATGAGGGTCAGAGAGGAGGATGTGCAGAAGACAACGTTTCGGACTCGCTATGGTCATTACGAGTTCGTGGTGATGCCCTTCGGGCTCACCAATGCTCCTGCCGCGTTCATGGATCTCATGAACCGCGTATGTAGACCGATGCTGGACCGGTCAGTGATAGTATTTATCGACGACATCTTGGTCTATTCCAAGACGCAGGAGCAGCATGAGGAGCATCTGCGAGAGGTTTTGGATACTCTGAGGAGGGAGAGCTTGTACGCCAAGTTCTCCAAGTGTGAGTTCTGGTTGCGCGAGGTGCAGTTTCTTGGGCACCTTGTCAATCAGAACGGGATTCTGGTCGACCCGGCCAAGGTCGAGGCCGTAATGAGATGGGAGGTTCCGAAATCTCCATCTGAGATTCGGAGTTTCCTGGGATTAGCCGGCTACTATCGGAGATTCATCCAGGATTTCTCCAAGGTAGCCTGTGCCCTTGACTCGGCTTACGAAGAAGGCCGTAGTCTTCCGTTGGGGGCCTGAGCAGCAGGCCGCATTCGAGACCCTGAGGCAGAGATTATGTGAGGCGCCGATCTTGGCCCTGCCAGAGGGCGTAGAGGATTTTTTGGTATACTGCGACGCGTCTATTTCGGGTTTAGGCGCGGTTTTGATGCAGAGAGGGCACGTTATTGCCTACGCTTCGAGGCAGCTGAAGCCTCACGAGGCGAATTACCCGACGCATGATTTGGAGCTGGGGGCTGTTGTATTCGCCCTCAAGATTTGGCGTCATTACCTCTATGGGGTTCGTTGTACCATTTACACGGACCACAAGAGCCTGAGGTATCTCATGGATCAGCCAAATCTGAACATGAGGCAGCGTCGGTGGATGGACGTGGTGAAGGATTATGATTGCGAAATCCTCTACCACCCGGGGAAGGCCAACGTGGTGGCCGATGCACTTAGCCGCAAGGCGGCACCGATCAGAGATATCTGCATGCGGATGACAGTAGTGACCCCGTTATTGGAGCAGATCCGAGAGGCCCAACAGGAGGCTATGAAGGAGGATCATCGGAAGAGTGAGCGTATAGTGGGTCAGGTTTCCTCCTTCGACTACGACAGCATGGGATTATTGACATTACACCGCAGGGTGTGGGTTCCATACCTCGGAGGCGTGCACCAGGTCTTGATGGAGGAGGCACACAAATCTCGATTCTCCATTCATCCCGGGGCGACGAAGATGTATAGGGATATTCGTCTTGATTATTGGTGGCCCTGCATGTAGCGGGATGTAGCATGGTATGTGGAGCGGTGCTTGACCTGCAGGAAGGTCAAGGCCGAGCACCAGAGGCCACACGGCAAGATGCAGTTGTTAGATATTCCCCTATGGAAGTGGGAAGATATTACTATGGATTTCATCACCAAGCTTCCCAGGACCGCGCGGGGAGTGGATTCCATATGGGTCATCGTGGATCGGTTGACCAAGAGTGCCCATTTTATACCGATCCAGGAGAGCATATCGACCGAGAAGCTGGCCGATATTTATATTCGAGAGGTGGTGGCTCGTCACGGGGTTCCGGTCTCCGTGATTTCTGACAGGGATGTTCGGTTCACTTCCAGGTTTTGGAAGAAATTCCACGACGAGTTGGGTACTCGTCTGCATTTCAGCACCGCCTTTCACCCGCAGACGGATGGCCAGAGCGAGCGGACCATCCAGACTCTGGAAGATATGCTGCGGGCGTGTGTGTTAGATTTTGGTGGTAGTTGGGATACTTACCTTTCGTTGGCTGAGTTCTCCTACAACAACAGCTACCACGCTAGTATTGACCGTCCTCCCTTTGAGATGTTATACGGCAGGAAGTGCAGGACCCCGATATGCTGGGGCGAGGTAGGCAAGAGGGTCATGGGGAGCACCGAGGTGGTGCTCAAGACGACAGAAAGAATTCAGCAGGTTAGGAGCAGACTTCAGACTGCACAGAGTCGACAGAAAAGTTATGCCGATAAGCGTCGTTCAGACCTGGAGTTCCAGGTCGGGGATATGGTTCTCCTGAAGTTGTCGCCTTGGAAAGGCGTCATCCGACTCAGGAAGCGGGGCAAGTTGGGCCCCAGATATATTGGACCTTTCAAAGTCATAGCCCGGGTGGGCAAGGTAGCGTATCGGCTGGACCTGCCAGCCGAACTCAGCCAGATCCACAACACTTTCCACGTCTCCCAGTTGCAGAAGTGCTTGGTGGACGACTCAGCAGTGGTACCCTTAGAGGATGTTCAGGTCGATGACAGTCTGAATTACATCGAACGACCTGTAGCAATCCTCAACCGGAAGTCGAAGGATTTGAGGAACAAGAGGGTCGAGCTCGTGAAGGTGCAATGGCAGCACCGGAAGGGCTCGGAATGGACCTGGGAGCTAGTGGACGAGATGATGGAGCATTACCCAGAACTTTTCCAGGAGCGAGCAGCGGACTTCGAGGACGAAGTCTAAAATAAGTGGGGGAGATTTGTAGCACCCAGTTCCTGGTACGCATTTAATTCAAGCATTTTTATGTTTTTCTCTGGGACTCGACGAGTCCATGGACCCACTCGTCGAGTAGAGTCGAGATCCGCAGACATCTTAAGTAACCTACTCGACGAGTCGGAAGACGGACTCGGCGAGTAGGCGTTGTGCGAGTAAAACCCTAAATCTAAGGGTTTTCACCCTATATAAACACCTTAACTCAGCCTCCCTTGTCCCTAACACTCTCTTAGAGCTGGATATCGAAACCCTAGCCGTTTGTGTGTGTGTTAAGGCCATTTTGGTGTTCTTGGTTGGTTTGTGAAGCTTGGAAGGAAAGAGGAAGCTTGGGATTTCGAGTTGGGACTTGAAGATCCAGAGATCTTACTTCATCTTCAGCTCAAGCAAGGTAAATGCCCCCTGTTTTGGTCTTCCTTTTTGGTTGTTCATCTTTAGGGCCTATAGTCATGGTGCATTTAGGGCTTCTTAAGCCATATTCGGATTTGTAAGGGGATTCTTGGGGTTCTACTTCCAGATCTGAGTCATTGGAGGGGTCTCATGGCATAAAGGTGCCAACTTTATGGCCATGAGAGCCCCATGCACATTGTAGAGCACCTTCTATGGACTTTTGAGCTAAAAACCCCATGCATGTGCATCAAGTATGGAGCTTTACGTATAAAATGGACATTAAGAGGCCAGATCTATGGTTTTGGTGTGTTAAATCCCATTTAGATCGACTGTATAAAATGGTCAAGGTTGGACTCGGCGAGTCGTTCTTGGGACTCGGCGAGTCGGTGCGCTTTCAACCATCTTAACCCCTTCTGTGATGGCCAGTTGTTAGAAGAGGGAGTCCCATAACTGTTTAGACGTGTTTGGAAGACCTGGAGTTCATAGGACTCGACGAGTGCACGGGCAGACTCGGCGAGTCCAAGGCAATCTCCCAACCCTTGAAGATGAACTCAACGAGTTGTTCATACAACTCGGCGAGTCGAGGACAGGACGAGTTCTTAGGATGAAGACGGGCTCGACGAGTGTTCATACCGCTCGGCGAGTCGGATGAAGGTTCATCTAAGGTGGTGTTAGAAGGAGAACTCGTCGAGTCATCGCTAAACTCGACGAGTAGGGACGTGGAAGAGAACAGTTGAAGAGGTAGGGACTCGACGAGTTGACGACCCAACTCGGCGAGTCGGGTCAATTGGAAGTTGACTTTGACGTTGACTTTGACTTTGACTTTGACTTTGACTTGGACTTGGTCTGGGGTAAAATGGTCATTTTACCCTAAAGGGTAGATACCAGATTCTGATTAAGTGTTTTGTGGGGAATATAGCCGGAGGATTTCCGGAGCAGCAGCAGTCAGAGATTCCCCCGCACAGATTATCAGCAGCTACTCGTTGAGGTGAGTTTCTTTCCAGTAGGAACGGGTCTAAGGCACCAAGGCCAGCCTGTATAGACGATATGTTAGTATCGGAGTGTGGGCAGAGCCCGTATCTCATAGTTGAGTTTGATTATGATATATGCTTGTATGATAGATTTAGTTATACTTGTTGTCTGTATGATACTTGTATGTTTGATTAGGTAGCTGAGCGTGGGCGGGGCCCGTACCTCAGTGATATCGGAGTGTGGGCGGGGCCCGTATCTCATGACCAGCAGAGTGTGGGCGGGGCCCGTATCTCCCAGCTAGCGGCGTGTGGGCGGGGCCCGTATTGCCATGAGTGTGGGCGGGGCCCGTATCGCCTAGCTGTTCCTTATATGTGTATGGTATGTGGTATTATGGGGGAACTCACTAAGCTTCGTGCTTACAGTTTTCAGTTTTGTTTCAGGTACCTCTTCAGCGAAGGGGAAGGAGCCGGCGCGGTAGCTGCACATTACACACACACCTCAGATTCCGCACTATGAGATTTATTGGGATTGTACTCTGACATTATTACTATTTTATGATTTGGGTTTTCAAACATGATACATTGTTTTATGAGATGTTATGATTCGACAGTATTTTCCTACGAATGTTTTAATTAAAGTAATTTCTAAAAATGAAATTTTTGGGCGTGAAAATTGGGCTGTTACATCAGGCCAACCTATTGCTGACTACTCAGCTCTAGCATGCAAGTCTACCAGTTCATACAACATATACAGGCATCTCCCTTAGCCCTAACTAGCATGCGATTCACAGATTCATAATCAGATCATAACAGATAACAAATGTGGGTATTCTGGGGAAACTTACTTGAGCTCGGTTGATTGCACGCACCACACCCTTTCTTGTCTTAGAAATGCTTTACTTATAAACATGTTTCTTTTGAAAACTTTACCGATCCTCAGTTTGAGTTCAGACTCACCCTAAAGTATGTCTGAATCCCTCAAACCAAGGCTCTGATACCAACTTGTAACGACCCAAAAATCAGAGGTAAAAAAATTTCATTTTTAATATAACTAAAACATTGATACCATTTATTTCAAACATTCCAAATAATCATTAAGTAAAATAATTAACAGAGTTCGTCCCAAAATCATTCATTGCGGAAATCATAGGTGTGTGCACTGCGATCAATCTAAGCCCTTCATTTCCAAATCGATGCAACCTGAAACCAAAACTGTAAACCGTAAGCACAAAGCTTAGTGAGTCCCTCAGAGCATACCCCACACACAATCCACATAACACATATCGTATTAGCTGTAAAAATCTATCTCTACCGCATATCACATATCAAATAGCTATAAAAGCTCTCTCTACCATTAGCACATATCAATTAGCTATAAAGCTACTTCTGCCACATATCACATATCAAATAACTATAAAAGTTATCTCTACCATTGGCACATATCAATTAGCTATACAAGCTATCTCTACTGTTACGTATCACATATCAAATAACTATAAAAGCTATCTCTACCATTAGCACATATCAATTAGCTATAAAAGCTACTTCTGCCACATATCACATATCAAATAACTATAAAAGCTATTTCTACCATTGGCACATATCAATTAGCTATACAAGCTATCTCTACTGTTAGCCACAAAGGCTATCTCTACCATTAGCCACAAGGCTATCTCTACCATTAGCCACAAGGATATCTCTACCATCAGCCATAAAGGCTGTCTCTACCATTAGCCACAAGGCTATCTCTACCATCAGCCATAAAGGCTGTCTCTACCGTTAACCACAAGGGCTATCTCTACAGCATATCACGCATACATACATATCACACACCTCTACATAGCAAGTATACTGACTATCATAAAATGGTCCGGCCTTGGTGCCTTAGACCCATTGGTATGGTGAGAAGACTCACCTCACAAAGCTGAATCGGCAACTGAATTCAGGTATGCCCTATGCTGCTCTTCCCAACTGCCTCAGAGAAGTGCCCAAAACGAAGTAGATGATGGATCTGATGTTTCTCCCTTGCTCCTTCTTCCTTCAACTTGAAATCCTTCCCAAGATTCACCAATTTATCTCACTAAAGCTCTCACTTCCCTCATAAGAGGGTTTGCGGTCGTGAACAGCTTCTAGGGTGCAAATGGGAGGCTATGGAGGTTGTTAATGATGTTTATATAGGGGTAAACCCCAAAATATAGGGTTTTCTTTAAACAGCTCGGACTTGCCGAATCGACCCGTCGACTCGCCGAGTCGGTCTGTCCCGCGTTCCACGTTATCATGACTCTACTCGGAGAGTTGGGCTACCAACTCGCCGAGTTCATGCACCAACACCCTACAAACTCGAAACAGGTGTTACATATCTTTTAGATTCTATAGAATGCAACAATGTTGACTTTGTGTTGAAGGAGAAAGGTCCAAGTAGACTAGTGGAAAAAGAAATTGGTGGCATAGAATTTTCTAACAAGGATGTTGAAGATTATTAGGTGTTACGACACCAAAGTGTAGGAGGGTTTGTCACTGATGGTATCTGGGATATGACACTCAGGGGGCTCTTTTATGGCATTTCAATTTTGACCATCAACAAGCCTAGAGTGAATGATGTCGACGACTTTATCAATTTTCCTCTTATTATTTGGGACTAGAGGGTTAGCAAAAATCTTTTAATAAGAGAGCAACCAAGATTTCTTGAAGCTGCTAGAACACTAAGAGAGATTATGGGTCTAGAGGGAGAGCTTAGAGGAGACATGACACCATGCGTGCGAGCTCTCAAGGATTCCTTTTAAGCAACCAGAAGTCATGCATATTATCTCATGAACTTCATCGCCATAAAATTACATCTACGGTAAGTCACTCTTGCTTGGCGCTACTTTTGTTTTTTCCTTTAAAAAAGATTCTTACTTTTTGTTTTGAATGAGTTTGGTTATGGATTAATTTGATATATTGCTATAAATAATGGGTAGGATGATAAGGGATGAAATCTGCTGGTTTTTAACCTTGAATTGTGTGAGAATATTGATCATTGTGTTGGGAAAATAGCCTCAAGGATCCCCAAAAACCATCCCAATGACAATAATAAAGAAAATAACTTAACACAAGAATATATGTGGAAAACTCCGAACTGAAGAAAAAACGAAGGGCGTCTAGAGAAATATCCAATATATCATAAATTGTTTAAATCACAGAGAATAATCTCTTAAGCCTCCCCAAAAATACAACTACACTCTCCCAAAGTGTTAACTAACACATTCTACACACTAAAACAATAGAATAAAGAAAGAACCACACACTTCAATTATATTTGGTTGGGGTGCTTTGAAAGCAAATCCTTGGAATCTTTTTATAAGCTTGGAGCCCCCAAAGTTTCATCCTTGTATTAATGTGGGATGGAGACACTATTCATTATTTAACCAAAAATCTGAACAATATCAATAAAACATTCTAAGAATTTCACCTCGACACATGTTGAAAAACTTGTTGAAAATTTATGGTGCAACTTCCCCACTTGGAATGAAGTTCATCAGTCATAAACATCAACTTCACCACACATCTATTATTTATGCCAATCCAATGCCCATGTGTAAATCGTGAACCCGCTAACAAAACTACAAACCTTTTCATGGTAGCATGGGTATATAATATGGATGACATAACTTCAAAGGAAGTCATCAGTGTAGTAATAATCGAGACAATTGTATTAGAGACTTTTTCATAATCGACTCCACCTGGACAATTACTCTTGACATATCTAGACTTTCCACACTTCCAGCATACAAGAATACCCTAACTTCTTCTTCTTCCCTTTCTCGCACATCAAAACCATTCCTTATGACAAAGTATGGCTGCTACTCTCTAATATTTTCTCCTTAGAAAAGAGTTTTCCATTAACTTATGCATACTTCAGGATCTTTTTCACATGCATCAGAATGGGATTCATATGCTCATAGGAAGGTGGCAAAGATAATATGAGCCCCGGTGCATTATCCTCATCTTCAACCTTCACACTGATAGCCTCTAGTTCTGACACGTTGTTATTAAGAACACTTAGATGATCTATAATTTTTGTATCTTCGTTCATATGAAGAGTATGAAACTGCTCCTTGAGATACAACAGATTCTAGATTCCTTTGCCTTGATACAACTACTCAAGTTTCTCCCATATATCCTTTATCGTTGATATCCCATACACATTTGCAAGAACATTTATTAATAGAGACAAACGAATCGCACTTTCCACTCTCAAATGTAAATCTTCCCATTCTTCATCATCGAATTTATTGGTTTTTCTTGAATCACCACTGTAAAGTTTCCCCTTCAATGCCTTGTGTAACTTTGACTAAATCAACACATCCTTGACTTGAACTTGCCACAAAACAAAGTTGATTCTTCCATCATATTTCTCTACATCAAACCTCATGGGACTGTATTTTAACATCGTACACGTATCCCAAACAATATTGTATACTAGAAAAACATGTACAAATCCTATAAGTATTACGCGAACAAAGGATTTTCAAGAAAGAGAGGTGGGTCACAACGGACAAGCTTAAATACCAAGTCTTTCCTAGCCAGAACCTTACACGGACGTTATACTCCCAACTTGTATATAATTGTATCTTACACAAAATAGTTAACGAAATCCTCATTTATGATGTGGAGGATCAAAACAAGCTGCAAGCACAAAGCATAATACGAACTTTCAAAGTACCGAGACACATTCCAATATGACTAATAAAGATTATATTCTCGATATACAAGATCTGACAAAGCTACAACCACAAATCATAACACAAACCTCTAAAATCAAGACCACCTCCAGAACCAGGAGCTTGGATACCACTTGATGGGAAAATGGCCTCAAGGATCCCCAACAACCCTCTCAATGAAAATAATAAGGAAAATAACTTGACACAAAAATATACATGGAAAATTCCAAAACCTAAGAAAAAACCACGAGACTCCAGAGAGAAGTATCCACTATGATAAATTATTACAATCACATAGAAAAATCTTTTGGGCCTCCCCAAAAATACAACTACATTCTTCCAAAGTTTTAACTAACACTTTTTACACTATAATAGAAGAGAATAAAGTGAAGAAGAAAAAATGTATATGCATATACATTTTCAAATGCATTTGTACATGAAAATGGATATTCACATGCATATTAAAGGTATATGCATATGTATATACATATGAAATGTGTATGCACATACATATAAAATGTATGCATTTACATATGAAAATATGTATGCATATACATATCAAAATGTATAGACTTTTTAACAATCAAAGAAGATGAACATTATTCATATGAATATGAATATGGAAATGAAATGCATATATAAATGCCGATGAAAAGTAAATGCATATACATATGCACATGCATATTAAATGTATATGCATAAGCATATGAAAATACATAGGCTTGTTAATAGTAAAAAAAAAGATGAAAAATTTTAAATTCAAATGAATATTCATATACACAGTCATTGGGATGGATTACCCCCAATCCGTTGGCTCACGCACATAGCACTAAAGCCTCAACCCAAGCCATAACATGTCGACATATACATAACAGATAACATATAACCAGTTAACAGACACACATGCAGATCTACATATCACTACCGTATAGCAACATCCTATAGACCATGACCGATCTAACAGATTACTATAGCATAGCAACATCCTATATACAAGGACACAGATCTAACAGATCACTATAGCATAGCAACATCCTCTATACCAAGATACATAATCAAATGGGTCGGTATTGGTGCCTTCGACCTACAGGAACAGTGAGGAAAACTCACCTCTCAGCCTAAAAAGATTTTTGAACAAGAAACTGCTCTGAATATCAGCTCTAATGGTCACCTATTCATTTGAACATGACCAAACTTAACTTATAATCAAAATACCCAAAATACCCCTAGGTCAAACTTGGTCAAAAACAGGTCAAAGTAAAAAAGTCAACCCGAGTCAACTCAGCTGAGTACGATGGGCGTACTCAGCTTGTACGTGGGGGTACGCCTTGATAAATTTACGGGTTGCTGACTGCGTACGCACAACGTACCATCTGTTATGCCCAACATATGTAACTTTCTCTTCTCCCTTCTATTAAGAGCTTATTCCTTTAAGCTCTTTCGTCCAAATTCCAGATCTAGTCCTCAAATGTTGTCCTTAGCCATAAAGTTTCCAAGTGTATGGTCTTTCATGGCTATTAAGTGCTCAATACCAAAAACCCTAACTTCTTAAATCATTAAGACATCCTAGTTCATGCATGGAAGGAAGCTAATGACCAAGATCACATTTTTATGCTTCTAAACACTCCAAAATGTCTGAAGGGACAACTCATATGAATTAGAGTAACCAATACTTATAATACCAAGATTATGGGACCAAAATGAACATAAAACCATGACTAAAGAAGATCTAAGAAGAACTTCATCAAGATCAAAGCTTTTTACCTCCAAATGGTGTAAAATGATGATGTGATTCTAGATCCAAAATGCTCAATGTTGGATCATGAAAATGCTCTACAATGTTGAGTTTTTATTAGGTTAGAATATTCCCTTGTATAAAAAGCATATTCCCTCCACTAGTATATAAAGTGGAGGTGATGGTCATTTGTTTAATTAGTGTTCACTATGTAGACTTTGTAGTTTAGAGAGAGTGGTGGGATCTCTCCCACCAAGGGAGAGTTATCTCTCCCAATCCATGAGTGTTCTTGTAATATTTTATATCTCTCTATTTATCTACTACAGTTTTACTCACATATATTGTTCATCATGTTCATACACGATCATCTTCTTGGTAATATCTTCCGCACCGATCCAATCGATAAAATGGTAACCTTCAATTGGTACTGGAGCTTGAGTGGTTGTCCTTTGAATCCAAAAGATCAGATTATAGTTGATTCGAGATTACCTTGGTATTTCATTCATTTCTGTGTTAAGGATAAAAGTTCTTCTATATACCACTTTTGCTCAAAGATATCTTAACTTCAATGGTTGCTTCTAATACTCAACAAATGTATTCAATGCAAATTGAAAATAGCGTTGGTTGCCCTACACGTGCCCCACTGCTAGTTGTTGAAGAATATGATCACTGGAAAGTTAGAATGGAAAGATTTTTACTTGGAAAAGAGAAAGGTGAATCTATCTGGAGATCCGTTAAAGAAGGTCCTCGTGTTCCAGTTCGAACCGTGGTTAGAGATGCTGCTGCAGCTCTTTTGGGACAGGATCAACAACGACAAGCACCTCTCACTGCTGATGATCTCAAAAAGTTGCATGCTGATCAAGTTGCCTTTTCAGAAATGGTGTTTGGTGTTCCTCCTTCTCTCTTTGAGCACATCAAACTATGCAAGTCTGCCAAAGAGATTTGGGACACACTTCAAGACTTATTTGAAGGGTCAGAAAACATGAAGGATAAGCGTTTGACTTCGGTTGTCAATGAGTTCGACACTTTCACTACAACACCTAGTGAATCTATTGCCTCAGCTTCAAATAGATACCGAATCGTTGTCAACAACATGACAGCTCATGGGATTGTCAGAACCCCACTTGAGTAAAATCTCAAGTTCATTAACATTCTAGGAAAGGGATGGGGAAACGTGAAATCATGTCTTCAGAGCAATGGGTCTCTGAAAAAGCTTAAGCTTTATCAACTTTTTGATGAGCTTCAAGGTCATGAGGCGAATGTTGCTCAAACTTTACGCGAACTCACTGGAGGTCCTCTTGCCTTAGTCAGTTCCTTTGACCCACAAACCTCAAACCCAATCGTTTCGGACCCTCTTACTGCTGTTGTTCCATACATTCCTCCTGTCCAAACCTCACCTCCTAACGTTCCTGTTCTTACAAACTCTAACTATCAGTCTATGGAAACTTTGAACCCTGATGAAATGGACTCCGAACTACGTTTTCAACAAGAGTTTGCCATACTCTCTATGAAGTACAACCGTCCTTTCAACAAGCCTCATAACAACCGTTACCAAACTACTCACCAAAACAATCATTTTCAAGCTCCTCACCAAAATAATCATCAACCATTCAACAAGCCTTCCGAAAACCCTCCAGCCTACAAGCCAAATCTTCCTACTCAGAATCCTACCTCGGAACCTCCACAACTTCCAAAGTCTGAAAAATCCAAGATTGTGTGTCACAAATGTGGACATGAAAATCACTTTTCCAAAGATTGCTTAGCTGAAGTTCCACAAAAACCGAAGATCAAGGACTCTGCTTACTATGCATGCCGAGCTCAAGAATTGGCTGAAAGTGAAAAGGCTTTTGTTACTACTGTATCAAGAGATGTGGAAGGGTATTGGTCGTCTGGAGATGATGATGATGTAACCACTAGCATAAACATGTGTCTTATGGCTCGACAAGAAATTGAATGTGATGAAGGCTATTGGTCGTCTGGGTCCGAAAGAGATGATGAAGATGCTGAGCCGAATTACTGCTACATGGCTACAAACGATCCACCTGGAAGAAGCATCGTTCAACAGGTAAAATCTATTATTATTTATAATAATTTTGATTTGTCTCTTTGTGAACCGTATCTAACCCAAATCCAATCAGATATGACCATCATTTACAAAGCCTATGAGTCAGCCATAGAAGCCGGTGAGAAGAAGGACACTGAATTGAGTCGTCTTAGGTTACGTTTTGAGGATAAGAAGTTTCGGATAGAGTCGTTAGAACATGAGCTTGTAATGTCAAATGATGAATGTATCATTCTTAAGGACAAATGTGAAATCACTTATTCAGAAAGAAATGTTTTAGTTTCTGATAACAAACGTCTTAATGCTAAGATTGATGTCATGCACCATGCCATAAACATACTTGAAGCAAATAAACGGATGACTCATAATTTTCGTCATCCTTGGTCAAAAGCTCCTGGTCTTGGAAGCGAGTTTCCGAAACCAGTTGTTCGTCCCTTAAAGGAGTTATAAAATCTGAATGTTAGGGGAGATGTTCCGAACATTAAACATTCGGATACACCTGTTTCTCCCTTGTCACCCCTTAATGAGAATTCTGACCATTTTGCATCCTTGATTCCTGCGTTTAAGCCTATAGTTGTCAAGAGTCTCGATTCCATGCAATTTCCGCCTCTGATAAACCTGGACCTGAATCGGACCTCGGAACTCAACTCTAGTACTCCTAAATCTGTTGTTCAAAATCCGAACCACAGTCCTCCTAACAACTGTCTTGTTAAGGAAAATTTTCCAGAATTAACTTCTTCTGAACCTTCACAGTGTGTTTGGGCATCATTAGATAGTGATGTTGATGAGTCAATCTCATGTGATTCGGAACCCCAAGTGATTTCAAAAACAAATCTAGTTCCCATTAAGCCTGTGTTCAACAATCCCTCAGTAGGACAGGCTTCCAAATCTTCGTCTCATTCCAAAAGAAATCCAATGTTAAATAGGAAGGATATTGTTGATCCTAAAGTGGAGGCTCGGAATGCACACAAAAAGGAAGTTAAGACTAGACAAAATTCAAGATTCCTTGAGAACTCCAAAAAGAGTGTATCTCGGAATTCTCATTCATTAACCCATAGTGAAAACTTCTTCACACCCACTAAGATCCTCAAGAGACCTTCAAATCCTCACAGTCTTGTAGAACAAAAGAAAGTTGTTAGTCCTACTCCTAAAAAGTCAAGTGTAAGCACCACATCTATTCGAAGCACCTCTCCTCGGAATGTTTCATCTGTTTTCATTGCAAAAACCGATGGCACAATTTTTAAACCTCAACTTTCAAAATGAAATGTGCCATCAACCAAAACAAATAGTGTTAAGAAAACAAATTCTTTAAAATTTTCAAAACAAAACCTTGTTTGGAAAGTCAAAACTCACATTGATGAAACAACCATTCCGGTAGACAAAGTAGTTCCCACTACTCCAGAAGGTAAAAGTTCAAAGAAAGCTGTTCCAACCTCTCATGTCATTGAGTATGACTACTGGATAGATGAAAGAACTATGAACTTCTGTTTGTTTCCTAAGGAATCTAGGAACAAACCTTCCAAACCATTCGTTGCTCAAAAGTCACAACCAAAGCCTAAGACTCGTGCCTTTGTCCCAAAACCTAACTCGGAGCCTAAAAACTCCACCACTCACTAATTTTGCAGGCAGTTTGTGCTTCGGAGCAAGAAACAATATGGTATATTTATAGTGCTGTTGGATTAGTGTCTAAGTCCATAACTACAATTGGTATGTACTTGACCCGAGAGTAGCATGGTCCATTTAGGTTGCATATCACCAAAGCAATTTGATAGGATGGACTTTTGAGAAGAGGTTATTTATGATTTATTAATATATTATAAGTTCTAATATATTAATATGAAATCATATTATTTAATTAATATTGATCAAGACTTAATTTGGAATTAATTTAATGATCAAAAGAGACTAATTAAATATATGGGGAATGATTGTGTAAATCATTCATTCTTATAAAGTGGGCTTATGATCCATAGTTCTTTATGTTGGGCTAAACCCATGTGGTGACCCATGGATACTCCATGGAGGTTAAAACCCATGGAGACTATGGAATGTGGAAAGTCATGCACATTAGGGTTTGCATGGTGTAACCCTAGTTGTACCAAACTATATAAGAAGCCCCTTGGTTGGTGAAATTTGCACTAGTGATCTTTGGAAGAGTCATAGAGCCGATTTCTAGAGCAAGCCATTCTCTCTCAAGTTATCCTTTGTCCTAGGTGTGTTGTGATTCCATTTGAGGCATTCACACTATTGGTGCTAAGTTCTTAAAGGCCAAATACATCAAGGATAGCAAGCTACAACAAGAGGTATGTCATCTAACTAGAATCTTGTAGTATAGATACTCCATTGTATGCTAGTTAGGATGATGCTTTGGAATATTGAAAGTTTGAATGTATATTAGAGAAAACATAGATCCAAAGCATTTAGGGTTACAAGTACACCTTAGGAGTGTTAGAATGCTCAAAACCCAACAATGGTATCAGTGCCTAGGGTTGTTTTCCAATATACTTGATGCTACTTGCTTTCAAATGAATAAAAAATCGGTTTTCTACTTTCTTGACAGTGGACTCGCCGTGTCCACTGGGGGACTCGCCGAGTCACCTCACAAACCTGACCAACTCGCCGAGTCAGTTCATGCACTCGACGAGTTCGTGCTCCAGAATGCAGATTTTCAAAGTTTTTGGCTAGAATTGGACTAGGATCATTACCCTAAGCTGTTTATGAACTTATAAACCTGTTTTTGATGTGGTAATGATCATGCTTATCCAATTTATAAGATAATTGTCAAAGTTTCATGTTTTGTATTAGTTTATATGGTTAGGCTAATTACATGAAATTTGTTTGATATGAACTGTCTTGTTCTTATGAGTTTAATTTAGATCATAGACAAAATTGTTTGATTTTTGTAAGTTACAATAGTTGATCTAAATGTTTTGAGGAATTCCATAACTTGTCCTCAAGTTATGGAAAATGAAAAGTTTTCTTTTAAAGAGATCATTAAACTTATAGGTTATGAACTTGAAGAGTCTTTTTCCATAAATGTTTTTATGAACTCCATAACTTGTCCTCAAGTTAGGGATTTTCAAGAGTATTTTCATTAAAACCTATATTAAACTCATAAGTTATGGATTCCAAAAGTTTTTGAATAGTTCAAAACTTGCCCTCATGTTTTGGAATTCGTAAATGTAAAAGTCTAACTTTTGAAACATTTAATTCCAAACCTTAGAATTTTAAAGTTTAAAATTCTACCCTTATACTATTATAATATTATAGGTTTAATATTTATATATATGTATAAGAGTAAAATTCAGTCTTGCTGTTAGTAGGCCTCATTCACGAAGCCGGTCTATAAGGGGGTATAAGGTTACTGTCTATAAAATGGTAGTTTAATGGGTGTCCACTCTCACCCACCGCTTCCTTGACTGGTGGAGGGTCGTTAGCCGAACGGGTTTGACAGGACATTTAAATTCTCATTAAAAGTATAATGAAATACTAAGTAACTAAAAACACGTATAAATTCCCAATCTTAGTTACTTAGGAAAAACGTGAATTTGGTGCTAACCCATGAAATTGCACTTTGCACCTTGTTAAGTCGTTAGTGGAGCGTATGTAGTTAACTGGCACACTAACCTGGGACTGACAGTGCGTGGCAAAGGGTAGCTTGATGTTAATCATAGATCAATGGAGCGTGTGTGGTTAATCGGTACATTGATTAGGTGGTTGTAACATTGGATGTACCAAGCTAATTTGCATGGTTATTCACACCTTGTTTGTGATCCTCGGCATCCCAGTCACAAACTTGAAGGGCACAATCGAGATTTAAACATGCCATTGAATTGTTCAATGAATCTCAAAGGATCTAGGAGTTTCAATCCATTTAAAACCTAATGATAAATTTCGTTTTTCATGGTGGAAATTGGTAAATCGTCATTTACCTACCTTCAAATATTTTGCAATAGGATTACGACATCCCTCTTCCGAATTGTAAAATAGTGTGTTGGGTCCTAGCCTTAATATTTCATTTGGGTGTTATATTAAGGACTAAAATCAACTTAACTTGAATTTCTCCCTCATAAATGTCTAAGTTTAGTCAACAATGGTCTTCCCGAATCTTTTAAAAAAAATTTCTTTATAAAGATGATTTTCCACAAGGCAATCAAGGTGAAAGATTAATCATTTCTTTGTGCTTTAGTGGAACTTCATTTCCTTCACCTCCTCTAATTATTCTCCCTAACCCACAAGTTCAAGGTCACTCAAAGCCCTATTGGCATGAAGGAAAGTCTGTATGTACTCACATCTTGGAGTTGAAGTTACATATTGACAAGCTGGGAGAGTTGGGTGTCGAAGTCTCAAGGAAGTTGGCGGTTGACTGGGCTCTTCAATCACTTCCTAAGTCATCTAGCGGGTTCCCTTAAGGACTACTATATAGGAGACCATGACATGACCCTTATTGATCTTACTGATTTGCTTGTTGCTGCTGAATCAGAAATTATTTGGCGCACTGGTAAAGCAAATTTGATTGGAAGATCTACTCCCCAAACTTCCATGGACATTGACAATGGTAACATTGAAAGTCACGAAAAGCTTTCTCTTCCCAATGGAAAGGGATCGGCCATGGTCAAGTCATTTGACCAAATGGTAAAGAGAAAGGCTAAGTCTGAGATAGTCCCATGTACCATTCCAAAGAGTTCATATGTTTCTATTGCCAAGAGAATGAGCATTGGTTGCGAAGCTGCCATATTTACCTGAAAGATCACAAGGATGGTAAAGTCAAAACTTTTGACTCTACTTCAGGTAAAATCCAATGTCTAACTCTATCAAGTTCCTATTTGGAGATTCTTAATACATGATGTAATGTAATTACATTTTGATGTTTTGAAGAATCGAAGAAAAGAAAAGAATCTTAAAGGAAGAGTATGCTGAATCTGGTCGCGAAGATGGATTTCGATCGCATGGTTCGATGATCGGATTTTTGTGCTGCTGCTTAAGAGTTATGATAGATTGCTTAGGAATAGATAACAACATATTTTCACTTGTATTTACATTGTAAGGATAAGTTTTTCGCAATTTTTATAAATAAAGAAAAAATTTTAAATTTAACTTATTTTAAAATTTCCTTACAATGGCATTTGTGAAAAATTGTTGCTTATATGTTTCCATTGATAGCAATATTGGAATATGAATTTGATTATTTCGTCTGTGGTAGTGTCATAATTTACCAAATAAGGAAAGATTCCCAACACCCAAGTTTCAATTGGATAGAAACTTGGAATCATGCAACTTGTATTATGTGATGAATGAGAACCTTCATCTTTGGGAAATTAAGACTAATTCTTTGTTCATATGTATATGTGAGTCAAGTGAAGGACTAGGGGATCAGGTACATTGGGTGTACGTAGGTCAAGTCCACCACAAAGAACGATAAGACTATTCATCATGATATACTAAAGTTTAGTAAATATGGTTATTCTTACAAGTTTAAGTATAATTCTGAAACATTGGAAAAGTTTCAATGTATGGCAGAACGAATGAGAAGAATCAAATTGGGCAGAAAGATAAAAGTTTCTCCAATCTGAAAAGATGGGAGAGTACGTGAGTATCGTGTTTTATGATCATCTTAATGATTATGAAAACCATGTCACAATTTATCCTCTAAGGATATCTTAGTGCATTTTTATAGCTAAGAAGAGGAATCATGAATTGTTGAAAGGGTTAAATCAAGAAGATGAGTCATTCTTCGTTCCAAAACAAGTCTTAGAGTCATACTCCAAGATTGAGCCTTGAGTGATATAATCTTGAGAAAGGTTTATAACACTTATCAAATGTAGAGTAAAATGTTTTCTACTCTTGTACATTTGAAATTGGTAAGTTGTGATGTTTTGGATAGAACAAAGACCAACTAAGGCCAATTATGTGAAGTGTTTGTCTTGATAAGAACCTGCACTAACTCTTGAATATTTGTTTTGTCAAGGAATGGTTCTTGACAGAGAATCTTATATGTCAAGAGGTCAGTGGGAGTCTTAACGATCTTGACAAGTTTCAAGAACTAATCAAGAAGAAAACCTATTGTTTATCACTAGCACACGACTTGAGGTTTGTAACCTATCATGTTGACATATTCTTGTTTCTATGCCCATTCCAGTTAAAGTTGACTATGCATGTGAGTTCTATGAGTTCTCAATTGTTTGCATAACAACCTGGAAGCAATGGTAGACCCTTGTGCTGCCAAGTGGCAAGAAATTAAGATTGAACAAGCTCAATCCATATGAGTTTGGATTTGTCACTAACCTTGTCTTTTGATTATGGTTTGACAAATTCACATGGATAGGAACACATACACCATAAAATCCAAGTGTCATAAGGTTTCACTCCGATTTATGAAAATGATGGTGAGGAAACGCTTTCACTAAATAGATTTTAAGGATATAGCATTTTTGATATTTGCATTCTCAAATTTGATTATGATTACGGCAACCTTTTCATAATTCGAATTGTGAGGAATGACAAATAAGTCTAAACATTTGAGACTTATTGCCATAAGTTCTTAAATTGTTTAGACACACACGTGAGCTATCTAAGGAAAGGTGTATGAGTTTGAGAAGCCTAGATAAATCTTATCAAAGCATCTCGTATCAGAAATCTAAACTTTGGTAATGAAAGTCAATAAGTATTGATTTCTAGAAGTCCAGCTGATTTCTGGGTACATGTCATAGCTAGTGGGAGCATAAATGTTATGCTAGTAAAAGTAATGATTATTATGCTAGTGGGAGCATAATCAATTATGATGAATGTTGCAAGTTAGCAATGTTACTTATAGAAAACAAAAGTTTCAATTCGCAAGTTGCAGAGTTTGAAAAGTTGTTTTGCTATAATTAAGGGGGAGAAATTCATACTTCATTTCAAATCTAAAAGCTTAGATTGAGATTTTAATCAGATTTAGTCAAATATATATATATATATATATATATATATATATATATATATATATATATATATATATATATATATATGAATGTTATGTTGGAATGGTTCAACATAAGGAAATTCTATATATGGATGTGTTAATTGCATTCTCAAAATTCGACTATGATTACGACATCCCTTTTCATAATTTGAATAATGAGAACATGACAAATAGAAATATTATAGCAAAAGGCTGATCAAGTATAATGTCTTTATGTAAGACATCATGAATCGTGTCCTATATGCTTCGGGTATAGGATCGATTACAAGTGCTATAATATTCATCCGTTCTAAATATTTTTCAAATGCCTAGGGCATTAAGAGGAAAATAAAAAGAGATAGAACCGGAAATGACTAAAGTGGTTAAACAACTGTTAAAGGACAATCTAAGGTTCACCGAGGATTGGTCACTTAAGGGCAGTTGGAAGTATAGTAATGGATGGACTATGTCGACGTTGTTATAAATAGAAAGTATTCTAGTAATAATGAGTTGTCATATGGAAAATATGGAATGTTTTCATATTGGGTGTTGGATACTAAGAATCTGTGGTTAGAAACTTTTATGCAAGAAGGATGTTCAAAGGAATGTACTTTGGATTTGAGACTTCGCTTCCATGGAATTGTCTTGTAAACAATCTCCAAAGGAATACTTTGTAATATCGTTGGTCAAGTCTCCGTGACTTTTGGTACCTAGACATTACAAAGGAATCATTACATGATAGTTTAGAGTCTAACACATTTTGGCGATGACAAGAATTTGGAATTCTTACACTGGTGATAGAGATTTGGAATTGTGAAATGAGTTTCATTGAAGATGTGTTCAATTGATCTATTTCACAAAGTAAGGACCATAGACAAACATAGTGTGCATGCTTGGAGCATGGCATAACTATTTTCTAGACAAACATAGTGTACATGCTTGGAGCATAGCATAGCTATTGTTTTAATTCAAGTATTAAGTTGATTATTCGAAACATTATACAATGAATAATGAGTAATAAATATGAATCAAAAGTTTTTGGGCCATATAGGATTAGTATTATTATTATGTTTCACTTTTCATGTTTTGACTTCCCGAATAACTAGGTTATTCAAACTATCCACAGTCGATCATACTTTGGAAGTAGGTATTGAGGAAAGACTGTTGTGAATGGGTCTGTAGTTTGTCTAGGTGTTTTAGACATAGCTACAGTGTTCATGAGTACTCCTGGAATAGGATTCGAGTATTGGATTCAACCCACGCTCATCTGAATCACTTCATGGATTTTATCACGAGTGATCATGAGACGGTAATATCTTATATTCTTGAAACCAAGACATGTGAGTTGTAATTTACAAGTCGGATGCACATTGACATATGTAAACGCACCAGTAACTTGGTGTTATAAAACATATCGTTGTGTGTGATTTGATGAGTAAGTACAAGCAAGAATTTGAGTCAAACTTTATCCATTCCTTTACCCTTGGAGGGATAAAAGCGATATCTGTGGGCCCCTCTATGATTTAGTGATGACAACCCTAAGCGCTCGACCGAGCCTGGACTGATTTGATTTGTTCAATTAGTCGGTCGTCATAAATCGAAAATCAGGAAACAACAGATGGACAGAGAGAATGATTATAATCCATGTCTCAGTCCATATGATATCTTGTAGAATGGAGGAATATATGATCCCTTATCTAATGGACGCGTCATTGACTAGATCAGAGTTCGACATCGGCTTTTAAGAGCTACGATTGCTAGTCGGGTTGTGGAGTCGTACTTGCAATAATAGTTATTAGACTTATCCAAGTGGGAGACTGTTGGATTAGTGTCTAAGTCCATAACTACAATTGGTATGTACTTAAACCGAGAGTAGCATGGTCCATTTGGGTTGCATATCACCAGGGCAATTTGATAGGATGGACTTTAGAGAAGAGGTTATTTATGATTTATTAATATATTATAAGTTCTAATATATTAATATGAAATCATATTATTTAATTAGTATTGATCAAGAATTAATTTGGAATTAATTTAGTGATCAAAAGAGACTAATTAAATATATGGGGATTGATTGTGTAAATCATTCATTCTTATAAAGTGGGCTTATGATCCATAGTTCTTTATGTTGGGCTAAACCCATGTGGTGACCCATTGATACTCAATGGAGGTTAAAATCCATGGAGCCTAAGGAATGTGGAAAGTCATGTACATTAGGGTTTGCATGGTGTAACCCTAGTTGTGCCACACTATATAAGAAGCCCCTTGGTTGGTGAAATTTGCACTAGTGATCTTTGGAAGAGTCATAGAGCCGATGTCTAGAGCAAGCCATTCTCTCTCAAGTTATCCTTTGTCCTAGGTGTGTTGTGATTCATTTTGAGGCCTTCACACTATTGGTGCTAAGTTCTTAAAGGCCAAATACATCAAGGATAGAAAGCTACAACAAGAGGTATGTCATCTAACTAGAATCTTGTAGTATAGATACTCCATTGTATGCTAGTTAGGATGATGCTTTAGAATATTGAAAGTTTGAATGTATATTAGAGAAAACATAGATCCAAAGCATTTAGGGTTGCATGTACACCTTAGGAGTGTTAGAATGCTCAAAACCCAACAAGTGCTTGCTCCATGCACATGACGGGGCAGAAAGACTTTCTGCGAGATCTCAAACTTGCACCAAATTAATGCTGGCTATGTGACGTATGGCAACAATTCCAATTCTCGGATCCGAGGTTATGGCATCCTTACCAATGGCAACTTCTCCATTTCAAACGTGGCATATGTAGCTGACTTAAAGCACAATTTGACAAGTGTGGCTCAACTCACTGATGCAAATCGTCGAGTTAAATTCTGCAAGAAACATAGCTACTTCATGTCCGAAGATCGAAAGGAATGCTTGATCAAATATAATCGCAAAAAGAATATGTATCCTCTTGATATCAACATGATCATTGGCAAGTCCCAACTCTGCTTACTCTCAAAAGTTGTTCCTGGCGTCAGTTGGCTATGGCATAGGAGGTTTGCTCACTTGAACTTTAGATAGATGAATGATCTTGTTTGGGGTGAAATGGTCAGATGTTTGCCACTCCTCAAGTTCGAAAATGATCATTTATGTGCTACATGTGAATGTGGAAAGTAGTCAAAGAAGGGTCATCCCGTCATCATTGAAAAATCAATCTCGGAACCATTAGAACTTCTACACATTGATCTATGTGGACCATCAACAGTAGAGAGTTTGCATCACAAAAAGTACATTCTTGTGATTGTGGATGACTTTACTAGGTTCACCTGGGTCTTCTTCCTAAGGCTGAAGTCAGAAACAGCCTCCGAGCTCATCAATTTTATCAAAGGAATAAAAGCTCTCATCAAAATCCCTGTAAGGAGAATTCGAAGTGACAATGGTTCGGAATTCACCAACTCCACCATTGAAAACTTCCTTACCGAGAAGGGCATCGATCATAATTTTTCTGCTCCATACACTCCTCAACAAAACAGTGTAGTTGAACGACAAAACAGAACACTTGTTGAAGCTGCTCGATCCATGCTTAACTTTGCAAATCTTTCACTCTATCTTTGGACTGAAGTTGTTTCTACAACATGCTTTACTCAGAATAGAAGTATCATCAATCGACGCCCCAACAAAACACCGTATGAAGCCATGAACGGTCGGAAGCCAACTATCTAATTTCTTCATGTTTTCGGATGCAGATGATTCATCAAGAACAACCGTGATCAGCTTACCAAGTTTCAACCCAAAGTTGATGAAGCCATCTTCCTTGGATACTCTTCTAAATCAAAGGCTTATCGAGTTCTTAATCGGAGAACTCGTGTTCTGGAAGAAAGCTTTGATGTTACCTTTGATGACAATTTCGTTCGGAATTCTGGTCCAACCCATGTTACAACTCACATTATGGAGTTCGATGCTCCAGCGCCAGGATGTCCGAACCAACAAACAATCTTTGAAGTTGACTTTGAGACCCTGTTCGGACCCTCAGAAATGGCTCTTGATTCGGAATCTCGAACAAGACCAACCACATCCGAAGCTCCGGTCTCCCAAAACGTCTCCGGTCCAATTCCAAGTCTTCCTCCATTTGATTCCGAACCGTTTCAACCTTCTCAGATTGAGGGGGAGAATGGTCAACCTTCCCTTGAATCAAATGTGGATGGATTTCACAATGCAGTTGCTGAATTCGATTCCAATCCTATCAACATCGATGACGATGCAAATTTCTTTGAATTCCCACCTGAAGATGACGTCAACCTATCTGGTTCAGAAGTTCAGGGGGGCATCATCCACACGTTCAAACTATCCAGGGGGAGCAACATAACCCCATTGTTGATATTGGATCATCTGCTACACAAGAACTTCCGAGATTACATGTTTGGACCAAGGATCATCCTCCGAACCAAGTTATTGGAAACCCAAACGCTGGTGTACAAACTCGCTCTGCTACAAGTCTTCAAAATGAATGTCATTTCTCGACATTTATTTCAATGATTGAACCCAAATCCATCAAATAAGCACTTGACCATGCTGATTGGATTACAATCATGCAAGAAGAATTGGCAGAATTTGATAGAAATGAAGTTTGGAATCTCGTCCCTCCTCCGCAGAATCATCCCGTCGTTGGTACTAGATGGGTGTTTCGGAACAAAGTAGATGATTCCGGAGTTATCATTCGAAACAAAGCAAGATTGGTGGCTAAAGGATTTACATAGATTAAATGGCTTGACTACGATGAGACCTTTGCTCTTGTTGCACGTCTTGAAGCTATCATAATTTTTCTTGCTTATGCTGCTCATAAAGGCTTCAAGGTTTACCAAATGGATGTCAAAAGTGCTTTTCTAAATGGTGAACTTGATAATAAAGTATATCTTTAACAACCTCCCGGTTTTGTTAATCTTTTATATCCTAACTATTGCTACAAACTCCGGAAAGCTGTCTATGGCCTTAAGCAAGCTCCTCGCGCATGGTACGAGACCCTCACTGACTTTCTCAAGCGTTCAGGCTTTCAAAGAGGAATTCTAGATCCTACTATGTTTCGACGGTCAAATGGAAAGCATCTCATGCTGGTCCAAATTTATGTTGACGGCATCATTTTCGGATCCACCGATTCTTCAATGGTTGCTGACTTTGCTAAGTTAATGGTCAGTAGATTTCAAATGAGTATGAATCAGGACTTAAGCTTCTTTCTTGGCCTCCAAGTCAAACAAACAAACAGAGGAATTTTCATTCACCAAGAGAAATATATTTCGGAACTCCTCAAAAAGTACTCAATGGACACCTGTGCCTCAGCCAAGGTACCAATGGGTTTCGGACACAAGATCTTTTCGGACCCTTCAGGTGTAGCAGTCGATGAAAAGAAGTACAGAGGAATGATTAGATCCCTACTTTATCTCATAGCAAGTCATCCGGACATCATGTTTTCTACATGTTTGTGTGCCAGATTTCAAGTCAATCCAAAGATGTCTCATCTTTTGGTTGTTAAGCAAATATTCCGATACCTCAAAGGTACAAAGAATCTCGGAATCTGGTACCCATCAAATGAGAGTTTCCTACTTCAAGCATATCCAGATTCAAACTATGGTGGTCTGCAATTGGACAGAACAAGCTCATCTGGTGGCTGTCAATTTTTAGGTGGTCGATTGGTTAGTTGGTCATCCAAGAAGCAGAGTTGTATTGCACTCTCTACAGCCGAAGCAGGATACATTGCTGCTGCCACCTATACCTCTCAAGTTCTCTGGATGAAATCTCAACTTTTGGATTATGGTTACCGCTTTCAATGCATCCCGATCTATTGTGATTCTCAAAGTGCAATTGCGATTTCGCACAATCCAACTCAGCATTCCATGACGAAGCACATTGATATACGATACCATTTTATAAAAGATCATGTCTTAAATGGTAACATTGAACTCATTTTTGTTCCATCTGACGATGAAATTGCTGATGTCTTTACTAAGGCATTAGACGAACTCGAGTTCAATGGTTTTCTGAACAAAATGGGTATGATGATGCCTGATCCTCAATTCTTTCGGGAGGTATGTACTCTCTGATGTCAACAACAGTAAGTATAGTTGGTACCGAAGCAAAATCTTTTTACATTTCTGAACTATTGGCTCTCGGAGTAATCAGGATCATTTTATATGTCTTTTTATCTAATCACCAATTTAAGTGTTAAGCTGTACAGCTCCTAAGTCTTTTGAAGTCCAAAATCAATATAGTTACATTGATACAAATTGTCATCTCGGAACCTACTTCATAAGGTCATCCCGGAATTCAAATCCGGAAAGGTTGTAAATTCTTTCTACCCTTTTCTTTGGAATTTTCAAAATCGTTGCTCCGGAATGTCTCTCAAATTTGCTCCGGAACTCTTTTCTAAAGCTTTCATTCCGGACATTCTTTCAAAATCTTACTCCGGAAATTTCTAAAACCTTTTCTCCCAAAATTCTTTCTAAGATTTGGCTTCGGAATTTTTTAACCTTTGCCTCCAGAATTTTCAAAACGTTACTCTGGACCATTTTAAGCTTACATGCTTCATTCCGGAACAAATCACATCTCTCATTCCGGACTTCTCTTTTTAAGAAATTGTTTTCAAATTTCTGAACCACCATTGTTCCGGAATAAAACATTCAGAAGTCCAAAAGGTTTTAAGGTGTAACGTTTTTATAACGGTAACTTTTTGAGGATCCTTATCGTGTCTTCCTTGAAATTCGCACCACGATTGCACGTTCACAAAAAGCAACCATCACATCGCCGTTCGTGGTTTCCATTTTAAGCTATCATCCATCCCAACCTTTCACTATCCCAGGTCTTTTCACCCCCTAAAACGGATAAACAATAAATGCAACCCATTTCCATTTCAGATCCTCATCATTACCATTCCTGCCCGACCCGTTTCCATCACCTATATAAACCTCGTTAAACCCCAATTTATTTCTTTACACGCTCAAACTCTCCAAAACCCCCAAACCTCTTCTGTGTTCTTGTGTTCTTCAAGCATTCATCTCACCTGCAACAATGGTGTCTCATTCATCTCCTCTAAAAGTCGGTCAAACTACTCCTACAACCAAGAAAACTGTTGCCAAGAAGAAATCATCCAAAGGATCGGCATCTTCAATGTCGACTGAACCATTCCTCAGAGATACCACACAACTCTTCTCTCTAAACCCTATGGATTTCGACGAGCCAATTCGTGTGATGATTGAGTTCATCGCACATCATCCTATTTCAATTCCCCTCACTAAAATCCTAGAACCACCACTCCCACTTAGTCTGCTCTACACTGCATTTGAACGAGTCAAAATCCAAGATGATGTGTTGGAAACCAAAATCATCGGTGACAGAATCGTACCTATCCACAAATCAACATTTCTCAGGGCAATAGGCGTCAAAGAAAACCCCAAGGGTTTTAAGGTTCAAGAACCAACCAACGAATAATTTCAATAATTCTTGAACCACATCGGCTACGATTAAGAGTACAAAGCTAAAGAATTCAAGAAGTCAGCAGTTTCAGGTCTCTGGACCGTGTTGATACACTTTGTCATCCGAGGATTGTCCGGAAAGCACGGTGGTACGGACACCTTGAGCAAAGATTGGCTGTATGTCGTATACAACATCTACTCCGGACGCAACAATGTTTTAGATCTTCCTGAGGTGCTTTGGCAAGACTTTCGGAAATTCGCCATCAAGAGGAAAAACAATGAAACGTCAAGCCCTAGATTTTGGGCCCTGACGATCCAGGAGCTCTATAGAGAAATATATGAACCAATTCCAGTTGCAACCATTCCGAAAGAGGTATACGTCTCTTTTAAAACTGTTAAGCACTATAGAGTTCCAGACCAATCTTCTTTTGGACATGTCCGACGTTTGCCTGAACATATGTTGGCCCTAATTCCTTCCGGATCCATTCATCTTAAGAACCATTTGGAGACTTCGATTGTGTACAACCCAACACAATCTGCCCAAGTCCCCATTGAGCCCATTCCGGAAGAGGCCAGACCGGCATCGCCCGGTGGAAAGAAAACCAAGAAATCCGCCAAGCGTAAATCATCCCCCTCTAAGCCAAAGCCTAAAAAGAGAACCAAAGTCAACTCTTCCTCTCAACAGGAAGGAGCTCATGACATTCAGGCTGACTCTGGCCATCCGAACACCCCTCCTACCCACTCTTCTGAAGTACCCTTCGGAGTTTCAACAACACATGCACCCACTCACGGGGAGTCTCCATAAAATCCACCCTCACATTCCCAAAAGGTGTTGTAGGTGTTGAAAAAAGTTCCTTGCCCCCCCCCCCCCCCCGGAACATACTCACGTGTCACTTTTGATATCCCTCTTTCTTCATCACAAGCACGGTCCGAAACCCCTGTTCTGAACCCCAAGCATTCCGAGGCTGGAGTAGTCCCTCCAACCTCAGGTGCCTCAACTGGTCTGATACTCGGTAAGGGTACAGGACGAGGAGGTGTTAATGATCCTTTGTGGGAAGATTTTGTCAACAGGGCACATTCAAGGCATCCGGAACTTACAAGATCCCAAGTTGAAGCTACACTCATTTCAATGCGAAATAGAGCCATTCAGAGCAACCAACCATTTGTTACCCCAACCAAAGATGAAACCGATCAGGAGTTTGCTTCCGGAGAAACTCCAACAACTCCTCATAATAATTTCATACATACAGATCTGGATGAAGAGCTTTCCGAAGAAGTGCTGCTGACCGATGATGGTGTAAATGTTGCTGAATACTCATGTGCTTCCCTCTGTTCGTTTTCACTCCAAGCCATCCTCATACAAATCCGCTTTTGATTTCAGATCCTCCTCATCTACTCATGACAATGACTCCGAATCCACTTAGAAACTTCATGATGATGCTGCTACCAACAAGACTGGTCCTTCAGTTACTCCAGTCAATCCGGAACCCTATAAAAACAAGCCTCATAACTCCAACTCGGACACTGGATCCTTTGCAGGGAACTACATTGATCCGTTCGCACTCATTGAAATTCGAGACTCTGTTTATGATACTATGAAAAAGGTGAACGCAATTGAAGCTTCCGTAGCCGGACTCAACACCGGACTTGATGTCAAGGTTTCCGGATTGGATTCCAAACTGGATGCAATATTGAAATCCTTGTCCGCAACCACCACTTCCGGACCTTCTGTTGCTGAACGTGAAGCTCAACTTGACCAGCTTATCTCTCTCCGACTCAAACACACCATAGAAGAGGTTGAACACAAGTATGATGCTTCTGTTGATCATTACTTGGATACCATTACCCAGATGCTGAAGGTTCATGATGACCTAGTTGCTGCCACAAATGACCTCATCAAGAAAACTCATGTCCGTCATGAGAAGCAAATTCAGAGACTAGAGAAAGAGATTCGAAAGAAAGATGAAATGAACCTGATTATGCAGCAAGTTCTCCTTAAGCTTCTCCGATCCTGCTGGAACATTGTGGATGTTCCGAACAACAAGTTCGATGAGATGAACTCTATTCTCACCAACGTGTTCAACCATCTCAAAGCCCAGGCCCCCACTGCTAAAGCATATGACACTCTCACCCTTCAACTCAACACCAACTTTCAGAAGGTGTTTGAGAAATTTTCTGATTTGAAGGAGTCTATTGCACTTGCACCAGTTGCCAGGTCCACCGTTGCAAGAGGGGGAGAAGGTCCAAGTCAACCCTGAAAAACTGCCTCGGAATATAAGCTCCAAGATGAAGATGAAAATTCCGATGATGAAGTCCAAGTTCTTTCCGGACTTCTAGGAAATGATGATGATAATGATGATGATGGAAGTGATGAAGAGGAAGTGGAGTATGTCACCAACGCCATAGTAGGACTCCAAGCTCCAAAGAAATTTCCTGCCAAGGTGCTTACGGAGGAAGAGCAACAATATGGTCCGCAGTCTCATGGCCATCCACTCTGCCGGATATGTTTCAAAGAAGTTTTCAAATGGCCAAAGCCAAAACCAAGTTAACAGTTGACGCTTTCCGGGCCTCTCCATCCATGTTGCCTCCAATTCCCGCTCCAAGGATTGCTCCGATTGATGAAGGTTCTCCGCTCCGGATTCCAGACGACATTGCGGAAGAACCTCTTCAAAGTTCTCCTCAAAAATTCTCCATTGAAGAAAATATGAAGCATGTTATCTTGGCTCTCAACAAAGACAAAGGCAAGAAGCCCATCACTGAAAGCCACCAAGCTTACTACTATGGTCCTCCACCAAAGCCTAAATTAGGATGGTCTCAGGAGGAAATCAATCAAGCTGTAGAGGATAGCATTCGGATTCAGGCGCTCAAAGATAATCCCGATCCGATGAGGGGTATCTCTCCTCTATGCCGAGAAGGAATCCTTCATGATTCAGACATAGTACCCTTCATGTACTATGAAATTCCTACAAATGATTCGGAACAACTCGATCTGCCTCTCTCTCCGTACAGCAAGTTCAACATCAAGTTTGCTCCTCTCTACCCCAATGACAATCCGGAGCTGATCATCCGGAATGAGTGTGAAAGACTGAAAACCTTCTATTCCAAGAATGCACAACCTCAGAAGGAAGTGTGGAAAAGGAAGATGATAAGAAAGATCTCTGGGTTCAGAAGGAAGATCTTGACAAAATTTGAACTTAACTGCACAATGTTCCGGTATCACATCATCCGGAACAAACCATCATACCGCACCATTACTGATGCTGATTTCCCTGCAATCAATCCGAACGACGTTCTGACTATTGCTGCTCATCTCCGGAGTCTCCAAAAAGATGATATCAGCATGGGTGCTTATCATGCAGCCTTAAGTTTCCTTAAGGATTATGTTGCTGAATTTTGTCGATGCGAATATGAGCTGGCACACCTGTTCGGAACTGAAAGCTTTCTTGCCAAAATCAACTACGTTCTACCAGAAGTCAAGCTGTTAGCAGAAGGACCCATTGATGATCCGGTTCTAGGGTTTGTTTATATCGAAGTCAGAGATTGGTTGTTCACAGCTTACACGTTTATCAAGGAAGAAGCAAACTGAGCTGACCTGATTGCTAAGTTCACTTAGGGGGAGATTGTTGGAACCTGAAAGTGAACCTCTAGCAATCTCTAACCTTTTTAAGTTCCGAAGACAGTCTCAGTTCCGAAATAGAAGTTGGTGCGAAGTAGGTGTGCAGTCCGGAATAATAGCTTAAGTCTTGAAGAGAAGTGAAGATTGTGTGATTGTGTTCCGAACTAAATGAAGGCATTTCAGAATGGATGTTATGTCCGAAATGTTAACTTGTGTGAATCAATGTTTTATCCATTTGCATTAATTATATTTGTCATTTAGTTTGATGTAACATTTCATAAGACTAAATCTATTTTATCAACTTAGATAATCAGAGTGTCAGGAGTACCTCTACTGTCCGGTCCTATGTATGTAATTGGTTTGTACGATGTATCATGTTCTCCTATTTATAGGAGTTTTCAATGACAAATCAATTGACGGATTGTTCATTCAAAGATAGCAATATTCTAGTTACCTCACCTTTCAAGTTATTCTCTCAAACATTCTTCTTGTTCCTCATTTATTATCTTTACTTTGATAATTCACTTTACTCTTCATTAATATCTTGAATACTTTGTTGAATGCATTAACTCAGATTTGACTGGTCTTGCGAGACTTGACTGGAACATTCCTTAGCCATTAATATCTTGAATACTTTGATCATTCCGGACCCATTTTACCCAGCACCCATTTTGGAGTCCACCCTTGCATTTCGGATTTTTTTTTTATTTTAAAACCCATTCCAGACCTTTTTCTTCCAAACCATTTCGGACAAAAAAAAAAAAAATCCGGGTCATAACCCATTTCTGACCAAACCATACCCATCCCATGGATCAATTTCAGATTTTCACTTTATGGATCCACACTCCTAACCCATTTTCCTATATGAATCCACTTTCATTGTGGATCCACCCTAAAAACCCACTTCGCACCTTTTTAACTTTCGAAACTCACCCATTCATTTTATTTTATTTCATTTTTTTTAAAACCCATTTCTTTTCAAGTTTTTTTTATTAAAACCAATTTATTCCTTTTTTTAAAAAAAACCAATTAATTTTATTTAACATCCATTATTTTATTAAAACCAATTATTTTTATTTTATACCAATTATTTTTCTTAAAACCAATTTTTTTTATTAAAACCAATTTTTTTTTTATTAAAACCATTTTTTAACACAATTTTTAGCCCCATGGTTCAATGCTTCATTCTTCTTGCTGATTATGAGTGAAGACACAGTTGGTTCAGAGATTATTATTTTTATGTCTCACTTCTACCGAGCTACTCGCATTTTTACTCCCTTCAGACTATATATATATACATATATATATATATATATATATATATATATATATATATATATATATATATATATATATATATATATATATATAGTTTCGTACCATTATTTGGGAGTTCGGGTTTGCATTTCGGTTATCAGCATTACTTCGGTTCAGCATTTATGATTCTTCAAGCGGATTTTATGATATATTATACAATGTTTGTTCAATTCGGCAATACATCACCATGTCTACCCAAGACCAAAAAAATAATATCCTCGTTTTACGGGTAGATGCTCACATCAAGGGGGAGCGTGCGATGCTCCATCATATCCGACATATTCTCTTGCCTGGTTTCATGATTATTTTTGATTTTTATTGCATGGTCGATCAAAAATAGGGGGAGAATCATGAGCATCCATTCTGGTTTATTATTGGAGTTTTGACGTTAGAAACATTTGAAGACGAAGATTCATTTAGTAGTGTGATGTGGCACTGATTTTTGATCTTCACAGATCAAATTTTTGGCATTACTTGATGTTCTTCGGATTATGATTATTTATCTTCAGACTCTACACTTTGGGATGTCTCATTTGTGTTTGCATCCGGTTCAGATATTATGATTGCTTGAGTTTGGATTTGCGATATTTTGAAGACGATGACTATTTTAGCGATGCATCGTGGCACTTATTTTTGATATTCCGATCAAATTTTTAGCATTGCTAGACCATGTCTTCGGATTCATATTATTTATTATTCTGAATTCACTTTTGGATGCTTCACATTTTCAGCAGGTTATTCTTTAGAGATTATTTGGTGCATTATCATTCGATTTTGGAATATTGAAGACGTTGTGTGATTCGAGATTGTGCTCTTCGGTTCTACAGTCGAGGGGGAGATTGTGAACATGATTGGTTTTTGGGGACTGATCACATTCGAAGATTGGGATTTCATACTTTTTTTCAGAGATTTGGGTTTCTCTGTTTGTTCTTTGATGCTAGAGATTCCATTTCCAGATTCCGAGATCACGACAACTTCAGCACTTCCGAGACGCTTCGCCACCAGACCTATCAGACCTGCCTGTTAGATGTTCTGCCTTTTATCACTACTTTACCCTCACCATTTCCGAGTATTTAGGGGGAGATTGTTGGAGCATGAAAATGCTCTACAATGTTGAGTGTTTATTAGGTTAGAATATTCCCTTGTATAAAAAGCATATTCCCTCCACTAGTATATAAAGTGGAGGTGATGGTCATTTGTTTAATTAGTGTTCACTATGTAGAATTTGTAGTTTAAAGAGAGTGTAGTGGGATCTCTCCCACCTAGTAAGAGTTATCTCTCCCAACCCATGAGTGTTCTTGTAATATTTTATATCTCTCACTTTATCTACTACAATTTTACTCACATATATTGTTCATCATGTTCATACACGATTATCTTCTTGGTAATATCTTCCGCACCGATCCAATCGATAAAATGGGAACCTTCACTCCACTCTTCTAAGATGGTCTTCTCTTATTTCTTCCTCCTTCAATATCACCAAAACACACACTAATGGCACAAAATGCTCTCGAATGGATTAGGGTTTGCAAAGGTGCTCGAAATGGGGCAGGAGGCTGATGAAAGAAGGAAGTCTTGTGAGATAAGGATGTTTAAATAGGGCCCAAACCCTAAAAATTATGGTTTCGGATACAGGCACATACGCCATGCGTACGCAATGTATGCCCAACATAAGCACACTTTGCCCAAAAATTACAAAAATGCCATTGGGACCAAAATACAAACAATTCTCATACCAAGGGGGTAAAAGGTAATTACCTGGAATTCGAGATGTTACAGGAAAATTGTGAACTTTTAATTGGGTCAACATTGAATTGAAGTCCTAAGTCAACCAATCCTTATATCTCCAACTACTAAAATTCATTGCAGGAACCGATTGGTCAAACAAAAATAAATCTAATAATATATTCCATCATCATCACCACTTCTTTAAAATTCACAAAGTAAGCAAATGGTATTTGAAATAATATTTTTCTATTAGATTAAAAAGAAAAACATAGTTTCATGGTTGGTTTTAAAGATCCAATATCATGTAAGAACTGGATAAATAAATGAATCTAAAGAATGAAAATGCATTAATTCGTTATCTTGAAATTAGAAAGTTAAGAAATTACATTAAGGATTCGAAGAATCCTATAAACACTTTGTTTGATCAACCTCTGTTTCAATTCTTTATAATACATCAACCCAAAAGTCTCAACATATGTTTCAAAGTCTTCACAATCATAAACTTCGATACAATGTAAGGTCGGATGCTTTGCTAGTTAGGGGCGGATCTTATATGGGGCTAGGGGGTTGTGCCCCCCTGATTTTTTGGCAGAAATAGTCCCTATACTTTAGTTTTATACATATTTGACCCAAAATATAAAATTTTGACTATGACCCCCCTGTTCACCAATTTTTATACAAATTATATTCCCCCCCCCCAAATGAAAGATTGAAGCTCCGCCACTATTGCTAGTAATTTCTCAACAAAAAAACCTATTTTCTTTAACAACAGTCTTATGAACACTTAATTTGACAGTAAACCCTTGTCGACCCTTTAAAACCACCTTCAAATCACATGTTTTTATCTAAACATTCCTATATTAACATAAATAAACATAAACCATATTAGTTTTCCCTGATGTATGATAATAGGGTTAAGCTTCACAAATGTATGATAAAGATTCTAACTATTGATGAAAAAGATGTATACTACTTCCATCCAAACAGATTTCCAAATGCTTACATACCCCGTTAAACCCAAATCATGGATAAATTCCTTGCCTATATATGTTATTGCTTTTATTGAAGATTGCAAACTCATATTTGTTATTTCTATTATCGAAGCCTGCAGATTCAGAAACAGATCCTATATCTGAAATTGTTGACGAAGAAGAAAGTCTAAATTTTCAAACAAATCCCCCACGCCTGAGAAACAAATCATATACACAAACAGAGAAGAATATAGTCATCACAACAAAAAACGGTGGATAAAAGGTCATTGGAATCCGGTTAAAAGCAGGTGAGAAGTCTGACTAAGGGGCTGTTTGGTAGCCTCTTAATTGATAAATTAAGAGGCAAACTCTTAAAGTTTCAGATTTAGACCGTTTGGTAAGATATTATTTTGTGCCTCTTAATTTTCTAAATGGCTCTTAATATTTCAGAGATGACGTTATGTCTGAAAAAAAATAAAACACGTGTGTTTCGTTTTTACCCCTGCGCTCCCTCGTCTCTTTCTATTTCTCACGACTCTGACGATTGCTACCCTCCGCCGAATGCTTGTTGTCGTCTCCTCTAACGACTCACATCCCTAATCGGACCATCATTGGAGCGTAGTCCCTCCACCTAATAGGACGATCGGCCAGCCCTACCATTTTCAGATATCGCATCAGGTGTTGTGTAGAATTTTAGGGTTTTCAATTCATCTCGCTTTTTTAGAATTGTAAATCGATCACCGCATGATGTATTGTTTATTAGCCAGCCCCACGACTCAGCCCTAATCGGCCAGCCCCACCATTTCCCTGTAAGTGATATATTTTGCACTAGTAAAGTGGGATAAAATGTCTACAAATCATTTATTGAAGAAGAAGAAGCATTCTTGATAATAATTGAGTTTACTTGCTCAGACTATTCACCCATTATTGAGTTTGCTGGCTGATGTTTTTATCAAGATTTGAACCAATTTGATCAGTTATCTACTTTGTTGCTATTCTGGAGATGTGCTTAAAGTTCATTGCAAATTCAGATAGTTATGGTTATGTTTTGATTAGTAGCTTCTTGAAAGTATTATGTTGGTGCAGCACTGCAGCTTGGGTGCCATCCATACTGAGACAAGGTGAAAAGGATATTGGATGGGTGTCAATGTTTAGGGGTAGATTTTGATCCAGGGAGCTAAAGTAAAAAAATGTGAATTTATGTTTTTCACTATTCTATTTACATAAATAGTAAATTTAAATACTTAAATTTGACTTTATTATCAATTTTGAATTTAGGCTTTGAAGAATTGACTTCCTTCGGCCCTTCTGAAGTACATAATCGCCAACTTATTTTTTACAATTATTCAAGAAGTTTGTTAAATTATTTTCTAAATAGAAACATTGAATTCTACAAAAAATAATACAGAAGGGTAAAATGGTCATTTTTATTATTCAACATAACAATTCAGAGGTTCTAACCAAACAACATGTTAGAAATTCAGATCTTAAACATTCAGACCCTCTTAGCAATTCAGAGCTCTTAAAAATTCAGATCTTAAAAATTCAGATGCTGCCAAACAGCCCCTAAGTCTTCGAATATGCTATTAAGGGTATGAGCAAGCAAAAGAAATCGACATAATAGATGGAGGGAAAAGAACGGGATTCATAAACCATATATTATTTTCTAGGGTTTAAAGAAAGAGTTGCTCTTTGTTTGATCTTTGAATTCGCCCACTAGAAATCGAGCTCATGTTCCTTGAGGATGTCAATTTTGTGGAAAATTGCATGTGGAGACGATGGGATTTGAGAGATGAATTTGGGAGAGAATAATGTTACATTGAATTGAATCCGATGAGAAACAGTGAAGAAAAGAAGTATATATTTTGATGGAGCTTATCAAAAGGTTAGAAAAGCATCTGCGTGACTGAGTCGGTGACGGAGAAGAATGGTCGTGGAAGGGATAAATGCGTAGAGGGAAGCGCAGCTGTGATTAAAGTATCCCGATGAAGGATTAAACTAACTCGATTAACAATACCCCGGGTAAGGTATTATTCATAAGGGGGTTTCTTATATATATATATATATATATATATATATATATATATATATATATATATATATATATATATATATATATAGTGGGTGAAATTTATTCCCGCATTCTCAAACTTTATTCTATTATCGCATCTTACTCTAATAAATCAAGATCTTTTTTTCACATGTCACCTTCTCATGAGTTTTGACACATGTCATTTTGTGGTATTTTCTAAATAAATTATATTCACATATCAATTTATGGTTTTTTTTTAATTTTCATAAATTAAAATGTCATATAATACTAATATTAATATATGTAAAGTATTAAATATAATGAATGTGATAATAATTGGCAAAGATTGTCTATTAATTTGTGGGAATTTGAATTCATAAATCCATTTACTAATAATAACTAGCGGAAAAACCCGGGCTTCGCCCCGGGCCGTTTTTTGTGTTAAAAAATGTAAAAGTTTTGACTGTAAGGACCAAAAGTGTCAAATTGGCTAAAGAATTAAAAGGGTTGGAATTAGCAAGTTTTTAGAAAAGGGACCAAAGTTGTCAATTCCTTAAAGTTTTGTGGTCAAACTTTGAATATTAAAAGGTTCCTAAAAATGTAAAATTTTTGATTCCAATGACCAAAAGTGTCAAAATCAAAAGTGTCAAAATGGCTAAAGAATTAAAGGGGTTGAAATTAGCAAGTTTTTAGAAAAGGGACTAAAGTCGTCAATTCCTTAAAGTTTTGTGTCCAAACTTTGAATATTAAAAGGTTCCTAAAAAATGAAAAAATTTTGATTCTAATAACCAAATGTGTCAAAATGGCTAAAAAAGAAGGGGCAAAGTTGACAAAAAAGACAAGTTTACTATAAAGGGTTGGAATTAGCAAGTTTTTAGAAAAGTGACCAAAGTTGTCAATTCTTTAAAGTTTTGTGGCCAAATTTTGAATATTAAAAGGTTTCTAAAAAATGACAAAAAGTGTCAAAATGGGTAAAAAAGAAGGGACAAAGTTGCCAAAACAAAGGCAAGTTAACTATTCATAAGGAACATATTATTATTATATATATATATATATATATATATATATATATATATATATATATATATATATATATAAATGAGTTACTATTTTTTTGTTTTAGATAGATGGCAACCTATTTTGGTTAATAAATTATAACTTAGATCCTTAAATGTTATTTTTTGAAACATGTTAAAATAGAAATTACGTTAAACGTTCGATTATTTATTATTTTTCTATTTCTTTTATAATGGTATACAAACTATCATTAAAACGAGTTTTTAACGGTTATTTATTTAAGTTTTTAGTTTATAAATAGCTATTTTGTTGCAATTTTTTAAAACTTGCTTTCTTTTGAAATGATTTTCTTTTTTAAAATATCAAGGGTAAATCAAAATGGTTATATAGGAATATCATGCCAAGTTGTGCTTTTATAAAATATGTCGTTTTTCAACAAGAAATTCTAAATTAAAACCTCTTCATAATAGATATTATAAAATTATCATTTTTAAATAAATGTCACAAGCAACCTAAAAGTTAGAATTCTTAAGATTTTTTTAGCTTAATATATATATATATATATATATATATATATATATATATATATATATATTAATATATCATAATAAATAAAAATCTTTTTTTGCCATATGTTACATTCTCATTCATTTTGTCACGTGCTATTTAGTGGTTATTTTAAATTAATTTTTTTCCACATGACATTTTATATATTAATCAATCCGTGTAGTATACGGGTCTCGTACCTAGTGAACATTATATATATATATATATATATATATATATATATATATATATATATATATATATATATATATATATATAAAAAGAGAGAGAGGTTTAAATATAAATGACAAATATTATATTAATATGTAACAAAATCTTGACCATTTGATTAAAAGATTGAAGGAGTATGATCTTATAGTGCATATTATTAAAATGCAATAGCATTTATCATATAATAACTCAAATCTCACTGTAAGGGTATTATACTCAAGTAAGATGAAATTAAATAAGGAAAATCTCAAATTTTAAGGTTAATTTAAAAAAAAATGAGAATTTGAATTATGATTATCACAAATTACTCCGTCATTCTTTAAAGAATGTGACATCATTCTTAAAAAATAAGATTACATTCTTAATGAATAAGACTACATCATTAAATAATTTGATTTCATTCTTTAGCTTTTTTTTTTTTTTTTAATGAAATAAAAGAAATTCTCATTTTGGAAATCGTTTCAATATGATTAATTATTTTTAACTCTTTAATAATGTAAGAATGAAAAAAATCGCAAATTTGTCTTTCATTTGAAATTTGATGTAAAGTATAAGTGCTAAAGTGGAATTTTTTTTCAGAATGAAAGAATTATACGAAAAAAATACAAGAACAATTCTAAACGATCGATTATTTTTCTTGAAGAATCATATTCATTCTTGTAAGAATGAAAAAGTACAAATCAAGAACATGAATAACAACAAAAAAAAATCTACTAAATTCCAACTATTCTCAAAACAATAAAAAAAATTAACAAAAGTTAGCCATTATTAAAAGAATCAACTTAAACTTTTACACCAAAACAATAAGAATGTACTAAATTGTAGTTGTTCTAAATTTTGATTTCATGTGAGTGTCTTATACCGTTTCTCCTTTTTTTGAACTAATAATGTGTCTTATGCCCTTTGAACTTCTTTGTACCAATAAACATTTTGGTGCATGAAGTAATAATAAGAATGTTAAAACAATATTTTCATTTCTAGGCACCTTATCAGATCCCCGAGGTACAATGATGTGATGATACTTCTATCCAATTGAAGGCTAATAATCCCCAATTGATTAGGGAGTTGTCAATATTTGGTGGTGGTTCTGCAATGGTGTGGTTTTATGGTGGCTATACAAGGGCTCGATGGGGGCTAGAACAAAGGCGGTGATGAACTGATGTTATTGGCGTTGTGAGAAGATGATAATGCCGTTAGATGGTGATTGTGGTGTTCAAAGACATAAATATCTGTGGACTTGGGAAAGAAAAAAAGGCTTGACTTGTAAACTGACAGTTACATTCAAAAAATTCTTTGCAATTCTAGTTTTGTTGGATTCAAGAACCTCAAAGAATAAATACTTGAGTTTTGCAAAATGGTAACAAAAAAATCATATTTTATGTAACAAAGAGTTAAATTTAAGGTATTTACCTGAGTTTAAGCCGTTGTACCTCTATTACTCAATGAAATATCCTTTGACAAAAAACAAGAACACAAACAATCCCAAAATTGATTCATAGTCATCTACTTGAAAACCTTTTCCACGCATCTTATGACTGCAAATAAAACCCTGATAAATAGTTTATGGAGTTGCAATTTGATCAAATAGAAATTTAACTTGTAACCGAGAGACAAATAAAAGATTGTTAATTTATAGTTCTTTATTTATCTCATTGTATATAGTATAGGGGCTCCTTTGTAATATGTTTACCTATATATTGATATTCATACATGCAACCCTAATTAATGGGGTTTCCACATAATCTATCATGGTATCAAGCCATTATACCCTACTTCTCATCTTCTTGACTCACCGTACATCAGACACAACTTTACCTTCTGTTTACTTTTTTTTGATCGACCCCACACCACTGCAAATCAAACTCTTCTGGTGGCCTCCATTAGTTCTCCTTCTTTTCTCAGTGTGTTCCTCCTTACAGCCACCGCATATCTCCTCTTACCGCCTGCTACCGCCGATCTGTTACATTGTTGTGTTGTTTGATTTCTTCTACTACTGTAGTGTTGTTCCTTCTCTAACCAACAACCCTTGGTCGATCATTGTAGTAGTCACTTGTTGTTATTGCTGCACATGGAGACACCATTGGTTGCTTCAGTTTCTGTCTCCTCAAGGTAAGCTTTTTACCTCTTATTTCTTGTCTGCATTAAATCTATTTTGTGTATTTTTTTCACCGGTTCATTATGTCTATTCCTGCAAACTCATTTGTTGCCATGGGCTCGACCCCAACTACTGGATAACTAGTCTTTTCCCTTACTAATGTGTATTCACACTTTAGTTACAAGCTATCTGTCGATGGCTCCGAGTACAAATTATGGAGCAAGATTTTTTTAGACATGTGTAAAGGTGCTAAAGTTCATGGGCATATTACTGGAAAATCCAAACCTCAAGGTGATGAAGATGAGGATTGGAATGCTATTGATTCTAGGATAAAATCGCGGTTTTATTCCATGTGTTATGCAAATTTATTGAAAATCATCTCCAATGACAACTGCACCTCAAAAGATTTATGGGACAAGCTACACAAGTTTTTTCTCAACAACAAAATGTCATGAATGCTGCAACCTCGAGAACAATTCCGCAACACGAAGAAGGGGTCATCCACCATTACTTATTTTTTCATTCCTTGAAGAACTTGGTTGAAGCTCTAGCTGATTGTGACTCTCAAATTGATGATGTTGATTTAGTGATGCAAATTCTTCGACAAATCCCTCCCTCATACCATAGCATTGTCGATGTCATTACAAATTCAAAACCATTTCCATAATTCCTCGAAGCCAAAAACATGCTATTGGTTCATGAGTCACGAGAAGAAGCAACTGACTTACTTAGTGATGCTCCATTTATCTCATCTGGTGCTCTTTATACCTCCTCGAACCATGGAAAATCGCGAAATAAAGTTAATAAAGGAAAGAATAATGGTCGGGGAGCTTCCAGGGAGGTAATAATAATGTTTGCTCTAGTGTTTCTCCTATTTCAGGTTCTCAAGGTGCAACCGGTCATTTTCCAGCTTTTTATGGTGCTCAAAACGGACTCCCATCTTCGCAAATGCAACATGGCAGCTGTTGGGTTTAAAGGGTTGCGTCATTGGGCCTTAGTAGTTCGGTCCATTTTGTATTCTCGGTTTGGGCTTGTCCAACCGTGCTTATCTTTCTAGGGTTTAGTATATAAGATGCATGCATGCATTCTTATCATTAAGGCTTTCATTAATTATTTTATCAAGTGTACTGTAAACCCTAGCGCACCTCTACAATAGAAGTTCTTAATCGAGCTCTGCTGAGGTGTGACTACATTTTAATCATTCGACATACGGATTGATTCATTGTGTGTTCCAGTATTTATTGTTCTTGCTTATTTACCTGTTAAAGATCTATCGATCTAAAGAGTATTTGACTCATCAATTGGTATCAGAGCAGGAGACTATGTAATCTATACGCATATCTTCTGTCGAAGAAGGTTTCAGGGTTTTCCGCTAATATTGATCTCTGTTAGAAGTCGTCATCTTGTTGTTGACGTAATTCTTGGATTTCGATTTTACCCTGACTTTGTTTACAAGTCTGATCTTGAACAGGTTTTTCGCAGTATCATCATGTCACTTGACGATTCCAACGCAAACCCTATCAATATCTCCAACAACATTGGATCCACAACTAGGATTCCCATTCTATATACTCAGGATTATGAAGTATGGACGCATCACTTTGAAGATTATGTGATAGGTTCTAAAGACAATGGGTATAATTAATGAAAGCCTTAATGATAAGAATGCATGCATGCATCTTATATACTAAACCCTAGAAAGATAAGCACGGTTGGACAGGCCCAAACCGAGAATACAAAATGGACCGAACTACTAAGGCCCAATGGCGCAACCCTTTAAACCCAACAATCTCCCCCTTTGTGCCAATTGAGGCGAGAGACTACTTCGGTTGAGTAACTTTAGTCTTCCTCATAATCTTGAACAGCCTGGGGATGATGACAAGAAGAGTTTGACGGAAAAGAATATACCACCGAAGCATATCAGTAAACATTTTTTTATCGGCTTCGCTGTTCTGAGTACACCCGTGAATGATATCCAGAATATGCTCCAGGCAGGCGGTGGAGAACAGGTGTTTGTCAATAAGAGCAAACAGGCATTTTTGACCTTCGCCCCTAATGAACATGTCCGTATGAAACTTGGGTTCGATTTTACCCTTAATCATCACGTTGACATCGCTTGCCCTCCCTATTGGCTTCATAGTAGGCCTCTTATGTATGGCAGAGGCGATTTCCTGATCTATCTTTGTGACTTCATGAATATAGCATACGAGCATTCACTTGATGTGATCGATAATAGGCTCGTACTCCTCTTGGTTAGTCAGCAAAATGTTGTTCAGGAGAATCCAATCATGAGGATTCAGATTCGGCAGATCAACCAGGGAGATCATATGAACTAAGCTATCAGAGCCTCGGGTCACTTTGAACTTGATGTTGATAAACTTCCCTGCTGAAGTGGGTTTCAACACCTTGACCGTTGTGATTTTCTGATTACTCCAGGTCAGGTATTGCGGCTGAGCAAACTCAAGATAATACTCAAGCAGATCCCGATCAACCTTCGGGTCTGGGGAAGGAATGCCAGCCGTTGACTCAAAACAATGAAAAATGAATGCCTTTCGGGTCTTTTCGCTTGTGGATGAGGAACCGAAACTTCTTTTTCGGTTGTTGAGTGGAGAGCCGAAACCACTCTTTTGGTTTCTTTCGCTTCTATTTTGGGGACCGAAACTTCCCTTTCGGTTTGCTTGGCTACATGAATAGCATTGAGAATAAGAAGTAGCTTGATTCTTTGTCACTCCTTTGTCCTTAGCGGTTGGACTTTTGCCAGTTTGAATGTAAATTTGGTTTTGAGACCACCAAAACTGTTTCCTTTCAGCGAGATTCTTCTTGTATCTCCTTTTACGTTGATGTTTCTTCTCAGACACCTGTTTGGGTGTTTTATGGATGTTGGCCTTTGGTTTCGATCTTATCATGAGTTTCGCTCTTTAACGAGAAGGTTTCGCTTGTCACCTTAACAGATTCACTTGGAATCTTTTTGGTGCCACTGGTTGTTGACATATCAAAATGTGCAGGCTTGTTGAGTGGTTCTGCCACATATCTGCCTTTAACCCTCCATGATGTTTTCTCAGATATACCGATCGTTTCATCAGCATTGTCTATTGGCGCCGACCAGAAGAATTCATCACATCCATCAGCATTATCTTCATTCACTAATGCTGTGAGTTCGGCTGTTTGCTTCTGTGTAACGTCGGTAACTGCATAAACTTGATTTGGCGTGGTTTGGACCTTCTGATACACCACACCCTTTTCTTTCATAACTTTGGACTTATTTTGGGACAAACGAGCGAATTCAACCGAGTTTTCAGAAATGAGATTTTTGGTGGGTTCGGGTTCGTTCTTGACAAATTCAGAACAATCTACCACATCTTCTACATATATTTCACTCATATCATCATCCTCATCAAATTTAGAAGTATTTTCAACATTAATTTTTGTTTCTGAACTCAACTTGGCATTCGATGAATCAAATTTCTGCATAGTTTCGGTTTTAATTTTCAATTTATCATTTTCGTCCAATAAATTCTTAAGCATGTCCTTGTGGTCTTTGGACTGGATAAAGGATTCAATTTTTTCAAGACCAATTTTATAGCCAGGAGAAACTTCATCAGAAGAGACTACAACTTCACAATCATAAGCATCAGCATCAATTACGTCCTCCTTTAATTCAAGGAAAGGAAGAATCATATTGTGAATTTTCCTGCCTATTTCACAATCCAGATGCAATTGAGTGATATTGGAATATAAACGTTTAGCAATTAAACAAAAAACATTTCTCTGTTTCAAAAGCTTCAAATTATCCCTTTGCAAATAAATTGTCTCATCCTTAATTTTAATTAACTCTTTCTCCTTTTGCTCAATCCACATTCGCCTATCCTCACTCTTCAAAGACACCCTGCTGAGTTGATCAGTGAGGTTAGAATTTGTGAGGCGATTTTGGGTTAAACTACCACTTAAACTAGAAAATTTAGATTTTAATCCGTTCAATTCCTTTTCATAGTTTGTGACAGGGATTTTTAATTATTCGAGAATAGATTGTACCTTTTTGATCAACTGGTCGCACTCATTGATCTGCTCACCAACAGGCTTGGCAGCGAAGCACCTGTCTTCTCGTTCCTTCGCTTCATCTTTACCCCCATTAGTGGTGTAACCCCTCATCTGTGACACTCCAGCTGTCACCATTAAGCACTTTCCTTCAGCAGCATACTCATCCTCTTTCGCCACGAAAGCTCTGCCATGTGTAGGCCTTCTCACCTCTTCATCCTCTGAGTCAGTAGACCAGACTTCAACACCACTAAATTCATCATCGGCAACATTTTCCTGGACAATAATAACATTCATAGTGTTATTTGCAGCAACTTTCTTCTTCTTAATCTCTTCCAGCTTTCGCAGGTGGTATGCTTCATCGTCTTCACTCTCATTCTTCTCAGTCATCTTCTTCAACATACAGTCCTTGGCAAAGTGGTTTTTGCCTCCACAAAAGTGACAATTAAATCCTGAGTCACTTGACATCTTGCTCTCCTTCTTTGGTTCTTCTTGCTGGGGAGTGATCTTCGGTTCCTCCTTTGCCTTTTCTGAACTGTAGTTTCCTTGCCAGTTTCGGTTCTTATTGGTGGGAAAATTTCTGCGAATGAAATTCTTTGGGTTTGAAACCATTAAAGCATATTCTTCATTGGTCAGATGAAATTCAGAGAGATCCAAATATTCTTCTTCTTCAACTGCATTCTTTCCTTTGGAAATTAGGTCCAAAGAACCCATGCTAGAAACTACATTCGTTTCTTTAGTCACTGCACCTTCATGTGACTTTAGTATACCCACTAGCTTCGCCAAAGAGTAAGACTTGAATTGTTCATGAGCCTTTACAGTAGACACTATAGCCATCCATTCGGATCTTAGGCCATTCATGAATGTGACCTTCTGCTCAATAACTTTCCTCTCTATGGCATGCTTTATCATTTTGCTAAGAAGATGATTAAAGCGATCAAAGGCTTGGATAAGCTTCTCTTCAGGTTTCTGCTTGAAGTCTCCAAACTCTGAAAGCAATAGAGTCTGGATCGAATGCTCAAGATCCTCATCGGTAGAATACAGCTCTTTCAACCTGTCCCAAACCTCTTTCGCCGATGTGCATGAGCTAACCAACTGAAAGGTGTCAGACTGTAGGGCAAATCTGATCATTCTTAGTGCTTTGATATTGCATACAAACTTCTCCTTTTCATCTCTTCTGACCAACAAACCCAATCAGAATCTGATCATCGACCTGAACCCATTTGTCTATGATTCGTACATGCTACATGTGGTTGAATGTCTCAAGTATTCCCCGCTGGTGGTTGCTCTCACACAGGTTGAATGCGTTCCAATGTCGATGCTCTCTCATGTCTACTCAACTGCTGTCTATGATAAAGCTAAGGAGCGTATCTTTTTTAAAATCGCCAATCAAAAGACGTCGATTTCAAAAGCTAGGTTTTGTTTATTGCTACACCTTGCTGTCGCGGATTCTATGATTAACCCTGATTCCATTACCACCACTCAGCTGTTCAAAATGTTTTATGATATGGGGTACACTAAGCTTCTCACCATTATAACCAACTTCAAGAAATTTTGTCTTCCTCCTCAGTGGAACAGACTCTTTACTCTCCACTCCAAAGGTTTATCGGAGAGGGTTGCAGGTTCAGATGGAACGAGCAGGGCGTTCATGACCCTTCTATATGTTCTGTATCATGGGGTTAACATGGATTATGGGTCAATCATTTGGTCTCAACTGGTTCAGAGTATAAGTTCTTCTTCAAGGCACTCAGAAATTTCATGTGCTCGGTTTTGGACTATAATCACTAATTAGGCGATGGCAAAGTTTAATGTTCCAACAATGGCAGATTCACTCATGTCCTCGATTGCTACCTTCCACACGACGGGGATTCTTGTCTCAGATCCCTCCAAATTTCTCTTCATTGGTTCGATTCCGGAGTCAATGTACAGATGTGTTTCCCCTAAAAGCAAGGTTTCGCGTCTAAAACATATTCCTCTCACTCAAAGCACAATCCTAAAGAAGATGTGAAGGTAAAAGGGAAGATCGTCTTAGGAGATGAAAAGAAGATGAATACTAATCTAAGGAAACAAAACCAAAAGTTAGAAAACAATAAAGATCCAATTCCTAGACCTAAGGTTGAAGCGTCAAAAGATAATAAAATCAAAGTTTTTACAATCAAAAGAAAAGATGAAACAACCCTAGTCAAACGAACTTACTTGGTTGACTCTTCTATTGTTATATCCAGTTCTGTAAAACGCTCACATGGACCCAAGAAACTTTGGGTTCCTAAATCTGCTTGATTTTTGCAGGTTATGCGCGACGAGCAGTTCGACGACGAATGGTACATTGATAGTGGCTGCTCACGTCACATGACAGGGAGAAAGGAAGAGCTTCGGGAGTTTCGAGCTATTATGGATGGTGGATGTGTCAAATATGGCAACAACTCATTTGGCACAATAAAAGGCTATGGAATGATCACAAATGGCAAATTCTCGATCAGAAAAGTAGCATACGTAGAGGGCTTACAACACAATCTCATCGGTGTTTCACAACTGGTGGTGGGAACCGGACTGAAGGTTTTGTTCGATGATGAAGGATCTGAAATAGTAGAGAAGAAGACCAAATCAGTTCTATTAAAATCCAAAAGAAAAGGTGAAATGTACCCACTGATTCTCAATCCCATTCGAGGGAAGCCAGCTGTATGTCTGCTAACGAAAGCACACTCAGACGAAAGTTGGTTATGGCACCGAAGGCTCTCGCACCTCAACTTCAAAGACATCAACAAGCTAGTTCTTGGTGATCATGTGCGAGGACTTCCAATACTCAAGTTTGATTAAGAACATCTGTGTGCTGCATGTGAAATAGGAAAGCAAAGCAGGAAAAGTCATCCAACACGTGTTAACAAGAAGATCATCGAACCACTTGAGCTTCTGTATATAGATTTATGTGGACCTTCGGCTATTGAAAGCATTGGTGGTAACAAATGTATACTAGTAATAGTACATGACTTTTCTCATTTCACCTGGGTATTTTTTCTTAAACAGAAATCAGAGGCTACATCAAAGCTCAAGATATTTGTCAAGAAATAGAGCTTCAACTGAGAAAGCTGGTAAGAAATATTCGAAGTGACAATGGGCTGGAGTTCAAAAACAATGAATTTGAAGACTTTCTTGCTGAAAAGGGAGTATCTCACAACTTTTCTGCTCCCTACACTCCACAACAAAATGGTGTCTTTGAAAGGAGAAACCACTCGTTGTGTGAAGCAGCCCGAACCATGCTCAGTTTCGCCTCATTGCCTTTATATTTCTGGGCTGATGCTATTACTGCTGCCTGCTACACACAGAACCGATCTCTTCTCAACAAGCGCTTTTCTATTTCTCCATATGAGATCTTGACAGTCGTAAGCCAAATGTCAAGTTCTTCCATGTGTTCGGTTCCAGATGATTTATTTTCAATTCAAAGGAGCACCGAAACAAGTTTCATGTCAAAGCTGGCGAAGGCATTTTTCTTGGCTACTCCTTAAACTCCAAGGCATATAGGGTTCTGAACAAACGTTCCAAGAAAATCGAAGAAACCTAGTATGTCACCTTCGATGACAACTACGTCAAAAAGCTTCAGACAAACGAAGGTTCATTGGAGGAAATCTTTCCAACGTCTGGTCAAGTCACTGTTTCCATTTCGAATTTATTTGAGCAATATATGTCATTGTTCGATGAACCAGAGAAAGCCATTCACTCTGAAGAAAAGGCTGCTGACAATATGATTGATTCCTTGAAGCAAATCATTGATGATGTAGCGAAGGTTATGGAAAAAGAACAACCGGGAACTACCAAACAGCCTAGTCCAAGTGAACCTCCAAAAGAAAATTCTACATTTCAGGGGGAGGGTTCATCTTCATCTGATAACCCTGAATTATTATTCCAGGGGGAGAACCCATCAACCGGACGTCTAGTTGAGGGGGAGAATTCAATGCCTGAAGGCGAAACTATCTCATCATTTGAGGGGGAGAATGCAAATACAAATGATGATGGTATTCAGTCGGAATTCGAAGAAGAAGTAAATACTGAGTTGGATCCCTCCTATGATCCAAATTACCCACCTCTCACCAAATGGACAAAAGATCATCCAAAAACCCAAATCATTGGTGATTCATCAGAAAGAGTTCTTACTCGTTCTCAACTGAAAGCGAAGCAAACTACATTATTCTCTCAAGTGGAATTTTGTATGTTTAATTCGTTTGTCTCCAAAATTGAACCAAAAACTGTCAACACTGCACTCGATCACTCAGATTGGGTACAGGCTATGCAAGCCGAACTCAACGAGTTTGAGCGAAACAAGGTATGGAGACTGATTCCTACGCTAAAGGATGTATCTGTAGTTGGACTGAAATGGGTATTTCGAAACAAAATGGACAAATAAGGGAATGTAATTCGTAACAAAGCAAGACTGGTTGTGAAGGGATATTGTCAAGAAGAAGGGATAAACTACGAAGAGACCTTCGCTCCAGTAGCCAGGTTAGAATTAGTAAAAATCTTTCTGGCCTATACTGCTCACAAGAACTTTGAAGTATATCAAATGGACGTCAAGTGTGCATTTCTAAATGGAGAATTAGAAGAAACGGTGTATGTAGATCAACCACCAGGATTTGTGAACGAGAAGCATCCGGGTCATTGGTACATTCTGGATAAAGCAGTCTACGGTTTGAAACAAGCCCCGAGAGCATGGTATGAAACTCTAACATGCTTTCTTAAGTTGTCCAAATTCAAACAAGGTTCGGTTGACCCAACCTTCTAAGGCGAACACTTAATGATAGTTCAAATTTACGTCGATGACATCATCTTCGGCTCCACGAACCCAAGCTTAATAGCCGAATTTAGGAAGTTGATGGAGACTAAATTTGAAATTAGCGCAATGGGTCCGATTAACTTTTTCCTTGGACTGAACATTAGACAGGGACCAGAAGGCATTTTTATTAATCAGGAGGCTTACACGAAGACTCTACTAGCGACGTTCGGTATGATGGGAGACTCAAAAGTGAAGGTTCCTATGGCGTTTGGCACGAAGTTAACACCTTCTCTGGAAAAACCGGCTGTTGACATGACCCTCTATCGACAAATTATAGGGTCCTTAATGTATCTGACAGCTAGTCGACCAGATATAATGTTTTATGTCCGTTATTGTGCCAGGTTTCAAGCTAATCCACGCGAACCTCACATGATGGCTGTGTAGAATATTTTTTGGTATCTAAAGCCAACCTCGTCTATCGGTCTCTGGTATCCTGCAAAATCAGGCTTCTTCGTTCAAGCCTTCTCTGACGCTGATCTTGGTGGATGTGGTCTGGACCGAAAGAGCACTACTGGCGGGTGCCAATTTCTTGATGCTAAACTCGTAAGTTGGCAATCAAAGAAACAAACTTGCGTGTCTCTTTCTACAGCCGAAGCTGAGTACATCGCCGCAGAATCCTGTACTTCACAAGTTGTATGGATTCAAAGCCAACTTAGGGATTATGGCCTAAGCATGAAGAAGATTCCCCTCTGTTGTGACTCTGAAAGCGCGATTAGAATATGTCACAATCCAGTGCAACACTCCAAGACAAAACATATTGCACTAAGATACCATTTTATCAAGGATCATGTTGAAGATGGTAATATCGAAGTCCATTTCATTAGATCTGTTGATCAACTGGCTGATATATTCACCAAGGCCTTACCTGAAGCAAGCTTTAATAAGATACTCCAAGGCTTGGGAGTGATGGAAGCTGAGTCTGTACCGAAACCCCTTTCTTCTAATTAAAACTGTACAAGCGAAATAGAGGGAACGCTCGGTCTATTTCGGCTCTTGAATTTTTTAGGAACCGAAATGAACCGAACGCTCGGTCTATTTCGGCTCTTGAATTTTTTTGGGAACCGAAATGAACCGAAAGCTCGATATATTTCGGCTCTTGAATTTTTCGGGAACCGAAATGAACCGAACGCTCGGTCTATTTCGGCTCTGGAATTTTTAGGAACTGAATTGACCCGAACGCTCGGTGCATTTCGCTTCATCTTATCTCAGGATTGGGTTCAGTTGTATATTCTTGTATATCTTGTTTATCCTTTCGCTTGCTTTACTATGGTATTTGATTTTCTGTTTTTATTATTTTTCAGAAATTACAAAAATCCAAAAATATTTTATTTTATGTATTTATTATTTTTCAGAAATTACAAAAATCCAAAAATATTTTATTTTCTGTTTTTATTATTTTTCAGAAATTACAAAAATCCAAAAATATTTTTTATTTTTCAGAATTTCTAAAAATCCAAAATTACTAAAATATTTTTATTTGTTTTAGTATTCTCTCTCTATTCTTATCTTGTTTCAAGTTCACAGATACGACACAAAATGATGTTGGGGCAGGTATAACTTTCTTATCTTTGTACTGAGCTAGGTGTCCCTAGAAGCATGCTGTTGCATGTAGACCGAAGCCTCCAAAACTCTGAGTGAAGCCTTAATGATTTGATTAACACCAATCGTCTCTTCCCAATCAGGCTGCTAAAATCACTCAAGTCATGAGCTACCTTACTCTTCTCATATTGAGTAAAGAGTTGTCTGCTTTGTCATTTTCGTATAGCAGATGTACTTTCGGTTCCTTAACCACCTCCACTCATTTCTCCATTTGCTTTCGGTTCATCAACGTAACCCTTGAGACTCTCAGATATTACCACTGAGGTTTATGGTTACACAACTTCTGTGTTCATGATCTTCGTTTCGTTCTACCACGAGCTGAGTGAAACCCAAAATCCAACACAACTAATGAATTGACGGTGAACAATCAAACGTTCTAGCTCTCACCCATGATTTAACGAAACCACTCTTGTGGAATGTCACCTGAAATCTCTTTTTCTTTTTGAGTGATCTTTATGAAATTGTCTAAACACCAAGACGTTTTCTTCCCAAAAGATCCAGTTTTATTTTTCTTGAGATTTCTATAATACATCAAGTCACTTCATATTTCATCAAACCTACTTGTTTAACAGGCTACAACGGTCACACAAGTACTTCGTCCACTTTCGGTCTTATGTCAAGAACCAAAGCATGGATTGAAGCTAAACCACCATCAATAGCCTTATAATCAAAAGATGCCTTTCAATGCTTCTTAACAAGTAGTTGATCGTATTTTCACGGGGAGCCACACAAGCACTTTGTAGTCTCTCTTGACTTTGAAGGAAGAGATTCATGCCCGGGATCAACTGCTTCATGTCTTGATTGACATCACTAATATCCCACATAAATTTTGCTTTATTTCTTTATCTTTCACACTATCTTGCACGAAATTCTTTACGATTTTTCCAAACTCTTGTTCGGTTGCTAATAAGATATTTCCAGACATATAGCTTCGATTCTTTATGGTGGCGTTGATTTATTTAAATAATATAAATAAAATAAGGGTGAGTCAGCATGAATTTGAAATGGTTCAAAATTTGAACAGGAGAAAAGGATGAAAAGGCGCGTGAATTTGAAACGGCGCCTAATATCACGCCTGATGACGTCTTCTTCGGAAAACCCAGCTGTCAAATCACGCTTTTTCAGGCGTCGATTCAGAAGATAGTCGAATCATTACTGTGGATTTTTCTCTCTCCTGGCGATGGTATAAAAGATTTTCTCACACCTCTTAGGCTACTTTACGAATTCTCCACTCTCTCAAGAACAAATAGGCGATTTTCTACTGTTCATCTTCTTCTTCACCCCTGCAACAATGGCTGAATCTTCCTCAGTTTTCGAACAAACTGCTCAGTCATCTCTTTTGACCATCAAATCCGAACGTTTGATTCGATCAGGGTTAAGACCTGCCATGAGTCGATCCTTACCATCTCAATTCGACGCCACCTGGCTGAGAAGTTGAGACCTGCTCTGGATGTTTTGAGCAGAATTGAGGGTGTTCTGGAGCCAGTTGTCCCTCCGAAACAAGGGGGAGAAAATGTTACTCAGGGCAAGGGTAAATCTCAACCACCTCCAAAACCGAAAGTCACTACTAAGCCGAAGGGTAATGAAGCTTCGGGCAGTATGAAGGGTAAACGAAAGAAGATGATTGGTGATGATGATGAGGATGAAAATGACGATAACACTGATACAGAAGGAAAAGCTTCTAAAAAGGAAGATCTTAAAGTTAAGCCTACTGAACGAGAAATTGAGGCGAAGCTTCAAAAAGAAAAAGAAATTATTGATAAGGAGAGGAAAGCGAACGAAATTCTAGAACAAAGGAAGTTTATGTTTCCTGAGTGGTCTATGGAAACGCTTCAGAGGGAGGTAATCGATGCACCAAGCACTCATTGGCTCGAATCGATCCTTTCTTTTGGGCTTGATAATTCCAAAGACTCACAATTTGATATGCCAATCACCCGAAAGGCATTCATTTTTCATTGTTTTGAGTCAACGGCTGGCATTCCTTCCCCAGACCCGAAGGTTGATCGGGATCTGCTTGAGTATTATCTTGAGTTTGCTCAGCCGCAATACCTGACCTGGAGTAATCAGAAAATCACAACGGTCAAGGTGTTGAAACCCAATTCAGTAGGGAAGTTTATCAACATCAAGTTCAAAGTGACCCGAGGCTCTGATAGCTCAGTTCATATGATTTCCCTGGATGATCTGCCGAATCTGAATCCTCATGATTGGATTCTCCTGAACAACATTTTGCTGACTAACCAAAAGGAGTATGAGCCTATTATCGATCACATCAAGCGAATGCTCGTATGCTATATTCATGAAGTCGCAAAGATGGATCAGGAAATCGCCTCTGCCATACATAAGAGGCCTACTATGAAGCCAATAGGGAGGGCAAGCGATGTCAACGTGATGATTAAGGGTAAAATCGACCCCAAGTTTCATACGGTCATGTTCATTAGGGGAGAAGGTCAAAAATGCATGTTCGCTCTTATTGACAAACACCTGTTCTCCACCGCCTGCCTGGAGCATATTCTGGATATCATTCACGGGTGTACTCAGAACAGCGAAGCCGATAAAAAGATGTTTACTGATATGCTTCGGTGAGATATTCTTTTCCGTCAAACTCTTCTTGCCATCATCCCCAGGCTGTTCAAGATTGTGAGGAAGACTAAAGTTACTCAACCGAAGTAGTCTCTCGCCTCAATTGGCGTAAAGGGGGAGATTGTTGCGTTTAAAGGGTTGCACCATTGGGCCTTAGTAGTTCGGTCCATTTTGTATTCTCGGTTTGGGCCTGTCCAACCGTGATTATCTTTCTAGGGTTTAGTATATAAGATGCATGCATGCATTCTTATCATTAAGGCTTTCATTAATTATTTTATCAAGTGTACTGTAAATCCTAGCGCACCTCTATAGTAGAAGTTCTTAATCGAGATCTGCTGAGGTGTGACTACATTTTAATCATTCGACATACGGATTGATTCATTGTGTGTTCCAGTATTTATTGTTCTTGCTTATTTACCTGTTAAAGATCTATCGATCTAAAGAGTATTTGACTCATCAGCAGCCTATTAGGACCACCTCCTGCTGCCTCCAGATCACCTGTGCAGCCCACTGCTATTGGCACAACTCATCAGTAGCCTATGCTGCCCTTCGTATGTTATCAACAACCCTCACGTGCTTATACACAATCATTCCAGCAGTCTTCGCAACTGTTGCCTTCCCTCGGTCCATAACAACATCAAGCATTGTCCAACTTTGGGCCCTATCAGCAACAATATTTGACTCCTCAACAACAGGCCTACAGCTTCGCAACTCCTCCTCAACATCCTTCTCCTTATGCCTTCGGCGGTCATGCTTGTCACCAACAATTCACAGATCTTTATTTAGTTTTTCAAGCAATGTATGTCCAATCACCTTACGACAATAACTATTACAAGGATTCAAGAGCAAGCTCTTACATGTATTTTAATGAAGGTAGAATACACTCTCTAACTCATTGTAGCTCTAAATCCATCATGGTTGGAAATGAGGTTGTACTTCCGGTTAATTCTATCGGTCAATCTTTTTTTCCTTTTTCTAATAATCGTTGCTCCCTTAGAAATATTCTTGTTTCTGATAAAATGGTCAAGAATCTTATTTTTGTTCGTAGATTTACCATTAAAAATTATGTTTCTGTTGAATTTTATCCTTTTGGTTTCGCTATAAAGGATCTTAGCACTGATACTCCCCTTCAACGATGTGATAGCAACCACTCTGATCTTTATGTTGTTCTTCCGTCTACCGCTTGATGCGCCTCATCCTCATCAACTACTCTTGTTGTTGTTTCTCAAGACACGTGGCATAGAAGACTTGGTCATTCGAGCACCACTATCTTTCATTTTCTTAAGACTCGTAATTTTATTTCTTGTGCTAGTAAAATCACGTCTTGGTGTCATGCGAGTCAATTAGGAAAACACTATCATTTACCGTTTTCTTTTTCTCAACGTAAAACTAGTCGTGTTTTTGAATTAAATCATTCTGATGTATGGATTTCCCATGTTCTAAGTCATAGTGGTTTTAAATACTACATTCTTTTCCTTGATGATTTTTCTCATTTCTTATGGATTTTTCCCTTACGCGCCAAATCTGATGTGTTTGTGTAACATCCCAAAAATTTTATTTTTAATTCAATTCAAAACCATCCAATATTCATATCAAACCATCCCAAAAGTATGTCATAGTAAATAGTTATCAGAGTACAATTCTGAAAAGCATAAAAGTGCAGAAGACATGGGTGGATGCGCTGCAATCAAGTCGGGTCCTTCCCTTTCGAAGTGGAAGTACCTGAAACATAAACTTAAACCGTAAGCACAAAGCTTAGTGAGTTCCCTAAATACCACATACCATACATATCATACACACATCATACATACATATCATGCTAAAGCAAGTACGGGTATATTCCACCCCTAAGTCCCTTCCGACTCTCCGAGTCCCTTCCGACTCCTTGAGTCCTTTCCTACTCCATGAGTCCCTTCCGAATCCTTCGGTATCTTCCAACCGCTACGGGTCTATTTCACCCCCTACAGCTAAGCATACAATCATACTAGCAAGAGTCACAAAGAAAGCAAGCTCATACATACATACCAGTAAGTGTCAGACATATCACTACTATCCTACTACATAATCCAGTGGGCCGGAATTGGTGCCTTCGACCCACAAGTATACTGAAGAGACTCACCTCAGTCTGAAGATAGACAAATCACACTCCCGGGCTGCTACTACCACGGCTCCTCACGCTGAACATTCAAAATTAACCCTAATAAATACTCAGGGTAATAACCCATAAAAGGTCCAGATTACCATCCAACATGCTAAGGGGTAAAATAACATTTTATCATTCCCTTAATGGGACCCTAAACCCATAACCCAAGCCTAAAATACCTAAGGTCCAACAAGGCCCAAGATACATAAGTCCCAACAATGGACCAAAAAGGCATAGGGCCCCAAAAAAGCTCCTGGTGAGTATGCTAATCGTACCACCAATACACTCCGCGTACCAGCTTTCACCGAAAAAAGAAAATGGGGGCTCAGGCGCGTACGCTCAGCGTACGCTTATGTATGCCCCGTGTACATCCCAGCTTGCCAAAACCTTATTAAGCACTTAATGCTTTAGGTCCAAATGTCCAAATTGCAGATCCAACTCTTGGGGAATGTATTAAATGATAAAGTCATCTACTTGATGCCTTTGTATGGATCAAAGTGACCTAACATGAATTTATAACATTCTAGCTTCATATTAAGACTATCAACTCATGCATGGTTGAGCTTAACCCATCAAGATGCCATTTCAATGATTTTATAACTCCAGAAATACCAAGAAATGACCAGTACATGTTTTGGAGTAACTCCTACTCACAAGAACCAAACCAAGGGACCAAAAAATGTCAAATATAATCCCAAATCTAGATCTAGGCTAAGGAGTCATAGATTTTGAAGCTTTATACCTCCATAAGATTGGAAATGTGAAGAGAGTGCTGGATCTTCAATCTCTAAGCAAACTAATCCTCCTCCAATGAGCTCTTCTTCTGAAAATCGGGTGTTACAGTTTTCCACTTTCAAATCTTTTCGTGCTTATGTGGTAAATCATTTAAAATAGACATTCAACTTTTTCAATGCGATAATGGTCGTGAATTCAACAACAAACCGTTCTTAGATTTTTTAATGAATATGGAATTAAAATATGATTCTCATATCCTTATACCTCCCAGCAAAACGGTAAAGTTGAATGCACTAACTGAACCATCAATAACATCATGCACACATCTCCTATCCAAGCCTCTCTTCCTCCCCACTTTTGGGTTGAGTCTTTTCTTTCTGATGCTCATACATTCAATCTTCTTCCTATGACTACTCTTCATCTTAAGACCCCGTTTGAAATCCTTTTTTGGATTCTCTCCCTCTTATGATGATCTTTGGGTTTTTGGCGGTCTTTTCTACCCAAATCTCTCCTTAACCACCCTTCATAAGCTTTCTCCTCGATTATTGGCTTGTGTTTATCTTGGTCCGTCTAATGATCATCGCGGCTATAATTGTCTTGACCTAATCACTTAAAAAGTAATTATTTCTCGTCACATTACTTTTGATGAAAATCATTTTCCCTTTCCTGACTTTCATGTGTCTCCCTCACCTGCATATTATGAATCTTTTATTCCAGAAGTTGATCCTTCACCATCTTCTTTTTCATTCCCTACTGTTACTACCCTTACTTCCGCTGCCACCACTATAACGACCCAAAAATTAAGACCAAAAATTTCAATTTTTAGAATAATAAAACCATCTTTCAAACATGTTCATAAAACTATAATAGAATCAAAGTATAACCAAAACATCCAAATTCATCAGAGTCAAATAAAATGCGGAACAAATGTGGTATGTGCGATGCGATCACCCCGAGCTCTTCCCCTTGGATCCGGAAGAACCTGAAACATAAACCGAAAACCGTAAGAACGAAGCTTAGTGAGTTCCCCAAAACACCACATACCATACATATCAATCAAATAATGGGCCTCGCCTGACATCAAGCCCCGCTTGGAACAAATCTGTTAGAAATATGAGATGGGCCCCGCCTCATCACATTCATCAGGCCCCACCTGGAATTGGGCCTCGCCCAATATACATATAAACACATGCAAAAATCTCAAAGATAAATAACATACAATATACTCATCAGACCCCACCTGGCATCGGGCCCCACCTGATATACATATCAAATAACATACATGCAAGAGTCACACAGACAAGTAGCATAACTAGCATCCTAATCATAACATACTCATCATGTCCCGCCCGGTATACATATCAAATAACATACATGCAAGAGTCAAACAGAAAACTAGCATCCTAATCATAATAAATCATGGGTCGGCATTGGTGCCTTCGACCCGCCAATCATAGTGAGGAAACTTACCTCAATTGCTGAAACAACCAGATAAATGCTCGGATTGCTGATCTGAAACATCCCCGCGCTAATCAATCACATAAAATCCTAATTAATAATTGGGCCATAAACCATAACTAGGAATCTCATTCATATGTCCAACTACCAGGGTAAAAGACCATTTTACCCTTTCCTCACTTGGCCCCATAACCATGTCCCAACCCAATGGCTCCAAAAGTCCAATGTGACCCAAGTTCCAAAATGACACCCAAATCCTATTCTGGCCCAAATCCAAGAAGGACAAAGCCTAACAATGTCCCAAAGTCAAAAGGACTAGTGGCCCAACAAGGCCCAAAAGGCCAAAACCCTAGTAGTCCAAATAAGTCCCAATCGCAAAAGTCAACAAAAGTCAAAGCTGATGAGTACGCCCAACGTACTTAGACTTACGCCCAACATACTCCGTTTTTTGCTAGTACACGTTGCATACGAGCTGGGTACGCCTAGCGTACTCGCAGTGGCCCAAAACTTGCCATTAAGTGCTTAATCGATTAAGCCACTTTGTCCAATCTCAGATCTGATCCTAAATGATGTCTTAACACATAAAGTTGGCAACTTTACTCCCGTGCATGACTTAATGGGACCCAAAACTCAAAGAGAACCATAATATGGATCCTAACACATGCATGGACCAATATAGCTCATAAAGATTGCATTTTTATGAAAAAGGGGCCTCAAAGGTGATAAGATCTACCATGCATGGCTTCTTGAGTAGACCATACTCTCAAATATGGTTTAAAGGACCATAAAATGCATAAAACAAGCCCTAAGCTAGATCTTATCATAAGGAATCATAAAGTTAGGATCTTTATACCTCAAATAGCTTGCAAAGTTGATGATGATTCTGGATCTACAAGCTCAAGCCACACCAAAGCAATCTCCAAGTGTTCTTCTTCCTTCAAATCACCAAAAACACCACCAAAACTCACTTCCAAACTCAAATCTCAAAAATGGCAATTAGGGCTTCGTTCTTAGGGTTTAGAGAGGTGGAGGATGGTCATAAGAAGATCCATGAGTGAGTTCATGTGATTAAATAGGGCACAAACCCTAAATTTAGGGTTTGTCCCTGCTGGCCGTATTCCCCGTGTACGTTGAAGCCTCCGTGACCCGGATGTCGAGCCATTATGCTCGGTGTACACATAGCGTACGCCCATCATACTCGACTAGGGTCTAGAACCGCCAATCTTCCAAATGCCGTAACTTCTTCGTTCTAATTCTGATTTCGACGTTCTTTATATCCACGAAAAGGTAATGAGAAGCTCTACAAGTACGTCAACTCTATTTTTCCTTACAACTTCCCGAGCCTAAATCCAAAAATTCATAAAAGGCCCGAACTATCACTTTACGGTTATACCCTTAGGCTCCAAAACACAAACCAAACTCCAGGATAACCTAATCTATATTATCCATATCCAAGGGCGTAAGTCTCTCTTTCCCCCAAGGCCCAAAGCCTTATGATAACTGATCTTTGGGTCACGGCCTCGAATTAGGAAATAATTCGAAACAGGTTGTTACAACTCGCCCCCACATAAATTAGATTTTGTCCTCGAAATCACATCCTTACCACCCTCCTGGAACCCAAAGCTCTGACCAGCACCTCTTAATTCCCTGAATCGCCAGAAAGGATGTCTCATACTCTTAGCTACCCTCCAAGGCTACCATCGAACCCCATCCTTATCAGAACTCATACACCTAATGATGAAAAATCGTTGATCCTTTGACTATCGAACCAGCACCTCACTGATATGTTTTTGAAACCCCCAAAACTTTGCCTGACCTTCAAAAAGTTAGACCATCCCGAACATAACCACTAGGACTCCATACTGCAATCCGAACTGAAAAACGCTCTTTTGGTCCTGTACTATCCAACTGATACCTTTGGATGATAGATTCCTTAACAAAAAATTCGTGATAAAATGATCTTTCGACTCTCAATGCGAGTCCTGCCCATTTGCCAACCTGATACATGACCTATACCCCGAAATCCAAAGATTTTACACTTGCATTTTATCCGTAATATTTTGATTCCACAGCGACCTTTCACTAAACTGAAATATACAATCCCCAATCTACCACTGAAAATTAACATCCTCACACCTGGTCCAAACACTAAGCTCTTACTAAGAATCTAACTGATAAAGGTTACCCTAGCCTACACATCATACGAATACCAATCATTGACCGCAGATTCGTCCCACTCCAAATGTAATCCCATACCTTTCCCCAACTAACCTCCACCGGGTCTCACCCGGACTGCACAGTTGAATGGGTCCCGCCTAAGGGTCTCACCCAATCAAGTGATGTACAAGCGCAACCTCGCCTTGGTTCCAACAATCCTTATACGAACTAAGAGTAATCACCCGACAATACTGTCCGCATTGACCCAGGCATGCACTGATCATTCCTCAGTCCCATGACCCCTCAAACAACGGCCTACGTTATTCTGGTGAGTGCTACGATCCCATCGCAGACTTACAACATTTCCCTGACAGCCTATTATCCTTTTGTATGCTACGACTACCCCGTAGTCTTACAACATTCCTACATCAGCCTACCAACCTCGTGAATGCTACAGCTGCCCTGTAGTCTTACACCACTTCCATACTGCCATAAGCCTAACCCATGGTTCTACAGTCCATCTACCATACCCACCATGACCATCGCAAGTCGAACCCGCATCCGATTATAACCCAATCAGGTGTCGGGGTTATGCTTCGAATCCCAAAGCCTTAGTCAAACAAGAACATGGAGAGAGGCTCTAACACAACGCTCAACCTGAGACCATCAACATACCCACCATGCGTCACTATTGATGCGCAAAGAAATCTGAATATCTATTTTTGTGCACCCTAAGACCAAACGATTCTCCGGCACTTGGATTCGACTGTGCTCTTCCAATCTACAAGAAATTAGAAGGATTCCCAATCCATCCCACAACCTAACAATTCCAACCGCTAAAAACCAAGGCTTACAAGAACTAGCATTCCATACAAGCCAACCTTAGTGAACATATACATACCAAAACCAGATGAACATTTCCCAAATTCTCAATGAGCTCAATAATCCCAAGTACTTCCCATGATACAACTCCAAATCCTTAAGCCACCTTGGCTCGTGGCATAGAACTATAACCCTTAACCGGAAAGGACAGATCATCGATTCAAAAATTCACTTTCCGATGGATCGATGCACTCAAAGTTCACCAAAAGATACCCTTCAATTTCTGTTGACAATCCCGATGACTAAGATAACCCATGACCTAACAATTTTGCCAATAATTATGTAACATTCGAGATTTGATGGTATGTTCCTTTTAACCCTTTATGTGAATTCGTTACAATTTGGTCCCTAGCCGAGTACACTGAGCGTACTCTATGACTACACTGGGTGTACTGGATCTTCTAATGGTCGCAGAGGCACCCACGTACGTTGGGCGTACGTGGGAGTACGCAGCGCGTACGCTAAGCAGGGACAAACCCTAATTTTAGGGTTTGTGCCCTATTTAAACAACTTATGTTGCCTTGCTTGTATCCTTTAGTTAGCCTCCACTCCTCTACACCCTAAGATCGAAACCCTAATTGCCCTTTTGTGATTTTTGAGCTTGGAGGTGACTTTTGGTGGTGTTTTTGGTGATTTGAAGGAAGAAGAACACTTGGAGGTTGCTTGGGAGTGGCTTGAGCTTGTGGATCCAGGTTCATCTTCATCTTTGCAAGCCATTTGAGGTAAAAAAGCTCTCAACTTGATGGTTCCTTATGCTAGATCCAACTTAGGGTGTTATTTGTGCATTTTTGGGTCCTTTTAGCCGTATTTGTGAGTATGGTCTAATCCAGAAGCCATAAAGGTTGGATCTTAGCTCCTTTGAGGTCCATTCACCATAAAAATGCAATATTTATGAGTTATATTGGTCCATGCATGTTTTAGGATCCTTAATATGGTTCTTTTTGAGTTTTGAGTCCCATTATGTCATGCATGGGAGTAAAGTTGCCAACTTTACGTGTTAAGTCACCATTTGGGATCACATATGAGAGTTTGGCTTAGTGACTTAACTAATTAAGTGCTTAATGAGTTGGGTTGGTCATATGCGGAGTACGCTGGGCGTACCCAGCTAGTACGGTGCGCGTACTGACCATTGAGGTAGAACGTGGGGCGTAAGATTGAGTACGTCGGGCGTACTCAGCAGCCTTGACTTTCGATTGACTTTATTGGTTTGGGCCATATTTTGGACTTTTAGGTTTTGGGACTTGTTGGGCCATTAGACTTCTGACTTTGGGCCATTGCTAGGCTTTGGGCTTTCTTGGAAATAGGCCCATGATGGCTTTTGGGCCCAATTAGGAAGTTGGGCCATACTGGGTTTTGGATACTATTGGATTGGGCCTTGGATTTTGGGCCAAGTGGGGAAAGGGTAAAATGGGATTTTACCCTGAGGGTTGGACTTCGGACTAGGATTCTAGTTTTGGATTATGGGCCAATTATTAATTGGATATTATTTGATGGAGGTAGCACGGGGATTTTTCCGGATCAGAAGTCCGAGATTTTATTTGAGAGATTCTGCAGCTTGAGGTGAGTTTCCTCACTGTTTTTGGCGGGTCGAAGGCACCAATGTCGACCCATAGTTTATTATGTATAGGGTTCTAGTCGTCTGTGAGGCACTGCATGTATGATATTTGTTATGTATACCGGGCAGGGCCTGATGACTATCCTGTATGCTATTTATGTTTGTGATTCTTGCATGTGTTTATGTGTTTGTATGTATGTCGGGTGGGGCCCATTATTTACTGACAGATCTGTTCCAGGCGGGGCCCATTATGTGTTTGATATGTATGGTATGTGGTATTTTGGGGAACTCACTAAGCTTTGTGCTTACAGTTTTTAGTTTGTGTTTCAATTACTTCCGGATCCAAGGGGAAGAGCTCGGGATGACTACATTGCACTGCATTTTGCATGACTCTGATGTATTTGGATGTTTATTGACATACTCTGTTTTCACTTTGGTATTATGATATTGTTTTGGATAATGGTTTATTAATATAAAAATCAAAATTTTTGGTCTTAATTTTTGGTACGTTACAAATTGAGAGTAATACGTTACCACTGCTCAATCCTTACTGATGGTAGAAGTCGGTAACCCGAGCTTTACAACGGCTAGCTATCCTTGACCAGCGAAACCTAGCACTTCTACATTCCAAGACCAAATTATCATTCCCAATACCTCAATGAATTTCAAGATCCAAAGGCACTTCTTGCTGACTCTACTACAAGTCCTTGGCGACTGATCGGTTGATGAGGAACAATATCTCAATATCGAACAAGTACGCAATCCGTTCAACCACTTACTTGCGCTTAGAGCAATTCCCATGTAATCTGCAACTGACCTCGCTCCTTGTCGCACCCCCAAACCAGAACGGCGGAAACGTTCGGGGGCAGAGGACTTTAGGTAAGTATCACAACACATGCAATATAGTAATCAAAGTACAAACGACCATTGCATTAATAAGTATAAGGTTTACATAAGCGTTTAAACATTACATATTCAAACACTGAAGTAGGTACAGGAGAAGACAAGAGTCGCGGTACGGTACTAGGTAGTCTTCTCAAAAGCTTCGGGAGTGTACCTGTCTACTGGATTCCTGAGAATACAAGTTTATTGGAAAGGGTAGATCAGCATTTAAGCTGGTGAGTTCATAAGTATTTTAGTTCTGTTAAGTATACCCTAAGTTCTTTGAATAAGTTCACTGGTTTCTCCAGGAAATCCTATATCTCATGAGGTGATTAACTGGTAACCTCAATGGTTTCCCTCTGTAATTACTTAATTTATACTGATTATACATAACATAATATCGAATTGATAGTCAACTGGGTGTATCTGCCCTAAGCCCACAACCAAACAAGGAACAGGAAGTAAGGCGGAAGTCACACACTTTACTGTCAATCGGACATCATTTATGTATAACTATGATGTATCAACTAAGGAATTATAGAATTAACCACTAAAGGTCTTTTATGTTATACTAGTTTACCGAGATTGAGTGACTAAGTTCCATTGGATAAGTGGTTTAATCCCATAAACCGTTCTCTTTGTATTACTGTTTTGTATTTGTATTCCTTTATGAAAACTTGAAACTGAGAGTGTGCCTGGCTCCACCAGGTGTTAATGAAAACTGTATTAAACCATTGTATTTTTGTATTCTATAAACTGGTACTTTGAAGGTGTACTTTCGTTTATTTGTTTATACACTAACGTATTGTTAATACCTTTTTAATGAGTAGTTTTTATTATAACCATACTATGACGGATGGCCTGAAACAAACGCTTTGTGGGCGTTTAAACTGGTGATAACAATTGTCACTCATCAAACTGTAGCTAGCAGCCTGAGTGCGGGGTTGTCAATTCCCGATATAGATCTACACACACTTGTTTCGATCCCCGGCTGGAGATTCTGGTTATAATGTCAGGACTTCCTATGTTGTCTAAAATGAATTAAACAACCTGAATACAGAGTCTCATAAAAAGCATATTAAACGTTCATGTATATTAGTTTTGAAAACCCAATCATTCAGAAATAATGATTGACAGTATATTCTTGAATTAAAACCCAATCATTCTGAAATAATGATTGACAGTATATTCTTGAATTAAAACTCAATCATTCTGAAATAATGATTGACAGTATATTTTTAGTTTTCCAAACATGTATTTGATAATTTCCTTGGAAAGTATACAGTCATGAATCATACTTGTATATTTAGTTTTGAATCATAAATTATACCTATTATAATTTATATGTTCTATCTGATTAGCATGAATTCTCATGGAATATCACCTTTGCTCAGCCTGATACAAAGGCAATGATACTAAAAGGAGTAACCTTTTAGACTCATATATGTATAATATATATATATATATAATTAAGAAGGAAACGACCTTCGGACAAATAATACAACCCTAATTCCACATCCAAATAAGGAAAAGGATATAGGATAATTCATTAGTCCTAAGCCCTTCAAGTCTTATTTATATATTTATACATATATAAACATGACTTTGGCATTTATATTTTGAAATAGTTTATAAAACATTTTTCAAAGAATTTAACATGGCTTTACGTTATTCTGGAAGTATTTGGTAATTTTTAAAAGCATACGGAAACTTTCTGTGTGATTATTATCACACACAGTTATTAACACAATTTAATATTGTGTTAAACTTGTATTCCCCCCCTCCCCCCATAAAAGCATTTAAAAACCATTGAAAAGGTAAATTATAGGGGTATGAACTCACTTTGATAAGCGGTGATTCGGGCAGCGTTTCGTTTCCCGGAAAAGAGTTTGTTTGACGAAAAACCGGCTCCAATCGGACAGAGTTTCGACAGGAGAGAGGATGAATTCTCGAGAATTCCGGGGCTCCGGGGCTTGCTTCGGGCTTTGGACACGATACCGGGGCCTTGGGGGTTGTTTGTGAAGTTATGGAAGTGAAAAGGGTGAAAAAGGAGCAAAAATGGTAAAAAAAGGGTTAAGAACCGGAGGGTCTCGCACCCTTTATATAGGGCCGAAGCCTCGGTCCGAAGCTGCTTAGTCATCAGCAACGTGGTAGCGAAGGAAGCAGACGCGTGTCTCGGTTCGGACAGGTGGCGAGGGCTCGGTGAGGCGGTTCGCTGCTGGCCGCTTCGGATAGGACCAACCTTCGGTCCAATGGGAGGGTGCCACGATGCGAAGGGGGGTGTCCGAGGGTGGTGCGCGGGGTGTCTCCTGCGAAGGTGGCCGAGAGGGATTGGACCGCGGACTTGGTCGAATCAGCAACTGCCACGCGAAGGTTCGGACCTATCAGCGGGTGACACGTGGAAGCCTCGCATGCGAGGTGACGTGTCCGAAGTGTGACTCAGCGAAATTTCCCGGTTTTCAATATTTTCTTGATTTTTGTGCCAAAAACTTGCGAAAATCATAACTTTCGCATACGAGCTCCGTTTTTGACGTTCTTTATTTGCACGCGTAGGTAAAATCATGATCTACGACTTTCGTTTAGACTTCGTCGACTGATTTTGATTTTATTTTTAATATTATTATTTTAAACAGACCGGGACGGGAATCCGTTAAAAATTCATAACTTCTTCATCCGACGTCTGTTTTAATCTGTCTTTTTACCGCTGTGCTACTTTTGACGAGACCTTCGATTCTTGTTTAAGTTGCGTCGGCTAAATATCGATCAATTTATATTTCGAATTTTTAGCTGTCTACTGCTAAACCGAAACTTCGAAAAATCATAACTTCTTCATACGAAGTCAGATTTTCACGTTCTTTTTATGAACGTTCTCGGTTTAACATTTTCTACAAGTTTCATTTAGATTGTTAAGGCTAAAAAGCCTTTTATCGAAAATTCACTTTTTACATTGAACAGTGTTTTGCCGGTTTTGACGCGGATTTTCGATTGGTCATAACTTCTTCGTTATAACTCGGATATCAGTGTTCTTTATGTTTTTGGAAACCTTGTTACAAACTTTAACACTTGGTTCATCCCAATTACGATTATTGATCAATTTATTTTTGACCAAAATTTGACTGGTGTCACATTATCCCCCCGTTAGAGGGAATTTCGTCCCAAAATTAAGTCTAAAGTGATACTCATGGACTAGGTCTAATCTTTCCTTCCCAAGTGAATTCAGGTCCCTGGTTTGTACTCCAGTGAACCTTCACTAACGGGATAAGACTTAGCGTGGTTCTTCAGATTTCCCTATACATGGTTTTTATTGTTTCTTCTACAGAGTGTAGACTTTTATTTAACTTGATTTCATTAAGTGAAATAACAAGTGTTTTATCGGATAGACACCTCTTTAGATTCGATATGTGAAAGATGGGATGAATGCTATTAAGTTTTTTGTGGTAGTTTTAGTTTAAAAGTACAAGACCGATTCTGGTAAGAACCTCAAATGGTCCTATGTACTTTGAGTTTTGTATTTCACGCTTTCTCAAGCGCATCTTGTCCTTCCTGAGTGAGACCTTCATATGACAAGGTCATCAATCCTGGAATTCCAAGGGTTTTCTTCTATCGAAGTCGTAGCTTCTCTGGTTAACTCTGGAAGCTTTATGGCATTTCCTGATTCGTATTTTGTTTTTGGTAGTTTCTCGGATAATTTCCAGATCAGCGAGGGTGCTGTGTGGAAATTGGATCTCTAGCTAGTTGCGTATTACCTACTTTAGTCCAGTGCAGATAGAATCTATACTTATGACCACAGAAGGTTTCGAATGGAGCAATTTAAATGCTAGCGTGTTAAAGGACTCGACTAATTGGTAAATGGATATCCCATTCTTTACCATAGCCGATCCTGTGACAACCGTCAAAATTGAGTCAAGTCAAAGTCAAACAAAGTCAACAAGTCAAAACCAATCGACTCAATTAACCCTTGTATATTAGGGTTTACACTATGTAATTACTGTACAATGCAATATCTTAATGAGAGAAACATCATTTGGAAAGTTCGTGTGTTGAATTTCCTAAGTAAACATTGAACCAAAACGATAAAACATTATTGCACACTCATCGGGAGTGTGTACGACACTAAAACACGGTTTAACGGGGTTTATGGACCTTGCGTTGCGAAGCCGGACACTCAAAAAGATCACAAACGAAACCTCTCTCAATCTCTTTCACTCAATCTCTCTCTATTAAAATCTCTCCCAAATCTCTCCCGAATCTCTCTCAAAAGTTACTTTAACTTTTTGTACTCATTTGGGTCATCTCGACCCTTAACCGGGTCAAAAACCACTTGAAACGGGGTAAAAACGGGTAAAATAACCTTAAGGAACCAAAACCCTCCTATTAGAAGCGAAAACTCTCATGAGAAGCCTCTCAGGACCGAAGCCTCTCAGGACCGAAGCCTCTCATGAGAAGCCTCTCAGGACCGAAGCCTCTCATTAGAAGCCTCTCAGGACCGAAGCCTCTCATGAAAAGCCTCTCAGGACCGAAGCCTCTCAGGACAGAAGCCTCGCATGAGAAGCCTCTCAGACAGCCCATGCGAGAGGTCTCGCAGACGGCCCCTTTTTACCGGTTTTTCGACTACGACTTCGTTTTAACTCCGTTTTTCATTATTTTAACGTGGGATTTTCACCCAAAACTTTATTTTATAAACTAAGGCCCCAAAATATATAAATCTCCAGGGTTTTTATAAAAATATATTAAAAGAATTAGTGGTTGAACTAATTATTGAGGGAATATTTGCTTTTCCTTAATTTATGGCAAAAGCAAACCACCACCACCTCACTCTATGATTAGCCACTCTTTCCCACTACCCCTTGTCACCTTAGTGGACCTTTACACCCAATCTCCAGCTCTTCCCACGTTCTAAGAGCTGGAGAATTGGTCATCTCTCCTCATTCTCATTAACTTCTTTCATTCTACACTTAGCAACCAAAGAACACTCTCCAAAATTCTCTCATCTTTTCTCTCAACTTCAAGAACTTCAAGGCTTTCTCCAGGGATTTCTTTCTTCAATTAGTAAGTATCTTCATCATCCATATAATTATTACACTCCATTCTACTCAAATCATTGATATCTTACACAAATTCCATCGGTGTTAGATTCTCGAATCATCAAGACATCTTCTTAGTGTTCTTGGGTTGAACACTTCCTCTCTCTTACTTTCATCTACTGAAACCACATAGGGTGAGTTCATACCCCTACATTTACATGTTTTTCTTAAGTTTTAAGGGGGGAATACAAGTAAAATCATCAAGAACACAATTAAACTTTTTCTAACAGATTACATCAGAAAAGATGGACTTCGATCACGGACTATTTTGGTCAACTTAAATATTTTAGTTTTCAAAACTGTTCCAGGTGCAAGTAGTTCAAACTCGTAGCTTTAAAATGACTACTTGCACATCTCCATATGATTTTTCTACAATTTATGGTGATTTTTACAAAACTGCCTATCATTTCAGAGGCAAACCCGGACCAGTCTGTGATTATGAATATTTTCACCTCTGTTAGAGATCACTAAAAATCATGATAAAATTTACGAACAAACTAGACTCATATTCCAAACTCTCAGAATTTTCGGATTTGGATTTGGAGCTTTGATGATTTTTCTATAAATTTTCTAAGAACAGCAACAGAAACTGTATTCAACAAAAAGCTGCTGTCAATTTCATTTCACCTTGTAACATGTTGAGCAAGGTGTATATCTTTATGTGATTATATGTTATTGCAATATATGACATTTTATCTTAATATTTAGACACACATCAGTTTACAAATGGATTTGGACATATAAAATATAAAGAATAACAAGTGATTATAATCAAAGTACAACCGATACATTCAAACATTTAATAAACAATTTTGAATATAGTTTGCATACATTACTACGTACTACCCTTGGTTGATAAACTATAATAGGTATAGTTTATGATACACGTAATTCCGTTAATGACTTCTGTGAGACATTACATAACACATACATTTAAAAAGGGTACATTTATACAAAGGATATTTTCATTAAGCAAGGTACGGCCATACGGTACCAAGTTTTCATAACACGTAATTCCGTTAATGACTTTGTGAGACATTTACTTCAAATTACCATTAAGTCCTGTATTGTAACCAGAGTCTCCTTGAGGGAGAGCGTGATAGTTGTGTATAGATCTATATTGGGTTTGACAAACCCACACCTAAACTGCATGCAACAGTTAGACCGATAGGTCTGGGGTGACAAATGTCATAACATTTCCGACGCCTGAAGAACATCGTTTCAGGCCAACTAGGTCATAGCATGGTTATAATAACTCACATGTGGTATTAACAAACATAGAATTTACGGGGATTTCACAAAAATCAAACGAGTTTATGTCGATTTAAACTTGCATTGTTTTACTATAAGGAACGAACACTACTTGTACATTTCGGTCTTTGGGTTTTAAGACTACATTTACACATTAAGGAAAATATTGGATTTTCTGGAACGAACACTACTTTTACAAGAAAAGGTTATAATAAACTCACACAAAGTATTAATGAATATTGGAATTTACGGGAACTTCATTAAAATTAAATGAGTTTACGTCGATTTAAACTTACATTATTTATTATAAGTAAGAAAAGTTACTTGTACATTTCGGTCTGTGGATTTAAGACTACATATACATTTTAAGGAAAATATTGGATTTTTCTAAAACAAATACCACTTTTACAAACGAAAGGCTTTTAATAATACCAAACAAAAGCTTATGAACTCACCAACCTTTGTGTTGACACTTTTTCAAACAACTTGTATTCTCAGGAAATCATTAAACAGGTAATCAAGTGCTTTTGAGGATGGGACGCTAAGGCGTCTACTATTTCATATTTTGTCAACATATTGTAATTGATTCGTAAACATGTAATTCATACAATGATGTAACTTTTTCAATTATATATATGTTGGTTGTGTTTGCTTGAATTACTATTACAATTGTTGTTATGATACTATACATGAAGTCCTCCACCCCCGGACGTTTCCGCCATCCTTGGTTTGGGGGTGTGACAGATTGGTATCAGAGCACAGTTTATAGTGAATTAAGTATATCAAACCACATAAGATATACAAACTATAAACACAATTGGGACTAATAGTCTCTGATTTGTGCATTTTTCAAATAAATATACTTTTAGAAAATGAATGGTTTCCTAGTCGTGCCTCCACATCAAGATTGCCTTCTCTAGTAGCCTCAATAATTTCTCCTGTAGCAGGCAAGATTGTGGTTCGCTCCTTGAATTTGACAATCAGCCTGTCTGTGATCCGACCAATGATATCGGGCAACTCCTCCAGTAAAATCTATGAAACCTCCGTGGAAATCCAGTCACGAAATGTGGTGTCGTCTGTACCCATCACAGAAGACCCTACCTCCCATCTAGACATTGGCATCCTATACAATAAGACCAAATTATCATTCCATAACCAAAATGTTATCATCAATCCATCACACTTTAATCACTTCATAAAATTTGTGCACATCACCCCTTTACCAGCTTCTTAGATTTCTCGTGACTCTCCTCGAGTCGAGAATGGATCTTGTGCTTTCAGTAGTACGGGCCCAATCCTACCTTCCACACCTATCCATACTTTCTTCAAGAATTATCCTGAATCCTCCAAGTAACCTTCTCAAACTGATACTCCAAATATCTGCTAAACAACGCAACCAACTCACTACAGTACATCCTTGGCTCTCCTAGGTTCCTAACCTCACCCTGCCATCAGCTACTGAAGAATTCCTAATAATGTCAATTAACCACCTCATGAATACAATCACATGCAACAAACCTTAGATAATCCTTTGAGTAAAAGTACCAACCCTACAACGGTTAGAATCAAACGAGAGCTGCGCAATAGGGTCAAATTTTTCACTCTAAGATTATTTAACCTAAGCAGCATGTGACTTAACATATTCACTTAATAGTTAACTCACACTACCAACAGTCCCACAAAGAACAAAGCAATCAACATTCGTGCAGTAACACTCCAAGCCTTAGACCAATCAAAGGGCTTATCAAGCTCACCAACATCTTCATTGCACTAGCATTAATCCTAAGTTCTCCTAGGATTCCTAACCCCGATTCTACCATCAGGTAACGCCCCATTCCTGGTACGTATTTAATTTATTAAAATATTCTTTTATTAAGAGCTTCTCGAAGAGTTCGTAGCCCTAACTCGTCGAGTAAGTTCCAGCTTGGTCGCGGGATTTAAATGGTCTACTCGATGAGTCCGAGCCTGGACCCAGCGAGTAGGTCTATCAGGAGGAAACCCTAATTTTCAGGGTTTGCACCCTATTTAAGCATCATATCTGGCCTCCACCCCAGCCTCCATCACCTCCAAACCCTATTATCGAAACCCTAATCCGCCATAAGTGATCTTGAGCTAGTTCTTGCCATTTTTGAGTGTTTTTGTGCATTGTGAAGCTTGTAGAAGAAGTAGAAGATTGAAGAATCAAAGGGGAAGAAGTAGATCCAGGAGCTACACTTCATTTACTACATATTCTGGTAATCAAGCTTCCAACTTGATCATTCTTCTCTTAGATCTAGTTATCTCCATATTATGAAAGTTTTGGGTCAAGAACCTTGGTCCTTGGGGTTGGGACATCCCCAGTGACTTATATCTCAGATCTAGGATCTAGAAAGGGTTCCATGGCATAAAGGTGCAAACTTTATGACCATGGAAGCCCCATGCAAGCATATGAGCAAGTTTATGGTCTTTTTAGCCCTAAAAGACCATGCATGGAAGGACATTTCGAAGCTTTAATTGTCCAACAGATGTTAAGACCTTAGATCGGGGTTTGTATGTGTGGATTGGAGATTATATGGCCTTTTGGACAAGATTCATGTATTATATGAATTAGGGTTTCGTCTAAACCCTTTTAGAGGAGCTATGAATGGGTAAAGTTGGAAACTTTACCCTTAAGAAGGCCTTTCCAGTGGACAAACGAGCTAGGAATCTTGGATCTAGAAAATAGGGGCTTAAGCTATTAAGATGGCCAAACAGACAGAAGGACTCGTCGAGTCCATAAGGGAACTCGACGAGTCGTATCGTGTTGTCCCAACTTTTATGACAACAAGAACTCGTCGAGTCTGTTAGGGGACTCGAAGAGTTGACTCAGTTAATCACGGGTTTAAGAGTTCAGGAACTCGTCGAGTTGGGAGATAGCTCGACGAGTTGGGTTGATTGGGAGTTGACCTTGAATTTGACTTTGACTTTGCCCAGGGGTAAAATGGTCATTTTACCTTAAGAGAGGATTAGCAGATTATGATTAAGTGTTATTATGAAATTGATAGTCGGAGAGTCGCCGGAGCAGCAGACAGGGATTCCTCGCTCGAGTTTTCAGCACTCAGTCTTGCGAGGTGGGTTTCCTTCAGTAGGAACGGGTCTACGGCACTAAGGCCGACCCGTATAAGTGATATGTAGTAGCTTAGAGTGGGCGGGGCCTGATGCTTATATATAGTAGCTAAGTGTGGGATGGGCCCGAAGCTCATAGTAGTTTAGAGTGGGCGGGGCCCGATGCTTGTATTATTATTTGAGTATAGATATGTGATTGATTGGTAAATGTACTTGTTGTTTGTGTGATACTGGTATGCATGTTAGTAGCGGAGTGTGGGTGGGGCCCGAATCTCCTAGACAGCAGAGTGTGGGCGGGGCCCGAATCTCCTAGATAGCGGAGTGTGGGCAGGGCCCAAATCTCCTAGACAGCGGAGTGTGGGCGGGGCCTGAATCTCCAAGACAGCGGAGTGTGGGCGGGGCCCGTATCTCCTAGTTGCATGTTATTTGTATGGTATGAGGTAATTTGGGGAACTCACTAACCTTCGTGCTTACAGTTTTCAGTTTTGGTTTCAGGTACTTCCACTAGCAAGGGGAAGGGCTCGGGATGATCACATGGCACACACTACAGTTTTAGCCTGGGATGTTTAGACTCTGATATTTTCATATGATTTGATACAGTATTTTGACACGATGTTTTGAGATACATGATTATGGTTTTCTTTATGATGATGGATGACATATGATTTTATTATAAATGATTTTTAAAACGAAATTTGTGGCCTATATTTTTGGGATGTTTCACATCAGGTGCTGAAGAACTCCCACCAATGTCAGCTAATTACCTTATGAAGACAATCACGTGTCTCCGAGCTTAGATAATCCTTCGAGTAAAAGACTCAACCCTACAACGATTAGACTCATACAAGAGTTGTGCAATAGAGTCAAATCCATCACTATGAGATTATTTAACCTTTGCGACATGTGACTTAACAAATTCACTTCTTAGTTAACTCGCATCACTAAGTGTTCCACAAAGCACCAAGCTAGATGCATTCAGGCATCGAAAGTCTAACCAGCGTACCAACTAATCAAGCCATTCTATCCCATCATCTAAAATCAATACTAGCATTCTAAAGCTCAAACAACAGGCATACAAAGGCATCTCTCCTAACATGAAATCCTAAGCAGATCTTTAGCCCTAATCTATCATGCAAATCTCATAACATATAACATAGCAACATGTATGGGTACTCTAGGAATCACTCACATGAGCTCGACTGATTGCACGTATCACATCCCCTTTCTTTTGTTAGAAAAATCTTATATTAAAACTTTTATTTAATTTTATAAAAAATCTACCAAAACCTCAGTTTGAGTTCATACACACCCAAGAGTATGCCCGAATCCCTCAAACCAAGGCTCTGATACCAACTTGTAACGACCCAAAAATTAAGACCAAAAATTTCAATTTTTAGAATAATAAAACCATCTTTCAAAACGTGTTCATAAAACCATAATAGAATAAAAGTATAACCAAAACATCCAAATTCATCAGAGTCAAATAAAATACGGGACAAATACGGTGTATGCGATGTGATCACCCCGATCTCTTCCCTTGCATCCGGAAGAACCTGACACATAAACTGAAAACCATAAGTACGAAGCTTAGTGAGTTCCCCAAAACACCACATACCATACATAGAAATCAAATAACAGGCCCCGCCCAACATCGGGCCCCACCAGACATCGAGCCCCGCTCGAAACATATCTGTCATAAATATAAGATGGGCCCCGCCTCATCACATTCATCAGGCCCCGCCGGTATACATATAAATGCATAAATACATGCAATAATCACAAAGATAAATAACATACAATATACTCATCAGGCCCCTCCCGGTATACATATCAAATAACATACATGCAAGAGTCACACAAACAACTAGCATCCTAATCATAATAAATCATGGGCCGACATTGGTGCATTCGACCCGCCAAGCACAGTGAGGAAACTCACCTCAATTGCTGAAACAACCAGATAAATGCTCGGACTACTGATCCGGAAAATCCCCGCACTAATCAATCACATAAAATCCCAATTAATAATTGGGCCATAAACCATAACTAGAAATCTCATTCATATGTCTAACTCCCAGGGTAAAAGCCCATTTTACCATTTCCTCACTTGGCCCCTGTTAACGTATCCCTCAGGGAGAACGTCAAAAAAGGAGAAGTCTAACTAACGCCAAGCTTGGCATGGTCAGAACTCGCTTAGACCCAGTCCGAGGCCAAGGTCGGGCCTTCGCCAACACGAAGATCACTGGTATGACGGTTAAGATGTAGAACCGCGCCTTAACCTCTTCTCCAAGGAATAACACCCCGGAAAACGTGGGACCAATCAGATAGTTCCACTTTCCCAGATGACGATAGACATGGTCATCATAATATTAAAGATTCCCCACTAGCCAATGAGGAGATGAGGCAAAAAGACGTGACAGAGGATCCTCCAATATGGGTCCGCCACGTCGCACCTCACGAGGGAATGCTCAACAGAATCAGTTGAGAGGCACACGCCTCTCAAACAGGTATAAAAGGATCCTTCTTCCTCATGAAGAAGGGGACAAAACTATTTTTCCTGTGATTTACTCTTACTTATCTCACACCTCATTTTAACTTGATCGTCGGAGCTTCGTCCCGGGAATTCCTCTCGGACGTCGACTAACGATCATCTTTCTCTTTTGTACTGTGATATCAGGAGAAGAAACATGCATGTAACTCATCTACAATCTCAATCCAACCATATCTGATATATCACAACATTTGGCGCCATCCGTGCGTATCTTTAGAAGGATACATCCACGAAGAAAACTCAAAGAGAGCCGATGGCAGGCGAAATCCCAGTGGCATCAGGAGCAGCGGAGAGAAGTCCGTTGCGTCCAATGCAGACATTAGATGAAGGGCAAACTTCCGTTCAGGAAGAACACGCTTCAAACTGCACACCAGTCTCACAGACACCATCCAGCTCTACAGCTGAAACGGCGGCAACTTACATAGCCAGTCTATGGCGCCCAACAGCAGCTCCGCAAGTAGCAATCGTAAGCACAACTCCACAGATTATCGCAACACAACAAACATAGATCCGCGTTTTGCAGCAACCATACTTCCCACACACTTCAGGCACCGGAACATAGATCCCTCACAATATTCAGCCACAGCCACAATATCCCCCGATGGTCTACCCACATGCCACAATGGCAGGTTTGCCTCATGTGCCGCTATTTGTACAACAACCACCGATCATCAACCCGTTTGTACTACAGACCCCAGGTTCAATCCCTGCACTCTCTCAGTCGCAAGTCACAAGCGCGCACACCTCGACTAATCAGGGATCCAATTCTTATGGATCCGACGTTCAGTTCTTAGTAGCATCTGAATTCACTTCGCGGCAGCCACTCAACTGTTCAATCTGTACACGCAACAGTACACACGAGCAAACCCATATATGGCTCCCCTGGCAGGGCAATACGGAATCTAGCAATTTCGATTGCCGCCAAACCTACAACAGTATCAACCATACATCTCACCGGCGGCCATGCATAACCAGATGTACGCGAGTCCCTACCAGATGCATCAACACATGGCCTATGGCGGTCTGTCGTACACGTACATGGACAACCCTATGCGAAGCGCAAGCTCCAATTTCAGCCATGAACTGTTGCAATACGAGATCCCACACACTGCAATGATACAGATCATGCCAAAGTACGACAACACTATAGATCCAGATGACCACATCGACAACTACGAGTGGGCGATGACATCTCTTAAGATGGATCGTCACTTCACCTGCACTTATGTCCCCTACACCTTAACAGGAAACGTAGGCAAGTGGTTCAAGTCTCTAAGGCCAGACAGTACCTCGAGGTTTGAGCAGCTGAAGTACCTTTTCCTCAACAACTTCATGCAGTTGAGGAAAGGAAAAGGGCACGCCAACTCTGTGATGACATGTAAGCAAAAAGAAGGAGAGTCGATTCGTGACTATTACGATCGATTCACGCTAGCCACCTTGAATGTTCCAGGACATGAAGAGTTCCTGGTGACAGGCGGCTTCGCCTAAGGTCTGCTTCCCGGACCCCTATCAAGGAAGATGCAAGGAACAGTTCCTAGATCCAGGGACGAACTCAAGTTCCGTGTGGAAAAATACCTGATACAAATCGAAGGGGAAGAGCGAAAGGAGGCCAATCTCAAAGTTGTAGCCAACACATACATCAAACAGGAGGAAGTGGCATCCTGTCCGTGCTCAGGCCAGCAAGAGAGGCAAGATGGAAACCAACAGAGGCACAATCGCCACTCTAGAAACATGTCGAGGAGGTATAGACCGTTCAACAAATATGACAACAGGAGTGGTCATACCGACGTGCATGAAATCAACAAGACTCCAGAAAAGGAGAGCGAGGACAAGGCCAATTTCTGTGAATATCATAAAAGCAAAACTCATGATACCAATGAATGCACGATATTGAAGCGGTAGATCGATGAGAAACAACTAGTTGGAAACATAGTTGACATAGCAAAAGAGATCAGGGCAAAATTTGATGAGGATAAACACCCGCCTAAAATCAAAAGGATTGGGGAAAGGACCATGAAAGGAGGGCAGAGATACTTACCATCACCGAGCCCGCCCATGAATCAATCGCCAGAGCCAGCACGTAGGCGCGAAGGTATACCATCAAAACATACTCAACATAGCCTTTTCAATGAATGACCCCAGGCCAGAACATTGGGATCCAAATGACCCATTGCACATCATCGGTTTCATTATCCAAAACCGTGTTGAACAAGTGTACATCGATAAGGGAAGCAGGGTCAACGTGATCTATGAACACCGCCTTCGGCGGTTACCAATTGAATGGAAAAAGCACATCCAGCCACCACGCCAGGGCCCGCTAGTTGGGTTCACCGGTCACGGCATTTGGCCAACAGGAACAGTCATCCTCCTGTTTACATTGATCAGTCATGACGGGGCAAAACAGATAACAAGGGTGCTCGAATTCTCGGTCGTTGACCGTCCGGCTGAACACAATATTCTACTAGGCCGACCATCGCTTTTCCAGCTACAAGCGATTCCGTCTACTCTCCACGGTATTCTCAAATTCAGCACGAGGGATGGATCAGCAATGGTAGCGGAAACCAAGCCAGATAACGGACGCGATACCCAACGAGAAAGGAAGCAAGAAACCCACTTGTGTCGAAGCGAATGTTTCCAAAAGGTGGAGGATCCACATCGGAGGTCTGTAGCAGCACAAGTGTTGATCCACGAGTCCAAGAAAAGGCAGAGAGACGTATTTAGTCGGCTCACAACATTCCCCCACCCCCCATATAAGCGCCTACCCGCTACCATTGCTGATCCATCACAAAGCAAATAAGCGCCTACCCGCGGGAAGGGCATCATCCTGACCCGTAATCGATGGCCGAGCCATGCCCAGCCAGAGAGCGATTCGGGACTCGAAGCAGATCTTGGCCGATGTCAAACATGAACCAAAATCCCATGGAATGAAGGAGATAAGCGTCAGGCGCAACAGAAAAAGAGGCAGAGTGCCACTCATTTTAACACGCAAGCCTACCTATAGAAGAGAACCGACAAGGGCTTCTGATGAGCTAAACCACACCCCAAGTGACAGTGTGAAACGCAAGGTTGATAGGCGTGCAGAAAAGCATGGGTGGTACCCTCACCCAGCCAAGGGGAGGCGCTTTCCACAGTCTCAGTACGCACTGGGTCAAGAAGAAGGGAAAGTGCAAGAGCCTCCAGAGCATGAAAGACGAAATTCAGCTCTTTGACGCTGGGCCCCAGTAGTGGAAACAAGAGGAAACCCCAGCCTATCAAGAAGCACTTGCAGTAGATAAGGAAAAGATGCACAACCGTAATGAGGTAGTCATAGTAGAACACTCAATGAAAAATAAAGATGAGGCTGAGAAAAAGGAGTATGGTCAAACTCCGCATAGGATAACCATACTCCAGGTGCCAACGCAAAGACCGGGCATGCGCCCTGATACTTAGACATTCAGGGTCTATTGTTTCATGTCTTTTTTATAAGAGATAATATAATTTGCATTTTGAAAGAGCTTTCCAGAATTCTTTTTAACCAATTGCAAAAACACAAAGTAAAGAGGTTGTGCATATTTTCCAAGTAGCAACAATGGCTGATCACCTACGCTACTTGAGCAAAATCTATGCAAGGATGCAACCGTAGGTCTCAAAAGAGTCATAATCTTTACCTACAATGTGCCAATAAACTCAGAGCTGAGAATGTATAAATCTCAATTAATGGCACAAAAAAGGGGTTCTAAAAGATTCAAAACCTTTCTCCTGACAATTGAACAACAAAAGGTCTTGAGGTGACGATCTCGGCCAGCATACAGGTAGCTAAACCACAAAGTATAGTCAAGAAAATTGACCAACATTTACTGACTTAACATAGAAAAGCCTGATTACAACATACAAATCAGTGAAATATAAGTCAATAGTAGCGGTTATACGACGTCTGAAGCATACATTAACCGATTAATGTGAACCCTAAAACAAGGGTGTGCAGAAAAGAATCACAGTAGAAACGTCGAATAACCCTAGCTTAAAGATACCACACGTCAATTCAAAAAATATATAATAAAAAAAGAGGAAGAGAACACTTCCTTGCCAAATAAAAAGCAAAATACACAATTCATAGTTATTAACAACCAGTATTCTTCCCTACGTATATAGTACATGGGAATGCAAATACATTACAAAATGAACAGAAGGAACAAACAAAAATTAGTCCTCGGAGTTCGAGGAAGAGATTCCTGGACCCGGCCCACGACAAAAATGGCGGAAGCTATCATAATCTAGCTCCCCTAGACAGAAAAGGCCTGCAAAATCCGTCTCAGCAAGGGACGTAAGAGCAATATCCACCTCTTCGGCCCTTATCGCGACAAGGCCAGGATCTGGGGCTTCAGATTCACCGGAAATGGTGGAAAAATCACCTAGTTGCTTCCCCTTCTCAAACCCAAGGGCCTTACACGCCTTACGAACACCCTGGATCTGGCTGGAAAATTTCGCTCTCTCAATAACTTTTTCAATTACACGAACTACCCCCTTCTCCAGCATCCATTGCAAACCGCCTCGGGCAACAGCACCATCAACACGGGCACGGGCCAGTTGACGTTGACACCTGGCCAACCCACTCGCTAGCACACCCTTCTACTGAGTAAGAGAACTCACTTGACTTTCAAGTTGCTCTGTTTGGCCCTCCAAAGTGGCCACATGATCTTCCAGAGCGGCCTTCTCGTAGGCTACAATACAATTCTGCTCAGAAAGTACTCAACACTCAGCCTCTAAATCACGGAATTCCTCCCTTATGCTTGCCATGGCACTTTTCAAAGTTTTTAACTGAGTTTCATTCGTGCCGGCGGAACAGACCCGGTCGGCGGAAACAACCATAAGGGCAGAAGCCTGAGTCACAACATAATGAAGGTCACCAGCCATATGAGCACTCGATTGGCCCACAAGCGACTTCATTATAGTCGGGGGTGAGCACAACTACTCCACTCCTGGGCGGTGATGTCTTCCGACAGTAAGGAATCCCTAGTAATCGCCTAACCCGGAACATAGGCCTCGAAAGACAAGGAGTGAGACATAGTTCGTATTTTTTCAATCATGGAAGGCTTCTCCGGCTGGGAAGAACCTCCAGGTGAGCCCAGTGCACCCTTAAACATGGAGCCGAAACCAAGATCAACTGAGAGTGAACCAGTGAACGACGAGGGTGGTGTCATTGAAGAACTAGGAACCACCACTCCCTATTTATGCCCATGCACAGAAAACTTGTCGCCAAGAACATCACCGATACCACCAAGAAGCTTAGCCACGGACACAGTCTTACGCATCTTGCGAGGACGGAGGCCCAAATCATCGGATTCAGTCTCCTCATCCGACGATGACACCACACGTAAACTTCGTCTTTTCCGAATAGGGACAGTACCTTTTTCTGCCTGTGTCCCCACAGGCAAACCGAAAGAAGCCGGAGCCGGTAAACGAACTAGGGAAACGACCCCAACAGCCGGCTGGGAAGGCGATGTAGGTCTGCTAGAACCGGTATTTCCCCCTTCTACTGAGAGCAATCCAGTGAGCTCTCGCATGCGTTTTTCAGACACGGAAGGAGGAAGAGCCTCTACAAGATCGATCTCCCGGTGGCAAATCTTACCCCGATAGTGACCACGCAGGGCCATCTCCAAGGAAATCTTGGCTTCAGCACATGTGAAAACAAATGCCAAGTATAAGAATTCAAAAGCCAATAAGATACCCTATTCTCATCCTTTTTTCTTTTAAAAAAAGGCGGGGGGGGGGGGGAAGGAGGTGAGTGAATACCGCATCTCACGACGAATAACTGTGCCATCTTCCCACGATCCCTCCAGGCGGCACTCATACCGCCCGCGGCAAGAATGAAATTTTCCCAGTTCTCCCCAACGACAGTGATGTTTCCCAATTGTTTGCCAAGAGTTAGGTTACTCCCGAACAGCTTGGGAAGACGGTCAGGAAAGTCTCATGTTTTACGAAACCCACGCCCCACAAGCTTTCAGTTAACCCAGAGCAATTGCCTCAATTAATTTTTCTTTGGAGTATCTTGTTCAGAGATCAACTGATGAATGCCCCGTCTTTTTGCTAGAGTGCGGACGCCAGAATTCGTAGTTGAACACAAAAAGTAACTGAAAACCCAAAAAGTAGGTATACAACCCAGAGATCGACAAATCAGTTCAAAACCTACGATCTTATTGACAGCGCTTGGGGTCAACTCGTCAACGGAAAAGCCATAGTGATGCACAATCATGTCGAAAAAATCAGATTTCGGCAGGCGCAACCTCGCTTCGAATAGAGGGATCGGAACCCCCACTTTTCCTTGAGGACAGTCATAGATCGACAACCCCTTTGCCGAAATCATCACACCGTGCTCTGGTAAGAAACCGAAACGAACTTGCAGAAATTAGAATTCATCTACGGTAGGGACTCTACCATAACGGTCCATTGTCGAGGACAAATGAATGATAGAAAAGAAAATTTTGTAAAATGCCTCAGTTGATACAACGAAAGAAAATAAAGGAGGTGAGGATTAAAGGTCTTGGGAAAAGGGGGGATTTTAAAGGCAAAACTGGCGTCACGAACCGTCTCACGATGGATCTGACACACATTGACAACGCTGTCTAAAGCCTGTCAAATGCTAGAAAGAATCTCAGACATACACGTGTTGTAATATAGGATCGAACGGCGACGCTATCAAGCCGACGCATACACCTACAAGCCTAAGGGACTTGTTAACGTATCCCTTAGGGAGAACGTCAAAAAAAGAGAATTCTAACTAACGCCAAGCTTGGCCTGGTCAGAACCCGGTTAGACCTAGTTCGAGGCTAAGGTCGGGCCTTCGCCAACGAGAAGATCACTGGTATGACGGTTAAGGTGCATAACTGCGCCTTAACCTCGTCTCCAAGGAATAACACCCCGACAAACGTGGGACCTATCAGAGAGTTCCACTTTCCCATTTGACGATAGCCACGGTCATCATAATATTAAAGATTCCATACTAACCAATGAGGAGATGAGGCAAAAAGACGTAACGGAGGATCCTCCACTGTGGGCCCGCCACGTCGCACCTCACGAGGGAATGTTCAACAGAATCAGTTGAGAGGCACACGCCTCTCAAACAGGTATAAAAGGATCCTTCTTCCTCATGAAAAAGGGGACGAAACTCTTTTTCCTATGATTTAGTCTTACTTCTCTCACACCTCATTCTAACTTGATCGTCGGAGCTTTGTCCCAGGAATTCCTCCCGGACGTCGACTCATGATCATCTTTCTCTTTTGTACTGTGATATCAGGAGAAGGAACCTGCACGGAACTCATCTACAATCTCAATCCAACCATCTACGATATATCACAACAGCCCCATAATCATGGCCCAACCCAATGGCTCCAAAAGCCCAATATGACCCAAATTCCAAAATAACACCAAATCCCATTATGGCCTAAATCCAAGAAGGCCTAAAGCCTAACAATGTCCCAAAGTCAAAAGTAACAGTGGACCAACAATGCCCAAAACCCTAGAAGTCCAAATAAGGCTCAATCGCAAAAGTCAACAAAAGTCAAAGCTGCTGAGTACGCCCAACATACTCAGACTTATGCCCAACATACTCCGTTCTTGGCTAGTACGCGCTGCGTACGAGCTGGGTACGCCCAGCGTACTCCCCAATGGCCCAAAACTTTCCATTAAGTGGTTAATCGATTAAGCCACTTTGTCCAATCTCATATATGATCCTAAATGATGTCTTAACACATAAATTGGCAACTTTACTCCCATGCATGACTTAATGGGACCCAAAACTCAAAGAGAACCATAATAAGGATCCTAACACATACATGGACCACTCATAAAGATTGGATTTTTATGGACAAGGGACCTCAAAGGTGCTAAGATCTACCATCCATGGCCTCTGGAGTATACCATACTCTCAAATATGGTTTAAAGAACCATAAAAATCATAAAACAAGACCTATGCTAGATCTTATCATAAGCAACCATCAAGTTAGCATCTTTATACGTCAAATAGCTTGCAAATTTGATGATGATTCTGGATCTACAAGCTCAAGCCACACCAAAGCAATCTCCAAATGTTCTTCTTCCTTCAAAACACCAAAAACACCACCAAAAATCACTTCCATGCTCAAATCTTACAAATGGAAATTTGGGTTTCGTTCTTAGGGTTTAGATAGGTGGAGGCTGGTCATAAGAAGATCCATGAATGACTTAAGGTGATTAATAGGGCACAAACCCTAAAATTTAGGGATTTCCCCTTCTCGCCGTATGCCCCGTGTATGCTGAGGCCTCCGCGATCTGGATGTCGAGCCAATACGCCCGGCGTACACATAGCGTACGCCCAACGTACTCGGCTAGGGTCTAGAACCACCAATTTTCCAAAGGCCATAACTTCTTCGTTCTAAGTTTGATTTTGATGTTCTTTGTATCCTCGGAAAGGTAATGAGAAGCTCTACAAGTCTATCAACTCTCCTTTGCCTTACAGCTTCCCGAGCCTAAATCCAAAAATTCATAAAAGGCCCGAACTATCACTTTATTGTTATACCCTTGGGATCCAAAACACAAATCAAACTCCCAGATCACCTAATCTATATTATCCAATCCAAGGGCCCAAGTCTCTCTTTTCCACAAGGCCCAAAGACTTATGATTACTGATCTTCGGGTCACAACTCCGTATTAGGAAACAATTCGAAACAGTGTGTTACAACCACGGTGTCTCATAACTCCTCTAACTCTAAGTCAAGTAGTGAATCCTCTCCATCGAGTTCTTCACAATCGTGTCTGTCTCTGCCCACTCCTCCTCCTGCTCATCTGATGGTTACCTGATATCGTACAAGTAACTTAAAACCTCGACATATATTTAATCTCTCTATCTCCTCAAATATCTCCCTTATTCCCCGATCCACTTCTCAGGCTATGTGCGATCCGAACTGGCGTGCATCCATGGATTCCAAAATGTTTTCCCTTCAAGATAATCATACTTGGGATCTTGTTCCAAAACCCATACATGATAAAGTTGTGGGTTTTCGTTGGTTGTATTGTCATAAGATTGACAACAATGGTCGCTTGGACCGCTACAAAGGTCGCCTTGTAGCTCAAGGTTTCTCTTAACAACCTGGCCTTGATTTCGATGACACTTTCATCCTTGTCGTCAAACCTGCCACCATTCACATTGTTATTAGTATCTCCGTCTCTAGAGACTGGCCAATCCACTAACTTGATGTCAAAAATGCCTTTCTCCATGGTGATCTTGTTGAAACTGTCTACATGTGTCAACCCCCTAGCTATGTCAATTCTCAATTCCCTGATTATGTCTGTTGCCTTTGCAAAGCTCTTTATGGACTCAACCAAGCTCCTCGTGCCTAGTACCATCGTTTGTCGTCTTCCTCTCCACCCTCAGGTTTTATAGCAACAAATATGATAGCTCCCTCTTCACTTTCCATGGTGGCAAGGATGTCATATACTTGCTTCTCTATGTAGATGATATTATTCTTACTGCCTCTTCTTCAACTCTTGTCTCAAAGATCATCAAATTTTCCTCCACGGAGTTTCTTATAACTGACATTGGCTCTCTTTCCTTCTTCCTTGGTATTTTTGCTACTCGGATTACTTCTAGCCTCTTTCTTTCGCAATTTGTGTTCGCTCACGAGATTTTCACATGTTCTAACATGGTCGCTGTAACGCCTGGTTCCTGGTATGCACTTAATTTTGGAAGGGATACTCGACGAGTTGGTGGCCCTAACTCGTCGAGTAGAAGGTAGTATATGTGTGGGTTTTAAGTGAGCTACTCGACGAGTCGCAGCCCTGACTCGACGAGTAGGACAGGCTGGATGAAACCCTAATCTTTAGGGCTTGCACCCTATTTAAGCATCATATATGACCTCCATCCCAGCGTCCATCACCTCCAAACCCTAATCAATATTGAGTGATCTTGAGCTATTTCTTTCCATTTTTGTGAATTAAAGTTAGAAGAAGGAAGCAAAGGCTTGGAATTGCAGAAGAAAGGTTGGAGATCCAGAGCTAAGGACTCATTTATGTCTTCATAGAGGTATAAAGCTTATACCTTGGCTGTTATTCACTTAGATCTCCTTCTTAGCTTGTATGTTGTCATTTATGGGCCATTTCCAAGGTTAATCCGAGATTTGAACCCGTGGGGATGAAAGGACTTCGAATTTGGGCACTCTTGAGCTTTAGAAGCTCAAATTTGCCACCTTTATTCAGCCATGGCCCCATTCTATGACTTAGACCTTCATTTTAGCTTGGATTAGGTGTTTTAGCTTCATAACACCATGCATGCATGTAAAGTTAGCAAATTTACGTGTAATGCTAGTCTAAGGAGTCCGAATCTATGAGTTAGAAGCATTGGAATAGATTAGAATCGATTGAATGGAATTTTCACATGGAGGTCTCGACGAGTTGTTCTTGGACTCGGCGAGTCGGTTCGTGAACCCTAACTCCTTTTCTGGTTGTGAGTGAAACCATTGAGTTTAAGAGATGACTCAGTGGGTTGGACAAGATTAGGACTCGGAAGCTGAAGAACTCGACGAGTCCAAGGAGGGACTCGACGAGTTAGAGTCGATATGTCCCGATGTTATGACAGGAAGAACTCGATGAGTCTGGGAAGGGACTCGACGAGTTGACTTAGTTGACCACGGGTCTGAGTTGTTCATGAACTCGCCGAGTTGGGAGATGACTCGACGAGTTGGGGTTGACTGGGAGTTGACCTTGAATTTGACTTTGACCAGGATGTTGACTTTGACCAGGGGTAAAATGGTCATTTTACCCTGAGAAGGATTATCAGATTTTGACTAAGTATTATTGTGATATTGATAGCCGGGGAGTCGTTGGAGCAGCTATCAGATATTCCTCACCGCGAGTTTTTGTAGACAACTTTGCGAGGTGAGTTTTCTCCAGTAGTAACGGGTCTAAGGCACCAAGGCCGGCCTGTTTAGATAGCAGTAGTTCTGGACCACGGTCCGATGCCGGGCGGGGCCCGTAATAGGTTTATATGTTTTCCGGATTCCGATCCGATGCTGGGACGGTCCCGAGGAATGCTTGTATGCTTGTATGCTTGATGTCTTTATGATTCTTGCATGTGTTTGTTATGTGTTATGTGTCCCGGGCTTAGGTCCGATGTTGGGGCAAGCCCGAGGAATGACTAGTTAATATGTTATAATAGTATGTTCCGGACTCCGGTCCGATGCCGGGGCGGTTCCCGAGGAATGTTAGTATGTTTCTGGATCTTTGTCCGATGTCGGGCGGGGCCCGAGTAATGTTTTCATGCTAGGGTTAGGTGCTTATGTTATATGTTGTTGATATGTATATGTATGCTGAGATCTGCTCGATGTCGGGCCGGGATCGATGGCGGGCGGGGCCCGATGCCGAATAGGGTTCGATGTCGGGCGGGGCCCGATGCCAGGAAAGCCGATGTCGAGCTTGACTCGATGTAGTAAGGGCGGGGCCCAAGATATGTTATGTGATATGTGTATGGTATGTGGTAGTTGGGGAGACTCACTAAGATTCGTGCTTACAGTTTTCAGTTTTGGTTTCAGGTACTTCCACCAGCAAGGGGAAGGGCTCAGGATGATCGCATGGCACACACCACAGTTTCAGCCTGGGATGTTTAGACGTTGATATTTTCTCATATGATTTTGATATAGTATTTGACACGATGTTCTGAGATACATGATTTATGGTTTTCTTTATGATGATGGATGACTTATGGTTTTATTATAAATGATTTTAAAAAGAAATTTTTGGTCTGTATTTTTGGGATGTTTGAAGTTGGTATCAGAGCCTTCGTTTGATGGATTTGGTCACACTCTCGGGTGTGTCTGAACTTAAACTAAGGACATGGTATGAAAATTTTTCAAAAGAAAATCATTTTTACAAAAGAATTTTAAAAGAGAAAAGAAATTTGAAAAGAGAAAAAGGGTGTGGTGCATGCAATCAGCCGAGCTCAAGTAAGTACTCCCAAATTACCCACACAAGTTTATGTTATGATATGTTTATGAGAACTGCATGCTAGATTAGGACTAAGGATCTAGGAAGGATGCCTTATGTGCCTATTATATGTGTATCAACTTTATGAGAACTTCATGCTAGTTTAGGACTAAGGATCTAGGAAGGATGCCCTATTTGCCTGTTATATGTATCTCAGCTTTATGAATTGCATGCTAGTACAGATTAGTCAGTGATGGCCTGAATGTGATATGCTTGATTATGTGTACTCGATGCTCGAATGCTGCTTGCTTTGTACTTTTAGGGGTTCTAGTTATCTCTTACTAACTAGTAAATGAATATGTTAAGTTACATATTGCGAGGATTAAATAATTTCAGAAGGTTAGGTCTGGCTCTATTGCACAGCTCTTGTTTGAGTCCAACCGTTGTAGGGTAGGATCTCGCATTCGAAGAATTATCTAGTCTTAGTGATATGTAATAGTATTCACGAGCTAGTTAGAGGGAGGTAGCAGGGACTTCTTATGAAGCTGATAGCAGATAGTGGGTTGGTGATTACCCTAGGGCAAGCCTAGGATGAAGTTAGCATGAGATCAGCAGTAGTAGTAGAAGGGACTTGGGGGAGTCAAGTTAGTTCTTGAGGAAAGTATGGATAGATGTGGAAGGTAGCATGGGCCCGTACTACTGAAAGCAGAGGATCCGTACTCGAATCAAGGAAGCCTGAGATGAATCCAGGAAACTTGTAGTATGTTAGATCCCTCGAGATATGATGAGTATACTGATGTTTGTTATGATGTTTGTCATTCTGTCCACAATCACCCAGTTAGAATCAACACCATGTGTCGTCCTTGGCAATTTTGTGATGAAATTCATAGTTATCTCCTCCTACTTCCACATGGGAATGGGTAAAGGCTGCATCTTTCCATGGGGTCTCTGATATTTGGCCTTGACTTTCCTGCAAGTCAGGCATCGCTCAACAAACCAAGCTATCTCCCTCTTCGTACAGGGCCACCAATAACTCAACCTCAAATCCGTATACATCTTTGTGGCCCCCATATGGATAGAAAACTTTGACTTATGTGCCTCCTCTAGAATCGTCTGTCTCACCCCACCTGATGTCGGGACCCAAACTCTACCACACTGAGTCAACAATCCACGACTGTCCCTGACAAAAAGGGAATTTTCCCCTGATCCGCTCGGCCTTCCAATTCTCCTTTTTCAAACCCTCCACCTAAGCTTCCTTGATCAAATATAACATAGGCGATGTGACAACCATCCTCAAGAAAACATTTCTGATAGGAGTACTCACCGCCTTGCGGCTTAAAGCATCGACCACCACATTGGCCTTCCCAGGGTGGTACAGGATCTCGCAATTGTAATCCTTTACCACATCCAGCCATCTTCGCTGTCGCATATTCAAATTCGGCTAGTCCATCAAATACCTCAAACTCTTGTGGTCGGTGTAGAGAGTACACCGAACCCCATATAGATAGTGCCTCTAGATATTGAGGGCAAAAACCACGGCTCCTAACTCCAAATCATGTGTGGGGTAGTCCGCCTCATGAGGCTTGTGCTGCCTCGAAGTGTAAGCAATCATGTGATCCTTCTGCATAAGAACAACTCCCAAACCCGAAATAGAGGCATTGTAGTACACCACAAACTCATCCAATTCCTCAGGGAGCACATAATTGAGGCCTCACACAATCTCTGCCTCAGTGTCTCAAAATCCAACTGATGATCGGGCTCCCATCGAAAGGTCACATTCTTCTTTGTCAAACGGGTCAAAGGCACAACAATCTTGGAGAAATCCTGGATAAATCTCCGATAATACCCTGCGATACCTAAGAAACTCCAAATCTCGGACGCGGTACTCGGTACTTCCCAACGCATCACAGCCTCGATCTTGGCCGGGTCAACCAAGATTCCCTTCTACTTGACGATGTGCACCAGAAACCGCACCTCATGCAACCAAAACTCACATTTGGAGAATTTGGCATAAAGCATCTCCCTCCTCAGGGTCTCCAACACCTCTCACAAATGTTGCTTGTGCTGCTCCTTGGTCTTGGAGTAGACCATAATATCGTCAATGAAAATAATCACAGACCAATCCAGCATCACCCTGCAGACCCAGTTCATGAGATCTATGAACACTGTTGGTGCATTGGTGAGCCCAAAAGGCATGATAATGAACTCGTAATGAACATAACGAGTCCAGAAGGCTGTCTTCTTCACATCCTCATCCCTGACTCTCATCTAGTGGTATCCTGACCACAAATCAATCTTGTAAAACCAAGATACACACTGAAGCTGGTCAAACAAATTGTCAATCCGAGGAAGTGGGTAACGGTTCTTTACCGTTAACTTATTCAACTCCCGATAGCAATGCACATTTTGTGAACCGTATTTCTTCTTCATAAATAGGATCGGTGCTCCCCACAGAGAACTGCTCGGATGAATAAAACATTTGTCTAGCAGCTCCTGTAGCTGCGTAGACAACTCTTGCATCTCAGGTGGTGTCAGGCGATGCGGTCCTTGGCTATCGGGGCCGCACCGGGTACCAAATTAATCCGAAACTCAACCTGCCTCTCGGGAGGCACTCTAGGAAAAATCCTCGGGGAAAAAATCAGGAAAATCCCGCATAATGGGTATTAAGCTCAACTCTGTCGTGTCCTCAACCTGTGTGTCAGAAACATAAGCTAAGAACTCATAACAAACCTGCTGCAGATATCTCCTGGCACTCGTAGCTGAACAGAGAGTTGGCCCATGTGAAGCTCCCTCACCAGTAATAACTAGTTCTCCCCTACTTGGGGTTCGAACTCTCACCAGCTGCCGCTCGCAATCAATTACAGCCCCATTGGGGCCCAACCAATTTGTCCCGATGATAGCCTTCGATCCTCTCAAAGAAATCGGCACCAAATCAATAGAGAACCTCTCGCTAAATATGTTCAGGACACACCCATGGAAAACCCTCGAAGCTCTCACAGTACGGTCATCCGCAATCTCCATCTCTAGGGAAAAATCCAAGGTCCCCCGGAGCATCTCAAAACTTCTTGCTGAGCGCAAGAGATATAAATGATCGAGTAGCCCCCGAATCAAACAGAACATGAGCAGACAAACCATTGACCAAAAAGGTCCCTATACAAGATCATAATTAACATAAGTATAAACAAGGGAAACAATAAATTATAGGGTTAAACACACATACCAGTAACTACATCTGGCGCTGCACGAGCCTCATCGGTGGTCAGCTAAAAAGCCCTGCTCTTCACCACATGAACCTCCGCCTTGCAATGGTGGCCATCGGTAATCCTCAAGGTGGCTGGCGCAGGCGCCGCCACAGCTCCTCCAGACAACCTCGGACAATCGCCCTTTTTATGGCCGGTTTGATTGCAATGAAAGCAAATCATAGCCCTTTTGGGGCAATCCCTGCTCACGTGGCCCGACTGGCCACAGATAAAACATCCCGAACTTGTTGATCGGCAAGCTCCTCAATGCGACTTGCCATACTTGGCGCAACGGCCCCAGCCCTACTGGCCTCTGGTGTGGGTATCGGAGGTCCTGGGTCTCTTAGCCTGACCCACAACTGTCTGAACCTGCTCTGGCTTCCGCATCATCCGGAGCTCCAACTTAATCTCCCGCTCGCAGGCCTTCTAGATCATATCATTCATGGTCTTGCACCCCGAGAAGCTCACGAACCTCCTGATATCATCCCTCAACATATCATGATATCTCGTCTTCCTCATCTTCTCATCCGCAGCATACTGTGGGGCCAACAATGCTCTCTCCATGAATTTGGCGGTAATCTCCACCACAGTCTATGTAGTCTGGCGAAGGTCCTGGAACTCCCTCGCCGGCTGCTGCACCCCGATAACTAGTGCAAAATCCCTATGAAACCTTTTAACTAAGTCCTCCCATGTCATCACAGCCACCGCTTCTGTCCCTACAGCTCGAGTAACCTCCTCCCACCAGTCTTGTGCTTTGTCCCTTAGTAGGCAGGATGCGAATCCCACCTTTTCCCCTTAGGACAAAAACTCGTCTACGAAGCATTCTCCATGTCAGCGATCCAGCGACGGCTAGCAATAGGTTCCTTAACTCCAAAGAACTTAGGCGCTCCACATGCCTTGAACTCACGAAACGAGGGAGTCTGTGCCCCAATATTCCATGCAGCAATCTCGACCGAAAATCATGGGGGTAGTGTCAAGAATGTCTTGAGTAACCTCAGTTGCAATAAGCTCACGCAGCCTTTCATCAATCGGTTCTGAGCCAGGGCCAAAACCTAAACTCGAACCAGAGCCAGAACTCAATCCCAAATGAGTGACCACCATCCTCAAACTGAAACACAAAGATATAAACAATCAGCAAACATTTTAGGGAAGCTCGCAACACACAGGTACCCTTAGAGTCCCCAGGTTTGTTCTTGTCTCAGGTACAGGTCCTGTGCTTCCAGTAGTACGGGCCCAATACTACCTTCCACACCTACCTGTATCTTCCTCAAGGTCAATCCTGATTCCTCTGAGTTACCATACTACAACCATAAACAAATCTTATGCTACATAACACACATATCCTAGACTCTCCTAGGAACTCTCTGTTGGATTTTGAGCATTCTAACACTCCTAAGTGTACATGCAACCCTAGAAAAGCTTGGATCTATGTTTGTCTAAAAATACATACAAAATACTTTTTCCAAGGTTCATAATCCTATCTAGCATACATGGGGAACTTTAACATAAAAGATGGCTAGAATTACATACCTTGTAGTTGATTTGATTCCTTGAAAACCTTGAGAGCCTAGCACCCCAAGTGTGATGCCTCAAATGTCTCACACAACACCAAATGCACTTGGAATAAACTTTGAGAGAGAATGTCACACTTAGAAATCGGCTTGCCCTCTTGCAACTACTTATGTAGCCGATTTTGGTAGATAACATATCCTTTATATAGTGTGTTACAATTAGGGTTACACCATGTAAACCCTAATGTAACATGGCTCTTCATTTCCATGACCCATGGGTTTGTAACTCCCATGGAGCATCCATGGAGCATCCTATGGACCTTAGCCCAACTTGATAATCCACGGAGCCTTTAGCCCACTATACAAGTTATGGATGATTTACATAATCAACCCATATATTTAATTAGTCATCTTTTGATCACTTAATTAATACTAGATTAATTCTTGATCAAAACTAATTAAATAGTATTATTAATATATTAGAACTTATAATATATTAATAAACCATAAGTGTTATTTCTCTCATTTTAGTTTATCCAAATGCATGATGCCATGCAACCCAAATGGACCATGCCGGGTCGGGTCAAGTACAACCCATAAATAGTTATGAACTTAGATACCTAATCCAACAGTCTCCCACTTGGATAAGTCTAATAACTATAACTGCAAGTATGACTTCAGGAACCGACCAGCAATCGTAGCTCTTTTCAAGGTTTCTCGGAACTGAGAAGATGATGATACGCCATTTAAGATAAGTGATCATATGATCCTCTGTTCTAGATATCAGCCGGACAAATACATGGAACAATGTCTTACTTATTGTCCAGCAGTTTGTTTCCCGATTTCCGATTTGTTTGACATAGAACTTAATTGAACACATCAACTTAGTTCTGACCGGGCCCGGTACATAGGTCAAAACTAAATCATCGAGGGGCCCAGATATCGCTTCTAATCCAAGAAGGAACATATAAACTTCGACTCATATGCTTGTTCTACTACTTTTTGAATCATACACAAAGGCACGCTTTATAACATCGAGTTACCAATGCGTTTTCATACGATCAATATATAACCAATTCATAGGCAACAAGTCATATCTCTAGGTTTGAAGACTTATATGATATTACCGTCTCACGATCACTCGAGATAAAATTCCATGAAGTGATACCAGTGAGCGTGGGTTGAATCCAATACTCAGAACTTATGAGCACCCATGAGTGTTGTAGCACCACTTTGTCCAACATCTTAGACCTCTACAATCCAACCCATGACAATCTTGATTCATATCTACTTCCAACATATGACCGACTGTGGATGGTTTGAATAACTTAGTCATTCAGGAAGAGCGACTTAGTTATTCTAGAAGTCGAAACATGCAAAGTGAAACACAAGAATAATCGAATCAACTAGGGTCTCAGAACTTATGAATATAAATAAAAACACCTCTTATTTATCACCATATTGATTGCACATTATTCATTGTATACTGTTTCAAACTATCAACTTTATACTTGAATTAAAAGCAATAGTTGTCCCATGCTCCGAGCATGTACACTATGTTTTTCTAAACACTAGTCATGCCATACACCAAGTATGCACACTATGTTTGTCTCAACATTAGTTATGCAATACATCAAGTATGCACACTAAGTTTGTCTATGCTCTTTACTCTGTGAAATAGATCGATTGAACATACTTCCAATGATTCTCATTTCACAATCCCAAATCCATACTGCAAATGCACGAATCCCAGATTCCTGGCATTTGCTTAAATCTGTTAGATTCTAAACTTATATGCAGTGGTCCTCTTGTAATGATTATGCACAAAGTCACAAAGACTTGTCAACAGACACTACATAGTATTCCAATGGAGATCAATTCCATGGAAACGAAGTCTATATTCAAAGTTCATTGCTTTGAACATTCTTCTTGCATTAAGTTTCCTAATCTTACACAGATTTAATGAATAGCTTCCACCTGTGGGAACATTTCCATATTCCCTTTTGACTATTACTCTTGAACAAGAGTTGCCTCTTTTCAGAATATGTCAATATGGTCCTTCCACAATTAACATTATTCTTCCAACTGTCCCTGAGCAACCAATCTTTGGTAAACCTTAGATTGTCCTCGACAATTGCTTAATCAAATCAGTCATATCCAGTTCTACTACTTTCCCCTCTTAATGCTCTAGGCATTTTTTTGAAAATTTAGAATAAATGAATATTGTAGCACATGCAATCGATCCTATATCCGAAGCATATGGGACACGATTCATAAAGACATGATACTAGACCAATCTTTTGCTATAATATTTCTATTTCTATTTTCCAAGTTCTCATAATTCAGATTATGAAGAGGGATGCCTTAATCATAATCGAATTTTAGACCGCAAATAATGGACCCATATATAGAATTTCCTTATGTCAAGCCATTCCAACATGAAATTCATATATATCCTTGACTAAATATGATTAAAACCTCAATCTAAGCTTTTAGAATTGACGTGAAGTATAATTTCCTCTCCCTTAATTATAGCAAAACAACTTTTCCCAATTGAAACCCTTTTTTTTCTATAATTAACATTGCTAACTTGCAACACTTATCATAATTATCATGCTCCCACTAACATGATGATTATTAGCATAACACTTATGCTCCCACTAGCTTTGACATGTACTCAGACATCAGTTGGACTTCTAGAAAAACAATACTTTATTGACTTTTTTACCAAAGTTCAGATTTCTGATACTAGATTGTTTTGATAAGACTTTATCAATATCATACACCTTATCTGAGATAGCTCACAGGTGTGTCTAAACAATTTAAGAACTATGAAGAGGGATGCCGTAGTCATAGTCTCAATTTTTTGGATCTTTTCATTTGTCATAAGTCCATGTTAGTGTGCCGGTTAACCACGCATGCTCCACTAACGACTTTGAGACTGCACGGATCACAATTGCTATCTTACTTAAGATCTACTTGGTGGAAGTGTTTCCTCACCATCATTTTCATGAATCGGAGAGAAACCTTAGGACCCTTAGATTTTATGGTGTATGTGTTCTTATCCACGTGAATTTGTCAAAACCATAATCATAAGATAAGGTTAAAGACAAATTCAAACTCATATGGATTGAACTTATGTAATCTTAACTTCTTGCCACCTGGCAGTACAGGGCCTGCCATTGCTTCCAAGTAGTTATGCAACCAATTGAGAACTCTCAGAACTCCTATGAAAAGCCAACTTTAACTGGAATGGGCACAGAAGTAAGAGTATGTCAACACGATAGGTTATAAACCTCAAGTCGTGTGCTAGTGATAAACTATAGGTTTCTTCTTCTTGATTAGATTAAAGGCTTTTCCAAGATCTTTAAGACTCTCATTGTCCTCTTGACATATAAGACTCACTTTCCAAATATTCAAGAGATAGTGTGGATTCTTTATCAAGAGAAACACTTCGCACAATTGGCCTTAGTTGGTCTTTATTTTATCCAAAACATCACAACTTACCAATTTCAAATGTACAAGAGTAGGACACTTTTACTCTTACATTTGGCAAGTGTTATAAACCTTTCTTTAAGATATGTCACTCAACTTACAGTCTTGGAGTATGACTCTAAGACTTGTTTTGGAACGAAGTATGGATCATCTTCTTGATTCAATCATTTCAGCAATTCTTGATTCCTCTTCTTAGCCATAGGAATGCACTAAGATGTCCTTAGAGGACCAATTGTGATATGATTTCTAAATCATTAAGATGATCACAAAACAATATACTAAAGTGCTCTCCCATCTTTTCAGATTTGAGAAACTTTTATCTTCCTGCCTAATTTGATTCTTCGTATTCGTTCTGCCATACATCGAATTTTTCCAATGCTGCAGAATTATACTTAAACTGTTAAGTATAACCATATTTACTCAACCTTAGTAAATCATGACGAATAGTCTTGACGATCTTTTGTGGTGGACCTTAGCAAGTGCACAAGGCTGTGTATTGTATACCTTAGTCCTTCACTTGACTCACATATACATGTGATCAAGGAATTAGTCTTAATTTTCCAAAGATGAAAATTCTCAATCATCATACTTTACAACTTGCATGATTCCAAGTTTCGATCCAAATGAAACTTGGTTGATGAGATTATTCCTTATTTGGTAAATTTGGACACTACCACAAATGATAGAATCAAATTCACATTTCCATTATTGCTAGAACCATACAAACATCAATTTTTCATAAAATGTCATTGCAAGGAGATATAATTAAGATAAAACAAAATTTTATTTATTTATAATTGCGGAAAAAACTTTTCCCTTACAATGCAACTTAAAATGAAAACTATGCTATTACATATTTTTCTAGCAATCTATCATATCTCCTAAGTAGTAGCTCAAAAATCCGATCTTCAACCATGCGATAGAAATCCATCTTCGCGATCAGATTCATCATACTTTTACTTTAAGTTTTCCTTCCCTTTGCTTGATCCTGAACCAGAGTCAAACTTTTGATTCTTCTTTTCTTCCAGATCCTTCAGGTAGCTAGGGCAGTTTCGCTTCCAATGCCCTTTTCCTTCACAATGAAAACATATAGACTCTTCGGGAATGGTACAACAGGCTATTCCAGACTTAAACTTTCTCTTTACCTTTCGGTCAACCGGGTTGACCAAGGCTGATCCCTTTCTATTGGGAAGAGAAAGTTTTTCTGGACTTCCAATGTTACCATTGTCCATGTCCATGGAAGTTTGAGAAGTAGATCTTCCACCCATAGTTGCTTGATTCTTGCGCCAAATCATTTCTGATTCAGCATGAATCAGCAAATAAGAAAGATCTATTAGGGTCATGTCAAGATCTGTCATATAGTAATCTTTAATAAAATCACTATATGACTCAGGAAGTGACTGAAGAACCCAGTCAATAGCAAACTTCCTTGAAATAACAGCACCCAACATTCTCAACCTGTCAATGTGACTTCATTCTTAAGACATGAGTGCACACAGGTCTTCCATCTTTATGTTTCATTTCTAGTAGAGCTTTAGTGACATTGAACCTTTCAAGTCTTCGGGCTTGTGGTTCAGGGAGAACAATTGGAGGAGGAGGAGGAAGAGAAGTATGATTTCCATGAGCCAAACTCAGGAAGTCATCTTCATAAAGAAAGCTTGTTCCATTAGATTTGGGAAGATCATTGTTGTCTAAACCAGACATCTTGTATGGGAGAAATTCAAGTAAGTTGATTAAAATCCTTAATATAACACCCAATTTGAAATATTAAGGCTAGGACCAACACAATATTTTATAACTTGGAAGAGGGATGCCGTAATCCAAGCTATAGAATATTTGAAGGTAGGCGAATGACGATTCACCAATTTCCACCATAGAACGAAATATAAACTATTAGGTTTTAATTGGTCTCTAGAAATTCCTAGATTCTTTTGAGATGCAATGAACTTTTCAAAGGCATGTTTCAATCTCTAGTGTGCCCTCCAAGTTTTGTGACTGGGATACCGAGGATCACAAAACAAGGTGTGAAGTAACCATGCAAATTACTTGGTACCCTTAATGTTTATCACCCAATCGATGTGCCGGTTAACCACACACGCTCCACCGACCTATGATGAACCTTAAGTCACCCTTTACCTACCTTTTTAAGTCCATGTTAGTGTTCCGGTTAACCACACACGCTCCACTAACGACTTTGACAAAGTACAAAGTGTAATTTCATGGGATAGCACCTTATTCACATTTTCCTAAAGTAACTAAGATTGGGAATTTAATAAAACATTTAGTTACTTTATAATAATCATTATACTTTTAATGAGAATTTTATAGGTCCTTGTCCTACCCGTTCGGCTAACGACCCTCCACCAGTCAAGGAAGCGGTGGGTGGGAGTAGACACCCATTAAGCTACCATTTTATAGGCAACAACCTTATACCCCCCTTATAGACCGGCTTCGTGAATGAGGTCTACTAATGGTAAGACGACTTGATCTTATATATATATATATATATATATATATATATATATATATATATATATATATGTATGTATATTAACTTATAATATTATAAAGTATAAGGGTTGAATTTTAACTTTTTAAAATTCTAAGGGTGGGAACTAAAGTTTTTATGATGACTTTACATGTTCCAAACCTTGAGGGCAAGTTTTGTAACTTTACAAAACTCTTCAATTCATAACTTATGAGATATTAAAATAAAGACTCTTCATTTTTTGTAACTTATGTGTTCTTTTAATGGATTTAATACAAAGTGACTTTTGGTTATCCATAACTTGAGGACAAGTTATGGACTCCATTAAAACACATAAAGATCATGAATTAAGCATTAAACAAGTAATTCCTATGATATATCAAGAACTCATAAGAACAAGAATAGTCATATCAAAATTTCAAGAACATATGAACACATATAATCATGTAATTTCGATATTAGCCATTGTAAATGGATTAGAACAACCATTACCCCATCAAAACAAGTTTTAAAACACCAAAACAGTTTAAGGTAATGTTTCTAGTCCATTTTCAGCAGCAAAAGTCGAAAATCTGCACTCAGGTGCTCCTACTCGTCGAGTGCAAGACCCTACTCGACGAGTAGGATGAGTTTATGCTTGGACTCGTCGAGTCCCCCCATGGACTCGGCGAGTTCCCTGTGCAGACAGCAAGAAATTCGACTTTTTTCACTATTTTGCATCAAGTATCAACAAACAAGCCTAGACTCTGATACCACTGTTGGATTTTGAGCATTCTAACACTCCTAAGTGTACATGCAACCCTAAAAAACCTTGGATCTATGTTTGTCTAAAAATACATGCAAAATACTTTTTCCAAGGTTCATAATCCTATCTAGCATACATGGGGAACTTTAACATAAAAGATGGCTAGAATTACATACCTTGTAGTTGATTTGATTCCTTGAAAACCTTGAGAGCCTAGCACCCCAAGTGTGATGCCTCAAATGTCTCACACAACACCAAATTCACATGGAATAAACTTTAAGAGAGAATGTCACACTTAGAAATCGGCTTGCCCTCTTGCAACTACTTATGTAGCCGATTTTGGTAGATAACATATCCTTTATATAGTGTGTTACAATTAGGGTTACACCATGTAAACCCTAATGTAACATGGCTCTTCATTTCCATGACCCATGGGTTTGTAACTCCCATGGAGCATCCATGGAGCATCCTATGGACCTTAGCCCAACTTGATAATCCATGGAGCCTTTAGCCCACTATACAAGTTATGGATGATTTACATAATCAACCCATATATTTAATTAGTCATCTTTTGATCACTTAATTAATACTAGATTATGTCTTGATCAAAACTAATTAAATAATATTATTAATATATTAGAACTTATAATATATTAATAAACCATAAGTGTTATTTCTCTCATTTTAGTTTATCCAAATGCATGATGCCATGCAACCCAAATGGACCATGCCGGGTCGGGTCAAGTACAACCCATAAATAGTTATGAACTTAGACACCTAATCCAACACTCTCAACTCTCACCACTCGCAATACCAAGAACCTCAATCCACCCCATTGGTTGCCTTATGCATGCAAGTTGTACACAAAATAGGATCACATAGACTGTCGAATGAAGATTCTAACCTAATTCCACAACCAAACAAGGAACAAGAAATGAGGCTAAATCAATCATTCTAGGGCTATAAAATCCTAATCATATACAACTTTGAAAGTATACACTTAGCAAATAACTGAGCCGATATCAATTCCATGTAACACATGACATCAAGTTCTATTGAGCTATAAGGCATCACACAAATCAGGAAATTCTATCATATCATTCCTGAAGGTATCCTTAGCCCTAATCTAGCATGCAATTCACATATCAAGCATACTAATCACAATACATAAGTATGGGTAACTTGGGAAGCACTTACTTGAGCTCGACTGATTTCACGCATTGCACTCCCCTTTTTACTTAAAAATCTTTTTCAAAAATTCAATTTCTTTTTCTTTTAAAAAGATTATCATTTACTCAGTTAGAGTTCTGACACACCCGAGAATGTGCCCGAATCCCTCAAACCAAGGCTCTGATACCAACGTGTAACAACCTAAAAACCATGATAAATTTTTTTCATTTTACAACAAGAATTACATTCATCAAATTGTTCCAAAACCATCACATAGTAACAATGTCAAATTATCAGAGTAACAATATCAAAAAATGCGGAAAACGGTGAGGGGAGAATGCTGTTCCATCATGTTGGGCCCTTCCCCTTAGTACCGGAAGTACCTGAAACCATAAAAATAAACTGTAAGCAAAGGCTTAGTGAGTTTCCCCAAAGTACCACATACCATACATAAATAAGTTATTGTAATGAGCCAAATCATAGTCTTACAAGTAATTTCCTGCCGAGGGCCAAATCCCGGTCTTCCATTCAAGTGTTAGGGGCCAGATCCTGGTCTTTCATACAGATACCACGGGCCACATCCTGGTCTTTCATACAATTACCAGGGGCCAAATCCTGGTCTTTCATACACATATCACAAATATATCTAGCATCCTATATCACAAATAATGGGTCGACCTTGGTTCCTTCGACCCATTGATACAGTGAGAAAACTCACCTCAGTCCACTGATAAATAACTAGATTGTCGGCTATAGAACTGGAAGATCCCATACTAAACACAAACAAATAACCCTAATTAAAAAAATTAGTTTATAACCCATAACCATGGGTCTAAATCCCCAAACCCAAACTCCTAGGATAAAAGGCCATTTACCCTTCCCTTAATGAGCCAAACCATACTTGGCCCAATAATACAATAATGGTCGACAAGGCCCATAAAGGCCCAACTCATACAACTTAAGGTTCACTAACAAAATCTTGATGCCAATTCATACTTTAACCAATCCAAGGCCCAAGACCTAACTAAGGCCAAAAAGTCCAAAGCCCAACCGAAGACCAGAAGCCCACAAAAGCCACTGCTCGCCAGTACGCGCAGCGTACCACTTGGTACGCCCAGCGTATTGGGCTACTTGCCACCCTAAGCCATTTAGTGCTTAATCCATTCAACCATAAGGTCCAACTTTTAGATCTCGTCCATTTTAGGGTTCTAATACATAAAGTTCGAAACTTTAACCCTTAACATGTCTTAATGGAACCCAAAATCCATTTTTGTCCAACAATACTCATAATAAGGCGTCAATCTCATGCATGGACCAATAACAACCATCAAGATGACATTTTTATGCATCAATAACAACAAAGAGGCTGAGATCTAACATATCTAACTCCTGGAGTTGCTCAAACTCACAAGGAGAACCCATGGGACAAAATAAAGCTCACAAACAACCCTAAACTCAAACTATCATAAGGAATCATCAAGGTGTCACACCCCCGGAACCAGACGGCGGAAACGTCCGGGGGCTCGCGTGACTTAAATTGAATACCATCACAATGAATATACATGAATCATAACATAAACATCACCATGCATCAATACATTACAACTGATATTGTTTACATCCAGTACATTGTTATCAAATATTACACATTCGTAACACAAATTGTTTCAATGTTTTCAATACAAAACATTCTAACATACTTGGTATTACCCTTCCGCTTATTTGTTACCTGAGAATACAAGTTATTTTGGAAAATGTCAACATATGGAATGTTGGTGAGTTCATAAGCATAGTTGTGAATAAAATGATTTGTATAGTTTGTAAAACCCAGAAAATCCGATATTTTCTGAAAAGACATTAGTTTATCAAAGTGTGAAGATCCATAAGTTGATGCATGAATGATTTCAAAACATATATATATATATATATATATATATATATATATATATATATATATATATATATATAAAGAGGGTGTTTTGTATTATAGTTATGGAATTTTCGAACGAATAGTATTGATTTCCCCAGAAAACCCGATGTTTTCCGATGTCGAAAGATATAAGTGATTACTAACTTTTGTACCGTCATATCGAATGACTATTGATTACTCCACCTTGATTACTGTTGAATAACGTCCTAATTCCGTCTACTTTGATTACTCATAAGCCTTAGCGAACGAAGAGAAGAGGAGCACTATGTCCTACTACTATCGTAAGTACCTTAGGCTGTCGGGGATACGAAAGACGCGATGGTCCAACTCGCATTTGAATACTTTGACCTTACTAGCTTTACTAATGGGCCACTAGGGCCCTATAGCACATAAAAGCTATTGAAAGTCCTTTTATAAAATATTGGGTCATAGAAGGCCCAATAACATATAAGCGTTATCCCTTTGGGCCCAAAGATCATGTTGATGGACTTGCAAGATCCAACAAGCATGATTTGAAACTCTCAAGCCCAAAGTTTGTATATCTACTCATCTTAGGTATCGCGTATCTATTGAAGGGTTTGATTTAACGTTTTTTGGTTTGGTATCGATTCGAGACCGATCGATTCGTTTATCACGATATTTGGAGTTAAACGTGTATTCGTCTTTCGATTTGTCGGTAGTCGTGATTTTGTATTTTGACTTAATGAAATAGTTTGTTTAAAAGTAGGGATTTGACCTTTTCACTATCTTTCTTTTTATAAAAATAACAATTTTAGTCTTTTAAATAAAAGAATTGCATTTTTAGTCCTTAAAACATTTTCTTGACACTTTTGCATCATAAATTTATTGGAATGATAGTTTTAACCCAAAAGTGATTTTGTTAACAGATTTAGCCCTTCCAGAATGGTATTTCTCGGTTAAAACCCTATTTTTCGCAATTTTTACAGTTTTGGCCCAAAATCCAAAAACTTTACATTTTTGATCCTTTTTGGATATGAAAAGCATTTTTGACCCTTGAAATGGTTTTGTTACACTTTTTATCCCCTGTTTTGAATAAAGTTTCATTTCAGCCCCTTTAGTTGTCATTTTTCGCAATTTTGGGCTTATTGGGCCAAAAAGCCCAAAATTAGCCCATTAAGCTAAAAATTTACATTTCAAGTCCTTTGAAAATTTTAATATTCAGAAAAACAATTATGGAAACTGTTTTGTCTCTTTTGGCCCTTAAGAAACCGTGACTTGACAAATTTTTAACCCAAGTTTTGTATTTTTGACAATTTAAGCCCAAAAATGGGTTTTATGTTGGAAATATGTTCATCATAATCTTATAAGTTATTATTCTTGACTTGTTTAGTGTAAAATAACTTAGATCATGTTTGTTTCCTTTCTCATGTCATAGATCTCGAGTATCAACCCTTTTTAGTTACATGTTCATCATAAAAACACATAAAAACACACATACATGCATAAAATCACACATAGCATACACATACACATAGATCTACACATTTTCTTGTATTCTCCCCCATAAAACACATAAAAACCGAAAAGAGAGGGGTATGAAGCTCACCTTGAGTTGTGGTTTCGGTTTTGAAGAGAGAAATGAAGAAAGTTTCGATCCTAGCAAGTCTTCTCGGAAGATCTCGAATTTAGAGGCTTCTAAGATGCAAGATCACAAGTTTGAATAGATTTAGAAGAGATTTTTGATGAAATGAAGTAGCTAGATCATGGATCCAAGTAATATCTTACCTTAGATGATGTATTTGTGGAATAATCTCCTTGAAAGCTTCCTAAATCTCGAAAATTTGGTGGAGAGTGGAGAGATTTTCCTTGAGAGAGTTTAAGTGAATTGTGTGTGTGTTTGTGTTGTGTTCGGCCGAGAGAAGAAAAGAGAGGAAGAGAGATCTTTGATGGGATAGTTGCATGGAAATATGAGATGAATGCATGGAAATCCAAGAGATAATGGTGAGGTGGCTATCCTAAAGTCAACTCCTTCCTTTCTTTTGTGGTTTGGGCCGAGAATGGAGAGGGGAAGGAAAAATAATTGGGCCTTGTATGCTTAAGCCCATGTTATGGTTAAATTAGATGATTTTTGGCCCAACATAAATCAAAGAATGATTTTTATGACCTATTAGGGCCAAATTAAATTGGTTGTGACCCAATAAGGCCCATTAAAGTTAACCTAGTTTATTTTAGGCTTATAAGGCCCAAAATATTAAGTTTCATGTATATGGGTCCAATTAGGGCCCATTTGAGAGCTCTATGTCGAAGATAGTTAAATTGGAAGCTTATTGGTCCATTAGGTCCAATAAGGAAATCCTAGTCCAAAATGGACTTAAACCGGGATTTCAAGGGTTTCCAATTCTTTTGTTGACTATTTGTAGTGCTTGAATGAAGTATTTGATGAAGTTTTGTTGTTATTGAATAAGCATCATACATGCTTTCACATTGTTGGCTCATAATTGACATAATTGTTGTAGTTACAAGGCACCAAAATTCCTAGTTGTGACATCATCCCCCCGTTAGAGGGAATTTCGTCCCGAAATTCTTTTGAAAGCTAGATTTGAGAATGCGAGAATAGATGAGGGTACTTCTGTTTCATTTGATCTTCGCGTTCCCATGTGAACTTTGGTCCGCGTTTCGCGTTCCATCGAACTTTCAAAATTGGAATGTGGCTCTGCTTAGTACGCTTCACCTCTCTGTCCATGATTTCAACTGGTTCTTCGATGAACAGAAGATTCTCATTGATTTTAATTTCTTCTAATGGGATGACGAGAGTCTCGTCGGATAAGCACTTTTTCAAATTGGAAACGTGGAACACAGGGTGTACACTGTTGAGCTCAGCGGGTAGCTGCAGTCTATAAGCCACTGGACCGATTCGGGCAAGAATCTCGAAGGGTCCAATGTATCGAGGGTTCAGTTTGCCCCGCTTCCCAAAACGAATCACTCCTTTCCAAGGAGAGACTTTTAGTAACACCCTATCTCCGACTCCGAATTCCAAGGGCTTTCGTCGTTTATCGGCGTAGCTCTTTTGCCTGTCTCGTGATGATTGCAGTCGGGCCCTGATCTGAATTATCTTCTCGGTCGTCTCGCGTATGATTTCCGGTCCCGTTAAGGCATTGTTTGGCGTTTGCCCTCTTGCTAGCTGGATGTCTCCTACCTCTGCCCAGCACAGTGGTGATCTACATTTACGCCCGTATAATGCTTCGAAAGGAGCGACTTTGATACTCGAGTGATAACTGTTGTTATATGAGAACTCGATCAAAGGCAAGTGGGTATCCCACGATTTTCCAAAGTCTATCACACACGCGCGAAGCATATCTTCTAGCGTTTGAATGGTTCGCTCGCTTTGACCATCTGTCTGTGGGTGGTAGGCAGTGCTCATGTCAAGTTGCGTTCCCATAGCTTTCTGAAGCGATTGCCAAAAGCATGAAGTAAATCTACTATCTCTATCTGAGATGATAGATACGGGTACTCCGTGGAGTCTCACGATTTCTTTGATGTAGATTCTTGTCAGGCGCTCCATCTTGTATGATTCTTTTATTGGTAGGAAATGGGCGGATTTCGTTAATCTATCAACTATTACCCAGATCGTGTCCAAACCATCCGTCGACTTGGGTAGTTTGGTCACAAAATCCATGGTAACCCTTTCCCATTTCCACTCTGGAATTACTGGTTGCTGTAGTAATCCGGAGGGCTTCTGATATTCCACCTTTACTTTAGCACAAGTGAGGCACTTGCTAACGTAAGTGGCAATCTCTGCCTTCATATTAGGCCACCAATAATGTTGCTTAATATCCAAGTACATTTTGTCTGAACCTAGATGGATGGAGTATCGCGTCTTGTGGGCTTCGTTCATGACTACCTCTCTGAATCCCCCAAGTTTAGGGACCCAGATACGGTTCATGAAGTAATTTGTTCCGTCTTCCTTCACTTCAAAGTTCTTCTCCATTCCATGCAGCGCTTCGCTTGTTTTCTTTTCTGTCTTCATGGCATTTAGTTGGGCTGCCCGGATTTGAGAGGTTAGGTGGGATCGAATGGTTATGGAGAGAGTCTTCAAACGACGATTCGAGTACTCTTTCCGACTCAAGGCATCGGCTACTACGTTAGCCTTGCCTAGGTGGTACTTGATTTCGCACTTGTAGTCGTTTAGCAGTTCGACCCATCTTCGTTGCCTCATGTTTAGCTCTTTTTGATTCAAGATGTGCTGGAGACTCTTGTGGTCGGTGAAGATGGTGCACTTAGTACCGTAAAGGTAGTGCCTCTAAATCTTCAGGGCGAAGACCACTGCTCCCAGTTCCAAATCATGAGTGGTGTAATTCACCTCGTGTGTCTTTAGTTGTCGGGACGCGTAAGCTATCACCTTTCCACGCTGCATGAGTACACAGCCTACACCCTGATTTGACGCATCGCAGTAAACTATAAAGTCTTATGTTCCTTCCGGTAGCGATAGCACCGGCGCACTGCAGAGTGCTTGCTTCAGAGATCGAAATGCAGCTTCTTGCTTGTCCGTCCATACGCAGGGTACGCCCTTTTGTGTAAGCGAGGTAAGTGGCTTTGCTTTTTTGGAGAAGTTTTGAATGAATCTCCTGTAGTAGCCTGCGAAGCCTAGAAATTGGCGAATTTCTGTGGGTGTTGTTGGAATTGCCCATCCTTCGATGGCTTGGATCTTAGAAGGATCCACATGAATTCCTTCCTGACTAACAACATGTCCCAAAAATTTCACACTTCGGAGCCAAAACTCGCAATTAGAGAGTTTTGCATACAACTTTTCGGTCCGCAGGGTTTCCAGGATTTGTCGGAGATGTCGGCCGTGTTCTTCCTCGCTTCGAGAATAGACGAGGATGTCGTCGATAAAAACGATGACAAAGTTATCGAGGAATGGTCGGCAGATTCGATTCATTAGGTCCATGAATGCGGCAGGAGCATTCGTTAGACCGAAGGGCATTATAACAAATTCATAATGTCCGTAACGAGTTCGGAAGGCGGTTTTTGGAATATCCTCCTCCCGGACTTTGAGTTGGTGGTATCCAGATCACAGATCTATCTTTGAGAAGTAACTAGCTCCTTGGAGCTGGTCAAATAGATCGTCAATTCGCTGAAGTGGATAACGGTTTTTGATGGTGAGCTTATTAAGTTCTATGTAGTCGATACACATCCTGAAGGTACCGTATTTCTTTTTGACAAAGAGAACCGGAGCTCCCCAAGGTGAGAAACTGGGTCGGATGAATCCTTTGTTCAAAAGCTCGCTGAGTTGACTGGACAACTCTTGCATCTCCGCAGGAGCCAATCTGTAGGGTGATTTGGCGATGGGAGTAGCTCCTGGCACTAGATCAATTCGGAACTCGACTTGTCTTTCTGGGGGTATCCCCGGAAGATCCTCCGGAAAGACATCCGAGAAATCGCAAGCCACAGGGATGTTTCGAATATTGATCTCTTCCTTGGACTTATCCACAATATGAGCTAGGAACGTCAAGTCCTTCTTTCGTAGGTACTTTTGTGCCTTAATGCACGAGATAAGACGAAGGTTTGTGCTAGGTTTGTCTCCGTAAATAACTAGGGTTTCGTGATTTGGGAGATGAAGGCGAACGACCTTCTCGTGACACATAATTTCAGCATGGTGGGGGCTTAACCAATCCATGCCGATAATCACATCAAAACTCCTAATAGAAACAGGCATTAAGTTTATTTGAAAGACGTGATGATTTAAGGTCAGGGTACATCCGATGTAGATTTCCCCAGTGGATTTTGTCTTCCCATTGGCCATTTCCACCATAAAGGTTTCATCAAGCTTTTGGGGTTGTTGTTTTAATAAGTGTTTGAATTTATTACTCACGAAACTTCATTCTGCCCCGGTATCAAATAAGATGCATGCATAAGTGTGGTTTAGGAGAAACGTACCAGTAACAACAGCGGAATCCTGAACCGCTTCTCCTTGACCCATTGCTAGCACCCTTCCTGTTCCTCCGTTCCCAGGGTTGTTGGTGTTGGGGCAGTTGCGACGGATATGCCCAGTCTTTCCACATCCATAGCAGGTGGAGCTTGATCCTGTGTTATTGCAGCTATTGTTGGTGTTGTTGTTGTTGTTGTTGTTGTTGTTGCGGCTATTGTTGTTGTTGTTTCCTTGTGGTTGGTTCTGGGTGGATAGGTCCTGCAATACCTTGTCGTGTGACCTTTCCGATTGCAACTGGTGCATTGCATTTCCTTGCATTCGCCATTATGATGGAGACTGCACTTGTTGCACTTTGGGAGATTCCCAGAATACTGCCTAGGAGCGCTTGGATTAGCTGAGGCTGGAGCATGTGGTGTGAAGGGTACTTGGGTAGTTGCAGCGTTGACTGTCACTGTTTGTTGTTTCTTTGTCGATTCCGAGCCTTGTCGTCCTTTTCTCTTGTTGTTCTTTCCTTTCTTGTTGTCACTCTCTTTCTTTCCTTTAGTTTACGCTGGCTTCTCGCCCTTCTTGTTGTTGTGGTCGTACAGTTTCTTGGCCAACCTCTTGGCACTGTCGAAGGTTTCAGGTTTTGCAGTGATTACATTTCCTTGAATTGGGGAGGTCAATCCCCAGATGAATCGTTCAATTTTCTTCCCTTCAGACGTAATCATGCCAGGGCACAGTAGTGACAGCTCGCTAAACCTTGATATGTATGCATCTATATCAGAGTTTCGGACGGTGAGATCCCACAGCTCTTGCTCCATCTTCTGGATTTCGCCACGGGGGCAGTACTCAGCCATCAGCATTTCTTTCAGCTCCGTCCATGGCATAGCGTTGGCTACAGGGAGTGTCAGGGCTTCTATGTGTCCATTCCACCAGGTGAGAGCCTGGTCGACATACGTGCACGCGGCAAACTTCACTTTTACCTCCTCGGGACATTCACAGATTTCGAATACTAATTCCACCCTTTCCACCCATCTCTTCAGGGTTATCACTCCAGCCGTGCCATTAAAGGTTCGGGGTTTGGCGTTGGTGAAGTCCTTGTAGGAACACGTCCTGGTAGGTCCGTGATTCGTTCCATTGTTCGAACTCCCAGTCCCTTGTCCATTGACTCCACCGTTGTTTCCTTGTTGGATCTGTGCCATGGCTGCAGTAACTGCAGCAGATACAGCTGCTTGGAATGCAGCTGAGTTGACTTCGGGTGGGGTTGGTCCAGGGTTTCCACGAGTTGGTCGTTGAGGCATCTTTTTGTCATGGAACGGAAAGATGTTGAGTGCCTATAGTTTTGTGAGATTGTGGTCCTAAAAGAAACTAGGTGTTTTGCATAAACTTAAGTAGTTTCGCAAATTAGCATACAATCATGTATATATAGCACATAGCAAATCACAACATCACAATAGAACACATAGAACTTTTCATTAATATTATCCGCATTTTTGATACATGAAAATTTTGCTCAGAAGAGCATACATAAGTGGTGCAAGTTCGGCAGCATAACGGCTCTATGAGTAGTGTAATCACTTAAACATAGAGTCGATGGTACATAGCATAGATCACATAAACCTAATACTAAAGGTAGATATGACTAATCCTAGTCATGGTGGGATGCGCCAGGGGGTGGTGCTGATGAAGTGGGCGCTCCCTGAAGGTGAGCCACCTGTCGTTCCGCATCTCGGAGGCGAGTCTCCCATCTCACCTGCCTCATGTGGAACTCCCGAATAACCTCTCGTGTCTCCTGCTTCTTCATGCTCAACCCTAGTCTGCATCTGGTGTATCTGATCAGCGGTGCTCTACGCCAGGTCGCCAGTGTTCCGCGGTCATCTCACCATGACCGGAAGTGCACGATCCGCTGGTCCTCCCTCCCTCAAGTCGTAGAACTCGCGTGACATGCCGAATGGAGGTTGCTGTCCCTGCTGTCTGCTCCATCTCCAAAGGTCGATACCCCAGGGGGTGTAGGGTCGGTCGGGCCCATCCGGTGAGCGGGCACCCTAGTCGGGTAAGGGGGATTGATGACTTCGGACTCTGTGTCCGAATCATCATCGCTGGGTTCTTCCTCGAAGTCTTCTCCGACTTCTCCTTCTTCCTGGACCTCTACTGGCTCGGCAGGTCCGCCCTCGACTTCCTCCTCAGGTTCCTCTTCAGACCCTTCCTCGGGGTCTTCCTCGGGTTCCTCCTCCAGCCATCCGTTATTTCCCTGATTGGGGAAATACAGATCTCCGGGGTGATGGAAGCCGGCCATACTGTCTACGAGAGTATATAAATGTACTATTCATTATTTCTAAGATGTTTTAGTTACTATGTAATTTGAGTTAATGTTCTCTTCTTGGAAATCAAGGGTATGTTTTTAAGTTTACTGACCATCGAGGCTTTCTCGGAGCCTGTGATAGTTGCACTTCAGAGAAAATGTAGTTGATCAGGCTACACTCACCCCTTAGTACAACCATGAACAGTCCTGACTTAACCGAGATGTCAGTGTTATTTTGTTTGATTTTTGTATTATGTTCTCTTTCCTATATCACACAAGTAAGGATGTTTTATCGTTGTGTTTTATTTGTTTTGTTCAGAGTTGTATTAGTCCCTCTTTTGGTTTATAGTTGCATATCAATGTGTGGTTAGATATGCTAGTTCACTATAAACAGAGCTCTGATACCAGCCTGTCACACCCCCGGAACCAGACGGCGGAAACGTCTGGGGGCTCGCGTGACTTAAATTGAATACCATCACAATGAATGTACATGAATCATAACATAAACATCACCATGCATCAATACATTACAACTGATATTGTTTACATCCAGTACATTGTTATCAAATATTACACATTCGTAACACAAATTATTTCAAAGTTTTCAATACAAAACATTCTAACATACTTGGTATTACCCTTCCGCTTATCTGTTACCTGAGAATACAAGTTATTTTGGAAAACGTCAACATATGGAATGTTGGTGAGTTCATAAGCATAGTTGTGAAATGACATGTATAGTTTGTAAAACCCAGAAAATCCGATATTTTCTGAAAAGACATTAGTTTATCAAAGTGTGAAGATCCATAAGTTGATGCATGAATGATTTCAAAACATATATATATATATATATATATATATATATATATATATATATATATATATATATATATATATAAAGAGGGTGTTTTGTATTATAGTTATGGAATTTTCGAACGAATAGTATTGATTTCCCCAGAAAACCCGATGTTTTCCGATGTCGAAAGATATAAGTGATTACTAACTTTTGTACCGTCATATCGAATGACTATTGATTACTCCACCTTGATTACTGTTGAATAACGTCCTAATTCCGTCTACTTTGATTACTCATAAGCCTTAGCGAACGAAGAGAAGAGGAGCACTATGTCCTACTACTATCGTAAGTACCTTAGGCTGTCGGGGATGCGAAAGACGCGATGGTCCAACTCGCATTTGAATACTTTGACCTTACTAGCTTTACTAATGGGCCACTAGGGCCCTATAGCACATAAAAGCTATTGAAAGTCCTTTTATAAAATATTGGGTCATAGAAGGCCCAATAACATATAAGTGTTATCCCTTTGGGCCCAAAGATCATGTTGATGGACTTGCAAGATCCAACAAGCATGATTTGAAACTCTCAAGCCCAAAGTTTGTATATCTACTCATCTTAGGTATCGCGTATCTATTGAAGGGTTTGATTTAACGTTTGTTGGTTTAGTATCGATTCGAGACCGATCGATTCGTTTATCACGATATTTGGAGTTAAACGTGTATTCGTCTTTCGATTTGTCGGTAGTCGTGATTTTGTATTTTGACTTAATGAAATAGTTTGTTTAAAAGTAGGGATTTGACCTTTTCACTATCTTTCTTTTTATAAAAATAACAATTTTAGTCTTTTAAATAAAAGAATTGCATTTTTAGTCCTTAAAACATTTTCTTGACACTTTTGCATCATAAATTTATTGGAATGATAGTTTTAACCCAAAAGTGATTTTGTTAACAGATTTAGCCCTTCCATAATGGTATTTCTCGGTTAAAACCCTATTTTTCGCAATTTTTACAGTTTTGGCCCAAAATCCAAAAACTTTACATTTTTGATCCTTTTTGGATATGAAAAGCATTTTTGACCCTTGAAATGGTTTTGTTACACTTTTTATCCCCTGTTTTGAATAAAGTTTCATTTCAGCCCCTTTAGTTGTCATTTTTCGCAATTTTGGGCTTATTGGGCCAAAAAGCCCAAAATTAGCCCATTAAGCTAAAAATTTACATTTCAAGTCCTTTGAAAATTTTAATATTCAGAAAAACAATTATGGAAACTGTTTTGTCTCTTTTGGCCCTTAAGAAACCGTGACTTGACAAATTTTTAACCCAAGTTTTGTATTTTTGACAATTTAAGCCCAAAAATGGGTTTTATGTTGGAAATATGTTCATCATAATCTTATAAGTTATTATTCTTGACTTGTTTAGTGTAAAATAACTTAGATCATGTTTGTTTCCTTTCTCATGTCATAGATCTCGAGTATCAACCCTTTTTAGTTACATGTTCATCATAAAAACACATAAAAACACACATACATGCATAAAATCACACATAGCATACACATACACATAGATCTACACATTTTCTTGTATTCTCCCCCATAAAACACATAAAAACCGAAAAGAGAGGGGTATGAAGCTCACCTTGAGTTGTGGTTTCGGTTTTGAAGAGAGAAATGAAGAAAGTTTCGATCCTAGCAAGTCTTCTTGGAAGATCTCGAATCTACAGGCTTCTAAGATGCAAGATCACAAGTTTGAATAGATTTAGAAGAGATTTTTGATGAAATGAAGTAGCTAGATCATGGATCCAAGTAATATCTTACCTTAGATGATGTATTTGTGGAATAATCTCCTTGAAAGCTTCCTAAATCTCGAAAATTTGGTGGAGAGTGGAGAGAGTTTCCTTGAGAGAGTTTAAGTGAATTGTGTGTGTGTTTGTGTTGTGTTCGGCCGAGAGAAGAAGAGAGAGGAAGAGAGATCTTTGATGGGATAGTTGCATGGAAATATGAGATGAATGCATGGAAATCCAAGAGATAATGGTGAGGTGGCTATCCTAAAGTCAACTCCTTCCTTTCTTTTGTGGTTTGGGCCGAGAATGGAGAGGGGAAGGAAAAATAATTGGGCCTTGTATGCTTAAGCCCATGTTATGGTTAAATTAGATGATTTTTGGCCCAATATAAATCAAAGAATGATTTTTATGACCTATTAGGGCTAAATTAAATTGGTTGTGACCCAATAAGGCCCATTAAAGTTAACCTAGTTTATTTTAGGCTTATAAGGCCCAAAATATTAAGTTTCATGTATATGGGTCCAATTTAGGGTCCATTTGAGAGTTATATGTCCAAGATAGTTAAATTGGAAGCTTATTGGTCCATTAGGTCCAATAAGGAAATCCTAGTCCAAAATGGACTTAAACCGGGATTTCAAGGGTTTCCAATTCTTTTGTTGACTATTTGTAGTGCTTGAATGAAGTATTTGATGAAGTTTTGTTGTTATTGAATAAGCATCATACATGCTTTCACATTGTTGGCTCATAATTGACATAATTGTTGTAGTTACAAGGCACCAAAATTCCTAGTTGTGACACAAGGTAAAAACTTTATGCCTTCTCTAGCTCTCAAAGTTGATGAAGACTCTGGATCTAAAAGCCCAACCTCAACAAATGCTTGGTCTCCAAGCTCGTTTTTCTTGAATACACACAAAAATTCCCCAAAAACTTTCCAAAGCTCAAGAACTCTCAAAGGATGAATTAGGGTTTCAATGGGACGAAATGAACAGTGGAGGTTGATGAGGGTAGGTGTCCAAAGGCCATAATGATGTTTAAATAGGGTTCAAACCCAAAAAATTAGGGTTTGACCAAGGAAAACGTACGCCCCGCATACACCACGTACGCCCAACATATGTGGTTAATCCCCCGCGACCAAAGCGATCTCGTACGCTAAGTGTACCAAACGTACGCCCAGCGTACGGGGGACCAAATTTGCCAAAAATCTCAAACGTAAGGGACCAAAGAAGTAGTACTTGGAAGTTGGAACCGAATGTTACAATCAATCTCTTCATGCATGATCCGCGTGTCCCACATCTTCAGGCTCTCAAGCGTATATTTAGGTATCTCAAGGGTACCTTAAATTATAGTCTTCATATTTATCGTTGAGTTGTTGATCGTTTGGTTTCCTATTCTGATGTTGATTGGGCCGGTTGTCCTACTACTCGTCGGTCCACTTTTGGGTTTTGCGTCTATCTTGATAATAATCTCATCTCCTAGTCCTCCAAACAACAGCATGTCATGTCTCGCTCTAGTGTTGAATCCAAGTACCGGGGGTTAGCTAATGTGTGTAGAACAAATTAAGAATGAGAGAGAAAAGGTAGTGAAAAGAATTCTCCATCTTATTTCAATAATATAATGAATATATATATATATATATATATATATATATATATACATATATATATATATATATATATATATATATATATATATATATATATATATATATATATATATAAAAGAGAAGAGAAATCTAACTGCTACATCTAACTCTAACAGAATCTGTTACAACCATTACTAATTGACAAAGTCAACTGTGATGTTGACTTTAATTCCAATACCCCCCCCCCTCAAGTTGGAGGATATGTAAAGAGACCAAGCTTGGATGCAACATTTATATGATCATTTCCAGACATTGACTTTGTAAGGATATCAACAGGCTGTGCAGTAGTTGGAATATGAGATAATGAAATGAGGCCATCTTGAAGTTTCTCACAAACAAAATGACAATCAATGTCAATATGTTTGGTGCGTTCGTGAAAAACGGGATATTTAGCAATATGTATAGCAGCGATGTTGTCACACTTCAATGGTATAGGAGTGATTTCTGAGACATTGAACTCTGCAAGCAGCCTACTCAACCATGCAAGTTCAAAACATACTCTACGCATCGATCTGTATTCAACTTCTGTTGATGACAATGAAATAGTTGCTTGCTTTTTCGACTTCCATGAGATAAGACTACCTCCCATTATGATAAAATAGCCACTAACAGATCTCCTTGTAGAGGGGCAAGCAGCCCAATCCGAATCACAGAAAGCTTCAATCTTGAAGTTATTTGTGTTGTTAAGAAAAATGCCTTGATACATCGTCCCTTTCAAGTATTTAAGAACATGAATAACTACATCTAGATGAACTTGATAAGGCTTACTGTTGAATTGACTTAGAAACTGAGTAGTGAATGCTATATCTGGCCGAGTATGCAAAAGAAAATTCAATTTTCCTACAAGTTGTCTGTATATGGTTGGATCAGGTAAAGGTGAAGAATCAAGATAAAGAGACTTTAATTTGCTTGGTAATGGTGAAAGAGTTATTTTGGCATCTTGAGACGAATAAGATTCTAATAACTCTTTTATGAATTTGTGTTGATGAATTACCATGTCGTCTTTTACCTCAATAAACTCCAATCCCAAGAAAAAATTGATTGTGCCAAGATCTTTAATCTTAAATTGATTGTCTAAAAAATCCTTAAGAATGACTATTTCTTCATTGTTATCACCTGTAACAAGGACATCATCCACATAGATTGCCACTATGATCATTGAAGAGTTGACCATTTTGATGAATAATGAATGATCATTTTGAGATCTGGAAAAACCTTTAGTAATGAGAGCTGATGAAAGTTTATCATACCACAGACGAGAGGCTTGTTTTAAGCCGTATAAGGACTTTTCAAACTTGCAAACATATGAAGGATGCATCTTGTCCATTCCAGGTGGTAACTTCATATAGACATCTTCATGTAAATCACCGCGTAAGAAGGCATAATTCATGTCAAATTGATGAATTTTCCATTTCTTTTTGACAGCTAAGGCAACAAGACTTCTCACAGTATGAAATTTGACTACCGGTGAAAAAGTCTCATGATAGTCTATTCCTTCTTTTTGTGTAAAACCTTTGGCAACAAGACGAGCCTTGTATCGCTCAATAGAATCATCTGTTTTGTACTTCACTTTATAGACCCACTTGCAAGCAATTGGTCGTTTTCCTTTGGGAAGCTTTACAATTTCCCATGTTTGATTAGCATTGAGAGCATCAAATTCCTTTTTTATTGCTTCTTTCCAAAGAGGATTGTCTTTGGCTTGGTCATAAAATATAGGCTCAACCACTTTAGAACTAACTTGATTAGCCATGAAAGTGATCTGATTAGAAGAACCAGGAGTATTGATGAAAAGATTTGTGATTGTATGAGCACAGTCATCAAAGGATCATGTTGATTTGTGACATTATAACAAATATAATCTTGAAATCGAGCAGGTTAAGTTGTATTTCAGCTTGATCGTTTGACTGGTAGAACTTCTTCTTGAGATAATGAAGGAGAATTAGGATGAACAATATTTGTTGATTCTGCAATTGTTTGTGTTGATTGAATATCATCATCATTAAAGGATTTTGGAAGATAAGATTCATGATTGTCATGATTCTTGAGATGATGAAGTGGAAATGTATGTTCAACAAATTTGACATCCCGTGAAACAGTGATAATCCTGGTTTGAAGATCAAGAATTTTGTATCCTTTTTGTCCAAAAGGATAACCCACAAATATGCTAGCTTTTGATCTGGGCATAAACTTATCTCTATTTACAGATAAAGTGGATGCAAAACACAAACAGCCAAACGATTTAAGATTGTCAAGACATGGTTTTCTCTTGAACAAAACTTCATATGGAGATTTATTATCTAGAACTTTAGAAGGAATACAATTGATAATGTGTGCAGCAGTCAAAACACATTCACCCCAATAACTTTTCCCTAGTCCAGATTGAAAGAATAATGCACGTGAAGCTTCAAGCAAATGCTTATGCTTCCGTTCTACAATCCCATTTTGTTTGGGGAGTGTAGGCACAAGACTTCTGATGTGTGATCCCAAGAGATTGAAAAAATGTAATTTCTTCATTACTGGATCCTAGCTCAAAAGCATTTTCTGTTCGAATTGTCTTGACATTAACATGAAAATGAATCTGAACATACTTGACAAATGCTTGAATGATAGGGAAGGCTGAACTTTTATGTTTGAGAAGATGAACCCAAGTGCATCTACTATGGTCATCTACTATAGTTAGAAAGTATTTATAACCATTATATGTTGGTACTTTGTATGGTCCCCATGTATCCATATGAATGAAATCAAATGGTTGCTGAGATCTAGTGTCACTCAAAGAGAAAGCCATTTTGTGTTGTCTTGCTTGAAAACATATATTGCACGTACCAAACAAATCACTTGTACAATCTTTAGAAGTCAAAGACAACAATTTCATTTTGTAAAATGGTAAATGACCTAACCTTTTATGCCAAAGATTAGTAACATTGGCTTTATTACATGAATCTAAAAGGTTGACACTAGAAAAATGATTTACTGATGCAGAGGTCTTCAAGCACTTGTACTTTATTATGTAAAGATTTTGCACCCTTTTGCCAATAATGATATTACTCTTCGACAAAGGGGCCTGCATTGCACAAAACTCATCAGTAAAGAGAACCCAATTCTTTAACTCACTAGTGAGCTTAGCAATAGAGATCAGATTATGCTCGAATTCTGGTACATATAGAACTTGAGTAAGATTGATTGTATCATGAATTGGAACATCTCCAATTTGAGAAACTTGAAGTGATTGACCATTTGGAAGTTTGAGAGAATGAGAGTGAGATAAAGTCATCATTGAAGAGAATAAAGACTTATCAGAACATATGTGATCTGTTGCCCCTGAATCAATAATCCACGAAAAAATTTCATGTTTTGAATCACCAAGAACATTGAAAACATAAGATATATGATTTCCTGAAGCATCAATATATTTACCTGCAGAATCCATGGCTCCATCAGTGATTATAGAGTTGACTCTGGATGAATTGATGGTGCTATTTAGAAGCTGCATCAATTGCTTGTATTGCTCAGGTGTGAATGATTGGGAGTTCTCAGCAACATTATGAACAATCGATTCTGGTTTCTTTGATATAGTGAATTTAAAATCAGATAGAAAACCATTCAATCTATAACATTGCGATTTTGTATGGCCTGTTTTCTTGCAGTGAGAGCAACTCAGATTTTTCTTTGAACTGTTATTGACGTGCATAGCCATAGCTTCAGTAACGATATTTGGGGAATATGAAATCTCTCTCTGTCTTTATTCATGAATCAACAGGGAGTGGACTGTTGCAATGTTAGGTAATGGATTCATCATCAAGATCTGGCCTCTGATTGTTTTGTATGAATCATTCAGTCCCATGAGTAACTGAATTAGTCGTTGTTCCTCTAATATTTTGTGAAACATTGCAGTCGATCCACAAGAACACGTAGGTATATCTTGTATCATTCGTATTTCATCCCAGATCTTCTTCATTTTTGTGAAATAGCTTGAGAAATCCTCAGATCCTTGATTAATTGAGTACAGTTGCTTCTGAATCTGTTATATTAATGCTCCATTTGATTGCTCGTATCTCTGATTCAATTCTGACCAGATTTCATGTGCCGATTGCAGAAATAAGACGCTATCAGCAATTTCTTTGATCAACGAATTCAGAATCCATGAAAATACAAGTGTCATCGATCTTTTCCAAGTAGCAAAACATGTGCCATTGAAGACTGTTGATACAAGAATTGTGCTAGGGTTATCGGATGAACCAAGGTAATAAGGGCTCGAAATCTTGATGTTAGATCCATTAGAACCATTGGTAGAAGTTGACGAACTAGCCATGAAAACAATGAAAGAAAGCAATTGATGAAGAACAATTAATGGATGAAAAATGGATGAAAGATCAAAACTCTTGTTCTGATACCATTTAGAACAAATTGAGAATGAGAGAGAAAAGGTTGTGAAAAGAATTCTCCATCTTATTTCTAACATCCCAAAAATACAACCCAAAAAATTTCGTTTGAAAACCTTACTAAATCATCATATCAAATATTAAAAGATAAATCCATGGATCATGTGTCTCAAAATGTCATAATAAGTTATCAAATCAACGGATGTCAAAACATATCAAAATATCTGAATAAAACTCCCGGGATAAACTGAAGCTGTGGTGGGTGTCATGCCATCATCCCGAGCTCTTCCCCTTACTAGCAGAAGTACCTGAAACCAAAACTGAAAACTGTAAGCACGAAGCTTAGTGAGCTCCCCCAAACTACCACACACCATACAATAACATATAAAGCACGTATTCGGCCTTTCCCACTGCATCGGACCAAAGCCCAGACTAACTGGGGCCTTGCCCCTGCATCGGACCGAAATCCGGACTAACTGGGGCCTTGCCCCCTGCATCGGACCGAAGTCCAGACTAACTGGGGCCTTGCCCCCTGCATCGGACCGAAGTCCGGACTAACTAGGGCCTTGCCCCCTGCATCGGACCGAAGTCCGGACTAACTGGGGCCTTGCCCCCTGCATCGGACCGAAGTCCGGACTAACTGACATAGCATAACATAATCATAACTACTAGCATAAACACATATACTGCATACTGCATCGGACCAAGGTCCAGACTAACTAACACATAAACATGCCTGAATCACAAAGACGTCAAGCATACTGTACTACTGCATCGGACCAAATTCCGGAACTACTGCTATCTAAACGGGTCGGCATTGTGGCCGTAGACCCGTTCCTACTGGAAGGAAACTCACCTCGTAACGCTGGCTGCTGAGCTGCTAAATCTGAGACTGTCTGACTGCTGCTCCGGAACTCCCCGGCTACAAATCCCATAAACACTAAATCAAATACTGATAACTAATCTCAGGGTAAAATGACTATTATACCCCTGGTCAAAGTCAACTTCCAGTTGACCGGACTCGCCGAGTTGGGCCGCCAACTCGCCGAGTCCCTTTCATCCATTCTAGTCCTTTACTCGCTTCTACTCGTCGATTTTGGCAAAGACTCGACGAGTTCTTCTTCGATACTAACTTCGAGTCTAACTTCATCCGACTCGCCGAGTTGTATGAACAACTCGCCGAGTTCTCCTTCATCATATGAACACGTCCAGTCAGTGGCTCGCCGAGTCGTATGAACAACTCGTCGAGTCTGAAGAACAACTCGTCGAGTCCCAAGCATGCTATTACTATACAGTCGATTCTAATCTATTTCAGTGCTTCCAAATCATAGATCTGAGCTTCTAGGACTGGTTTTACACGTAAAGTTTCCAACTTTACGTGCATGCACAAGGGTATGAGGCTAAAATACCCAAAATCATCAAATACTAGGCTCTTAGGGTTTGGAACAAGGCCAAGATTGCATAAAGGTGGCTATAATGAGCTCCTGGAGTTCAATAACGTCCGGATCTAAGGTTTCCATCCAAAGGAGAGTCCATATCTCAAGTTTTGAATCATATAAGGCTCCAAAGAAGACATAACAAGCATAAAAGAGGGTTTAATGGAGGAATACACAAGGTAATAACTTTATTACCTGAATGGGAAACAGATGGAAGCTAACTCTTGGATCTCCTTTCTCTTCTATGGACCTTCTTTCCTTCCTTCCCTTCCAAAGCTTCCAAACTAGCACAACACACTCAAGTTCAACAATGGGGGCTAGGGTTTACAAGGGAAATGCTCTAAAGGTGCTGGAGGCTGGGGTGGGAGGCTATAATGACGTTTAAATAGGGTACAAACCCTTGAAATTAGGGCTTCATCAGAAAAGGAAGACTCGCCAAGTCCCAACATATGGACTCGCCGAGTAGCCAACTTAAATCGCGAGCTCATCCCGCTTCTACTCGACGAGTCGGGCTACAGACTCGTCGAGTACCCCTTAAGAAATGGAGATACTTTAATTAAAATTACATACCAGAAATGGGGCGTTACAACTCTCCCCCACTTATCTTAGACTTCGTCTTCGAAGTCTGCTGCCGCTGAATCCGAAAATTACTCAGGATAATGCTCCCTCATCTCCCCCACGGTCTCCCACGTCCACTCTGAACCCTTTCGGTGTTGCCACTGCACCTTCACTAACTGAACCACCTTGTTCCTCAAGGTCTTCGTCTGCCGATCCATGATCGCAACTGGTTTCTCGATATAATTTAGGCTGCTATCAACCTGAATATCCTCTAAGGGTACAACTGCTGACTCGTCCACCAAACACTTCCTCAACTGAGAAACATGGAAAGTGTTGTGGATCTGGCTAAGCTCTGCTGGAAGGTCCAAACGATAAGCAACCCGACCCACCCGGGCCAAAACCCTAAAAGGACCAATGAACCTGGGGCCCAGCTTGCCCCTCTTCCGGAACCTGATAACACCCTTCCAGGGTGATACCTTCAGGAGGACCATATCGCCCACCCGAAACTCCAAGTCTGAACGCCTCCTATCGGCGTAACTCTTCTGTCGACTCTGCGCAGTCTGCAATCTGCTACGGACCTGTTGGATCAACTTTGTGGTCTTGAGCACCACCTCGGTGCTCCCGATGACTCGCTGACTGACCTCGCCCCAACAAATCGGGGTCCTACACTTTCTCCCGTAGAGCATCTCGAAAGGAGGGCGGTCAATACTAGCGTGGTAACTGTTGTTATACGAAAATTCCGCTAAAGGAAGATACGTATCCCAACTGCCCCCAAAAATCTAGGACACATGCTCGAAGCATGTCCTTGAGAGTCTGAATCGTCCTCTCGCTCTGCCCGCCCGTCTGGGGGTGGAAAGCGGTGCTAAAATGAAGACGAGTCCCCATCTCGTCATGAAACCGCTTCCAAATCCTGGAAGTAAAACGGACGTCTCGGTCTGATACTACTGATACAAGCACTCCATGCCGTGCCACTAGAACAACAGAATTCACAGATCCACTTATCCCTACGATCCACTTATACTTGGCCATAACTCAGATAATCGTGCTATGAGTGACTTGCCACTCCCCAAGCTATCCATGAAAATCCAAAATACCATTACCGCTGGAGACCCAACACTGTCTGAAACACTGATCTGCCTGGAAACACTGAACTGCCTGAACACTGAACTGCCTGAGCGCTGAACTGCCTGAACACTGAACTGCCTGAAACACTGAACTGCCTGAACACTGAACTGCCCGAAACACTGAACTGCCTTAACACTGAACTGCCTGAACACTGAACTGCCCGAAACACTGAACTGCCTGAACACTGAACTGCCTGAACACTGAGCTGCCTGAACACTGAACTGCCTAAAACAGCATGCTGCTACATGGCTGTTTTCCAACATCTATCGAGGCCTTCCTGGTCTCAATTCATTCGTCAGTCATCTGACATACCAGGTTCCCGCCCGACTGCGGAGCCCCAAGGACTCCCTACTTAGTCGCCTCACACAACTTCTGAACGACATCCTTCTCTGAAACTAACAACTACTAGTTATCTTGTCACTGTGGCCCTAGCGGCCTTCTGATCTAACTGATCGATTCCACACGTCGAATCCTGAGGTTACCAACCCACAGCTAAACGCAATTGCTACATGACCAATTGTAGCCTTATATAACAAGTAACCTGAAGCAATCCATTGCTTCCTCGATCTCACAACTGCAGTGGCATTCCTACAGTCTTATCACTGGCTCAACTAGGTCTAATCCATCCAGAAAATTCTGAAATCCACTTCGTGGATTTCCACATCTTTACTGCTACGCCCGAACTGGGGGGCTAATGTTCCTTCCGCGTCCTAACAACGCGCTCATGCTGTCTACCAGCCAAGTGTATTCCACGGCTACGCCAACAGTCTCACAACACTCTAGCACTACCTAACTGCTAGTGAACTCTACGGCTACACCTGCAAACTTACAACACTCTAACAATATCTGGCTGCTAGTGAATGCTACGGCTACACCCGCAGACTTACAACACTCTAACACTATCTGGCTGCTAGTGAATGCTACGGCTACACCCACAGACTTACAACACTCTAACACCATCTGGCTGCTAGTGAATGCTACAGCTACACCCGCAGACTTACAACACTCTAACACTATCTGGCTGCTAGTGAATGCTACGGCTACACCCGCAGACTTACAACACTCTAACACTATGTGGCTGCTAGTGAATGCTATGGCTACACCCGTAGACTTACAACACTCTAACACTATCTGGCTGCTAGTGAATGCTACGGCTACACCCGCAGACTTACAACACTCTAACACTATCTGGCTGCTAGTGAATGCTACGGCTACACCCGCAGACTTACAACACTCTAACACTATCTCATTCGTTGGTTACTGATCCGAACACATCCGACAACGAGTATACATACGACCTATCATTCAAGACTGAACCCATGTCCTGACTGGAATCCCCAACCTGATGCCCTAAGGCTTGCTGGCAAACATTACGGGAATGCGATCTCCTTACTGACAATTTTTTCCAAACTTCCATCTCACACTATCCTTAAACCACACATCTGTCTGGACTGTCTTCCTTTCTGATAAGGATGCGAAACTTATCTCAGTTTCAAAACTGCTCCTATTTCTGAATCCTTGGATGATTCTCCCCCACTTTGATTCAACTAACGTCTTACAACACACAATGCTGGAAGTATCCTCAATCATTCTTACCATTCTATGCCCAATCTGCTGAAAACCATGTTTGCCATTGCTAGTGTGTCACTTTTAACCAATCCAAAAGATCACACCACTTCCAAGAATCTGAATACATTTCCGGTGATAACCTGCTAGACCCAGGAAGCTTCGAATCTCAATTGGAGACCTCGGAAACTCCCACTGCATCACGGCCTCTACCTTAGCCGGAACGACTAGAATACCCTTCTGATTGACAAGGTACCCAAGAGATTGCACCTCGCACAACCAGAACTCACATTTGGAGTACCTTGCAAAAAGTCTCTCCCTTCTCAAGGTCTCTAGCACCTCCCTCAGGTGCTCCTCGTGCTGGAATATAACCGATCTAAACCCGAACAACACCTTCCCAAAGGTAGTGAGATACTATCGAGTCTTACTCATACTTGCTACAGTTACTGCATCCGAAGTAACCTGCTCTACAGGGGACGTCCTCTAGCTATCATTCCAAATCCAAGATATGCAGATGGCATATGACTCACTCACAAGTAGGTAATATAATATTCCAATATATAACAACATCATAAATAATAACTGACAGGAAGGTAAAAGATACATACCTCCAACCTCCTGTGCTGCTCGAATCCTTGCTAAAATCAACCGGAATGCTCTGCTCCGAGCCGTGGGCGCCCTCGCCCGAACCAGACGTCTGCTGGCGGTTCTCGAAGTCACAGGGGCAGGAGCTGTCACCTGCCCTGCTGAACACAAACTCAGACAGTGGGCCTTCTTGTGGCCCCTCCGACTGCAATGGAAACATATTGGGTCAAGTCCCTGGGCGATGGTAGCAGTACAATCTCTGCTAAAATGACCAGTCCGGCCGCACTTGAAATAGCCAGGATCACCACCTCTACTACTCCTACACGCACCCCCGTGCGTCCTGCCACACTTACCGCATCGGCTGCGGCCCTGGAAGTCTCTCGATCTCGAACTCGGCCCTTTGGTTCTTTTACCTGAACCTGTGGGCCACTGAACCTCATCCGGTTTCCTCTTCCTTTCTGACTCCCGGTCAATCTCTCGCTCCTGCGTTACCCCGTCGTCCCCATCAATCGTCTGAACAACCGCTGTCTGATCCTGGAACTTCTCGATCAACCTATCAGTGACCCTCTCGACGATGTCGGGTAGCTCCTCGCGAACGACTCGTGATACCTCCGCAGCAACCCAATCACGCAGAGAACTCTCCTGGGGACAGGGTGCCCCACTAACTACCGACCCCTGATGGCAAGAGCTAAAAATGGGATCCCCCTCCCTGATGGATCCCTGGGATCCATAAGAGTCGGGCTCTAGGCAAGCCCCAAACTGCCCTGAAACTATCCCGGCCCTAAAGGCCTCAAGACGACTATACAAAAGCTCCACGATGGCCTCCCTAACCGAACCGAATATCACAGGAGTCTGATCAATGATGTTGCGCATAATCTCTGCTGAAATGACATCTCTCATCTGATCATCAAGCTGTCCGGATCTAGAGCCTGAGCCAGATCCCTCCCCGGCCCCTGAACTGCCAACTGGTATCTCGCGCAACGTCACCATGCTGAGAACATATCGCAATAACTGTCAGAATTCTCATTGCTGCTGAGGGATCTCACACACACTCTACAATTTCCCTGGTTTCGTCTTGGCCCCTCTTGAATTGAGTACGGATCCTCTGCTTTCAGTAGTACGGGCCCATACTACCTTCCACATCTATCCATACTTTCCTCAAGAGTTACCTTAACTCAACCAACCCCTTCTACTGCTACTGATCCCTGTTACTCTCATCCTAGGTTTGCCCTAGGCAAATCTCTGACTCTACCCAAACCAGTCCTCAGCTGCTGAAGGGCTCCTTGTAATGCCAATTAGTCATCACCTGAATACCATCACATGTGACGAGGCTCAGATAATCCTTCGAGTAAAAGACTCGTCCCTACAACGGTTACACTCAGACAAGAGCTGCGCAATAGGGCCAAATCCATCACTCTGAGATTATTCAACCTTGATCACATGTGACGTGACGTATTCACCTAATGGCTAACTCCCATCACTCCGAGTCCTACAAAGCACGAAGCAAGCAGCATTCGGACACAGGAAACTACTCAAGCACTTCTATCCTCATAACGAGAAAATGTACTAGCATACAATGCTATGCTCATACTATCAGGCATAACCTAAACAGGCTATCATACTGCTGTCTACTCAATACTAGCATGCAATTCTCAGTAAGCTGAAACACATATAACAGGCACATAAGGCATCCTCCTAGATCCTTAGTCCTATTCTAGCATGTTGTTCTACTGAAACTGGAACTGATAATTATAACATAAACTTGTATGGGTAATTTGGGAGTACTTACTTGAGCTCGGCTGATCGCATGCACCACACCCTTTTCCTTTTCCTTTTCTAAAAACTCTTTTCTTTTTAAGTTTCTTTTTCAAAAATTCTTTCGAAAACATTTTTCTTTTGAAAATCTTTCACCGTTTCCTTAGTTTGAGTCCAGTCATACCCTAAAGTGTGGCTGAATCCCTCAAACCAAGGCTCTGATACCAACTTGTAACATCCCAAAAATACAACCCAAAAATTTTCGTTTGAAAACCTTACTAAATCATCATATCAAATATTAAAAGATAAATCCATGGATCATGTGTCTCAAAATGTCATAATAAGTTATCAAATCAACTGATGTCAAAACATATCAAAATATCTGAATAAAACTCCCAGGATAAACTGAAGCTGTGGTGGGTGCCATGCCATCATCCCGAGCTCTTCCCCTTACTAGCGGAAGTACCTGAAACCAAAACTGAAAACTGTAAGCACGAAGCTTAGTGAGCTCCCCCAAACTACCACACACCATACAATAACATATAAAGCACGTATTGGGCCTTGCCCACTGCATCGGACCGAAGCCCGGACTAACTGGGGCCTTGCCCCCTGCATCGGACCGAAATCCGGACTAACTGGGGCCTTGCCCCCTGCATCGGACCGAAGTCCGGACTAACTGGGGCCTTGCCCCCTGTATTGGACCGAAGTCCGGACTAACTGACATAGCATAACATAATCATAACTACTAGCATAAACACATATACTGCATACTGCATCGGACCGAGGTCCGGACTAACTAACACATAAACATGCATGAATCACAAAGACATCAAGCATACTGTACTACTGCATCGGACCAAAGTCCGGAACTACTGCTATCTAAACGGGCCGGCATTGTGGCCGTAGACCCGTTCCTACTGGAAGGAAACTCACCTCGTAACGCTGGCTGTTGAGGTGCTAAATCTGAGACTGTCTGACTGCTGCTCCGGAACTCCCCGGCTACAAATCCCATAAACACTAAATCAAATACTGATAACTAATCTCAGGGTAAAATGACTATTTTACCCCTGGTCAAAGTCAACTTCCAGTTGACCGGACTCGCCGAGTTGGGCCGCCAACTCGCCGAGTTGGGCCGCCAACTCGCCGAGTCCCTTTCATCCATTCTAGTCCTTTACTCGCTTCTACTCGTCGAGTTTGGCAAAGACTCGACGAGTTCTTCTTCGATACTAACATCGAGTCTAACTTCATCCGACTCGCCGAGTTGTATGAACAACTCGTCGAGTTCTCCTTCATCATATGAACACGTCCAGTATGTGGCTCGCTGAGTCGTATGAACAACTCATCGAGTCTGAAGAACAACTCATCGAGTCTGAAGAACAACTCGCCGATTTGAAGAACAACTCGTCGAGTCCCAAGCATGCTATTACTATACAGTCGATTCTAATCTATTTCAGTGCTTCCAAATCATAGATCTGAGCTTCTAGGACTGGTTTTACACGTAAAGTTTCCAACTTTACGTGCATGCACAAGGGTATGAGGCTAAAATACCCAAAATCATCAAATACTAGGCTCTTAGGGTTTGGAACAAGGCCAAGATTGCATAAAGGTGGCTATAATGAGCTCCTGGAGTTCAATAACGTCCGGATCTAAGGTTTCCATCCAAAGGAGAGTCCATATCTCAAGTTTTGAATCATATAAGGCTCCAAAGAAGACATAACAAGCATAAAAGAGGGTTTAATGGAGGAATACACAAGGTAATAACTTTATTACCTGAATGGGAAACAGATGGAAGCTAACTCTTGGATCTCCTTTCTCTTCTATGGACCTTCTTTCCTTCCTTCCCTTCCAAAGCTTCCAAACTAGCACAACACACTCAAGTTCAACAATGGGGGCTAGGGTTTACAAGGGAAATGCTCTAAAGGTGCTGGAGGCTGGGGTGGGAGGCTATAATGACGTTTAAATAGGGTACAAACCCTTGAAATTAGGGCTTCATCAGAAAAGGAAGACTCGCCAAGTCCCAACATATGGACTCGCCGAGTAGCCAACTTAAATCACGAGCTCATCCCGCTTCTACTCGACGAGTCGGGCTACAGACTCGTCGAGTACCCCTTAAGAAATGGAGATACTTTAATTAAAATTACATACCAGAAATGGGGCGTTACATTATTTCAATAATTCAATGAATACACACACACACACACACACACACATATATATATATATATATATATATATATATATATATATATATATATATATATATATATATATACAGAAGAGAGAGAAATCTAACTGCTACATCTAACTCTAACAGAATCTGTTACAACCATTACTAATTGACAAAGTCAACTGTGATGTTGACTTCTTATTCCAATAATGTGGTTGCAGAAACTGCATGGCTTAGAAATCTTCTCCTCGAGCTTTAGTTCCCTCTTTCGTGTGCCATTATTGTCTTTTGTGACAATGTCAGTGCCATGTATTTAGCTTCTAACCTAATACAACACCAAAGAACCAAACATATTGAAATAGATTTACATTTTGTTAGGGTGCATGTTGCGATTGGTCATGTGCGTGTTTTACATGTCCCTCTTGCTTATCAGTATGCAAACATTTTTACTAAGGGCTTACCTACTCAGTTATATTTGGATTTCAGAATTAGTTTGAACATTCGAGATCCTCCTATTCCAACTATGGGGGTGTGTTAATTTATAATTCTCTATTAATCTCATTGCATATAGAATTGGGGTTCTTTATAGTATGTTTACCTATATATTGATATCTATACATGCAACCCTAATTAATGGGGTTTCTACATAATCTATCAAAGATGATTATTGAAAAACATCAAACACATGTTGATCAGATTTAAAAAATAATACAACGTTGAAGTATTCAACACCGATGTACTAAATCATGTTCAACCCACATGGGAAAAAGGGAATTAAAGCATAAAAGAACAAAAAGAGTTCATATACTAGATAAAAAACCATGGAAGCTCCTAAAGTTCAAAAAAAATCACAACATTTCTCACCAGAAATGGATCGATTTGATTTAGTGTATTCCATCGATTTGAAGTATTTATCATTAGAATCATAGTAGTCGTCTTGACAGAAATAATAGAAATGGTCTTGATGGAGATCGTGTGGGGTGGAGGGGGACTATCGTTGGATTTTCTCATATATATATATATATATATATATATATATATATATATATATATATATATATATATATATATATATATATATATATATATATAGAGAGAGAGAGAGAGAGAGAGAGAGGGAGAGAGAGAGGAGTGAGCAGTCACAAATACGAAACTGAAGACGAACAGGGTTACAACTTTCATTTGTTGCTCGTTTTTTTTTTGTTTTGATTCTTCTTTCTTCAATCGATTGTAGGTGTATATCGATGGGTCTAAAAGAAATCAAACCCCTCCTTGTTTATGTTTCATGTTTTACTAGAGCCTTAAAAACTAGAGAGAAAAATACATACAAGGAGAGAGAGAGAGATTATTTTGAAGGGTGAAGATGGTCTGGAGATTAAGAAGGACAAAAAAAATCATATTGTGGCTTAGAGACCAACCATGCAAATTTTAGAAACGACCGAAGCAATGTTCACCAAAAAAAATTACAAAAACTGAAGTTGTGATATTTTTAAACTACAAGTATCGTTTATGTAATTTTGTCTATATTATAAACGATCAAACATTTTTAACAAGTTAAAGGTAATATTTTCAAATAAAAAGTATGATAATTATGATAATGTCATGCTTTTTTATTATTATTAAAAATTTTATATAAGAATGATAGATTAAAAGTATGATAATTATGGATCCAAACCTCAAGTCAAAAGTCGTAGATGAGTCTTTGAACCAAGGTGACCAGGTGACCAGGCAATTGCATCCATGTCAACTCACAACCACATAAAACTAAGATTTATTAGCCAATTTATAACCATTAATTTATGTGGCTGAGATTTCTATGAATATAATTTTAAATTGTTAAATAAAATAATTAAAAACATTATTTCATCATTTGGGATGGTAACAAAACAAATACAAAACAAAAGATCGTGTTAATGCACTTGTCATGTATTTTGTATACATTTTCACGTATTCTTCTGTTTTTGTTCCCTTTCCTACTTTGGAATTGGATCTAATTTATGCCGATGACTTCATGGCATATTCATTCCGGCACAATTGATGAAGAATAGAAAATTGTCGTCACAAAGCAAGATAAAATTTAGTGATTTTGTTACTAATTTTGCTTTATTTGATTGCTGTATAAACATTTATTTATGGGATGTGTGTATATCTCACATAAATTGCTTGTTAACTTATTGTGGTTTGGTATTGTTAAAAAACATCTTGAGTGAATCAAAAAATGCTTAGAAATGATAAATTGCATCATTTGGACAGCCAACATTGAACCTTCATGTACCAATCCCTATCACGTTAGGGTAAATCTCGAACCACCAGCAATATTTTGGGTGTAACATATATTTAACCTTGAATTATTTTTGTGAAATTTTGTATTCCAACTACTAGAATCTCATCATAGGAACAAAAAATATTTATTGTCTTAAGTAACCGGTTTATGATAATTTGTTTCCTTCTAACTGATTTAAAAGTGATTATAACTTCTTTGAAAGTGTTTATTATACTTGGAAACTAATTTACTCTTTATTGATATTTTAACCCTAAAAATCATATAGATCATTGCCTTGTTTATATTTATTCATGATCACCGGTATGCATACAAATTTACAGTTTTAACATTGTTTTTTTTTTCTGTCATTTTATATATACAAACAAAATTCGTTAAACGTTAAAATAAAATTTATTAACTTATTTTGTTTTGATACCATATAAATTAACTCAAATATATATATTTTTAAAAATTATTTTTATCCCGTATAAACTAGCAAGCACACTTAAAAACATAAGCTGTTTTTAAAAGAATAATCCAAAACACCCTCATGTAGTCATATATATGTGGAAAGTGTAAAACCCAAAGACTTGGGTAATGTAGTTGAAATTTGAGAAATGGGAAAAAGTGAAGGTAAGTGTGGGTGTAAAAAAGTGCACATGAAAGAGACCAAAGTGGCCATAAGTGGAAGGTTTGTTTGGTGACTAGATATGGATGAATTCTTATCCTATTCCTAGTTCCTAGTACCATTTACAAAAAAATTTGAACCATACACGAAGTATGGGTGGCAACTCCAAGGATAAAACCAAGTAACATGGACCCATTCAACATTATCTACCACTTTTGCCCTTTCACTATTTCAATCTCTATGTTATATTTTTAAAATCCACGTTTATTATGTGTTCACATGTATATGTTTTTGTATATGGCTTGGTATACCTTATCTATACAAAAGGAAGTATAATCATAATTTTCAAATTAAAGTTTTTATATTTGAAATAGTATCGGAATAACTTGTACATCATGTTATAAAAGTTATACAATTGTTATGATCTTGAAAAAGCGACATTCAAAAGAAAAGGTTTACACTTTATAGTTTATACCTTATCTATGCCACGTATATCCTCTATATATATGTTCCCTCAAACACATGCCATTTTCAATAAACCTATGCTTCATAGTTCATACTCTTCCTAACTTGTTTCCAAAAGGTTTCTATCTTTTTTTATCAAGATTTGATAATAGCACAAGATGGGTGAGATTGAGAAAAGTAAGATGTGTCAAGATATGGGATTCAAAAAGAATGATGCTCAATGGGTTTTAATGGAAGCTAAAGATGATGTTTGCAAGTACGGCCTTATGGAATCGGATTCAGAGGATTTATCTTTCGAGTCATCTTCTTCATCGGAAATGATAGATGATGCATCTTCATCATCTTCGTCGTCTTCATCTTCATGTGGTCCTTTGTTCGAACTATCTGAACTCATGGCACAACTACCTATTAAGTAAGTAACTCCAATCTTTTTTAAAATTTTATGACTTGGGTATCAAGAAAAGATCGTTCTAGTTCATCCTTTGGTGTTCTAAGGGGTGTATAGTACATCCGTCGATGCAAATGTTACAAGATTAGATTGCTTATATGATCACTTGTATTTTATGTAGGAGGGGCATATCAAAGTTTTATCAAGGGAAGTCCGAATCATTTGCATCACTAACAAGTGTGCAAAGCATTGAAGATCTTGCAAAGAAAGGGAAGTATTGTTGTAGATCAAGAAGGTCAATGAAAAGCTATGGAGGTGGTTTAGATGGTCAAAGTCAAAGATTAAGTCCAAAAGCCACCATAGCCAAGAACAAGAAGGGTTCTTCAACTGCTAGGACTTCAATATTTTCTTCACTAGGAAAAATGAGTTCTTTATTGGCTAATTAATTTTAATACTTTTAGCCTTTGGTACAAATTATGGCTACCCATCGGAGGTTTTTTTCAATCTTCCTTTTTGAGGATTGTTATTTAATCATTTGGGTATATTAGGGTTTCTTTTTGATATATTTTTGGTTCTTGTTTTATCAAAATTGCACCTGAACGTAGTTTTTTTAAATGGCAAGACAGTTGTTTGCAAAAATCTCATGAAAACTACACGTTTATGTAGTTCGGATATATGTTTTCTTACTTTTTATCGTGATAAACATATTTGAAGTCTATTGTACATCTATGTTATAGTGTATTGATACTTTTGTTTTAAATCATACGATAATTATATCTGGATAAGCTTTGTTTCTGTATGCTGTCAAATTACGAGATCGCTTTTTGTTTAGGTAAATATCAAATACTAGGCTTTGAAATTAATGTCCTTCCCATTGTTTCGAATAACTTAGACAACTTAAACAAACCCAACCCGATGATGGAAGAGATTAGCAGTTGAGAACAAATAATAAAGAATGTGATATAGAAGAATTGTTTATTTTATAAAATCAATTCTCAAAAGTAAAAACTCTCTCCAAACCTTAATCATAGTCTAAAAATGATGAGGGAAAATTTTTAGAGTATGTTTGTAGTAATAGTAGGTTTATTTTCTGAGATTTTTTTATTATTATGTTTGATAAATCGAAAATAACTTACAAACTATTTTTTTTATAAAAAGAAAACTATTTATTGGTGTTTGATTAATGGGTTTTCATGTAATATGACCAGAATTGAATTTAACTCATGACTTCCGGTGTTTGGTAAAAAATATGCAAGGAAGAAGCCACTTAAATCTATAAAATAATTTTTTTTTTAATTTATTAAAGACAAAACTGAAAGATTGGTCTGTGCTATTCAAAAAACTTTGGATATTGTCCAAAAAGTTTCTAATTTGCATAGAAGTTCCAAAATCAAAATTTTCCTATGATTTTAGTCCACGACAAAGTTGAAAAGACTATTATGCTCTTTTAATTTCTTTTATGTATTTTTTTATATTTATTCTATGCTTTATTAATTCAAAAATAAAAAAAAATAAAAGAACGGCATCTCTCTCTCTCTCTCTCTCTCTCTCTCTCTCCTATGTATTTGATCTTCTCTCCAAAACATAAATCGACTTTAAGCCACCTCTGAAATTGCACTAGGAGATCAAAAACACCACCTCTGAAATTCCTTGCATCTTCGATCTCATACCATTCCATTGTCACAGTGATGTTTCTAATTGGGTTTAGACCCAACTTCACCTTCTTCTTCTTTTGTCATGTTTCTTGCTACACACACACACACCACTATTATTCTTCCCAACTGAAAACCTCAACAACCCCCAAAATTTTCACATCTTCCACCCAATCTAGTAAAAAAAATCCATGGTGTGTTCATTTTCGAGTTGAATCCGGTGTAAATTTGGTTTCTTTATTGTGGGTTAAAGGACTCTACCGCCAATGTGTTTATAGGGATGAACACATACACAACAAAGGGTTTATGTGGATAAACACACAAACATCGATTTCAGATTCGATGGAGAAAAGAATGTGGGTTTGCAGGGATGAACATACACATAAGAATCCTTTTTTTAGAAATCGTTTTCTAGAAATCATATTTCAGATATGAGAGTTTGAGTGTTTTTCAGAGATGATGATTTAAGGGTTTGTAGAAATCATCCATGCTGTCGTTGCCTCCATGTGTTGGTGATACCTACATGTGTTACTCCTACCCCTCATTCTCTACAATCTGCTTCAAGTGGTTGCAAAAGAAACCAGATTTAAATTGATTTTTTTTTCTTTTGCAATCGATAAGACTAGGAACAAAATGACGGAAAATGATGGTGTAAGATCTATCGTAGTATATAGCTTTAGAAAAATTAAAAAACACACACTCACAGACAATGAAAAAAATAGAAATGGTGGTGTAGACCCAGTTGAAATCGATATCATATTCGAAATCATATTGTAACACCCCGTTTATTAAATAAATAAATTAATTAATTAATGAATGAATAGTAGCCCTAAAATCAATAATTATATAACAAGGTGTTGGTCTCGAGGAGCTAATTGTCACAATTTTAGAAGTCATGGGTTAAAAGTGTAAGTTTCGGATTGGTTTCGTAAATAATTATGGAGGCAGGGACTACCTGGTAAATTATTGGGACTTAATTTGAAGAGATTTTGGAGGCTTAAGGGCTGAATGGTAACATAAGGACTTCAATTGAAAACAATTTATACAAGGAGGGGCTGTTGGGTAAATTTCGGACTTAATTTGAAGGGATTTTAGATGGTTGGGGTTAAAAGGGTAAATTGTGGATTTGTTTTGAAAGAAAAGGGAGACGGAGGGACCATTCTTGACATTATGGCATTAAGTTTCGTAAGGCTCGGGTATATAACCCATACAAACCCTAACCCTAACTAAACCATCTTCAGCCGTCACCCTCCTTATACCTTCCACCCCTTCCGGCCGCCGCCACCATTGACCTCGTTCGTTCTTCGGCCACCAAGCGCCATCGAGCCGTCCTTGTCATCGGCAACATCGAAGATCGACGATGAGTGGAGGGCAGCCTCCAGGCGCTGTTGCTTCATCACTCACCATTAGCAACCACCGCTGTCGGACCTTGCCGCCTTGCTGCTACCGCTGCTGTCATTTCCGACGAGAAGAGTAGTTGGGAATCGCAGTTGGACGATAAGGAGGTTACTATGGCATTCATTCCATCAGAGAGGGCGACTCCTTCTCTTCCTTTCGTTGATGTGGTTCCGATGACTCCAACCGCCGCCGTTAGCCACCGATGTGGCCGCTAGAACTGCTGCTGCCGTCGTCATGGACCACCAAGTGGTGGTTGCGTCCAGAATTGTGAAGCAGGGCTTGCTGTGTGTGTTGCTGCTTGATTGGGAACCAAAAGAAACCACCGCCACCCACCGTGAGGTGGTGGCTACCATCGTGAAACAGCCGATGCCGTCGCCATCCGCCACCATATGGGTGGATGGGGTCGTTTTATGAACATATAACGTGTGTGTGTGTGCATTTCTGTTGAGTGTGTGTTGTGTGTGATTTGCTTGGTCGAAAAACAAGAACAGCCACCACCACCACCGTGAGGTGGTGGCTGCCGTCATGTACCACCGCCAGCCACCACTAGGGTGGTTGTGTGTGTGTGTGTTTATGTTAGTGAGTGTGTGTGTTACTAGGATTTGTGTTGTAAACTGTAATAGTGTCGGAATAATGAAAATAAAACTCAAAACCACCACCGTAGGGTGGTGGCTGCCGCCACCAACCGCCGTGTTGGGTGGTGGTGTGCTTTTGCTTGCGTTTAGTTGCTTCTTTTTGGATGCTTGGACAAAATGGACTAGAAACCATAACCACCACCGTGAGGTAGTGGCCACCGCCGTGAGCTGCCGTTGACCACTACTACGCGAGGTGGTAGTAGGTGGTGCCCGACTAGCGAAACCCTAATGGGCCTAGTGAAACCCTAATGGGCCTAATGAAACCCTAATGGATCTAAGGACTTAGCTTTTGGGCCTATTAGGTTGTGATTGGGTTGGAAACCCTAATTTTGGAATTATTGGTTTGGATTTATCGGGACCCGCATTTTGGGCCATTGGAATGGAATGGTGAATTACACCCAATCACACCATATGATTTATCTAATAGAGTGATGAACCTAATGGATTAAGTCCTTAATGGATTAAGTGAGAAAGACTTAACCCTAATTGTCATTTTATGAGAAACCCCTAATTTCACTTGGGCCTTGAGTTGGGCCTTTCTATTAGGCCTTGATGATTGGGTTATTGGTGGGCCATCCAAGAATAATCATATGGACTAGAATATTTAGATGGGCTTTAGGGTAAGGCCCATATGTAAGGTTCGGGCCCAATTTGGAAAATTGAATAATTGGGCCTTTATGATTATGAGATATTAGGCCATTAGAAATGCCAAATGTTTAGACTAGACTAAATGGTTGGGATTTGGGGTAAGACCATGTAGAAGTTTGGGCCCAATTTGGAAAATTGGGCCATATGTTGGGCTTTGACTCATAGTTGACTTTTGGGCCTTTGGATTGGGCCTTGGGCTTGAATCAAGCTATGATGGGGGTAAAGTAACCTTTTACCCTAAGTATGGACTTATGGATATGTGTTGGAACCCAATTATTAATTGGGTGTTATTTTGATGTTGACAGTTCGGGAATCTATCATCCAGCAGCCAGGGTTTCGTCGGCGGGATTTCAGCGGTGTGAGGTGAGTTACCTTCCAGTAGAAGTGGGTCTAAAGCCACAATGTCGGCCCACTAGTAGGAGTTGTTTGTTATATGATGTCTTTGTGATAATTATCTGTTATGCTATTATGTGTTATGTTTGTGTGCTAGGATGCTCTGTGTTACATGTTAGTAGTAGGGGTGAAATAGTCATCGGATACCGGTTGAAAGATACCGAAGGGGTCGTCAGAACCCATGCATTCCTAGCAGTACGTTATGTTATGTTATTATGTGGTAGTGGTAGGGATGAAATAGTCCCCGGTTACCGGTTGAAAGATACCAAAGGGGAGGTTAGCTCCCGGTTACCGGTTGAAAGATACTGAAGGGGTAGGTCGGGCACCAAGATATGTCTGACAGTATATTTAGGTATTTTATGCTATGTTATTATGTGGTAGTGATAGGGGTGAAACAGTCCCCTGATACCGGTTGAAAGATACCGAAGGGGTAGGTCAGCACCCGGATATGCTTGGCAGTATGTGTGTTTTATGGTATGTGGTATGGTGGGGGAAATCACTAAGCATCGTGCTTACGGTTTACAGTTTTGGTTTCAGGTACTCGTTTTCAAAGGAAAGGAGCCGGCTTGATCGCAGCGCATCACACTATGTTTTCCGCACATGAGATCTTTGGGATTGCACTCTGATATTATTTTATGATAACATGTTTTGATTATTGACACTTTGGTTTTGACATGGGATGTTTTATGGATGTTTTTATACTGTTGGTTTTATAAATTATTAAACTAAAAATGAAATTTTTGGTCTTGACTTTTGGGATGTTACACATATTTAGGGTTAGCAAATTTGGGTTATTTTCACTGTGTGTTTAATCTTCCTTTTATGTATAAAGAATTTTATGAGTGTGTATTCTTGAAGAAATGACTTTTTGAAGGTATAGAGAGAATGTTAAGTTCTTTGATGAAATACACGATGTGTGTGTGTGTGTGTGTGAGAGAGAGAGAGAGAGAGAGAGAAAGAAAGAGAATAGAGGGGCGGTAGAGAGGGTTAGGGTGGGGTAGGGTAAGATTTTATTTTAATTATTTAAATACTAAAATAAAGAAAATAAAATATAAAAAAGAAATGAAGAGGGTATAATTGACCTTTCAAGTGCATCAGTGACGAAAAACACGGAAAAACCTTGATTTTGGACCTTCTATGCAAGTGAGAAAGTTTTTGGACCCCATTAAAGTTTTTTGAATACTACAGGGACCAATCTTACAATTTTGTCTTTATTAAACACATCCTAGCAAGTGACTAGAGCTCGACAAGAAAACAAACTTTGTAAAATACATTTTTACAGAGTGTACTCAGAATGGACAACAACTCCAACACGCCCAATTATAATTTCCAGATTTACCTTTATATTTTACCTACCCATACACTAGTGAAATTATGTGGTCTGCCGTCTTTGTCGGCATAGAATTAATATTGTTAAACCCTTGTTGTTTCTCACCTTCCAAATACTTCATATAATTCTGTATATAATAGCTAGCAATGTCTTTTTTTTCTTTGGACAGTTACCCCAATTAGCTACAAAAATAATATAATCGTTTATATCTGATCTTCTTTAAGTCAGGATACAACACCATTTGAATATCCATTCCAAAACTTCATGAGTAAAAGGACAAGGACAGGTTGCAAGAAGATGACTAGAAGTTTCAATTTCACCAGAACACAATGGGTAAACATGTGATGAGATATTCATGCCTCTATAACCCAAATCTATAAAATGTTGGATGTTTCTTAAAAAAACTTCATATACTCATAAAATTTAATTTCCTGCCTATTATCAATTGCTAGACGAGCAAACCACGGAAATCATCATTGTGATTTGAGATCATATGCATATTTAATCTCATTTTTTGTAAAATTTGGAATATCTATCTGGTTTGTTTTTGTTTTGTATTGGATCACGTCGACATAAAATGATTCTTACAGTATATTTTTATATTTTCTTTTATTATTTTTATTTTTATTTCTTTCTGATTTTAAAATTATTAGAAGATGTGACAACTACTCTAAAGCCTAAGTACAACCATCCTCTTATACCAATAAAACTTTGTCAATCTCATGTGGCAAATGAAAACATAAGCAAACACCATCGTTCCTCTCCTTTCTTAATGACACTCGTAAGTAATATCAGAATCCAACTGAGATCAAGAATCATCAGAATTCTCCTCTGTCATAATTGCGACCGTTCTTATACCCTGACTCATCTCCTTCATCTGAAACTCGTCAATTTTGGGTTATATTAGCATTGTGTTGGAGACAAATAGGCGATAATGGGTTGAATTTAGGGCTTATTGTAATTGCTTTGAGTTATGTGTGGTTTTGTATTAAGTGGATGCATTTGTGGAAAAAATTTGTGGATCTTGATATCGTTGCATGTTCAAAACTGAAACAAATACATTAGTAGGAGAGACTCTGTTTTGCAGGTTTTACACCGACATTCAAACTCGTTTTTCCATGTCATTTCTTAACCTTTGTGTGTATTATGAAAATGATGTTGATATTTCTTAGGTTGTATTCGAAGCATTTTTAGACCCAATTGGGTTTGGAATTTGAACCCTTCACCTCTCGCAACCACGACAACCTTATGTATATTTCTGACAACGATGACTTTGAACCTGTAGGAGTCAAAGGTGGTGATGCAGGAATCGAGACAAGATCCAAGTGAATGTACTAATGTTTGACAGTGATGAGATACAGGGTTAAAGGGGTGAGTGGGTTTTTCGGTGACCTGCATCCATGTTATAATGGTGGTCGAAGAGCGGTTGTGGTGTTGGAGGGTTGTCGACGACAAAATAGAGGAAGGAGAAGAGGTCATCATGCTTTGGATTCGGAAGAGATGGCATACGCGAAGAGATATAAGGGGGTGGGACACACAAATTTACTTTAAAGCTTTTCTTTAATAATGTAGAATAAATAAATAAAAATAAAAATATCAATAAGGGTAAAATAGTCATTTTATTTCTCTTAAGGATAAAAAATAAAACAGACTCAAACCTTAAGTACCATACGAGTTAAAGATAAAGACCAAACATGGAAATTATCTCAAACCATATGGACAGATTTTGTAATATAGAATAATTATTAAATACATTTTTAAACCCCATTGATCTCCTTTCCTTTCTCAAACACACAAAGAACAACACTCTATCATTCCCTTTCCTCTCATTCTCTCAAACATGCACCTCCCATCGTCGACCCACATGACAACCATCGGCAACCCAAATGCCATCCGTAGGGGTTCCAAACGCCGATTAAGAATCTTGGCCATCTCGTCAGATCAAAATATGGTGTGTGAAGAAGAAAAAATTAGGTGAGTTGCAACGGATGTTTACCACAAGCGGAAGAAAAATGTGGGGGTTGGGGGTCTGATTAACGTGAGTCAAGAACAATCAACAACTTCTTAAGCATCGGGTTCTAACATATTTAATAAACCAAATAGTAAATCATGATCGTACTATCCATCAAATAAATTAAAGTTGAGAGACATGAAAAAGAAAACACTAAGTGCATCATTATCTACAACATCAAACGTCATAGTGATCAATTGGAAATAGATATAACTAAGGTGACACGCACAAAGAGTTTTGCCACGGCATGGAGAATTGTTAAAGCTCACCCAAAACAAAAGTTAGTAGGCGTGTTCAAAAATATTCGTATCCGTAAGTCCAAACTAAAATTATCCGAAATTTTGGATATTCGGTTTTTCGGATTCGGATACATATATCGATTTTAAAGATTTTCGGATATTTCAGAAGATCCGATTAACATGAATCAAGAAACAATCAACAACTTTTTTGGCATCGGATTCTAACATATTTTATAAACCAAATCGTAAATCATGATCATACTATCCATCAAATAAATTAAAGTTGAGAGACATGAAAAATAAAACACTAAGTTCAACATTATCTACAACATCAAACATCATAGTGGTCAATTGGAATAAGATATAACTAAGGTGACATGCATTGTATATAAATACATTTATAACTAAGAGTTTGTCATGGCATGGAGAATTGTTAAAGCTCACTCAAAATAACAGTTAGTAGGAGTGTTCAAAAATATCCGCATCCGAAAATCCAAACTAAAATTACCCGAATTTCGGATATCCGGAATTTCGGATATCTGATTTTTCGGATTCGGATACAGATATCGATTTTAAAGAATTTCGTATATTTCGGATATCCGAAAATTCGAAAATATATAAATTATATTTTTTAATTTTTTTTATATAATATAATTTTATTTTTCATTTTTGTGATTAAGTAGCTTACAATTAGTTTCTCATTTCCCCTATGCTTGTTACTTTATTAAACCCTTTTATCCCTTCTTAACATACATTAACCCTTAAAAACTAAAAAAGATACATCGGATGCATTTTTACCGGGTGTTTTTAGGTGACTTGTGATAAATATAAACCTCTAACATTAACTGTTAATCAGCATAAAATCATGCAAATTTTTGAAAAAGAAATTTGGCTTAATATCTAACAATTAATAGGATAAACGAATTTGAAACAATATGAAGAAAAAAAAGATATCAAATTAATCGTAGTAGTATTGATCATAAGAATTAAATACTAGGTGCAAATAATGTTAAAAAAATCACAAAAGCTAAAATGGAATAGTAGATAAATGAGTTTGATGAATGTAAAAGAGAAGGTTGTCGCCTCCCCCATAAATATTCATGTAAAACAATGAATTAATCTCACTGTTTCCTATTTACTCAACAATAATAAAAAAATCTATAATGCTATGATTATTATCATCAACATTCCAATTCAATTGCTGCCGCCCCCAAACTAGTCTACACATGAAATAAAAAAAAATCAACTTTTCCAAAATTGAAAATCGCACATGTCGATTTTTGAAGTGAAATATGAACGTACTTACAGGGAAGAAGCTAGGTGGAGAACTAGCATGACGTCTCGACTGGTTGCAGACCTTCGAGGAAGAATTCTTGACGGCGGAGACATGCGGTCGATGATAGTTGTGAGTTTATTATATAGGCGCTGATATATCCACGAATTTTTTTTGATACTTCCACGGATTTTGAAGGAAATTGACAATTATGCCCCTCCTTAAATTAAAACATACGCACACAGTATGCTTCATTTATCACCTGAGACATCAATAATAACAAAGCCAGTGAAACCCTCTTCAAGAAACGCAGGAACCTCACATTCTGGCAAGAAAGCCAAATCCAATAAAACTCAGATGAGAAAATCAGTCTACGTGTCCAACTCAGAGTCGGTTCTCCCAAACCAGCATTGACAAACGGATCCTTCATCCTTCAAAAGTCTGTACAGAGAAATAAATTGTCATAAAACTTTGCTATTTTGTAATGTAATGGTGCATTTTTGCTTGGTTTTAGTGACTTGATTTTACCCACCTCCAACTGCTTTTGATATGTGCTTTGTAATGGTGTTTTTTGCATCTGGAAATAGCTTTGAAATTGAAAATAACTTTGCAGATGGCGATTAAAACTTAGTTGAGCCCACCATGAGATATGATAATTAAGATAGAGGATGAGAGTTGCAAAAATCCAGCCACCAAAATCTAGCAATTGATCATGTTCTTTGGTAATTAGAGTGAAGGGTCCAGTTAGTGGTTTGGTCTAGGCTTTCATTGTAATAGTTCCTTTTGAGTCTTTATTATGTTTTAGTGAGTTGATTAGCAGTTTACGGCCCTGTGATGAGTTTACGGCCGTAAGCCTGTTTACGGCCGTAAACCCAGTTTCCGGCCCAAGTCTACTATATATAGAGGAGTTGTAGGTCATTGTTAGGTTGTTGATGCCACAGAGTTCACGGTCCATTGTATCGAGTTGTACCAGACGTTTTACAGCAATAAACGTGTGCAAGCTTGATTGATCGATTTATCTTCTTCTTCTACTCTTATTCTGATTGCTTTTGATTGTTTGATTGCTTGATCATTGGTAAAGATCCGTTTTAGGACCTTACAACTGGTATCAGAGCAAAACCGGTGTCAAAGCTTCATTCAATCGAGTTTTCGGCTGCTTAAACGTATATTCTTCATTGTTCGAGATTGGATTTGGTGTTTTCGTTGCTAAAGGAATTGAATCTACTCCAAAAACGCGTTTTCGAAGAACTTCTGGGAGTTTACTGCCAACCGTAAACTCAAGAACATTCATAAACCGTAAACTGTGTTCTTGGACCGTAAACAAGGCATCTTCAATAACCGTAAACTAATCTTCAATAACCGTAAACTAAGCTTCAATAACCGTAAACACAAGACCATAAACGTTCGACCGTAAACTCAGTTTACGGCCGTAAACACATCAACCGTAAACTCAGTTCTCACATCATTTTTTTTGTTTTATTTTCTGATTTAAAATCTAATCACCAATGGATTCTCAAAGTCAAACACATTTTCATGAACTGGATACTGTCATGGGCACAACCACACGTATTCCAAGACTGATGTCTGCAGATCGTTTTCCTGAATGGAAATACCGGATTGAAAAGTACATTAAAATGAAAGACTTCAAAGTTTGGAGAAGCATCATCAAGGGTCCTGTTCGAATTACTATGACGGTTGGAGGACAAGTGATTGACAAAGCAGTTGAGAACTATACAGATGACGAATTTGAGAAAGTCAAAGAACAGGAAAGGGCTTTAGCCACTCTGACTATGGCATTATCTCCTCATATATCTCAAGGTTTCAGAGAGTATACTTCAGCTAAAGATCTGTGGGAAGCTTTGATTGAGGTATATGAAGGAAATGAAGACATGAAGGAAAGTCGCCAGGACATGTTGCGACAGAAATTCAATATGTTCAACTACATTCCTGGAGAAACTCTGGAGGCACAGCTGCAACGATTCACAACTCTTACTACTGATATGAACATATCTGGGATCTTCTTGACCAAGTCCGAGATAAACAAAAAGCTACTGAATGCTCTTCCAAGGTCATGGGACATGAATGTTGTTGTGATTAAGAAGACCAAGGATCTGAATCGCCTCACTCTTGCTGAAACAATGGCGATCATCAAGGCTTGTGATATTGATGATAAACAGCGAGAGATTAACCATGTGAACTCGTATTCGACTGCAAACCTTGGAATTTCTTCTAACAATGCTCTTTCATCAGTCATCTCTTCCTCAGGTCAAGCATTTGTTGTTCAAAAACCTCATATTCAAACCTTTACTACTGCGTCATCCATGCCTCACTTTCAAAGCCAGCCATTTATCACTCCACAAGCTGTTCCCTCTTCCAATGTGCCAGTTGTAGCCTCTTCCTCAAACACAAAGGAATGTGATGAAAATCTTGCTCTTGCTACAGGACTTGTTAACTGCTATAATGCCTTTGTAGCTGGAGAGCTTCCACCTCAGTTGTCATTTGCTGATCTGGATCAGATTCATCCAGAAGATGTGGAAGAGACGGATATCACGTGGCAAATTGCTATGGCAGTGTTCAGGGCGAAGCAGTTTGCTAAGAAGACAGTGAAGAATAACTGGGGGATGAATGCTGATAAAAAGGTCGGGTTCAATAAGGGAAAGCTGCGATGTTTCAACTGTCACGAGTCAGGTCATTTTGCTCGTGAGTGCCCGAAACCGGATCGAAGGTTGAACAATGACAGGACGATGGTTGCAGTGGGAAACAATCGTGGAGGTGTTGTGGCTAGTAGTGAGACTGTTATGGTCGCTCAGTCATTTGACTGGGAGGACCAGATTCAGGCTCTGAACATTTCAAAACCTGAAAATGCTCACCTAGCCCAAATCAATGATGATGCTCCCTTGAAGAATGATGCAGCTGATCCTGAAGAGCAGATGATGGAGATGCAGTTTGCACTGATGGTATCTTCTACTTCTGAGCCCACGAAAAGCAAGGTAAGTTTATCTTCTTGTTCTCAAGCATGTACTGATTATGTTAAACTTCTTTGTGACGAAATAGCATTATTGCGTAGAGAAGTAGAGGATCTTAGATATGAGGGCTACCAACTTAGAAAAGGACAAAAACCCCTAAAGACCCAATTAGAAACAAAAATAAAGGACTTTAAGAGAATTCAGCAAGACTGCAATGAAAAATGTGAACATTATGATGATATCAAGAGACAGAATGATGAGTTAATTACTGAGCTTGATACATTAAAAAGACAATTTGAAACTGAAAATTTTGATTTTAGAAGATTTGATGTATCAAGCGAGGTAGTTGCCAACATGATTGACCATTGCATGCAGTTCAAACGAAACCAGCAAAAGGGTTTAGGATACGATAATGTACCTCCTCCTTTTAATCATACATATCAGTACCAACCCTTGTCTAAAGAGGAGATTGCCAACGAACCATTCATGGTTTATGGCAAGCCATCTGGTTTCGTTTCAGGAGGATTTATTAATGTTGAAAATACTAACGTTTCTACTTCGCCTGCAGATCAATCCTTAGATCAGGCAAAGCAAGAAGTTGGAGAATCTGTTTCTGATAATAAAACTGAGTCTGATTCTGATGTTAAAAATGACAATGTTTTTTTGTGATGCTTCCACATATGCTCCTGTTGAATTTAATTTCTTTGAAATGTTTGATGAATTGTTTGATAATCCTGATGTTTGTGCTTCTAATGAAAACACACCAATTCCACAAGTCACACCATGTGATGCACCCTCACTTATCTCACAACCTGTTTCTCATACATGTTCCTGTGAGAAGAGTAAGAGTGTCAGTCAAGAAAATAAATCTGAGAAATGTAGTACCAGTTCCAGTAATAATAAATAGATTTGTTTTAATTGTGGTATTGGTGGACATATAGCTAGGAATTGTCAAAATAGGATGTTTGTGAACTATATGTCGCCAAGAGGAGAGAACGAATCTAGAGGAAGGTCTTCAATTAGAAAGTCCTCAAGAACTCGCTCTCGGGATGATGATTGGAAGGATGATCGAAGTAGAAAAAGGGCTGTTTTTCAAAAGAATAATAAGGTTTTTCATAACAAAGTTCCAAACAGTTTGCCAAAACCGAACAAGGCTCCGCCAAGATCGGTTTCGTCAAAGAGCAGTTCTGGATCTTCAACCATTTCTGGTAGAACATCCAGAGGCTCAGTACAAACTAATAAGAAACAAATTTCAAAACCACCTGTGATTGTTAGAAAACCTAAATATCATTGGATGCCCAAATCAATTTCCAATCAATCATCAGCATCCTCTGAAAAGCTTAGAAATGATGTTTTAGAATCGAAAGTTTTGAAAGATAAATCAGAGAAAGTGAAAAGGCAACCCAGGACAGTGATGACCTGGGTTCCCAAATCTAAATGATTCCACTCATTTCGCAGGGACAGTTGCAGGGGAATGTCGTTCGTCCTTGGTACGTCGACAGCGGCTGCTCCCGGCATATGACAGGAGACATCTCCCAATTGACCAACATTCAATCTTTTAATGGGGGATATGTTTCCTTTGCGGACGGAGAAGGTGGCAAGATCACTCAGAGAGGAACCGTTACAAATGGAGTGCTAAGTTTTGAGAATGTCAACTTTGCTCCCGAGTTAAAGCACAGCTTGTTGAGTGTTTCCCAAATTTGTGATAAAGGTTATTCTACCCATTTCACCGACAAAGAGTGCATGATTCTCAAGCCAGGCATTGTCATCCCGGAAGAGTGAATTCTTGTCAAATCTAAGCGGGATGGGAATGCTTACATTATCGATATGAATAGCAACATTCCTGAACAAGTCACTTGCCTCTTTTCGAAGGTCTCAGAACAAAACGCAATGTTGTGGCACCGAAGACTCGGTCATGCTAACGCTAAAAACCTAAATCGTCTTGCAAAGAATGAGATGGTCCGAGGCTTACCTGTCAGAGACTTTATCACTTTTGAGAAGTGTGTGTCATGCGCCCAAGGCAAACATCATAAAAAACCACACCTGCCAAAACAAGTTAACTCAATTAGTTAGGTGCTCCAATTATTGCATATGGACTTATTTGGTCCGGTCAACGTCCTGAGCATCAACAGAAGCTCGTATTGTCTAGTTGTGATCGATGATTTCTCTCGTTTTACGTGGGTCTTCTTCTTATCCAACAAAGCTGGGGTTGCTGATCTGATAAAGAAGTCCATTGTGATGATTGAGAACCAAACCAACAACCGGGTGAAGGCGCTTCGTAATGATAATGGAACAGAATTCAAGAATGCAGTTCTTGATCATTTTTGCGCGGAAAAGGGAATTGTGCGTCAATACAGCTCTGCTCACACGCCTCAACAAAATGGTGTTGCTGAGAGGAGAAATAGAACATTGAAAGACGCCGCAAGGACAATGCTGTGTGACTCCAAGTTACCTGTTTTCTTTTGGGCTGAGGCGATTAACACTGCTTGCTACGTTCAGAATCGTGTTTTAATCAACAAAGCTCAGATGAAGACACCGTACGAGATTCTATATAGTCACAAGCCTTCAGTCGGTCATTTCCGTGTATTTGGCTGCCCTTGCACCCTTCTTCACCTGGAGTCCAACCCAAAGTTCAATGCCAAAGCCGATGATTGTTATTTAGTAGGATATGTTGCGCGCACCGCGTATAGGGTTTACAACAAGAAGACTAAGCAGATTGTCGAATCCTATGACGTGTGCTGGCTGGAGGAGAATGAAACGGACGCTCGAGTGGGTCCTGACTGGTTATTTGATTACACATCGCTTTTTAAATCCTTAAATGTGTCTTCAGATGGTTCATATGGGTCCTCCTCTGGTTCGAAGATTGTTTCTGAATACGAAGACGAAGAAGTTGTTTACAGACCTCCAACGGTACCGCTTGAGGGGGAGTTATCTGCTCCACTTGAGGGGGAGTCATCTGCTCCACCTGAGGGGGAGTCATCTGTTCGACTTGGTAGTCCAGAGTCTCCAGTTCAAAATGATACTCCAGATGCTGATGCTACACCTCTTACTCCTGTTGAAAGAGAGTTCATGTCTAGAGATGCTTTCGCTGTCACTCCAACTTTTATGGAACTACTCTTTCCTGAAGAAATTGCTAATGAGTTTGTAGCAGATTCATCTAATGCAGATCAATCAGCAAATGATGGAGGTTTCAACATTCACACTCTTCCCGTTTCACTCAATGATATCAGCCAAGACATACCTTCAAGAATTCAACGCGATCATCCGATCGAAAACATCATTGGTCAGTTGGGCGATGGAGTTAAAACCAGAAGTCAGAGTGGAGATGTCAATACGTGTCTCTATTCTTGCTTTATCTCTCAAATAGAGCCCAAGAATGTTGAAATGGCTTTGAATGAGCCCAGCTGGGTAGATGCTATGCATGAAGAGCTAAATCAATTTGAGAAGCTCGGGGTTTGGAAATTGGTTGAGTTACCAAAGGGAAAAAGGTCTTTTGACACACGTTGGGTCTATCGAAACAAGCAGGATGATTCTGGTGTTATAGTGCGTAATAAAGCAAGATTGGTGGTTCGCGGGTTTCGACAAGTCGAGGGTCTTGACTATACTGAGGTTTATGCTCCAGTGGCTCGCTTGGAGGCTATTCGTATCTTCCTTGCATATGCTTCCTACATGAACTTCACGGTTTACCAAATGGATGTCAAGACAGCCTTCTTGTATGGCAAGGTGAAGGAAGAAATCTACGTTGATCAACCCCCTGGGTTCGTTAACTCAAAGTTTCCTAATCATGTCTACAAGTTGGACAAGGCGTTGTATGGGTTACATCAAGCTCCTCGAGCGTGGTATGCGACTCTCACAAAGCACTTGCTCGAGCATGGATACTCTCGTGGCACTATCGATCAAACTTTATTCCTCAAGCATGTTGGTAATGATCAAATTCTAGTCCAGATCTACGTTGACGACATTATCTTCGGGTCCACCAGTCCACAGCTATGCAAAGAGTTTGAAGGCGTGATGAAAAAGAGGTTTGGGATGAGTTCGTTAGGAGAAATGACCATGTTTCTGGGGCTTCAGGTCAAAAAAAATTCAACCGGAATCCTGCTCCATCAAGCTAAGTATGTGGAGGATATTCTTGAGAAGTTCGGGTTTCAAGACGCAAAACCTGCATCGACACCAATGGACGAAAGACCCCTGCTGAATCCAGATATTGATGGCGAATCCGTAGATCAGACACACTACAGATCGATGATCGGATCGTTGATGTATCTTACTGCAAGTCGTCCCGACATCATGTTTGCAGTTTGTCAATGCGCACGTTATCAGGCTAATCCTAAACTTTCACATCTTATTGCTGTCAAAAGGATTTTTCGGTATATCAAAGGCAGCCCAAAATTGGGTCTTTGGTATCCGAAAAATTCCGAATTTGATTTATATGCTTTTGCTGACAGTAATTATGGAGGCTGTGAGCTTGACAGGAAATCTACATCAGGAGGGTGTCAATTCCTTGGAGATAGGCTGGTGTCATGGCAGTGCAAGAAACAACATATCGTATCAACCTCAACAGCAGAAGCGGAATATGTTGCTGCATCTGCTTGTTGTTATCAAGTTATCTGGATCCAACATCAGCTGTTGGATTACGGTTTGAATTATCTAGAAACCCCCATTTACTGTGATAATGAGGCTGCGATTCAAATTACTAAAAATCCTGTCCAACATTCCAAAACCAAGCACATTGATATCAAAATTCATTTTATCAAAGACTGTTATGAGCGCTCGCTCATCCGGCTGGAACAGGTTCCATCTGCTAATAATGTAGCAGATCTGTTCACCAAGCCTTTTAACAAAGCTCGATTCGATGTGCTTGTGGGATTTTTGAAAATGATTCGTTTTGAGGATTAAATTTTTGCTATAGGTTAGGTCAGTTTAAATTTGCGCATTTTTAGTGATTTCATTCTCACCCATGCACAAATTTAAGGGGGAGAAATAAACAAAAACCAAACAAAAATTGAAATATTCAAAAATCCAAAAACATCAAAAACATTTTGTTTCTGTTTTATTTTTTTCAGAAAATATTCAAAAATCCAAAAACATTAAAAAATCAGAAAAATTAAAAAATATTGTTGCTGACAGTTTTGCTTGTAGGTGTTGTGCTGGGAAGTGATATTATCAAGTGATAACAGGCAATCTGAGTCTGCGTAACGTACCAAAAATTAAATTGTCTATGCTCTGTGTTCGATGCGCTGGTAGGCACGAAAGATTCTAAATGGACTTGACTAGGCAGAGTTGAACTTAAGGAATTCATAGACTTGACAAATCCTAACCTAGTTAAATCCGTTTAGTCTGACAATACGACGCTTGGATAGGTTGAGCAGGGAGATATATATGGGAATCTACTGGTCACATTAAAAGGACTCGTATCTGGAACTGTGGATTAACTTTTTCTCGATGTGCGGATTCTGTCCTTAATTCCGGTATTGATGGGGTGACTGGTGAATTCCGATAAATTAGGTCTGTAGAAAATTATTTTCTCTCTATCTCTCTGTTAGTCATATGTTGCTTCCTCTGCGTGATCGAGAGATCCGACCTGGACTGTAACATATGCAACTCTATTTCTTTGCATCTTCTATCTATGCAATTCTTTCTATCTGTTAGCCATATACTGTCTCCTTTGTGTGACTTACAATCCGACCTAGTACACAGTATATGCACCATTCTTTTTCTCAATCCCTCTATAACTTCAGTTAGTCATATGTTTCACCATCTGCGTGATTGGAAGAGATCCGACCTGGGTGTATAGCATATGCATTCTAAATCTATCTTCTCTCTTATTAACTGTCTGCTCACCCGATGTAAGGAGCATTCTGGAAGTCCTTGATTACTGGAGCATATCAGGAAGCGGGAAACATGTTCTAGTACAATTAAAATTGAACATTTACAGATTGTCTGTAGATCTCGCTGCTCAATTTAGGTGGACAACAATATCCCTGGTCGTCGTTAGCTAAATGATCCCTAGGAAATTTTATCTAAGAATAAAGGATCAAAATGTCTTGTCCCTCTTAGTTTGTCCAAATTTATCATAAAATTTTCGTGTTTAAGTAGACCACAATACCGGCGATCGACCATACAAAGACGTGAAGATAAAGGTACCGACAAGTGGATTAAGGCTGTCTAACAACTTTGATCCCAGTGTCACAAAATTATTTTCAGTGATTTTTGAGATAAATTTTAGTTTGCATTTATTTTATCTCATTTTTATTTTTATTTTTATTTTTATTTTTACTTTATTTTATTTTTATAATTGTCAAAATTCTTTTTAAATTCTTAAAACTAATTTTATTTTTATTTTAGTTTATTTTAATTTTAATTTTATTTTTAAAATCCTCAAAAGTTTTATTTTTTGAAAATTATTTGTGATTTGGACTGTGCCTTATACTGTGTGGAAGATAGGTAAATTCGAACAGGGTATATAAGGAGGACTTTACAGTTGGAAACCTTTTACTCCTCATTTTCAAAACTTCCGGCCGTAAACCCTCTCACACTCTCTCTCATCTCGAAAAAAATTCTCGTGTTTTTGCAAAATCGTTCAGTTCATCTCCAAGGTATGCTAAAACCGACCATGGGAATGTATTTTGTTCATCGAATCGACTGCTTTTGGGGGTTTAATCGAAGATTTTCAGTTCGTCGGCGTTTACGACCGAAGCTTACGGCCTAGGAGTTTACGGCCGTAAACTCCGTTTACGACCAGGAGCTTACTGCCATGGGTTTACGGTCGTAAACCCAAATTGGACCGTAAACCCCATTTGACCATTGTTGACCGTAAACTCCAAATTTTGGTCAAAATAAATTTTTTAAGGCCAAAATTAAATTGATTAATTAAGAAAACCTTAAAACTTTAATTGCTCAAATATTTTTTGTTTTCTTACTTGGCTTGTTTTAGTGCAGATCAAATGGGAAGTTTGAAGTTCGCTGACATGCACAACTTGGCCATCGTACTGGCTGATCCTCCTGTTGTTCATGGTGAATTCAGGTCGATGATCCACAGGCTGAGAGAATGCTGCCTAGCCTCTGCCATTACTGTGAACCCAGTGGTCTATCAGAGAATTGTCAGGGAATTCTGGCAGACTGCAAAGATGAAAAGAAACAACGATGGAGCAGTTACTGTTGAAGCTGTTGTGAAAGGATGCAAGATTGTGATTACTGAGCAGTTCATCAGAGAAACATTGCTGATTGATGATCAACCTAATTTTTCTACTGACATCGGGATTGAAGATGTCCAGAAAGTTCTCAAGAAGATGGGGTACGAAGGCATCTATCCTCCCACTGTGAAGAAGCTTCTGCCTCCATACTGGAGATTCTTGGCTCATGTATTTGTGAGCTGCATTTCGGGCAGAAGATCTGGAGCTGATGAAATTTCACTAAGGAACACTGGAGCGATTGTTTCGCTAGCTGCAGGGATAGACTTCAACTTCTCGAAGTTCATCTTGGACGAGTTTGTAGTAAACATCAACGCAATAAACCGGGATACTTTCTTGATGTATCCTAGGTTCATTCAGGTGTTCATTGACATTCAATTTCCGGAGATGGTCAAAGAGGGAGAAACCCTAGATATGAAGTCGTTAGGTCCCCAGACTGTTGGGCTTATAAAGCAGAATCGCAAGGGCAAGGTCATTTTCCAAGTATTGTATCCTCTTGTGAAGTTCGGAAGATTTGCTGAGCTGAATGAATCTTCCGAGTCTCATGGAACGTCAGACAAAATATCCTCTGAGCCCACTTCTTTTGAGAGGGTAATTTCGGAAGATGATGTTATCACAGTGTCGGATCATGCTGAAGAAGAAGATACTCCAGCTCCTAATGCACATGTAGCTGAGGAACATGATCTGACATCTGTTCAGGTCCAAAGTGATTACAATGAAGGGTCTTCAAAAGGTGGAACTGAGACTGATTTGTATGAAGACCTCGATCTTACTAGATTTGATAAGGATGAAATCCCTTTAAACTTTAGAAGTAATGAAGATTTCATGACTGGTGAAAACCTCAACACGCTACTTGACAATATCAATGATGTTGCTCATCCAGCAACGGAGATAAGGGAAACTGAAGACGTTCTTGAATCCACGCCTCCTTCTACCAATCAAGTGGCGGAAATAGCAACTCCTATGGTGACAGTGTCAGAGATTCCTCCCCTTGATATTGTTTCTCCTACATCTGAGCCACTTGAGAGTGATCGCACAACAACCCAGGCCTCTCAACCTCCTATGAAAAGAAGAAGACTTGACCCAAGACAGGGAATTCTTGTTCCTGGTCCACTTCAAGGCTTTTCAACTCCACCAACAACCACTCCTGCTATTGTCTCATCAGAACCTTTCAGTGAAGGTCCTAGCACCACTTATGAAGTTGGTGGTTCTTCTTCCCCCACAGGATTTTCTCCTCCCAGGCCCGATCATGATGTTGCTTCAGTGAGGCTAGCCATGCATGTGGCTGAAGAACAATTCTCAACGCCTCCCTCCTGTGGTAAAGGAATATCTTTTGGGGATGGCAGCTCTGGAGAAGAGAATCCTACTGTTCTTGGACTTAAGAAGGAGATCAATGTGCTGAATCAGAAGAATATAGAGCTTGATATCCGGGTTACTGATCTTCGGACTGAAAACACCAAGCTCACAATTCAAGTTGATGATCTTCTTGAAGACAAAGCTCTGAAGACTAAGTAGATTACTGATCTTCAAACTCATTTTGGTCTGTTGACCGCCAGCTACTATGACTTAAAGAAGAAGCTGGAAGAAGAACTTGGTGACAGATTTAAGTCGTCTGTCGATGAGCCAAGGATCTATATTCGTAATCAAGATGCTCCCATAGTTCCACCACCGTAAGAACAACTCAAGTTGTCGATCGTTTTGATAAAGAACCGGTACAGGCTCCGAATGTTGTGGCTTTGAAACGTGCCAAACTGGCTAAGTCTACTGAGAAGGGTCAGCTTTTGTTCAAAAGGAGCTCGGATCAAAAAGCTCCTGGAGATCAACCTAATATCACCGTTACGGATCTTGGAGAGAATAACTTCAGGGATGTATATGGTGATAGGTCAGGGATCGTCTCATGGGGATTTCACGATAATTTAAATATGTGGATTGTGAGAAGGAAGAGTGGCAATACCGAACGGTATAAATATGCTCATGACTTCCACTCTTGGACCAGGGTTGATCTTACAGAGTTATCAAAGGCTCCTTTTGCAAATCCTTCAAATGATCCCAAGGCATATCACTTCAAGTTATTTTTGGAAGATCAAGTGGCAAAGGGATTTCCCTCAATGAAGACTGCAGATTCGATTGTTAAGATATACCCAAGTGTCATTGATCCCAAAACCAATCAATCTCTTCGGACTGTGATGTGGCCTGCTACTGATCAAGTAAAGCAGATTCCTATTCTTCAGAACCATCTAGATGGATCTCTAAAGTCTATGTTTTACTGGGTGTTTGATGAATCTACGGCCTCCGCTGTCATAAAGCTTGAACATGGATGTATTCGCTTATATGACAAAAGAGATCTGCTTCAGTTCGGAAAATAGGATATACATCAGCTTTCTCATCATCAGATCAAGGTCGCTGAAGACATCTTTGAGTCTGTTGCTAAGGAGTACACTGCCATGGTTGCTGAAATTATCCGAAAAGAAATGTGGTATGGAGCTATGGGGAAGTCAGACGTGTTGGTGGTTGATAAAGACTAAGTCCAAGCTAGCACCAAACCAAGGGGGAGATTGAAGGGTCCAGTTAGTGGTTTGGTCTAGGCTTTCATTGTAATAGTTCCTTTTGAGTCTTTATTATGTTTTAGTGAGTTGATTAGCAGTTTACGACCCCGTGATGAGTTTACGGCCGTAAGCCTGTTTACGGCCGTAAACCTAGTTTCCGGCCCAAGTCTACTATATATAGAGGAGTTGTAGGTCATTGTTAGGTTGTTGATGCCACAGAGTTTACGGTCCATTGTATCGAGTTGTACCAGACGTTTTACAGCAATAAACGTGTGCAAGCTTGATTGATCGATTTATCTTCTTCTTTTACTCTTATTCTGATTGCTTTTGATTGTTTGATTGCTTGATCATTGGTAAAGATCCGTTTTAGGACCTTACATAGAGGTTGTGAGTGTGTTCTTCCGGTAAGAATCACCTTCTCCAGCGAACATAGTTTTTCTCCGGCATCTTTCCGGTTCATTGTTAGAGTTTTTCTATCTACTTCCTGTATAATCTTGATGATACCTTGGTTTTGACAGTGATGTTGTGGTCATTGGCGAAAAGAGGGGGTAAAAAAGAGGCAGGACAGTCTGACGATCTTTACAACATAGTAATCGACATGCTGGACAAAAAAGTTCACTGCCACTAAAAGGAGGTAAATCGAGTAAACCTAGGAGATGGATTTAAGAAACCTAGTTTATTTGGGCCCTTGATTTTGACTGGATATATGGTGAGGTAACATAATTCCATGAGAGGAAGGTATATCAAAGAGGAACGGAAAGGCGATAAATGAGTAGGGTCCATCTTATTTTTATAAAGTAGGGGTACAATTGTCAAATTACTTAGAAAATCAGTGGAAGTATCAAAACAATCCGTGGATATATCACCTCCCCTTATTATATAAATGATAAATAATATATTCATAAATAGTTACCTAATATTAAAGGATTTGATTTTGAATAAATATCAAATTAATTAAATTAAAATATTAATTAGATGTAAGTTTACATAATTAACTTTTTGAAATGATTGACCTATATTGATTCTTACATCAATACAATAGATACTTAGAACACATGAACCTCTCTCTCTCTCTCTCTCTTATATATATATATATATATATATATATATATATATATATATATATATATACACACACCATTCGGTAATATTTTGTTTGGCTATTTTATGCAACATATACAAAACTTTTAGAAGTAACTTTTTGCAAGTCCAACATTTTCGGATAAACGAAGTTAATATCCGAAATTTTGGATACGAATACAGATATTAGAATCTAGCTATCTGAATTTTCGGATATTCGGTTTTCAACAGCCCTAACAGTTTGTACCTCCAATGGATTAAAAATAAGTTTTATCGTTTTAGTCTTATTATTATTTCTAACAAAATACAATTTCGATTCATTCTTTTAGTGTTTTTTTATTAGTTCAATTTAGTTTTTTATTAACTATTTAATAGTTTTATTGGTGGTTGTCGAGGCCAACAAAATAAATAACCCTAAATCTTTTACACTAGAATAGTATATACTGGTAAAGGGATCGTATCCACGGAGATTGGTTCAATTTAAATCTCTATGTAAATCACTTGTTAAAGTACTTGTAAAACAAGAGTAAAAGTAAAATGGGGGGTTTAAATCTTTTTGATTGTTTGAGAAAATTAAAACTAAGCTAGAATGTAAATATGACAAGTAAACAAGTAGCTGATTTGATTAACTTCAATGAAGTAAAGTTGGTTAATTTTGGAATACACCACATGGATGACATAGTTGACTTATCATTAGACTAAATGGAACAACACTTGTTAATTAATTTAACTTGGCTATAGCAATTCATAAGCACAAATTACCTCAACTCTTCTTTGTTATTAAAATGGTTAGATGAGCTCTTAACACATTCCCTTAATTAAAGTCATAAAACCAATGAAGCATATAATGTTGTGAAAATCAATTAGCTTTAAGTTTTAAGAGTTACCAAGTCCAAAAGATAATCAAATGCTTACATTATAGGAAACATTTCCATGGTTTAAATGAAATGAAAACAAACATAGAAACCATTTGTTGCTTACCAATTTGAAGGACCATTACTTAACCAAGAAACTACTCAACAAAATAAGCATTCATTCATCCAAGCTCATGATCAAAGATAAACAAACACAAGAAGATATTTGGCTAGAAAACATTTCCATAAACTTTCAAACACAAGATAGCATGAAGTCTTCAAAACAACCAATCATCCATGGACTAAACCCTAATCAACCAAACATAAGTCTAGCCAAGAATGGCCAAAATGAAAGAAATACAAAGTAGTTTAGCGGTACCAAACATAGTTCAAGATGCAAAGATGAAAGAAAAATGCTCCAATCTTCAAATTCTTCAAAACCCTCTAGAGAGCAAAAGTGTAATGTTCTTCCAAAAGTTCTTTCTCTCTTTCCTTCAAAATCTCTAGTAAAAAGTGTGCAAACTCCGGATCCAAAAGCTGGCCAAAAGCACCCCACCAACTTTCCCCAAATAGAGGTTCATGTTAAAAATCTGGATTCTTCACAGCACGATCCACGCGGACCGTTTGTGGATCCACGCGGACCGCGTGGGTCTCGCTGAATGGGCTCCTTGGCCCATTTAATTAGCACAACTAGCCCACTCTTCTCAACCATGATATAGCCCATTTGTGCAAGTTCTTGAGAGTCCAATTATGCATTCGAAGATGCTCCAATGCTCCTTTAATCTTCCATAGCTCAAATTCTTTTTACCTCGTCATCATTCTTTGTCCAAAAATTGAGTCCAACTCGCTTTCTTGTTCATGTTGACAACAAGCCCAATCGCACCACTTCAAGTCCACAAGCAAACCGCAAGCCTCCAAAGGTCCCGCACTCCTTCCATTCCTCCATGTCGAATAGTCTTCGGTAAATCTTGCAATTAAGCTCAAAAGACTAGAAAGTACCCGATAAATGTGAAAAATAACAAAAAGAGAAAATATGCATGAATATTAACTAAAATGAGAGGGAATGAACTAAAATAAACTAGGAAAAGAAGTAATAAAATGAAGCTATCATTTTATTCTATTTTAAATGATTTATTAAAAAAATAATTATGACACAAGAGGAATAAAAAAGATTGATATTTCACTTAAAAAAGTTTAGAGAAGGAAATGATAATACTATATATATATATATATATATATATATATATATATATATATATATATATATACACCCTAATAAATGAAAATAATTTTGACACATATCATTTTCTCAAGACTTTGTCACGTGTCATTATATGGAATTTATAAATTACTTAAATTCCACTTGTCATTATGTGTTTTTTTTATTTTTTTATTGTAACGCCCGTAGATCCGGGCTAGTCAATTTAGAGACGATAAGCATCAAAAATGACTTTTTGATGGAAGATTATTTAGAATGATTAATCTTAACCAAGTTGTAGTATATGTCTCAAGGTTTCCGAAAATATAAAGAACGCCGAAATCCGAGTTATAATGAAGAAGTTATGACATGTCGAAGTTTCGCGACAAAACCGGCACGACACAGCGCGACGTAAATAGTGAATTTACGATAGAACGATATTTGGATTTAGCGATCTAAACGAAAGTCGTAGAATACGTTAAACCGAGAGCGTGCGTGGAAAGAACGCCCAAATTTGACTTCGTATGAGGAAGTTATGATTTTTCGAAGTTTCGGCTTAGCAGTGTACAGCCCGAAGTTCGAATATGAGATCGAGCGAGATTTAGCCGAAACAATCTAAACAAGAATTGAAGATCTCGTTGATAGTAGTCCAACGGTAAAAAGACAGACGAAAACAGACGTCAGATGAAGAAGTTATGAATTTATAACGGAGTTTTCCTGTCCCGGCCTACTAAAAATAATATAATAAAAATAAAGTCAAAATTAGCCAACGGAGTCTAAACGAGAGTTGTAGAGCATAATCTCACCTACGCGTGGATATAAAGAACGTCGAAAACGGAGCTCGTATGCGAAAGTTATGAATTTCTGAAGTTCGGGGCTTGAACCCCAAGGCTGTGTCAGAGCTCACGAGGTGAGCATATGTGGCTCACGAGGTGAGTCAGTTCACGAGGTGAGCATTAGTGACTCACGAGGTGAACAGATGATGGACGTCTTCCAGGGCAAGTGGCCATGACGAACGCAATGACGTATCGAGCTCACGAAGTGAATATTAGAAACTCACGAGGTGAGCCAGTTCACGAGGTGAATATTAGAAACTCACGAGGTGAGCTCAGAAAATTCACCCTATAAATAGAAATCGAGGGTCAGCCGATTTTGGTTGCTCCTTCTCATCTCTCCCACTCCCGATACTCTCTCTAAGCTCTATTTTAACCCCCCGAAGCCCCGGTTTCATCCCGAGACCCGAAGCAAGTCCCGAAGCCCGAAGATCCCGAGAAGAAAAGAGTTTCCGAGCCGAAACTCTGCCCGCGAGAAGCCCGGTTTTTGTGAAGATCTTCCAGATCTACCGAAGAATACTACTTCTACAAGCCGTAGTGTTGTCCGGTCATCTTCTGATCAAGTGAGTGTATAGTTACTTTCTTCTAAGGCATAAATATTAAGTATTTGCTATGAAATACGTGTTATGTGTTTATATATATATTGTTGTTTATATGTGTGAGTGTATAGTCCCTTTCATAAACACGATTTTAATACAAGTATTGTTGGAATGTATTAAGTATACGTTTGGTGTGAGTGTGTATTTACTTTCTTCTAACACATAAATACGAAGTATTTGCTATGAAATACGTGCTATGTGTTTATATATTATTTGTCTATTTGAAATGGGCATGGAATTGATGTTTTATATAGGTGTTAAATGAATTAAACTGTGTAAGTATTTATATCTACGAAAATGTTGGGTAGAACATGGGTAGATGGGATAGTTGGTGACTATGGAGTTAGCGCCTGTTGTATAAACCTTGGCGATGATGTGACTTCGTGCCTATTAGATAAACCTTGGTGACTATGGAGTTAGCGCCTATTAGATAAACTTTGGTGACTATGGAGTTAGCGCCTACTGTTAAGTAAACATTGGTGACTATGGAGTTAGCGCCTATTAGATAAACCTTGGTGACTATGGAGTTAGCGCCTATTAGATAAACCTTGGTGACTATGGAGTTAGCGCCTACTGTTAAGTAAACCTTGGTGACTATGGAGTTAGCGCCTATTGTATAAACCTTGGTGACTATGGAGTTAGCGCCTACTGTTAAGTGAACCTTGGTGACTATGGAGTTAGCGCCTGATAGCTATGGATTCAGTACCTGATAGATAAACTTTGGCAGCAATGGACTTCGTGCCAATTCCTTAGGTCAATCCTTAGGAACGAATGAATAAAGGATAGTTGATTCTTAGGGTAAAACCTTAAGAGTAAGGAAGATAATGGGGATGGGTAATTGGAATGATCGTTTGATGATTGAATATATATATATATATATATATATATATATATATATATATATATATATATATATTGTGGGTTGAAAACCCTATATGCTCACCAGGTTCCCAAGCCTGACCCACTCAGTTTTTCTGTATTACAGGTAGTGGAAAAAGAGCATAGTTGGACGATGACGAGGGATTTTGGATTATAGATCAGTAGTTATAAATAATTGTTGTAAGGTCTATTTTATACTGTTTATGCTTTTGGTCTGTATCGGAACATGACATCCCGAGATTTTATTATTTAATGAAAAGTACGTTCTCTTTGAGAAATGTTTTGATAAAGTTTTATCATATCTTGTTTGGGAACAAATTCTGCAACCGTTTTCTTTAAAGGATTACTCTGATTTATAAAACAAAGCATAAACAAATCAGTTTTTTCTGGCCGGGAAATTGGGGATGTCACATTTATTAATAAAAAATTAATCAATTCCACTATTAATATTTCTATTATATATATGTAAAGTATTTATTGTATTAAATATGTAAATCAATACTATAATTAATAACTATAATTATTAAAGATATTTTTCTCCATAAAATGAATATAATAGTAAATAATTTATGTTTTTCTAACATTAAAAACATTTAGGGAGGTGATATTTCCACGGTTTCTTTTTATTCATCCACATATTTTTAAAGGTAAATGTCTATTATGCCCTTCATTTAGTAGGGATTAGAAAATCAAATCTAGACTAAGGTAGTGTTTGTTTTTTGTCTGCAGATCTGCGTGGCCTCTTCTGTCTGCGCCGCGCAGACCACTCGCAGACATTAGTCTTCGCAGACTGTTTGTTTTTCTGAAGACTGCAGACCTAAAAATGTTTGCGCGCCCTCTTCTTGGCGCAGATGTGGATCAGAGTCTTCTAACATCTTCAGACATCTTCTAGCCTAAAAAAACATATATATCTTTATTTTTTTAAAGTTTTTTTTAATTTATATTTTTTCCAACTTTATTAATGATAAACAATTTCAAACAAAAAATACAAAACTTAAAAAAAACGTTCGACGATACAAACATGATATTTTTGACAAATTTATAAATAAAGATTTATTACAATAATAGTCGTTGAAGTTGTTTATATAAATATGAAAAAAAAAATCATAATATATTCTTATATTTTTTTGCCAAATTTTGTAAAACATTATTTAATACAGTATCGTCAATTTCTCGAGAAAATATTTATGGTACGTTTTTAATGGATTTAATTGAAAAAATCGAAGTTTATTTCCATCCATTTATGTATCAAATTCTTTGATCACTAATTATAATGTTTAGTTATAACTTTGCAACCAAAGTTGTTGGTTTTTATCAAATATATACGTTAATTCATATCATTTTTATTTTTATTTTTTATACAATAATACATAAAAGTTGATCTAGATTCGTTAATTATTTATAACAAAGTCATAAAAATATTAAAAAATCACTTTGAAGTTTAAAAAAATCAGTTTATATAGATTTCAGTTTATTTTAGTAGTCCGCAGATGTTAAAAAAACAGTCTTCTTTTTTCAGACTGCAGACGTTTGGTCCACCTCTTCTACTACAGAGGTCTACAGATGTGGTCCGCAGACTGCAGACATTTTGCCTCAAAAAAAACAAACAGCACCTAAGATACCGTGAATCTCTCTCTCTCTCTCTCTCTCTCTCTCTCTCTCTCCATAAAACTAAAAACCCACTTCACCGCTCCGGCGCTCCCTCATACGTCACAAATCACCGGTTTCCCTCTCTTCTCCGATGGTTCTTCCCGACGCAAACCCGACCGTCCTTTGTCTCTTTACGATCTTGTCTCCCTAAACCTACTCCTGATGCAGTCTGCAATGTGTTCTAAACAAGAAATCATGAGGATTTGAAACCCCTATATCAAGAGCTCGTAGTTCAAGCCCTTGAATGTACCTCTATGCTACTGTATCTCTAAACCCTTCTTCACTCATCAACAACATGTTCTGATTAAACACGGTGGTGCTTCTTTGGCGATGCAATCATCATAGTAAAAGTTAAGTGATTCATTGTGTATGTTTCATTTGTAACATGGGATAGAGCTTAAACTCCCATGTTATTAACAAAACCTGTGAAAACCACTTCAAGAAACACACGAACCTGAGTCAAAGAAAGTCAAACTCAGGTTGTGTGAAAACCACTTCTGGCAAGAAAGTTAAAGAAGCCAAAAAAAAATCCAGTAAGAAAATCAGTTTGTGTGTCAAACTCAGAGTCGGTTCTTCCAAAATAGCATCGAGCAAAAGGATCATTCATTTTTCAAAAGTTTGCATAGAGAAATAAATTGCCATAAGCTTTTTTATTTTGATTTTAATGGTGCTGTGTAATGGTGTTTTTTGCATTTTTGCTTGATTTTAACAACTTGATTTTGCCAACCTGCAACTTATTTTGATATGTGCTCTGTAATGGAGTTTTTTGTACCTAGAAAGAGCTTTGAAACTGAAAATAGCTTTGCAGATGACCTTCTCCGGTGAACGTGGTTTTTCTCCGGCAAATTTCTGGTTCGTGTTTAGAGTTTTTCCCGTTACTTCCTGTGTATCTTGATGGTACCTTGGTAAGAGAAGGATACAAAAGGAAGATAAATTGAACCTATTTATACTAAGGAGCTGGATTTAAGTAAACCTAAGTTATATTTTGGGCAATTGTTTTTTTTTTTCTTCAGTGGCATGAAAGGAAAGAGAAGGATCCATTTTATTTTTATAAAACAGGGTCATAATTGTCATTTACTTGAAAAATCTGTGAAAATATCAAAAATGTATGTGGATATATCAGCTCCCAAACATTTATTATGATTTTTTTTGTTACATGAATTAAAATAATGAAATGTTATAAAATAATATTGTAAAAATTGAAATAAACTAATTTTAGTGGTGGATTCTAGGATTTTAAATTTTCTATAGCAAATTCGTTTTTAAGACTTTTTTTGCTAAGTATTTTATCTATCTATCTATATATTTTTATATGTTTTCTGACAATTAAGTTGTACATGTAATTTATATTTTATACATGTAATACAATTACAAACAAAGAAAAAAAATGAATTTACAGTTTAGGCTTAGATCATGCAAACACATATTTTGATATATTATCATTATTTTTATATATCTACACGTTTAAATTTTTAATATCTTCATTTTACTAATGGAACTTTTAAAATTTTATAAAAAAAATTCACTATAGTTTTATTACATGAATTATTATTTAAAAATATACATACGAGATGAATTTAAACAACCCTAAAAACAGACACAAATATAGAAAACTATATATTGATAAAAGAAAATTCAATGTTATGTCTCATATCAATCGACAATTATTTATCTACAAGTCAATTTAGTTTGATTGTCATTCATTTTTTATATTGTATCACTTTTTATGTCACATAACCAAGACATTTTCTTATTAATTGTTGTTACTATTATATATCAACCGTAGGTAACCATCCACAACAACATTTAACATCTTCAAATAATTCTATGTATGTTGTCGGTGACAATGGAAATATGAATTCAAATATATCATGTGGATATCGACATACAAGTTTTCATTCTACTTCTAATTTTAGTATTACAATTTCTTTATCTAACAATGCTAACGACAAAAGAAAAACTAGAAAATTATATCTGGATAACAGAATGTTTAATTATATGTCCACTACGCCAAACGGTATTTCTTTTTCTATCATGCAATTTATTTGACTTTTCTTCCATATTTTTTATGTTACACGTTGATGTTATGTTTATTGATTAATTACTTCTGTATAGACATTTTGCGACATAACCAATGCATATTTGTATTAACTATTGTTATTATTACATGCCTAATGATTGTAATGATCATCATTTCTTTGAATATATTTTCAATTTAAATTTAATAAATCCGTTATTATCATTTCTAAAGATGTCATTTCGCATATTTTATCTTTTTTTTATTCATATATACGTTAAATTACAACTATTTATACGTATAGTATAACTTACATCGTTTATATTTTTCTCAATGTTTTTAGATTTTAGTAGCAACGGTCAAACATTGTCATCAAAAAAGTGTACATATGTTGTCGGTAACAATCTAAATCTCACCCAAATATATGATGTGGATATCAACATATACGTTTTCAATTTACTTCCGAAATTTAATCTGAAAAGTCCACTATAACCCCGTTATTTTTAATTTTTGATTCAAAAAAACATTTGAAATTTTTGATTCATAACAATTATTTACAAATATGTCAATAGATTTTTATTAGTATAGATTCAATTACCTATTTATTCATTATTTTGTTTGTATTTATTTCGAAAGTTACTTTAAAAAATATTTAATATTTACACCTTAATTTTCAATATCATTATTTAAAATATGTCAACAGTCTTTTTATTAGTATAGATTGAATTACTTACTTATTCATTATATCGTTTGTATTTATGTAAAAATATTTTCTTTAAAAATTTGTTTAATATTTACAGCTTGATATTAAACTTTTATTTTTAATAAACTCGTGTAATACACGAGTCTCACACCTAGTATATATAATATGACGCTGATGTAAACAAAAAGGTTTTTAATATATATATTTTTCTACCATTCCAAACAATTTAAAATAAATGTATTATTTGTTTTGAGGATTGACGTAGGCCTACTTATACTACTATGTGACATATCTAATTAACAAAATAATCTATTAAGAATAATAAATATTTAAAATTGTCCATAAGATAATAAGCACAATAAAACAACACCTAATTATGTGATTAAATTAATCTTGATCTCTTGTGTAGGTCAACAATAAACTACTACTAGTATCATAAATTTCTAAAACCCATATTTTGAAATCACATGTGATCTAGCTTTTGAATCTTATGCACAATTTCTCAATCGAAAAAACTCAAATATCATCAACATAAATGCTTAATGCTCACCATTGAATGTCCGAGGACCCACCAAGCCTACCCATAATAGCATTCTTGAAACTAGTGGCCTCTTGTGCTTGTGAGCTTGATCTTTGCATTTTCACCCCAAAACTTACACTATTTCTTGACTCCATCATTTCATTAAGTGGCACCTTCTTCTTGACCCCAAATCCAAACTCTGGTCTTTGTTTCGGTGCACTATGAGACCTTAACTTAGCATTGAATGACTTGGTGTTAGCCATGTAACTCCGGTTACTCGATGACCCATCTGTGCATACACTCTTAGATGGAGAGACCGGTCTGTACCGAGTGGGCACCAAATGTGGGGCCCACTCAAACTCATGGCTCTGTGAACTAGGTATGGGTAAACGGACTGGGGATTGATGGCCATGTGGGGATGAGGCGGTTTGGGCATACAAGTTATCTGAATAACCTGGTGTCCAAGCCCATGTGTTAGCCCTTCTAGATCTTGATTTGGGCCTCCCATACCCAGGATCCATTTCAACAATTTTTGGGCTTTCATCATTTAAGGAAGATTCAAATGAAGCTGAAAATCTTCTGCTATGAATAGATGTGTGGTCACTTCTCGTCTCATCAAACCTCTCCTATTATGAAACAAATAATGATAAAATAAAATATTGAATTATATCTCATAAATTAGAAATTTAGAAAAGTTGGCGTATGTTCATTATTACTAATTATTTGTGCAATAATCTACTTTGGGTTAGACCAAATAAAATAATTTCTTCACATTTGTCGACTAAGTAAGATACCAAACGAGTTGACTAGCATGCTTGACTTATAAATTATAATCGCAATTAAATCAATGATTTTACGGAAATAGCAGAAAAAACATGAAAAAACATTCTGTTTTTATGAAAATATACAATTAAAATGAATATTCTTATTCTTATGAGCCAAAGTTCTGTCTTTCACACATTATAATGAACATGATGGTCAGTTTAAAGCTAAAAACAATATAGGAATCGATTAAAAACGTCCATTAATTCAAATATACAATGTTCATCTTTACCTTTTCATAATTTAATGCCTAAAATATCAGTTAAAAAACAATATTAAATCCGTCAATTTGAACTCATTAATATTTTGTAACGATTGCCAAGCAAACAAGTAATCTTAGAAATGAATCACTATAACATGAAAAACTTATAATTGTAAAAGAATTGGAAATTAAGAAAAATGCTGTTTGTTTGCTTACTTTTGAATCTTGAAGTCTGTTCATGGCATGAAATTTCTGCGCACAAACGCTAGATTGCGCTCTCACCAAAGCCTCCATGCTGCGCAGTGTAGCAGCTGCTTGTTTTCTCACCATATATCCTCTCACTAATGCTTGAAGCTTCACTAATCCCTTTAATGCCCTCAATGCTTTTCTTGACTGTTTCAATTTCATTCATTAGATAAGACCCAATTTCGTAATTTAACACAAAAATATGACTAGAACCAAACTCCGGTGTAAAGAAATGAAACTTCTGTTTACCAAATATCCACGAAACAACGATTGAATTTTGATAGCAGCTGAAGCTTCCCGTCCACCGCCGGCCAAGAAGCCCTGACTAGTGAGCTTAACGACCGCCACGGCAGCTTGGGCGGCAGCAACGGCGGCGTCAGCAGCGGCGGCAGTGGCAGCGGCAACTGCAATTGCATGCTTATTCTGGTCTTCCTCCGATTGGGTGTTGTAAATTGATTTATCCGGCGGAGAAATGGTGGGGTCTCTACGTGAGCGGCCGACGCATGAACTATTGGTGTCTTTCCGGTCACCGGAGTCTTTTTGTTTTCTGGTTCCAAACAGCCCCTTCAACCACCGTGTTACTCTGCCCATTGTTCTTCCAGAATCTGAGAACATACAGTAGAGAGATCTATAAAAAAGGGTGAGGAGTGAGGACCAGTTGGAGTATGCAATTTAAAACGCACCAACTTAAAATATTTAAAAGATATTCAAGGGAGAGAGAAAATTTAGGCTTCATTTGTTGCATAAATATGTCACATCTATTGGTCGATTTTCCTCTCTTGCTTTTTTTTTTCTATAATTTTCATAATAAAATCAACAAGCCAAAAAGGTGCTAAAATGAACGTGTGCATGTGCATTCATTGAATTTTCTTTTTAACAAATGTCAATTTTTTCGAATATGTATATGAATATTTTTTATATCACAAAATATGTTTCTTTTGAATTTTTCTCAATAAATCTGACATATATATATATATATATATATATATATATATATATATATATATATATATCAAAAAAATAAAAATTGTAATATAAAATGGTAGCAGAATCAGATTCTAAAAGTGGTTTTTGCTTGGGGGAAAAGCAGGAAAAAGGAGAGAAAGTAAAAAGGGTGATGTAGAGTGGCTCAAAAGTTTGAACAGTCCACTGATAATGCATTCATTTTAATCAAATAATTGATGTTTATTTCTACTAACTACATAAAAATAAAATTTTAAAATAAATAAATTAAATTATAACTCAATGATCCCGTTATTTTGTTGTATTAATATTTTGTTTTAGAAAAACTTATTTATATTTTTTGAGAAAAAATGCAACGTTTATTTTAGATGTACATTAACAGTTAACTAAGAGCATACATTTGTTATGATTATAAGAATATAATTAAATAGTAAAAATATTTATTTAAGATTTAAAGAAAAACAAAAACTTTTTAAAAGATATATTGAATGTCATTACTCATTAGGAAAATATACAAAACTTTGCCTATTAAATTTTTTTTAAAGAATTTTGGTTTTTATCATCAATAATTTAAATGTATTCTAAGTTTTTAAATAATGTATTTTCAGAAATAGAAAAAACATATCGCAGGTAATTATAACTTTAATAAACTTGTATTTTATATATCATAACTTTCAAACCATTGTTTAAATGGATATTGCCAAACGAAGATTACATATAATAAAAGACATCATTGCTTCCGGTTTGAAAGTAAATCTTAGTAAGAGCAAAGTATATGATGTCGGGGTTTGAAAGTAAATCTTAACAAGAGCAAAGTGCATGGTATGAGGGTGGACAATGTGATGACAACCTTGCTAACATTTTATGTTGTAAGCTCGGGTGATTTCTTTCTCTTATCTTGATCTTCCGATTGGGGCCAACATGATGTTAAGTAAGCATTTTGGTATTGTTGTCGACAAATGCAAATCAAAGTTATCTTATTGGAAGATCAATAACTTATCTTTTGAAGGACGTTTTAACACTTGTAAAATCTATTTTGGACAACCTCCCCCTTAGGTAAAATAGTCTCTTACCCAAGGAGTAAGTTGAGGAGTCGAGACTCTGGTTATGGCTACTGGCCTAATTATTAATTAGGGTTTTGTTTGTTTGGTTAGTGAGGTGATTACCAGTTGCAGCAGCCTGCGTATTTCATTATCAGCAGGATCAATGTGAGTTTGCTCATTATACTGTAGGACACTAGGATATGTTATGTGCTTGTAGTCTTTGTGACTCCTGTTGTATGTGTTATATGCTTGTGTGCATGTTTGTTATATGTATGTGGGGTGAAATAGACCCGGTACAGCTTAGGCCGGCATATGAGTTGAAATAGTCTCGGGGGTGAAATAGACCCGGTACGGCTTAAGCCGAAACATGAGTTGAAATAGACTTGGGGTGAAATAGACACGACGCAGCCTTGAGCTGGCAGATATGTATGGTATGCGGTATTTTTGGGAACTCACTAAGCTTCGTGCTTATGGGTTTCAGTTTACGTTTCAGGTACTTCCAGATCGAAGGGGAAGAGATCGGGATGATCGCATCGCACACACCATATTGTTCCGCACTTTGTTTGATTATGATGTATTTGGATGATTTTGACATACTCTAATTTCACTATGGTTTTATAATAACGTGTTGGATGATAGTTTATTAACATAAAAATCTAAATTTTTAGTCTTAAATTTTGGCACGTTACGACTTTGTTTAAGATTATTTATCCTAAATAATATTCTATCAAAATGTCATTTTTACCCCTTATTATATCTTCATCGTCTAGCTCGAATCTGCGGACGTTACACGCGGGTACCAAAGGACAGTTGTTTGTTGCTTGTTATTTGTTTGTGAGTATATTTCAAGATATTCCTCGCGTGCACGAGTAGAGGCTCGCTACCCCTCGTGTAACCTAGGTGGATGGTGTAACATCCCAAAATTCAAGGCAAAACAATTCATTTTTAAATAAGTTATTACATAAAACCATCAGTATAGAAACATTCATAATAACATCTCGTGTCAACCAAAATGTCAGTAATCAAAACATATTATCATAAAACCATATCAGAGTGTACTCCCAAAGATCTCATGTGCGGAAAACATAGTGTGATGCGCTGCGATCAAGCCGGCTCCTTTCCTTTGAAACGAGTACCTGAAACCAAAACTGTAAACCGTAAGCACGAAGCTTAGTGAGTTCCCCCATCATACCACATACCATACAATCACATAGCCTACATACTGCCAGGCAATTCTGGGGTGCCTGACCTACCCGGTCCGACCATTTTGGGGTGCCGACCTACCCATGTCAAGCCATTCTGGGATGCTGACAACCCATGTCGAGCCATTATGGGGTGCTGACCTACCCGTGTCAAGCCGTTCTGGGGTGCTGACCTACCCATCGGTCCTAACAACCGAACCTCGGGGACTGTTCCACCCCCTACAGCTACTATCACATATATCATAACATAAACATATTATCAGACATATCTGGGGTGTCCGACCTACCCTTCGGTCCTAACAACCGAACTTGGGGACTATTCCCCTCCTACTACCACTATCACATATAACATATCATGCCAGCATATAAACATATCATAACATGCTGTCAGACACATCTGGGGTGTCCGACCTACCCTTCGGTCCTAACAACCGAACTTGGGGACTATTCTCCCCCTACTACCACTATCACATATAACATATCATGCCAGCATATAACATATCAGGTAGTAGCAAACCTAGATGAATATCACAAAGACAATCATCTAACATACAACTCCTACTGGTGGGCCGGCATTGTGGCCGTAGACCCACCGCTACCGGAAGGTAACTCACCTCACACTGCTGAAGTCCCGTAGACACAATCCCACACTGCTGAAGTCCTGCAGACTCAACCCCAGCTGCTGGCTGACAGATTCCCGAACTGTCAACACCAAAATAACACCCAATTAATAATTGGGTTCCACTACATAACCATGAGTACATACCTGGATAATTACTACATTACCCCAAGCTTGGCTTTATTCAAGCCCAAGGCCCAATCCATAGGCCCAAAGTTAATTAGGAATCAAAGCCCAACACATGGCCCAATTTTCCAAATTGGGCCTAGGCCTATACATGGTCTCCTTCTAAAGCCCAACATCATATAATCATTAAGGCCCAAACTATGGCCCATCTATGGCCCAATTTTCCAAATTGGGCCCAAACCCCTTACATGGGCCTTACCATAGGCCCATTAATAACGCAATCATCAAGGCCCAATAGAAGGCCCATCAATACACCCATGTGAAATTAGGATTTCACATAAAATGACGATTAGGGTTAAGTGTTTCTCACTTAACCCATTAAGGACTTAATCCATTAAGGACTTAATCCATTAAGTCCATCATTCTTCTAAATGAGTCATATGGTGTGATTGGGCTTAATCACACAACTCCATTATTCCAATGACCCAAAAGTGGGTCCCAATAAATTCAAGCCCATGAATCCGATATTAGGGTTTTCTAAACTCTAATTAGGGTTTCTAACCCCATCTTAGCCCATTAGGTCCAATTGATATGTCTTTTAATCAATTAAGGTTCACTAGACTCATTAAGATTTCACTAGGCCCATTAAGCCTCATTGGGCCCATTAGGGTTTGTTAGTCCCTTTGTCCAAACATCCAAACAAGTCACGATCCAACTAGGCACACCGCCACCCGACACGGCGGCCGGTGGCGGCACGAGGCGGCAGCCACCACCCTAAGGTGGTGGTTTTTAGTTTCTTTCCATTATTCAAGTTGTAATTTACACTTTACAATGCTGAAACTTAAAATAAACACATACACTGAACAACATAAACACACACACAGCCACCCTATGGTGGCCGGTGGTGGCAGGAGGTGGCAGCCACCACCCTATGGTGGTGGTGATGCCCTTTTCGAGCAATACAGTCAACACCCACACGTATCATCACGCCTTCAACTTGGAGAGGGAACCCAACCATCCATTTGGTGGCGTATGGAGGCGACAGGTGATTTTACGTCGACAGCCACCGCCTCGCGGTGGTGGCTGTGGTTCCTTTGTGTTCCCAATCGAACAGCCTCCCCCACACTCGAATCTTGAAGCATAATCACACCCATATGAACTCACGAAGAGCTGTAGCAACGATTCACGGTGGTGGTTCGACTGGTCTCGGTGGTTTTTGTTGGATTAATGTCTAAGTTCATAACTATATTTGGTATGTACTTGACCCGACCCGGCATGGTCCATTTGGGTTGCACTTCACCGACACAATTAATATGGATAGTCTTTTGAGAATAGTATATTTATGATTTATATTAATATATTATAAGTTCTAATATATTAATATGGAATCATATTATTTAATTAGTATTGATCAAGAATTAATTTAGAATTAATTAAGTGATCAAAAAGAACTAATTAAATATGGACTCTTATATATATGGAATGGGCCAAGTTCATTTAGGTTGGGGTAAGCTTTCATGGATGGTCCATGGAGCTTTTAACCCATGGATCCTATGTAAATGAAAGGTCATGGGTATTAGGGTTTACATGGATGTAACCCTAATCCTCCATAATATATAAAGGGGTCCTTGGCTCACAAAATTGGCACAAGTGTGTGAAAATAAGAGTGGGCCGATTTTAGTGTGCATACATATTCTCTCAAGTTCTTCCAAGGTGTTTTGGTGATTTGTGATTCCATTTGAGGCTTCCGCACTATTGGGGCTAAGCTCTTAAAGCTTGAAGACATCAAGCTACATCAAAAGGTATGTCATCTAACTAGAACTTTGTAGTATAGGTGCTTCATAATATGCTAGTTAGGATGAAACCTTGGAGACATAAGGGGGTGACGGCTGATGTTTCTTTAGGGTTAGGGTTTAGTGAGGGCAATGCAACAGTTATATATCCGACTCCTCAAACTATATTCCATGTTGACACTATCGGCCCCTCATATCAAGATTCATTTTCAAAAGAAGTCTACAAATTACCAATTAAACCCTGCCCCTTGAATTCCTTTACAAAATAAGTCCGGATTTTACTAAACAACCCCCATCTTCTAAAATCTTTACAAAACTAATCCAGAATTTACCTTTTTAACCCCCAACTGTCAATTATGACATATTCAGCCTTCTCCTCTCATTTCCTTTTAAATTAAATCCAAATAATTACCACGGAGCCCCTACCTTCATAAAATTCTAACATTTAGCTCCCAAAACCAACATCTCACTGAATATCATAGATTTTAGGGCTACTACTCTTTAATAAATTTTATCTATTTATTTATTAAATAAACAGGGTGTTACAAATGGCCCCTAGTGCCTGTTTGTGGGTGTAAGGGAAAAAGCCGGCAATTTCATCTGTCGTGCGTTCTTCACAACCGACCATCATTATTTTGTTGTCGTATGTGAGTGAAAAAGTTGGTTGTATCTCGTGAATACTTCCCATCCGGCGATTATTGTGAGCTAGACTTTTAATAATGACTTGGGTTGGAAAAGTATCATGCATTACAATATCCTTTTTAATTGTTTCTTCCTAAAAATGTATTTGGAAAAGTATCAAGTTTTGTATACTTATTTATTGATCGGATTATCGTTTCTGGGTGTTTTGTAACCCGTATAAGTATTATTTGATCTATATGATATTATTTGGAGTTTTGTTATTGAGAAGCTTTTACTTGAGGTACATTTACCTTGTATTGATTATTTACTTGTTAAGTTTATATGAGATTTATCATAAATGACAATGTACTTTGACTTATGTTGTAATGACTTGATTTTTAACATAAAACTTTTCATTTTTATTTATTCAATATGTTAGAGTATAATTACATTATGCGAAAAATATCATGTGAATGTGTGTGTGTGCAGTTGAGCCTTTGTCTTCTCACGAATCAATGAAGTACCTGAAAACATTTATAATCAACTGAATAAGCACGAAGCTTAGTGACTTCCCCAAAATATCATATACCATAATATATATTCAATACATACACATAATAGCTTAAGACCATTCACCGATCCACCAATAATACACATAATGACCTTCAGCATAAAGCTGGTCCGTCCCTTGGTCTTCAGCATAAAGTCGGTCCGCCCCTTGGCCTTTAGCATTAAGCTGGTCCGCCAGGGTCTATTGGCCTTCAACATGAGGCTGGTCCGCCCTCAACTCCCACATAATATATCAACACATATATAGCATACTAACAGTCGAACATAACAGGTAACTAACTAAACTAGTCTAATTGCTTAATTTCATACTACAGGGCAACTACATCCTAACATACACAGGATACATACTAGAGTATACAATATAGTAAGAAAACTCACCTGGACAATTACTAAGACGATTAACAGCTATCGTTCTGACGATTCAACTGGCAGGTAGCGCGTTTATTAAGTATTAACCTATAATACTATAACTTATTAATATCAATGGCAATCTGGTAGAAGTTAGATCCTTCCCTAATTCCAAATATACATTCATAGCTATCAAATAAGGTTCCGCCAGGCAGGACAGTTGCGAGGCATGACCATTTCGGCATATAGCTTTTCTGAAATCCAACAACAAAGGCAACGTGCCCATTCTAGACACATCTCCCATATGTAGACCAATCATAATATTTAACTGGAATTAATGACGAATCTAGTACTTATAGGTTCCTAATAACAACTATAAACATAATTATAAGTTATCCTAAAAGCCTAGTAAGCGTAGCTTAACTTACAAAGTTTCTAGCGAAAATTGGGAAATTACGCGAGCAAAATCCAACCCAACACTTCAATTTCACCGTCTTTCTGATGCCGTAGGGCCTCGCTAAAGTAGAAATCTCCAGAACCCCAAAAAACCCAAGAGAATTTGGATCTTAGAGAGAGAGATAGAATGATATTTGGTGCGAGTGCAAGAATGAGGTACAAGAAGTATTTATAGGTGTTTTTGAGATGCACGTCGCATGCATGGTAGGGGGCGTCGTGCGCTTGATCGGCTGCGTTGGCTGGCTCCTCTAAGATTTCACCATGTGTCGCTTCCGGATTGATCCACCTCACCACCTTTTAGAAGTTGCCATGTGTCAACATGTGGCGGTGTCACGTGTCAGTTCCATGTCACATTGTCGGCGGAGGAACCCGGATTTCTTGCTGCCACATGGCACACTCCGGTGCTGCCACGTCACACTCAGCGGGTGTTATTTGTGAATCTTCGAACGACCATAACTTTCGCATACTCCATTTTCGACGTTATTTATATCCACATAATCCTCTCGCTGAGCTCTACAACTTTGCTTTACGTCTCAACAGATAATTCTCACTCTAACTAAAATTCATATTTAGACCGGTTTAGATTGTTAAAGTCTGCAAATTTCATAACTCCTTCATACGAACTCCGTTTGCGAGTGTGTTTATATCGACAGGTTTATATTCACGAGATATTCAACTCTCATTTACATTGTTGTGGATAACAATCAATCATTTTGAATTTCAATTTCTGTGTCCACACTGCTGCGCCAAAACTTTAAAAAATCATAACTTCCTCATACGAAGTCAGATTTGGACGTTCTCTATATGCACGTTCTCTCTTTTATGATTATTACGACTTCCGTTTAGATTACTTAGGCTAATAAGCAATCTATCTCTGATTCGTATTTTATGACGCGCTTTGTCGTATAAGGCTGAACGCAAAACTTCGAAAAATCATAACTTCTTGATCCGAAGTTAGATTTAAGCGTTTTATATATCTACAGAAATCGTATTGACGTATACTACATGTTTATAATGAGTACGTTGGCTAAAAAGTAATATATATCTACTTCAAGTTTTATAAACAAACAATTTATATTGAATTCTATAGTAGAGTGAAAACGGGGTGTTACA